>NC_047089.1:133924824-134560102 GCF_902459505.1 Geotrypetes seraphini
ATGTTCTGAGTTAGACCTGTTTTGAAAGCATCTAAGTGCCAAAAAGGTACCCAAACTGACCAGATGAATACCCCATATTTCCCCAGTGCTCATGAACCCCCTCCCATCTCCCCAAAATATGAATGAAACACTACATACCTGACTCTAGCATCTGGTATTGGAAAGGTTAGTAGAGCATCACATAGGTATCTTAAGTAGCCTAGTGGATGGGCTAATGATCCATGGAGAGGATGACCCAGAACTATAAGCCCTTCCAACCGCTATATTTATGGTAGAAAATGTGATCCCACCAAAATCCTATTGCTATATAGGTGCCATTTTCAGCCATAAGGGCTATTGGGGTGGTAGACAGATAGATATAGTAGGTTCTGGGGGAGTTTTGGAAGGCTCACCATAAATTATAAGGGGGTTAAGGTGAGATGTACACATGGCACCCTTTATGTGAAGTTCACAACAGTGCCCTCTAAGGTGTCCAACTGCTCTACTGGCATGTCTACATATATGGCCAATTCATTGCAATGCGTTCCACACACGAAAAAGGCCACCAACTAGATATCGCTGCATACATGTCCCAACACCCTCACAATCCTGAAATCTACATCTCAAATGGGGCCTGGCATCCCTCCCTCTGGTCAGACCACTACAAATACACCTTTAACATCAACTGGGCTCAACGCAATAACAAGCAACCCCCCCAAAAAAATCCCCTTCAAAACACGCCAAAAAAATTGAACCCTCACATTCTGGGACAAATCAGACCTCGCAATCACTAATATAGCCCCCAACAAATTCATATACCAATGGCGAACCTTAAGCGAAACCATTCTGAATGAGCTAGCTCCTGAAAAATCAAAATTCAGAATCTGCAGACCGTCAGACAAATGGTTCGACACTGAATTTCTCCAATTAAAAAAGCTCTGCAGACAACTAGAAAGAGAATGGAAAAAAAGAACCTAGAACACACCAAAATAGCATGGAGAAGTCAAATCAAACAATACAAGAACAAACTCAAGGAAAAACGGAAAGCTTACTACTCCAAAATGGTAGGCAAGGTAACTCTAGACACAAAAAAGCTATTCAGTCTAGTAAAGAACCTCACCGATACTAAACCTTACCTAGCTACACAAGGAAGCCACCCACTGACAGCCATCCAACTTGCAGATCATTTCAAAAGCAAGATCACCAAGATCAGAACCTCATTCAACAATACTCACACCCACCTCGACGAGATAACAACAAACCCTTCAATAGGAGAAGCCATCGCTGCAGACAGAAGCTGGACCAACTTCCCAGTATTACACTGGTCGGATATGAATCGACTCTACAAGAAATACAGCCAAGCCTCATGTGACCTAAATAACTGCCCCATCTACCTGTTATCAAACGCCTCCACCACATTCAGAGCCAGCCTCATGCTATGGATATAAACCACATTAACGGAAGGACAATTCCCACAGGACCTTGAAGAGATCATAATCACCCCAATTATGAAAGATCACAAAGGCCCAATAGATAACCCCTCCAACTACAGACCCATCGTTTCAATACCAATATACGTAAAAATAGGTCTAGTTGCACAATACCTCACCAACTACCTGGAAGACCATAACCTACTCCACTTCTCACAATCAGGATTTCGAACCAATCACAGCACAGAAACACTACTAGTAACCTTACTAGACACAGCTCGACAGCACATTAGCAAAGGCAAAAAGATGTGATAATCCAATTTGATCTCTCTGCAGCATTTGACCTGGTCGACCACTCCATACTGCTACAGATACTTGACACCATTGGGATCTCAGGCAAGGTCTACAACTGGTTCCAAGGATTCCTCAAATCAAGAACCTACAGAGTAAAGTCCAATGATATCAAATCAGAACCATGGTCCAACCCCTGCGGAGTTCCACAAGGATCACCTCTATCACCTACGCTTTTCAACCTCTTTATCTCCTCCCTTGGAACCACTTTAGACAACTTAAATGTTACATCCTTCAGCTACGCAGATGACATCACCATACTCCTCCCCTTTGACTCACCAGAGCTCACCTCAACAGTAAAGCTGGAAACAACCCTAGATGCAGTGGAAAAATGGATGGAAGACCACAAACTGAAACTAAACTCAGATAAAACAAAATTCCTTCTGCTCAAAAAGGCCAAAACTCCCACCATTACAGAACTGGAAATTAAGAACACCAAATACCCAATACAGCCCGAACTCAAACTCCTAGGAGTAACAGTAGACAGATGCTGCACAATGCAATCCCAAATCAATAAGACATCCCAGAAATCTATTTTAATTATGAGAAATCTACGTAAAATAAGAAAATTCTTCGACCCAGAGCAATTCAGGCTAATTGTCCAATCCCTAGTCTTAGGTCTACTGGACTATTGCAATTCCCTCTATCTACCTTGTCCTGCCAACATGATAAAACAACTCCAGACTATACAAAACACCACCCTCAGACTGATCTACTCTCTGAGAAAATATGATCACATCACCACTGCCTTCCTAGACTCTCACTGGCTACCAATACAAGCACGAATTCAATTCAAATTCTACTGTCTATTATTCAAAGCATTAAACGGCTCTGCCCCCTCCTACTTAAACAACCGCTTAAATCAGATCCTCACCACAAGACAAAGAAGAACCCTGACCCCTTTTACTTTCCCTCCGCTCAAGGGCACTGAGCGCAAGAAGATGTTTGACAACCTTCTTGCGACGCAAGCAGCAAAACTTAACCACTCCATCTCCAACCTGCTGACGGCAACGGGAGATCTCAAAACATTTCGAAAAGAAATCAAAACCCTTCTTTTCAAAAAATTTATCCAGATATCTTAACATCCCCCCCTTCCCCCTCCTCCCAAAGCCTCCACTTAGGTAATCTCTTCCTCCTCAAAACACCAACCAAGAATACTACAGATCCCTGAAATGTAATGTAATCTTATTTGTAACCTAACTATAACCTATTTGTTATATTACCTAGAAATGTACAGTCATCTTACTATCCAAACACCCCCCCCCCCCCCGCCCCACTATTGTAACTTCACTGGAAATGTCCAGTCAGCTCTTTTGTAATCCACCTTGAACTGCAAGGTATAGGCGGAATAGAAGTCACTAATGTAATGTAATGTAATGTTCCAGAACTTAACTATTCTCTGAGTAAAAAAATATTTCCTCCTATTGGTTTTAAAAGTATTTCACAGAAACTTCATTGAGTGTCCCCTAATATTTGTAATTTTTGATGAATGAAAAATCAATCCACTTGTACCCATTCTACTCCATTCAGAATTTTGTACACTTAACCATCTCTTTTCCAAGCTGAAGAGCCCTAACCGTTTCAGTCTTTCCTGATACGAGAGGAGTTCCATCCCCTTTATCACCTTGGTCATTCTTCTTTGTACCTTTTCTAGTGCCACTATATCTTTCTTGAGATATGGAGACCACAATTGAACGTAATACTCTAGGTAAGGTCACACCATGGAGTGATACAGAGACATTATAACTCTTAAGTCTTGTTAGTCATCATTTTTAAAATAATTCATAGCATCTTGTTTGCTTTTTTGGTCACCACCACACATTGGACAAAAGGTTTCATTGTATTGTCTACAATGACACCCAGATCCTTTTCTTGGGCGCTAACCTCCAAAGTGGACCCTAGCATCCAATAACTGTGATTTGGGTTATTCTTCTCAATGTGCATCACTTTGCATTTGTCCACATTAAATTTAATCTGCTACTTGGACACCCAGTCTTCCAATTTCCTGTGGTCTGCCTGCAATTTTTCACAATCCACATGCGTTTTAACAACTTTGAACAGTTTAGTGTCATCTGCAAATTTAATCACCTCACTCATCATTCCAATTTCAAGATCATTTATAAATAAGTCAAATAGCACCGGTCCCAGTACAGATCCCTGCGGCACTCCACTGTTTACTCTCCTCCATTGAGAAAAATGACCATTTAACCCCACCCTCTGTTTACTATCTGATAACCAATTCCTAATCCACAACTCGCCACTGCCCCCTTTACTATTTAATATTTACTTAGCATCACTAGGAGATAGATTGTCCAATTTCAAGATTAAATTATTCAGTTATGCAGATGATATTACAGTTTTGATTCCTATTTTGGCATTTTAATGAACTGGCCACATAGACATGACGACAGAGCAGTGGGGCATCTTAGGAGGCACTGCTATGAACTTCACATAAAAGGGTACCAAGTACACGTCACCAAAACATCTTTAGAGTGTATGGTGAGCCCTCCAAAACTCCCCCAAATTTACTATACCCACATGTCTACCACCTCAGTAGTCCTTTTGGCTGCAAGTGTCACCTAAATGGCAGAACAGTAGGTTCTGGGTGGGTTTTGGTGGGAAGGGTGGGATATTGTCCTGGACCCCCCTCTCTATGGTTCACTACACCGCCAATCAAGCTACTCCATATACCTCCTCTACTAAGAGTTCCCATAATATCTGCAGCTGTCATAGAGACCTGTATGCACTGATTCTGCCACATCTTTGGGGTGTGGGAGGGGATCAGTGACCACTGAGGGAGTTTAGGGGGGGGGGGGTCATACCTTTATGCATCCAGTGGTCAACTGCGTACTTTTTTGGCCCTTATGCGGTTTTAAAACAGATTAACTTCAAATGTCTAAATGACACCCTGGAAGTCTTCAAAAATGATTTATTATCCCTGCAAGACATCCAAGTCCTAAGACTACCTTAATCCCACCCAAAACAAGCCTTTAACACGCCCCCTTAAGATTTAGATGTGCTGGAGGGAAAATGACCTGCCAGATATCTAAAATGTCTGTTTCAAAAATTGGCACTCGGATGTTTTAGCAAGTAAAACATTCAAGTGCGACTTTATGCCGTTTTTTTGGACTTCTTTCTGTTTTGAAAATTAGCTCCATAGTGGCAATATCCAGCCAGCATTCAGATAAACATTTACATTTCACAGGACCACACAATTAGCAGTTCTAAATTTAAATTCATTTGAGCTTAGAACCTAAATAGACAGGGCCACTGAATATCAGGCATAAAGAGAAATGGATAAGCCATCTGTTTATTTTCTCCAGCATATTCCACAACAGAAAGGAAAATACAATCCCACATATAACAGAACAAAACACAGGAAGAAGTGGGGAAGGGACTATACACATCAGCCTTTGGAATGATTGTAAAGGAATTTAAACCATTAAAGCATAAAATGATTCAAGCCTAATAAAGAATCCTTAGTCCTTTGTAGCTGGACCTCAACACGGTCCGTGTTTCGGCTTCTAAATGAAAGCCTTCATCAGGTGTGTACTTGTTACCACCAGTAGATGGAAATCAAAAAAAGATTGCTTTAAGCTTGTATGATCAACTCTTAGCAGTAACCTTACCTGCATTTGGATTTCCAAGCAGCGTATGGGACCAGTTTTTTGGCAAGATATTTAGTTGGTCATACAATCCTAGAGCAATTCCTTTAATAAATTTACAATCATTTCAAAGGCTGATGTGTACAGTCCCTTCCCCACTTCTGGTATTTTTCTCCAGCAGCCATTTCTTGAACTATTAACCCCATTTGTTATAATTAAAATAACTCTTCCACACAAACACCAAGATTTTTAGTGTTTTCTATAAAAATTGGTATACATTAAGAGCTTTCTTTCAGTTTGGCATCAAAGTTGACACCATAGCCAATTAATTGACCACTTTAAAGTAAAATCTAATGCATCACTCAGGTGAAACTTAGACTAAAAAAGAGAGAATTTCAGCATGTTGAGATTTATTAAAATACCATCAAGTGAACAAAAGCACATTCTGCCCTTTCTGGAATGCATGTTAATTGCATTGAATGTCACATAGTGCAGTATACATAGTTAGAAACAAATAATACTGTGATAATCTGCCAAAAATAAAATTAGCAATAAAAACCAAAGAGCAAAGTATAACAGTACAGCCTATTCCTTCATAAGACTATTAGTTTTTTAAAGATATGCAAATTCTGGATTTTTCTCTATTAGATGCTCTGTTACTAATATGTCATGATCCAGCTTTGTGTATCTTATGACTCAACCCCTGAAGACAGAAGCAAAATTCTGCTAGTATGTTCTTCTACACCATCCCCGTGTTCAAATCCAATGCAAAGGAGAAACTTCATCCTTGTATCATCCTAGGTCCCTCTCCCCAGATTTTGTACTAATTAAATTTAACAATCATGATTGGCCAACCACCACCCCTCTAAGAATGGTATAATAAATATAGGTTGGGCAAGGTATAATTCAAACTATCTAAGGTAGATGTTTCAAATTATACTTCTATTTTGCAAGCCCTATGGCTCAAATTCTAAGAAAGGCATCTAAGGTTAGGTGCCTAAATTGGTACACCTGGATGATTTAGTCACCTAACTTAGGCTCCCTTTTTTCTAAGCTGCAGGAGTGAGTACCACACGGCAAATGCACCAACACCCATTCAATCCCTATGGGCCCTGGAGCATTTAACACGTTGGCCCATGCTATCGGGCTTAGTAAAATAAAGGGTTAATTATTTAATTAGTTTAATCAGTACTGATAACAAGCTTAATTGACTCAATAACTGGCTTAAATTAATTGCTAGTTAGGCGCCTACCATTGAGTGAGCATGGTTAAGGGCAGATCTTCAGCGTATTTTTCATGTAGGTGCCTAAATTGGACTTAAGTGCCGGTATTTAGGCCAAGAAAATCCTAGCATAAATAGGAGGTGCCTAAGGGCTAGATTCACAAAGCAAACCGATCATGTACCAATCGGTTTGCGACCCCTTTATCAAATTTCCCTCCGGCCTGATTCACTTACCTCTCCAGCGATCCACTTCGAATCCATGCATGCAAATGAGGTGAAACGCATGCAAAGTAGGCTAGGACACGATTCACAACATAAATTTTCATATCCGACTGGGCTGGCCAATCACCTGAAGAAGCGACTGATAGGGACCAGTCGAAAACGTCTTTCCGACTCTTCAGCCCTGCTCTCTGCACACACTGCTCTCTTCTCCTGCCCGCTTTGCCCCATGCTCATCTCCTGCCTGCTGCCCCGATGCTCTTCACCTGCCTGCTCTGCCCCATACTCTTCTCCTGCCTGCTGCCCTGATGAAAAAAGAAAGAAAAAAAAAAAGTCATGGACCCGAAAACCTCCTGCAGCCCCGACTCTCCTAGACTCTCCCACTGCCCAGAACACCTGCCTGCCTGCCCCGAAAACTGCCTGCCTCGATCATCTGCCTGCCCCGACTCCCACCCTTCCCCACAGTGCAAGCCTGTGGTTTTAACCCACGGGCTTTTAAGCAGGTTAAAACCACGGGCTTCTAATGTTAAAAAAAGAAAAAAAAAATCTAAGCTGGGCCCAGGGGTCTAGTGCATGGTCTGCTCATGCGCAGGGATCGCTTAACAGAGATCCGTGCCTGCAGATGGGGGCATTCCTACGATTGCCCCCATCTGCATATTTACTTTTTGGGAATTCGCAGGCAGTAATTTTTAGGCTAGCACATGCTAATCTTGTGGCGTGCGCTAAAAATGCTAGCGCACCTTAGTAAAAGGAGCCCTTACCGTCCAATATTCAGCATTATTTAACCAGCCAAGAGTGGCTTCTGACCAGTTAAATAGCGTTTGGCCAGCTAATTGCTAATAATTAGCAACAGGCAACTGACTCTCTGACTATTAGCAGTTAGTGGCTATAACACAGACAGATATATTACAGATATATTACATAATAGCCACCAATTTTAAAGTGCTGACCGGCCAAATTTAGTGGCTAAATTAGGCTGCGCAAAAAGCAAGTCAATCTTTGGCCGCTATTACTTATCTGGCCAGTGCTTAAAATTGACTTAGCTGGCTAAGTTTTGAAGTTAGGGATTTGAGGTCCATTTGGTTAATGCGTTTTTGAGAAGAAACACCAGCCACAAAAAGCATAGGGGATAGTTGTTTAAGTTTTGAACTGGCCAGTAAGAGATCAGATATTCAATGCCAGTCACCAGGTTTCCAAGTTTATTTATAACTTGATAAACTGGCCATCAACAAGTATCTGGTCAGTTTACAGAGCTAAAATTAACACTTTAAAATAATTAAGGGGAAAAATTAAAAATTAAATTATTTAAAATAAAAAAGGGGGGAAGTAAACTAGACAAAAACGACTGGGTGATGAGGGAGTTGATACAAAAGGTAACAAGGGAGGGAAGGTTTCATAAATACATTGAGGTTGAAATTAAAATTAAAATGGAGGAACGAGAGGGAAGGAAAAAAAACCAAATAGGGAGTGGAGGTCGCTTCTTAAAAGCGGTTCTTAGTAAGCGCTGATAAGAAATGGCCCAGCACTGAATATTAGTGCTCAGCACCGACTGCAGGAAATAGCCAGCCTCCCTCCTTCAGTCTATTGGCCCCACAAAGTGAGTTAACTGGAAAGCAGAAGTTCCTGCAAAGTTAAATAGTGCTGAGGTGGGTGAGAGTGGATAGTGCTGGTGTGGTCTGGTGGGGAGGGAATCTGGGTGGAGCCAGGAGAAGAAATATGGGAGTGCAGCCAATATTTGGTGCTGCTTCCTGCACAGTTAACATGGGCATGCTGCATGTGGATAGCAAAAATAGAGGTCCTTATTATGCGGGTTAGCCTAGTTAGCTAAGCGGGTACAGTGATGAATGTCTGTTATATCAGGATAACTTTTAGCTAAGATGGATACTCTTTGTCAATGCCCAGATAACAGTTCAGGAAGAAATATCTGGGTCTAATTTAGCCAGTGCTGGACTGTATTTTAAAAATATTGACTGCTACCAGATGAATATTGACCTCCTAATCTATAAATGTAGCAGCTGAATATCGCCACTTACATATATGTATTATGGGGACAAGTCTACAACTGGATGCCTCCATTTAGGTAACCTGAAGATAAACAGTTAAAACCTATTTATAGCAAAATCTAGGCACCCGGGTTCCATTGTAGAATGGCTCAACAACCAACCAACAATGGGAAGAGAGAAACCCATATGTATATCGAAATCAAATGCACTTTTGAGGGAATAGACAGTGGCCTTCCAAGAAGATAAACCTGAGCCCAGAAGTATGGAGCAGTCACAATATTTATTAAGTTGACAAAATCTCAGATAAAAGACTTGACATGAAGCCATGTTTCGATGAGAAACACCCTGCATTAGAGTTATATTATCTAATAACTCTTAAGTATTGCTGAGCCTTCTCACTTGAAAGCCGCAAACTGCTACAGAAATAGTAAACAATAGGCAAACACAAAGGCCCAAATTCTGTAAATGACGCTTAAATCGGCCAGCACCTAGAAAAATGGCACCTATCCTGGATGAATATTATGCACTGGAAGTAAGGTATAGTGCATATATTCCCCATGACTGCAAGCAGGGCCGGATTAATCAATAGGCCCAAGAGGCACGTGCCTATGGCCCGAAGTTGTCAGGAGGGCCCGCTGAGGAAACAAACAGGACTCCAATTTTTTTTTTTTTCCAGCAGTGTTGGACCCCCCCCCTGGGAAAGATCAGCAGCGCCGGCTCTCCCCCCCCCCTCCGGAAAGATCGGGAGTGCTGCCCCTCCCCCTGGAAAGATCAGGAGTGCCCGGCACCCCCTCTAGAAAGATCGGCAGTGCTGGCCCTCCCCCGGAAAGATTGGCAGTGTCAGGCCCCCCTCCTGGGAAAAATTAGCAATGCGCCCCCCCCCCCCCACAGCAGTGGCGGCAAGTTCCTTCCTGCAAGCGGTGCTCAGCCAATAGCTTCCCCTCTGATGCAGCTTCCTGTTTCCACCTGGATGGTTCATATAAGAGGGGCAGCCTTGGACGAGCAGCAGCAGCACCGCTTGTAGAAGAAGCATTGCTGGACAGGAAAATTATGGAACTAAAGAACTAAATTGTAGGTGAGATACAATTATTTTTATCAAGCACATAACAGAAAAAAAGACTGCCTTTCTGTGCTAATGCTTGGTTAAATATTAAGTGCAAAAGCAGGTGCTCCAAAGTTAATCATGAGTGTCACTTCAGGTATCTTTGCAGACAGTCCTTGCTTTACAGTTTGCCTCCCCTGAGAGTTGGCGAGATAGTATGCCTGATTGAGAAGTAGAGAGAGAAGAAAAAAAGTGAGTATAGAAGAAAGTGAGTATAGAAGAAAGGATAGAAAAAAAATTTTTTTGTTTGTTTTTTATATTTTTTGAATTTAATTTGGAAGATTGAAGGTTGAAAATTGAAGTTGCTGCTGAGTAGCCTGGCTAAGGGGGAGTTTCGGTGGCTGATGTCAGGGGTGGGCGGAGCTAACTCTCGCCGATCCCCTTAGTCTCCTGCCTTTTTTCTCCCCTTCTCAGCTTCGGTTTGCCTTCCTTCCTTCTGCTTTTACCCTAAATCCTCTGTCTCTCTCTTCTGCTTTCTCCTGCTTGCCTCCTTGTCTTGCAATGTGCTCCGAGATTGGCCCCTCCCCTTTTAAGGGGGAGTTTCGGTGGCTGATGTCAGGGGTGGGCGGAGCTAACTCTCGCCGATCCCCTTAGTCTCCTGCCTCTTCTCTCCCCTTCTCAGCTTCGGTTTGCCTTCCTTCCTTCTGCTTTTGCCCTAAATCCTCTGTCTCTCTCTTCTGCTTTCTCCTGCTTGCCTCCTTGTCTTGCAATGTGAAGGAAGGATTGGAGGATCCAATCATCGACACAGACCTGAGACCCAGGAGGAAGCTGAGGAGAGGAAAATCTGCTATCGTGGTGGGAGATTCAATCCTGAGAGAGGTGGACAGTCACATAGCAGGAGGCAGAGCTGATCGCCTAGTGACATGTCTCCCAGGGGCGAGGACAAAGGACATCTCCGACAGAATCGAGAGTATCATGGAGGGAGCTGAGAGAGAGGACACAGCAGTGATAATCCACGTCGGAACAAATGACGTCAGCAGAAGGAATTTCAACATGACTACACTGACCGAGCAGTTTAAGATCCTGGGGAGGAAGCTGAAGCTGAGAACAGGGAAGATAGCCTTTTCAGAGATCCTGCCAGTACCAAGAGCAGATGCGAAGAGGCAGACCGAGCTGCAAGCAACAAATGGATGGCTGAGGCGATGGTGTGACGAGGAGGGTTTCCTCTTTGTACGGAACTGGTCAACCTTCCTGGGGAAAAACAAGCTCTATAGGAGAGACGGACTGCATTTGAGCACGGCTGGGACGAGGATGCTGGCACGTAACATCCAGACCTGCATAGACATGAATTTAAACTGATAACAAGGGGAAAGCCGATAGTCGATCTGACCTCGACACATCGGACCACAGTATCAAGCAAGGATACTGAAACAGAAAATGGCGATAGTGGACTAGAGACAAAATGGACACTTTATGGACATAAACCCAAAGATGCAGCACAGGGACCCAAGAGGCAACTAGAAATAAAGAGTAAGACAAGGAGGAAACAGCAGGACCCAGAGGGCTATCAAAGAACAAAAAAGCGGGCAGAGGACGGGATAGACACACCACAGGAGGCAACACGTGAGGAGACCAGCAGGAGCAACAAATCAAGAGTAGATCCAAAAGAAAAGGTAACAAACTGGGACTTAAATTGCCTATATACAAATGCTAGGAGCCTAAGGACTAAAATGGGGGAGCTAGAAGTTATAGCCGGAAATAAGGACATAGACATAATAGGAATCACAGAGACATGGTGGACAGAGGACAACAAATGGGATGTGGCCCTTCCAGGGTATAAACTCTACAGGAAGGACAGAGCACACAAAAAGGGAGGAGGAATAGCACTGTATATAAAGGACTCCATTCCTTCATCCAGAACAGAAACAACAATAAGGGCGGACAGTCTGGAGTCACTATGGGTTAAGCTGACAGGAGGGGAAGGAGCTGACATCAAATTGGGATTGTACTATCGCCCACCAGGACAGTCAGAAGCAAACGACCTGGAACTGGAGGCCAAACTGAGGCAGGAGTGCAAAAGTGGAAGGGTGGTGGTTATGGGGGATTTCAACTATCCGGGAATAGACTGGGACATTGGGCACTCAAATTGCACGAGAGAAACTAAATTCCTAGAGGCGATAAGGGACTGTTTCATGGAGCAGCTGGTCACGGAACCAACGCGAGGGGATGCCACGCTAGACCTAATCCTCAACGGGCTAGAAGGACCCGCAAAGGAGGTGGTGGTAATAGCACCATTAGGGAACAGTGATCACAACATGATCCAGTACAAATTAAACATGGGAACATCAAAGGTGAAAAGAACCAAAACGACAGCACTCAACTTCAGAAAGGGAAACTACAAGGACATGAGGAAAATGGTAGGAAAAAAGCTCAACAGCAACTCAGGGAAGGTGAAGACCGTAAAGGAAGCCTGGACACTGCTTAAAGGCACAGTGCTCGAGGCACAAGACCTGTGCGTCCCAAGGTTTAGGAAAGGGTGCAAAAAAAATCGAACTAGAAACCCAGCATGGATAACATCTGCAGTTAAAAAGGCGATAAGTGACAAGAAATCATCCTTCAAGAAATGGAAAAAGGATCCAACAAAGGAAAACCAGGAAGAGCACAAAAGACACCAGAAAGAATGTCATCGAGAGGTCAGGAAGGCAAAGAGAGAATATGAGGAAAGACTGGCAGGAGAAGCAAGAAACTTCAAACCCTTCTTCAGGTATGTGAAAGGGAAACAACCAGCCAGAGAGGAAGTGGGACCACTGGACGACGGAGACAGGAAAGGAGCGATAAAGGAGGAAAAAGAGATAGCTGAAAGGTTAAACAAATTCTTCTCGTCAGTCTTCACCAGAGAGGACACATCCAATATCCCAGAACCCGAGGTGATTATAAACGGAGAACACGACGAAAGGCTGGTACAACTAGAGGTAAGCAAAGAGGATGTCCTCAGACAGATAGACAGACTAAAGAGCGACAAATCACCAGGCCCGGACGGCATCCACCCAAGGGTACTAAAAGAACTGAGAAACGAAATAGCAGAGACACTTCGCCAAATATGTAACCTCTCCCTAAAAACTGGGGAGATCCCAGAGGACTGGAAAATAGCAAATGCCACGCCCATCTTTAAGAAGGGATCAAGGGGTGACCCGGGAAACTACAGGCCTGTGAGCTTGACCTCGGTTCCTGGAAAGATGCTGGAAGCAATGGTAAAGGACACAATCTGCGAACACATAGAAAACAATGGACAACTGAAGGCGAGCCAGCATGGCTTCTGCAAGGGAAGGTCGTGCCTCACGAACTTGCTGTACTTCTTTGAGGGAATAAACAGTCAGATGGATAAGGGTGAATCCATAGACATCATTTACCTTGACTTCCAAAAAGCCTTCGACAAGGTACCACACGAACGGCTACTTAAAAAACTGTGGAACCACGGGGTGCAAGGGGATATCTACCGATGGATCAAACACTGGCTAGCGGGCAGGAAACAGAGGGTTGGAGTCAAGGGCCAATACTCAGATTGGCAATGGGTCACGAGCGGAGTTCCGCAGGGGTCGGTGCTGGGACCTCTACTATTCAATTTATTTATTAACGATCTGGAAACGGGGACAAAATGTGAGGTTATCAAATTTGCTGATGACACCAAACTCTGCAGCAGGGTTAGAAACACGGAAGACTGTGAAGACCTACAAAAGGACCTAACGAGACTGGAAGACTGGGCAAAAAAGTGGCAAATGAGTTTTAACGTGGAGAAATGCAAGGTCATGCATGTAGGGAAAAAGAACCCGATGTTCAACTACAAAATGGGGGGAACACTGCTAGGGGTGAGTAACCTGGAAAGGGACTTGGGGGTGATGGTCGACTCATCACTGAAACCATCGGCGCAATGTGCGACAGCCTCAAAGAAAGCAAACAGAATGCTGGGCATCATCAAAAAGGGTATCACAACCCGGACGAAGGAAGTCATCATGCCGCTGTATCGCGCAATGGTGCGCCCGCACCTGGAGTACTGTGTTCAATACTGGTCGCCGTACCTCAAGAAGGACATGGCGGTACTCGAGGGAGTGCAGAGGAGGGCGACTAAGCTGATAAAAGGTATGGAAAATTTTCCATACGCTGACAGGTTAAAAATGCTGGGGCTGTTCTCCCTGGAGAAGAGGAGACTTAGAGGGGACATGATAGAAACCTTCAAAATCCTTAAGGGCATAGAGAGAGTAAATAAGGACAGATTCTTCAAACTGAGGGGAGCCACAAGCACTAGGGGTCACTCGGAGAAATTGAAAGGGGACAGGTTTAGAACAAATGCTAGAAAATTCTTTTTTACGCAGAGGGTGGTGGACACATGGAACGCGCTTCCGGAGGAAGTGATAGGCCAGAACTCTGTACAGGGGTTCAAGAAGGGTTTGGATAGGTTCCTGGAGGATAAAGGGATAGAGGGGTACAGATAGAACTTGAGGTAGGTTATAAAAGTGGTCAGAAACCACTTCACAGGTCGCAGACCTGATGGGCCGCCGCGGGAGCAGACCGCTGGGCGAGATGGACCTCGGTCTGACCCAGTGGAGGCAACTTCTTATGTTCTTATTAACCACATCCTCCCGATCAGCCCTGAAATGCACATGGCATCCAGGATGGATATGTATGTATAGCACCTTCCCCATCCATCCCCAGTAAGTTTGGATTCATTCCCAGTCGATTCTTTCCCCTCCTCTTCCACCCCAACATAAATGGATCTTTTGTTATCAATATTGTGAATTCTCATGGTCCCCATCCCTGTGCACACTTCTAATGTGGATTTATGTACAGTGCATGCTTGTAAAGTGTGACTTTGCACTTGCAGTGCAAAAGCAATTTCTGTTCCAGGATAGGATGACCTTTGAGTCAAGCAAGCTCCGCTCTTCTGAAATTGTCTGCTATTGCAAAGGGGGATAGGGGGTATGATTTTATTTTTCATTGTTTCCAAACAATGGATATTCCCACCTCTTCCCTAGTTCTCAATAACCATGCAATAGGGCAGTCCTCTCTCACACCTTCCAACCTGTGGTCATTGCTCCATGATCACTTTACTAGATGATAGTTACTGATATGAATAAAGTGTGAATACAGCACGGACAGCTGAAGGGCTATCATCAGCTCCCCCTGTAATCCTCACAGTTAGACACAGAAACATGATGGCAGATAAAGGCTAAATGGCCCATCTGCAGCATCCACTATCTCCTCCTCTTCCTATTGGCTAAGGCTCATTACACCTGCATTACGATATCATAGAGCTTTATGGTTATAGAAACACAGACATTACATGATTTTTTCCATATACTGTATGTGAAAAGTATAGAAACATAGAAACATGATGGCAGACTGCAAGTGAATAGTGGTGTAAAAAGTTGGACACCTTTGAAGCGGCCTTTGGTTTTCTGCAGTTTCTAGAAGACATAGGGGTAATGTGAAAAGCCAGACTTGGTCTTAAACTCCCTGGAAGGTGGGCTTGGGAAAATGACATCATTCCACAGGAGTCTTAAGCCCTAGCCCTGGGCAGGAAGTTGTCTTTTGGGCAGTACAACCCAAGTGATCACAACAGAAAATTCACATTTAGGTTTAAGTCTATCCCATACCAATAGACCAGGACTTTTAGACGTTGCAGCTGGATCCATCCAACAAGGAGAATTCCAGTATAACTGAACTACTTACATCTTATTTGGAATTTGTTCATAACTTTGGCGTTGTTAAAAGAAAGTGTTATTGTTCAAGCATATTGCCTCTTCTGCATTCCAAGAAGTAAAGATTGGAGTTATTCTTTCAATTACTGGTGAGGTCTGATTTCATTTAGAGGAGTGAGTGGAAGTCTGGTGCAAGCTTGCTGTGGAGCCCAAAACTAAAGAGCTGGCTTCTGCTCTGGTCCTCAACAAATAAAATAACTTTATGTACCCTCTGCCAACATCCGGGAGAAAGAATGGGTTACACACACTTAAGCGCTATTAAAAGAATCACAAGTACTGGCACCTAAGAAAAAACTTAGGTGCTGGTAATATAGGCCAGGGTTTTAAAGGCCTACATTACTGGCACTAAGTTTTTTTTGTTGTTTTTTTTTACAAGTTTTTAATTGGTTTTAAATGACATGATCAATTACCACACTGATTAAAGCCAATTAAAGCAATTAAGTTAAGCGCAATCAAGGCGCCTACCGGCACCTAAATTATGGCAAACAAAAGGAAGAACTGCAGGAATAGTGTATAAGATGCCAAGTCTTTATTCAATAGACATAGATATCAGTATAAAACAGTTTGTATCCAAAATATGGTCCAAGAAGTTGATGAACAGGGACCCAACACGGTCCGTGTATCGAAGAAACACTTCTTCCTCAGAGGTCCTAAAAAGTATCACATACTAAGGCACCATATGGATAACAACTGGAAATGGCAGTGGTATAGACAGCTAAGCGAGCTGGATAGGCCCAAATTGCTTGCAGAATCTTGCTAAACCAACTGCTCACAGCCAGCATATAACTAACATTTACACACATTTATGGTTGCATCGGCCATAGATCTGGCATGGATGTGAGCACCTGAATGCAATGGAGACATACACAATTTGCAGCATTCAACAAGAGCCCTTTCCAAGTCCAATTTTGTTTGACGCCTGTATACTCCCAACTCACATATATGCAGTATTTAAGTTGAGTGGGTTTTTGTAGAATAGCATTTAAGTGTCCTGTTGGCACTTACAACAGCTCCCTTAAGAAATGCTACCTAGAATTCCTACAAAGCAGAACAGTGAAGCATGCAAGGTTTAACGTAGAGTAAGTTGAATAATTTTTGTAACATGGGGGTCATTTAACCTGTGGCACAGTGTTATCAAGGTTACTGGTACAATAATAATTTTTTTTAAAAAAACTTTTGCTGCACCTTAGTAACTATCCCCTTAGAAAACAGATTCCTTTATCAGAGATAATATTTTCTTATGGTTAATTTTATCAAATAAGAGTAGTGTGCAATAGAGGTGTGTATAGAAAAAGAATTCATTTTATTTTCAGATTTTGGGGTTGATTTTCAGATATGCTTTAATTTGTTTCAGAAATTCATCCTTATAAAATTTGATTTACATGTGTAAAAATTTTTAACATGTAAATCAGCTTTACACACATTAGATTCAGAAGTTTAATGAATTTAAATTCAATTTAGTATGCATTCTTTACATGCATTAAATTTTACAAACCAAAATCACAGATGAAATGCACATTCTAACTCAATGGTCTTGAACTCGCGACCCAGGGGCCACATGCGGCCCGCCAGGTACTATTTTGAGGCCCTTGGTATGTTTATCATAATCACAAAAGTAAAATAAAACAGTTTTTTGATCATATGTCTCTTTAGCTATAAATTACAATATTATTATTAAGACTTAGCCAAAAGGAAAGATTTATAAGTTATAAAGAGTTTTACCTGATGCAAAATTGTCATTTCTTTAATAAAACATTACCTATTTTTTCTGAGGCCCTCCAAAATCCAAAATGTGGCCTTGAAAAGGATTTGAATTTAAGACCACTGTTCTAACTTTACATTTAGGAATCCTGTGAATAAGAGAATACAGATTTATTAGCTTGCGAAGAGAACCACACTGAGAATGTATACCAAAAAAGATAAGAGGCGGCATCCAACATTCCCCAGTAAATGGAAAAAGGTGGACAGTAACATTATACACACAGACATATGAGGGGCCGCTGGAAAGCTCTCAGCCCAACCAAGAAGAGAATGATGTGGAGACATGAAATTTACAAGTTATCTCATATGTGGCTAGGATAGAAGGGAATTCTGTAAATGGCACTCAAAATTTGGTGCCAGAAAAAAACTGGCACTAAGCACAATTCTATAAAGAGTTTGTGCCCTTTATAGAATCGTGCATAGCGCCAATTCCCATGTCTAACTGTAGGTGCTAGGCAGTGGCGTAGGAAGGATGAGAGGCGCCCCTCCCTTGCCCTTTTCTCCATCCCCAGCTCCACGTGTGCTCCCCTTCCCTTCTCCCGTACCGCTAGTTGTTCACCTCCACAAGTAAAACCTTCAACATGCTCCTCGTGACCCTAGTGGCTCTCCCTCTGATGTCACTTCCTATGCATGGCACCTGGAAGTGACGTCAACAGAAGAGCTGATGTGGTTGCAAGGAACACGTTGAAGTTGTTGCTCGTAGTAGTGAACAACCAGAGGTATGGGGAAGGGAAGGGAGCGTGTGCGGGGCGATGGGAGGAGAGGAAAGAAGCGGAGGGGGCAAAGAGAAGGAGGGGTGCCGGCACCTCCACCAACATGGCACCTGGGGCAGACCACTTCCCCTTACTACGCCACTTACAGCTGCTGAAACCTGCTGCAAATGCTGGTGTCCAAGTTAAGTGCGCTAAGGCCATATTCTATAGCTACAGGTGTAACTTTTTTAGATTGCCCCTAACATGCTCATGGCCACGCCCCCTTTCAAGTTACACACTAGTAGAGTTATGCACCCATACCTTATAGAGTAGAATATAGCAAGATGCATGTGCAATTTTTTTTTTTCAAAATATCTTTATTATGGTTATTGCAAACATACAAAAAATCCAGGAAACAACAGTATAAGAATACAGAATAAAGTTGCATCAAAGTAAAAGCATGAATATACAGTATGCAATGACATAACAAGTTTTCTAATATTAAGAGTCATTATTATCACAATAAAGATCAAGGAGAGCCCAAGTTTTACAGAAGTGAGGATAGGTGTGCAAATTTTAATGAGTGCCAATTAACTTCAACTTCACTCAGGCTCATAATCAAAACATTTATACGTCCAAAAACCAGCCTAAGTCGGCACTTGGACATCCTAATAGCCTAGACGTCAAGTGCCCATAATCGAAACCAGCTTTCTGAATGTCCAACAGGGCTTCCAAGTCGCTGAACGTCCAGAGCCTAAAGGGACTTGGGAGGTATGTTATGGGCCGGCATCAGGCGGGCTTAAGCCTGAACATCCTGCTGCGATAATATAAGCTTTCTCAGGACTAGAGAATGACACGGGGACTGTTTATTGTGGTAAACCGTGGGTCACCACAGTAAATCCGCAGGAATGGAGACATTTGCAACTGGTTTACCACAGGAATGGGGACAAGACCTTTCACTACCCCGCGGGAATGGGGACAGGACCTTTTACCATCCCGTGGAAGCAGTGAAAAGTCTTGCTCCTGTGGTAAAAAAAATTGCACCTGTGTCAGACTCGGCATCTCCTCCCCAGCTCCTCTTGCGCCTATTTTACCTTCAGGAGCCAGCCATGCTATGATGAAGACAGAAGAAACCCAAAACCAAAGCCTGAGACCAATGTGATTTGAAGAATAAAATTACCAGACAACAAAAAGAAAAAAAATAAATTTATTTTATATTTTGTGATTAGAATATTTCAGATTTGAAATATGTATCCTGCTAGAGCTGGTATTAGACATAACTGGGGACCGCAAAGTCCAGGCTGTGCTTCTTTAGCTTCCAGCTGGCTTAGGGTTCTCTCTCTGACCAGGGGACAGTTGCCCTAATTGCACTCCCCTAACATTATTCCTGCCATGTGTGACTAAAGTATTCTGTTAGCTTGATTTTTCTATGTAGCATTCTGTAGTAATTTGGTTTGTTCAGCTTTCACAATAGAGAAGGGGATATTTGTGAAAGGTAGGGGAGATGGGTTTTGTTGAATCTTGCTCTGTTTTATTTGTGTTTATAAAATAACAATTGTCAGGGGAGAAGCTTCCACCCACACACATGCGACTTCAGGGCGGCACAGGCAGGCTTCGCCGGCATCAGTTTCTTTTCTAAAGCACCGCGAAGGTAAGGGGGAGGGAGATAGATTTGGCCAGAGGAAGGGAAGGGGCAGCACGCACACGATCGGTGACTACGTGCCTTCCCTCCCTTCTCTACGCCGCAAAGGTAAGAGGGAGGGAGGGAGATTCTCGGGCTGCTGAAGGGCGGTGAGGTGGTGGGAGGGAAGGGTGGATGCTACGGGAACGGGTTGGTGAAGGGGACTGTGGGGATGGGACGGTGGGGACAGGGCAGTGAAGGGAACGGTGGTCCGGTGACGGGGGACAGATTTTTTTCCCCATGTCATTCTCAGGACATCCAAGGCAGAACTTAGACCTGTTTTACATGTGTCTAAGTATTACAAAGTGTTCCAAAGATGACCACTAGAGAATTCAAGGCATGACCCCCCCTTACTCCCCCAGTGGTCATGACCCCTCCCACCACCTGTGGAAGGAAAAAAAAAATCAGTAGGCTTCCCATCAGCTGATCATGGCAGGGGAATCCCCATTAGCTGAGCCAGTTTCAGGTATTCCTGCTGGCTTAGCTGATTGGGATTCCCCCTGCCAGGATCAGCTGAACTGGCAGGGAGATTCCTCTCTCCCTCCCTCCCTCCCACCCAAGCACTGATCAGCCCCCTTCCCACTTCAATTTTCTGAGCAGTTCCAATGTGTGAGTTGCAGTGTGTGTGGGGGGGAGGGTGTGGTTCTCTTCCTTTTGAGCGGATTGTAAGTTTCAGCTCTCTTTGAAGCATGTCATAATAGGTTGCATTTGTGATAGTTGTTCCTCTTTCCTGGTAGGTTTCAAGAATAGGCCCCTGAGAATCCCAGAAAACAGTCAACATCAACTTTCCTGCCGACAGCTACCTTTTTGACTCGTGCATAAAATTTAAGTGTTGCTCTTGCACCTAAATTTAAATACGTAGAGGCTCATTTTCAAAGTAATTAGACACACAAAGTACCATTCAAACTGTGTCTAAGGGCTAGATTCACGAACCTGCCCGGTCGGGCCGGATCCAGGCAGGTCCGATGAATTCTCGAAACCCCAATATGCAGATGGGGCGATCGGAGGATCGCCCCCATCTGCCTGCCCGGATCACTCGATAGTGATCCCAGTGCATGCACAGACCATCTGTAGATGATCTGCGCATGCACTGGACTTCCAGGCCCGGCATAGATTTATTTTTTTCTTCAGGAGCTGGGAATTTTTAAGAGACTAGTCTTCACGCGCGCCGACTCTCCTGCTCTCCCCAAGCCCTGCTCTTGCCACCCAGACTCTCCTGCTCTCTGCCGCCTTCCCTGCAGTGCAAGCCCGCGGGTTTAAAGAGGGGCTGCACTGCGGCATGCAGCCCCGCTTAAACCCGTGGGCTCGCATTGCAGGGAAGGCGGCAGAGAGAGTCACACTTCCTGCCTTCTCTTTCTTTCCCTATTGGTTAGAATTAGCTCCAAAGCAGAGCTCAGGGCAGAGAGCAGAGCAGGGACAGGAGCTGCATGATTCCCCCGGTGCCTGAAACCTATTCCTACACAGCAAGATTGGGGCAGAGAGCAGGGCAATGGAGCAGGAGAATTGGCATAGACCTGTGCGACTGGTCCCAAGCAGTTGCTTCTATTCTTGATTGGCCAGCCCAATCAGTGTCCCAAATTTGTGTTGTGAATTGCGTCCCTGCCTACTTTGCATGCGTTTCTCCTCATTTGCATGCACGGATTTGAAGCGGATCGCTGGAAAGGTTAGTGAATGGGGCCCAAGGGAAATCTGGTTGCAAAGGGGTCGCAAACCGATTGGTACACAATCGGTTTGCTTTGTGAATCTAACCCTAAGTTCTTTGAAAATGAGCCCCGTAACATTTAATTAAAAGTAATTAGTGCCAATAATTGCTCATTAAGATCCCAATTACTGGTGCTAATTGACACATTATTCAATTAAATTGCACATGCAAATTAGACAGAAGCCCAAATTTGAGCATGCAATTTTTAGCACTTCATAGAATGTAGGAGTAAAGAGCTATGGGAATAGTAACTACATGTATTTTCTGGCAGACCAGTTTGCAAGCTAGATTCCACCCCCCCCCCCCCCTTTTCAAATATTAACTGCCTTGAGCTTCCACTATTACACTACAAAATAAATTAGAAACGGCATCCCAATTTATGGGCAAGTAATATAATAAAAGTAATCTTTCTGTAGAATGCTTGTTTTCCTTTGCATGTTTTGAAGAAAATGCCAATAAAATTTGGTTAATCCTTCTGTCTCTCCCTCTCCCTGGAGTTTCTTAAAGCTGGCATA
Organism: Geotrypetes seraphini; assembly: GCF_902459505.1. Taxonomy (NCBI): domain Eukaryota; kingdom Metazoa; phylum Chordata; class Amphibia; order Gymnophiona; family Dermophiidae; genus Geotrypetes; species Geotrypetes seraphini. The sequence continues at coordinate 133,946,783 of NC_047089.1, forward strand.
ATAAGAGTGCTTGTCTGATATGCAGTTATAAAGAAAATTACACTTCCCAAGCATTGGTAGCAGTGACTGTGCATGAAATGTTATATCAAAATGTTCAAGCAAAGTCAATTCAAGATGCTGTGACTCCAGAGTACTCAATGGTCTTCCACTCCCAGATTTGTTCAGTTCACAGATTCCTATATTTTGTCAGCCAAGTTTGCCTGTTTCAGTGTGTGCCAAACTGCCAATCACTCTTATCTATCTAAGCCTTGCCAAACAGAATTCCAAATATCCTATTAACAGCATCTGCTGCTGGGCTGAAGTGCAAGAAGGAAGATGATATAGTTACTCCCCACAGCTTCCAATTCATTTTCATTCTTAAATGGAAATTTATGTCCATACGGAACAAAATATTTCTCACTGGTGCAAAACAGGAAACGATGCTCAATAGAATCCTTCTGGAGCACTTTCATATGTAAAAAAACAGGTCAGCATACCATAATAAATTTCAAAGAAGCCCTCAGATTATGCAGTTGGAAACAATATCTAATTCTTATGAAAGCAAGGCACCAAAATGATTAAGCAAGAGCCCCACCCCTACCCCACTTTGTAATCGAAAGGGGGCACTATAACACAGTCAAGCAGAGCACTTCTCTAAAGAGGAGGAAAAAGGGTTAAAGGGAGGGGAGAGCAGTGCAGTAGGGAAAGAGGATGAGGTTGGGAAAGGTCAAAGGAACAGGGAGGAAGGTTGGAATCAGAAGGGAGTGGAAGTTGATTGGGGCTGGGACAGTATATAAGGCTGCTGGAAGCTGCTTGGGCAGGAAGCAGTTTTATGGTGCTGGGATTGTGAAGAGCACCACCTGCCCTCCCACTAAGTTTATTGTTGGGATGGGGAAAGGGGATGGATGTTGTATGGGATATTAGGGATGGGTTAGTAGGGTTATATCGCAGTGGGGGGTTCATAAAACAAATATAAGTGGCAGAATGGATGGAGTGAGGGGTGATAAGTGTTTGAAAGAATGGTTTATGTGTGGCAAAGGAAGAGGTCTGGTGGCACCATAGATCCTGTAAGGGAGAGTTTATGAAAAGTTATCCATATGTTAGTCTTAGTTCGTTACCAATTAATGTTTTGAGATTCTAATGTCACTAAGTTTGAAACAGTGATGGCAAGTGAGAGGCAGATATGCACGGATGGGGGAGAGGGACCTTGGGGTGATAGTGTCTGAAGATCTAAAAGGCAAAGAAACAGTGTGACAAGGCTGTTGCCAGAAGGATGCTAGGCTGTATAGAGAGAGGCGTGACCAGTAGAAGAAAGAAGGTGTTGATGCCCCTGTACAGGTCAATGGTGAGGCCCCACTTGGAGTATTGTGTTCAGTTTTGAAGACCGTATCTGGCAAAGGACATAAGAAGGCTTGAAGCAGTCCAGAGGAGGGCGATGAAAATGTTAGGAGGTTTGTGCCAGAAGACGTATGAGGAGAGACTGGAAGCCATGAATATATATACCCTAGAGGAAAGGAGGGACAGGGGAGATATGATTCAGACGTTCAAATACTTGAAACGTATTAACATAAAATAAAATATTTTCCTGAAAAAGGAAAAATGGTAAAACCAGAGGGCATAATTTGAGGTTGAGGTGTGGTAGACTCAAGAGTAATGTTTGGAAATTCTTCTTTACAGAGAGAATGGTTGATACGTTGAATGCGCTCCCAAGGGAGGTGATGGAGAGGGAAACGGTGACAGAGTTCAAACAAGCGTGGGATGAACACAGAGGATCTCTAATCAGAAAATAATGGGTATACAGGTCTATTGAAGGAACTAAGGCCAGTATTGGGCAGGCTTACACGGTCTATGTTCCGTATATAGACATTCAGTTGAGGACAGGCTGGGGAGAGCTTCGATGGCTGGGATGGTTAAGATGGGCTGGAGTGAGCTTTGACAGAGACTCTAGTAGATAGAACCTAAACACACTACCAGGCAGGGCTCTGGGTTCCTGGCCCAGAAATATCTAAGAAAAAGGACCATTTAAATTAAATGATTAATTTATGGAGCATGTATGGTTAGGCAGACTAGATGGACCATTCGAGTCTTTATCTTGTCTTTACTATGTTACTATGTTATGTATGCAGGAAGAAATGGACTTAGCGTACAGGAAAGACATAAGCAAGAGCACACTAAGACCACTTTATCCTGCACCTTGGCAAAAGGACCCTACTGTTAGCTACAGAAAGAATACCTTCTGGATATTAATAAAAAAAGGAAAAGTATTTGCAAGACAACAATTAACTAGTTTCAAATTTCATTTTCTCTCTTCAAAAGTGCAACAGGCATTTAAATATAATGTATCCCAAACATACAATAGCATATTCGGGGTATTTTTAAGTAAGTACAATAAATGTTTCTAAAACATGATTCTAAGACAGGGCTTTAACTTTCTAGTCAAGGACAGGAAGAGAAGCGAGTCTTCTGACAAGAGAGGTCACCAAAGTAGCAGGAGCAGCCAGAACTTAAATGCACCATCTCTGCAAGATGCCACCAGCCCTGTGAAGCATGAAACTAAAATCTACCCTACAAAGCTACACTAATGACCCTTTTGCGTTGATTAATTCAGCTGGACTTTTATTGATCTTTAGAGCCAAGTCAGATTCCTTGACTAGAATCTGACTTAATTCACATAGCATACGAGGGGCCACAGAAAAGTTCTCAGCCATCTAAGAAGAAAATGATGTGGAGCCATGAAACTTACAAGTTATTCCACACTTCCATGTCATTCTCTTCTTGGTTGGGCTGAGAACTTTTCAGCAGTCCCTCATATATTCAGCTCCAAACGTGAATACTGTACTAACCAGGTAATGAACAGCTTTGATGTATTTTGGTATTATGTTCTAATAACATCTCACAGAGGCTCTTTTACTAAAGGGCATTAAGAACATAATACGTGAATTAGAGTATACTTAGGGCATGTCCACAGTAACAGTTACTATGGTAGCTTGACACATAGGAGATAATTCTGTAATAACTATCCAAAGAGTGGAAATAAAAACACACATAAATGCCAGTATTATAGTGATCACATGTGCACTTATTTATTTATTTATTTAGATTTGATTTCTATCCCGTCCTCCCAGTAGCTCAGAATGGGTTACAACTCAACATTCAGAGTGGAATACATTTGGACAGTACAATGACTATACAGCAACTTAAGCACAAGTTTAGAAGAACAGAGCATAGATGACAGATTGGAAGGGGGCGTTTAAGGGAACTACATTGGTTAGAACAGTTGACAATGTAGTCTCTTGAACCCAGGCTTAGCAATTAGAGGTGGAAGGGAGGGAGGGATTGATTACAGCTGGATTTCTAGTTGAAGAGGAGTGTCTTAAATAACACTAAACCAACTACCTTCAATAGTGACATTTTGCAGGTGGCATAGACATTGACAGAGTCTGGGTGGAGAATGGGCAGGACACACATTAGTGTATCTCTTGAATCTAATTGCAAAACTTAAGTGCATATATACCTTTACAAAATAGAACTTATTGAAAAGAACCTTTCCCACTGCTTAAATATAGGTACCCCTGTATAGAATTGTTCTCTGTGTGTTAATGCTTTAATGCCCAAATTCTATATACAGTGCCTAAAAAAAATTAGCATTGATTAGAATAGCACTTATTGCGATTCTATAAAAGGCACCCGCTATATACAGAATTAAACTTAGCGGCCATATGTGGCATAACATTTAGAAGCACCCATTTAGGCCAAGGAAAATCAGGACTAAATATCTGCTCCTAAGTTGTGCGTAGATCGGACATATTCTATAACAATGCACTTAACTTTTAGGAATGCCCATGATCTGCCCATGCTCCTCTCCTGGCCACACCCCCTTTTGAGATTCGCACACTTTAAAGTGATGTGTTCAAGTTTATAAAATGCACCTACAAAATTGTACACATAACTTCTAATGAATGCCAATTAGTGTCTATTATTAAGTATTAACTACAAATTATCGGCACTGATTGGCTTGTTAAACAATTAACTTGTATGTGCAAATTGGCTATGTGCACCAATTTGCATGTGCAATTTAGGGAGCCATATAGAGAATTTAGGAATGTAAATGCATGATATAGGAAAGGGTTGAGAATGGGCACAGATTACAGCTTGTAGTTAGCACACTGTAACCAACTATGTAATAATGGTTATATTACTGCAGCACGTAATACAGCTCAGTTAGCTATCTATGCATCAAGTACTGTATATCTGTGTTTACTGCAAGGCATTTAGAGGATATTTTGATAACATTGTGCCTACGTGCTACCTAGTCTATAAAGAATAGGCACCAACTTTCCTTTATAGAATACTAGCATAACAGGTGATATAAGGCCCTGATTTGATAAAAGATGCCTAGATCAGTGCACCTAGCCAATCTAGACACTTAACTTAATTTTTTAATTGGCTTAATCAGTGCCGATAATTGAAAATGAGGTTTAAAAAACAACTAAAAATTTGCCAGTAGATGCCTAACTCAGTAGGCACCTACCACTTCAAGGTAGGTGTCTACACTGAGGCACCTACCAGCACCTACTGGAAAGTAGGCATGGTTAGGGGCAGATTTGGGGTGGAGTTTAGTTGTGGACTGACTTAGGCGCCACTAAGCTCCTATTTTAGGCATACTCTAAAATTTCCCAAGATCTGTCTGATTTACATACTTGTCTTTCTTCTATTCAAGATTGGTTATTCACCTATTGGATGATGTTGAGTGTTGATAAGACTACTGTTTGTTGGATTCATTTTGGTAATTTTGATTGTGACAAAAATGTGAAATTATTTGTTCAAGAATTTCCCATTACTGATTCTTTTTGCTATTTGGGGGTGATTGTTGATGATAAATTATCTTTCTCAACCCATGTTGCAGCTTTGGTACATACTGGATACATGCTGGATATATGTTATTACGTAAATTAAGTTGTGTTCAAAGATTACTTATTCAGCAGGCATTTTTAACTTTGGTATATTCAATCGTTTCAACACATCTAGATTATGCATACAACCTTTTGGTAGGTTTATCTTCTACTGATTTGCAGAAATTACAAACTCTACAGAAATCTGCTCTAAGGCTATTGGGCGGTATTATAAGGTTTCATCATGTAGCACCATTATTTATAACCTATCACTGGCTTCCTCTACGTTTTAGGATACTGTTTAAGATCTTTCTATTTGTTCATAAAATCTTCTATTCGATAGAGACTGTACTTGCTGAGTAAATTGGTTTCTTCTTATGTTCCTTGTAGATCTCTGAGATCTAGGGGCAGACATCTTCTTGTTTTCCTGAACCTAAGGGCTCCTTTTACTAAGCTGCGATAGCGGTTTTAGCACGCGCCTAGTACACGTTAAATTGCTGCACGCGCTAGAAGCTAACACCAGCATTGAGCTGGTATTAGTTCTAGCCATGTAGCGTGGGTTTAGCGCATGCTAAAAATCTGTGCGCGCTACAAACGCTATCGCATATAGTAAAAGGAGCCCTAAGTCTGCACATTTAATGAGTGCATGTAATAAATCTTTCTTTTTTCAAGCACTGTTGCTTTGGAATGCGTTCCCTGTATATTTGCAGGAGGAACGTTCCATAACTCATTCTCGTAAACAACTTAAAGCATATTTATTTCAAACAGCTTTTTCTAGTTCATTGAAATTATGATTGTATGTTTTAATGTATTTATTTTAAGTAATCTTTGTTGGGGGGTTGGTCTTTCCTATTAAATTTTATAGTTCCTTTCTGTAATGTTTTTATATTGTTATTGTAAACTGCTTGGATTGCTTTTGTATATTAACGGTATATCAAGTGAAATAAATCTGTAATCTGAACTGATTTAGGCCAAGAAAACCTGGCCTAAATGGCAATGCACATAAAGATTCAATGCCTACAGGTATCTAAGAATGCTTAGGCACTGCTAGACGTGATTCTATAAATGGCACCTAGCAGCTGATTGATAACCACGCTAAACAGTGCCTAGGAATTAGATACCATTTATAGAATCAGGGCCTATCAATAATAATAAAATGCTAGAGGTGCATGCCCTCTTGAAAATTCGTGAGCGGTGGCACCGTGAGGTGTGCTTCTGTGCCAGTCCTCACAGCACCTGTGCGTGACTGTGCCGAAGACACCAGCGACTCCTCCCTCCCGCTCCTCTTCAAAGCGACCTGCTGAGGTTCGCCAGCCACTGTAGCGAACCTCGCAAGCCGCTCTCCACCTCCGTGCAGAAGAAAGAGTCGCCGTGTCACCTCCCGCCCTCACTCGCCGCTGCCGCCGCTGATCCTCCTCTTCAGAGCAGCCTGCGATCGTGGCTGGCTTTAAAGAACCTCCAGCTCTCCAGCTTCAGTAGCACGCTCCCTCTGATGCACGGGATCGCGTCAGAGGGAACGTGCTACCGAGTTGGAGAGCAGCCTGCGAGGTTCGCTAAAGCCGGCCACCATGATCGCAGGCTGCTTTGGTGAAGAGGAGCAGGCCAGAAGACGCCTGGATGTTGGGAGGGTAAGAAGGGAATCAATACCGGGAGCCAGGGGGAAAGGGAAAGGGGGCTGCTTTGGGGGGGAGGGGTGTGCTGGGGTGAGACAGAAGGGGCCATGGATAGGGAGAGGGAAAGGGGGCTGCTTTGGGGGGAGGGGTGTGCTGGGGGAGACAGAAGGGGCCATGGAGAGATAGGGAGAGGGAAAGGGGGCTGCTTTGGGGGGAGGTGTGCTGGGGACAGACAGCTTTGCTCGGGGGAGAGACAGTTAGGGAGAGGGATAGGGGCCTGCTTGGGGGGGAGGTGTGTCCTGGGGCAGACAGCTTTGCTCAGGGGGGGGGGGAGACAGAAGGATACAGACAGCGGCCAAAGAGAGAGAGAGAGAAAGAAACACAGACAGACAGACAGACACATCTATTCTAGCACCCGTTAATATAATGGGCTTAAAGACTAGTGTGTCCAAAATTTAGGCACAAGTATTTATGCCAGCCATGGGGCTAGTGGAAGTGCTCATGCCTAAATGTCAGAGCTACATGCTTAATTTTCAGTATTCTATAAGTTACAAGCAGAAGTGAAAGTCCCACCCACACTCTGCCCAGACACCATCTATGCTAATTCATCAAATGCACGCTTTGTAAGATGTGCATGTATTACAAAACAAAATTGAAGAGGAACTGGAGAAAAATATACAAATCAATCAATTGCTGCAGTGGCGTACCAAGGGGGGGGCGGGAGGGGCGGTCCGCCCCGGGTACCAAGCCCTGAGGGGGTGCTCCCGGTCCGGTCCAGTTCCCCCCCCTGCGCCGGGTGTCGCGTCTGGAAACAGCCTGCAGCAAGATCGCGATGCCAGAGATCTTTGCCTGCTTCGACTGTTTCCTCCGACACGGTCCTGCCCCTCCTCTGATGTCAGAGGAGGGGCGGGACCGCGGCGGAGGAAACAGCCGAAGCAGGCAAAGATCTCTGGCATCGCGCGATCTTGTTGCAGGCTGTTTCCCCAGGGCAGTAGCGTACCAAGGGGGGCGAGGGGGAGGTCCATCCCGGGTGCCGCCTTAGGGGGGGGGTGCACAGCTGGCCCGGTCCCTATCGCGCTCCTACCCTCCCGGCGAAAGCAGCATCGGCGCCATTATCGAAAAAGGTAATGGCGCCAGGCCTTGGAGCACCAAGGCAGACCGCTTCTCCCCCCTCCCAGCCGAAACCCCGCTGACCATCCTATCTCTCCTCCCCCAAGTGAACCTTTCCGACCCTCCCAGCGAAAGCAGCAAACCTCCCTCCAGTAGCGTCGGCTTTATCCTCCCTCTGCCGCATCACTGATGACGTCATCAGTAACGCGGCAGAGGGAGGAGAAAGCCGCGAAGGAGGTTTGCTGCTCTCGCTGGGAAGGTCGGAAAGGTTCACGGGGGGGGGGGAGATAGGAGGGTCAGCGGGGGTTCGGCTGGGAGGGGGGAGAAGCGGACTGCCTCGGTGCTCCATTACCTTCTTCGGGCAGCAGCAGCGTTTACAATTCGCTGCTGTTGCCGGCTTCAGGCCTTGTTCTCTGCCTGGTCCTGCCTACTTCCAGTTTTCATGAAGACAGGACCCGACAGAGAGGAAGGCCTGAAGCGGGCAACAGCAGTGAATTGTGAATGCTGCTGCTGCCCGATGAAGTTCAGGACATCAGGACATCGGGGAAGGAGCAGGAAGAAATCGGCTGCTGGCTTGGGGGTGAGGGTAGGGAAAGAATCGTGGAAGTGGAGAAATTGGCACGATGGCTTTGTGCGGGCTAGGGGGAGAGAGAAAGAAAGGAAAAAATAAAGAGGGGGGGGCCAGGGGGAGAGAGAAAGAAAGGCAGAAATAAAGAGGGGTCAGGGGGAGAGAGAAAGAAAGGAAGAAAGAAAGAGGGGGACGAAGGGGAGAGAAAGAAAGGCAGAAATAAAGAGGGGGTCAAGGGGGAGAGAAAGAAAGGCAGAAAGAAAGAGGGGGACCAAGGGGAGAGAAAGAAAGGCAGAAATAAAGAGGGGGGCCAGGAGGAGAGAGAAAGAAAGGCAGAAATAAAGAGGGGAGCCAGGGGGAGAGAGAAAGAAGAAGGACCAGAAGAAGGACCAGAGACTCATGAAATCACCAGACAAAAAAGTAGGAAAAATGATTTTATTTTCAACTTAGTGATCAAAATGTGTCCGTTTTGAAAATTTATATCTGCTGTCTATATTTTGCACTATGGCCCCCTTTTACTAAACCGCAATAGAGTTTTTTAGCGCAGGGAGCCTATGAGCGTCGAGAGCAGCGTGGGGCATTCAGCGCAGCTCCCTACGCTAAAAACCGCTATCGCAGTTTAGTAAAAAGGGAGGGGGAATATTTGTCTATTTTTGTATAGTTGTTACTGAGGTGACATTGCATAAAGTCATCTGCCTTGACCTCTTTGAAAACCCGCGGAATATAAATGATAATTAACATTTTCTCTGCGTACAGCGTGCTTTGTGTTTTTAAAATTTTATTGTTGGTAGATCATTTTGACTTGGCCACAAAGGTAAGGGGGAGGGAGGGAGGGGAACTGCTGAAAGACATCTAGTAATCCTTGCAGGCTTGAATGCAGGGAATTATTTTTGTAAAATCATGTTTTGTTATGTGACTGGCATTATCTAGACTTTAATTTCTATGAATGAATAGAATGAAAATGATATAAAATTACTTGCTTGTTTTTATGTGCATGCGCTGAAGGAAAGTGGAGAGAGAGTGGGCTGAGGATGCTGAAGGGAAATGGGGAAGAGAGTGGGGAGAAGACGCTGATTTATAAATTGACAATTGTACAGAATATTGTTTCTTTTTATACTTTAAATATAAACAATTCAAGGCTTGTGTGGATGGAATCAGGTGGTTTGCGGGGATGGGGACCGAGCTTACAGGGATTAGTCCAATAAAATGGTATTTTTTTATTTCTCATTATTTGTTTTATTTTTATTTGTTAATTTATAAAGTGGTGATTGTTATGTATCAGGTTTTTCAAATTTACATCTACTGTCTTTATATTTTGCACTGTATTAGAGGACATGTGTTACTGTTTTTTGTGGTGTTGCATTGTATCCAGGGTCTGGTTTCTTGGCGGATCAGTTTAACTTTTGTCTACATATTTCTATTTTTAGTTTGTGATTATTCCATTTTGGGCGAGGGTGTATCTCTGTTCTGTGTGTTCTGAAAAAGACATAGTTTTCAGTTGGCATTGACTACAGGACCAATTGACTGTGCGGGATCTGGCTTGTTTAGTTTTACAATGTATGTGTTGGTGTTCTAGTGCTCACTGCAATGTTTAAGATGCAGCCTTTTCCTAGGTACACTCTTGTGGTGCGATATGTAGATTGGTACTAAAAATCATATTTTTCATATAGATGGGGGGGGGGGGGGGTGTCAAAAAATGATGGGCCCCGGGTGCCACATACCCTAGGTACGCCACTGAATTGCTGTAACTCCAGTGGTAAATGTGCACTGGGAGCATAAACTCAAAAGCTTAACCCCTATTGTCATTAAACATATTTTGAATGAACTACACATGTGCACATATAATGGCCTTAGACGCTGCAGGGCAAACGTTGCTCTGGAGCTATGAAGGGGAGCTTAAATTGCTCATTAGCTCCCCTCCAGTCATCTATCATACGCGAAACAACCCCTTAATCGTGTCTTAAAAGATAGTCCAAAATCAAAAATCAATAATCAAAAGCAAGCATCATTTATCTTTGCTTTAAAATGGAGTGAAACTTCGTATCGTGATGCTAGCTTTTTTTCAGCTTCCTCACTGAATTAATGTGTAACCTTCATGATCTACCGATCATTTCTTCAGGGCTCTTAAGTGTTATTGACGCTTAGAGTCTACGGGGGTTGTTTCGCCTATGATAGATGACTGGAGGGGAGCTTTCCTGTTTGCCCTGCTGCTTCTGAGGCGTTTTCCCCCATTATATGTGCACTTGTGTAGTTCATTCAAAATATGTTTAATGACCATAGGGGTTAAGCTTTTGAGCAGATGTGCATGTATTTACAGAATAGCACTTACGTGGAATTTTGGCATTTAAGCATGATTGTGCACATATATGCCAATACTCTAATTATTTATGCGTGCAATTGGTTTGTAAATGTTAGTAGCTAATTTCTCACAGAATACTTTCATAGCCCTACCATTTGTTGCGGTATAGTGGCAGAACACCTGCATTCTTTTTCTCTCCCTGAGGGGGTTCAACTCTCCTATTACGTTGATGATGATTCAGGGTCCAAATCATGAGATAGTACATACAATATCAGTGCACGTAATCAATCACATGAAAATAAAGAGTGGGAAATCAATATTGCTAAAATACAAGGCCCCCCCCCCCCCCCAAAGTTTTAAATTTCTTGGTATTGTATGGAATATGGAGCACTGAGAAATTATGGAGAAAGCAAGACAGAAATTTTTGACTTTTCAAATTCCTACTACTAAGGGGTACAGGTTTTTGGTTAGGTTTTTGGCATAATCACATTCCACATTTGTCTCAAATTTTAAGATCCTCGTATACATTGTGTAGGAAGAAGACAGAATTTATATGGACTAGTGAACACACAAAGGCATTTGAAGTGGCTCAAGCTGCTATACAGTGAGCCTTAGACTTATGGCCCATCTATAAGGGACCAATTAAGTTACAAGTATCTGCAAATACTCATTATGCAGACTGGAGTATTTGGTAAATGCAGGATAGCTAGGAGGGGTTCCCCTGGATATTTGGAAGCATTGTCTACCTGCTGCTGAGCACTATACTGTGTACCCTTTGAGGAACAGCATGTTATTGGGTCTTAGTGGATACTCTGGCCTTCACTTTTAATCATGAGGACTTACTGCAGCCTGAGATTTCTTTCAAGTCTTGGGTAATGAGTAGGGTTACCATATGGCTCCAGAAAAAGGAGGACGGATTGAGACATCTGGGTTTTACTTCCATTGAAAGCAGTGGAAGTAAAACTCAGAGATCTCAATCTGTCCTCCTTTTTCTGGAGCCACATGGTAACCCTAGTAATAAGAATGCCCAAGAGCCATTGTATAGACCATGCACAGGAGCGAAAGTTGTACATACTGAAACATGCCAAAACCAGGGCTCTGGGGGTCAGTAACTTGCATGAACAGGTTGATTGGCCCAAGCACCTAAGGCCCCTCATATAGTGGGAGGGGCCTTAGGCGCCTGGACCAATCAGGTCCTAGGATCCTGTGGGTTGGGCAGAATAGAGGCGGGCCCGCCTCATTTGGACAGAGGCGGGCCTGCTGGCCGGACGTGCGAGGAGCCGTCCGGTCCAACTTGCTGGTAAGATCAAGGGGGGTTTCCGGGGTGGTGGTGTTCTCTGGGGGGTCCAGCAGGAGGGGTTGGGCACCCTCCTGCCGGCGATCTTATGGGGGGCCATTGGGGGGGTCGGAGTAATAATGTATCTGCGGAGTCCCCCAGGGATCTCCTTTGTCTCCCACTCTTTTTAACCTTTATATGTCTTCATTAGGTTATGAGTTGTCTACATTGAAATTGCAAACGAATATTTACGCAGACGATAATACTATCATGATTCCTATTATCATACTGTCACTTGGAAACTACACATTTTATTTCTTCCGTATTCAATCTTGTAGAACAATGGATAAAAAATGTCATGCTAAAATTGAATCCAGAAAAAAAACAAAGATCTTTATGGCTAATCCAACTAATAAAATCAAGGAAACTTCGGTAAATTTGAACGGAAGAGATTTTCTCATTAATCCAACTATAAACATTTTAGGAGTCACCTTAGATCAATCATTAACATTTGATGCCCACACTGATATCTTGGTTAGAAAGTGTTTTTACTTATTATGGAAATTACGTTCTCTAAAACCATACTTTGACTTTGTGTCATTTAGATTGCTAGTACAATCTCTCATTTTTAGCACTTTGGATTACTGCAAAATCATTTATTTGGGATCTTACAAAAAAATAATAATAATAATAAACAACTATCAAGAGATTGAGAATTATCCATAACACAGCTATACAATTAATTTTTGGCTTAAATAAATTTGAACACAATACACCATATTAGAGGAAATTACATTGGTTGACGGTTAAGGCGAGAGTTTTATTCAAACTTGGCTGTTTGTGCTACAAAACTCTATTTGGTACTGCACCTACCTATCTTTTGAAACATTTTGATCTATTGGACAAAATTCATTTCACTCGCAGAATGTCTTTGTTCTCATTTTCAACTCTTAAAGGATGCCAATTCAAAAGATATCTTGATAAAACATTATCATTTCAGGCAGGTCTTTGGAATAAAACCTTAAGTGATTTACTTTTGAACTCACTTTCACATCAAACATTCAGAAAATCGTTGAAGACTCATTTATTTGACAAGTTTGCTTAAATTTTAGTGACTGACAATCCTTATATTTGTCTGATGTAATTTCACACTGTGTATGGTGTTGTAATCTCGCTGCATATTATGCAGCTTCTCTTTGATGTAAACCACCTTGAACTGCAAGGTAAGGCGGGATAGAAATATAATTATTATTATTATTACATATTCTGAAGGGCCTCAGTGAAGACTCAGATCCTCTGTCTCCGCTGAATACTATGCTGAATTCCCAGACTGTCCCTTGGTTCCTCACTGAAAAAAGGACTGAGATGCCAAGACGTTTGGTGATGTATTTTGCATCATGTTAATTACGAAGGGGTGCTGAAAAGTTCTCAGCCCAACCAAGACGAGAATGATGTGAATATGGTTCAATCAATGATTTGAAACACTGTTAAAACCAAAAAATTTTGTTTCTGCAAATTGGCACTAAATGAAATAAGATTACACTCTTTTCAACTACAGTGGCAAAATAATGCTCATAATTTAGGAAGTTGGTTGGTTGAGCTGAGAACTTTTCAGCACCCCCTCATACTTTGTTGATTTATTGCACAAATAAATGTAGCTACTTATAATACTTTGAATGCTTTTTTTTCCATGTTCTTCGCTTAAATAGTATCCAAACTCAGAATGTGTGAAAAAAAATCAAAATATCAGCAATAAACATTTCACAACGATTTAGTGCAATGGTCTCAAACTCAAAGCCTTTGAAGGCCATATTTTGGATTTGTAGGTACCGCAGAGGGCCTTGGAGGGCCGCAGAAAAAATAGTTAATGTCTTATTAAAGAAATTACTATTTTGCATGAGGTAAAACTCTTTATAGTTTATAAATCTTTCCTTTTGGCTAAGTCTTAATAATAATTTTGTAATTTATAGCTAAAGAGACATATGATTAAGAAACTGTTTTATTTTACTTTTGGGATTATGATAAACATATCGAGGGCCTCAAAATAGTACCTGGCGGGCCGCATGTGGCCCCCGGGCCACGTGTTTGAGACCACTGATTTAGTGGAAGGTAAGAATATACAGTACTACAATATGAGCCATCTTTTGTGCATTGAGACACGGGTTATCGTGTTCATTTTTGAAAGCTCATGATTGGAGGTCACACCCTGAGGCAGCACTGTGTGAAACGCTGGCCATCGTTGGTATTCTGACTGATTTCACAAACAAAAGATAAGTTTCAAGTCACTTTGGGTGACTGTTTTTTGAGTCAGTACATTTTTAAGAATTTGACCTAGCCATTGAACTTCACTATTTACTCATTTATTTATTCTACTATAACACAATATAAAGCCACGATGAGGTTCTCCGCCTGAACACCTGTGCACTGCTGTGGTGGTGGGAGGGCTTTGTCTGAGGCTTTTCCTCCCCATGGGGGCTCTTTTTAGCTCATATTGTAGTATATTCTTACCTTCCACTAAATTGTTGTGAAAAGTGCTTCGCTTAAATCAGGGGTGTCCAACCTGCAGCCCGAGGGCCTCATGCAGCCCCGTGAAGTATTTTGTGCGGCCCTGGTCAAAGGCAATGCAGTGTTTTCCTCTGCTGTCCCTGGGTATTTACCGTCTTGCCGGCTCCCTCCTCTGTCTTGCTGTAGCGCTTGTGCATTTGTGTGGCCCCAGAATAATTTTGGACACCCCTGGCTTAAATAGTGCCATTAAAAAATATCCTAAAACAAAATCCAAAGCACACAACTGCAAGGGTGATGTGTACTTGAGAGGGGCATGGGTGGGTTCCAGGGGTGAAGTTGGCACTTAGCCAGTTAAGTGCCAATATTCAACCCTTAACCAGCTAAGGTGACCGTATAAAACACAGTCCTACCTTTATGTCATTCATCGTAGCTGGTTACGTGCTGAAACATCACACTTAATCAACTCTGTTTTAGCCAGCTACAAATGCCCAGATATTTAATGCTGGTGCCTGGATATGGCCCAGCATTGAATGTCTGGGGATTGAGCCAGACCCAGTTTGTTTAGAAAAAAAGCTAAGTAAAAGATATATTTGCTACTATAATATTAAGCATAAGCACTTTACAATTTATATATTAAAAGAAAATAATATATTATGAAAAAATTGCATATTATAAAGATTCCAATGAGGATAGCTACCATACGTTAAAATCGTGTGGCATTCTGAGGAATTTATGCGCTACTGCTTATTTTAAAGCCTATCACCCTGGTGGCTAGTCTAAGTTAAGTTACGTTTTGTTAATTGACACGATAATTTGTGCACTAGTTTGTGTTTGGGAATAAAGCTGGCAGCGGTCAGTGCCATCCAAAAATATCTTTTATGGCTTTGTGATTAGTCCATAAACTGGCCAGTATTCACCTGATATCATATTACAGGTCATGCCACCTTCTTATAGGTAGAAATAAACAGAACGTTGTGATACATTAGTGATTTAAAACTAAGATGAAGAAACCAGACTGTTCTCATCAAATACTTTAAAAGAAAAGATGGCTTTTTACTGTTTAGAGTAGATTCTGAATTTCTAAAAATACTGAAAGAAAACAGAAAAGCAAACTTTTCTGATCACATTTAAAAGCAGTATGTTGTCAAACAGTGCAATGTTCTTGCTTGCCAGGACGATTTTCAAAAGTCCTTGTCCTGTAGAATAGAGAATGGACTTCACATACTGTATATGCAGCTTTTGAATTCTTGCTCTGCAGTGCCACCTTTCAGATGCTTTTATAATTATTGACATAAATAATGGAAAATACCAATGCCCATTTACTGCTTAACAAAAAAAATTCTTTAAAATGTAGGAGTCGATATTCAATGCTAGTTAACCAGATAGGGGAGGCTCCAGCCCAATTAACTAGTGCTGACCAGGTCCCTACAGGATATTCAGCAGCACATAATCCATTAGTAACACTGAATATCCTGTCTGACTGCTGTGGGACTCTCTGGTTAGTATCAGGATGGTCCAAGGGCAGCTAGCGTCAGGGTGGAGCTGGGAGTTACCCTGTGGTAATGTGACTTGCAGCTGGCTGCAGGGCTCTGACAGAAGCAAAGTGCAGTATAAAGTAAAAGAAAAAGCTTTACTGGTGAACAAATAATCAAAGCAAGACAGTCTGGCCCAGATTCTCTAAATGGCACCGTTATCAGCAGCCGCCTTATAAGCAGTCGCCGATGGCATGTCAATCATATGACGGTACTGTTTAGAGAATCGCACCTCTGGCAAAGGTAGGCACTGGAAATGTAGGCCAGGGATTTCAAGGCCTATGTTTACTGTGCCTGCCTTTGACGTGAAAAGCGCCTCCAGAGGCACCTAACACCAAATCTGGCGTTAGCCACGCCTACAATGGCATTAGGTGCCAGTAGGCACCTCCAGAGGCGTGATTCCAAAGCCGTTATTTTAAGCGCCAGTAGGCACCTTGTCATTTCTCTTGTCTGCTTTTAAATGGTGTTTTGGACATAACTTAGGCACTGATAGGGCACCTACTAGCGCCTTAGTTAAGGCGCTGTTTATAGAATATGGGCCTCTGTTCCTATTACTTTGTACGTCGCCTAGAAACCATCATAGGCAACCAATCAAATTTTTAATAAACTTGAAACTATTACAAACTTACTGCCACCCTGGGCAAGAACCACATTAACATTTACTTCCTTCTCTCTTAACAGTTCTATCTTCTTCAGTACAGTTCCAGTTACTCACACATAAATCCAGACCTGGCTCCAACTAGGACACTCAGGACCCAGGTCTTCAGTGAAAAATAAAGGTACTCCTTTACCTTTGCAGTCTTCTGTTCCTTCTCATGTATTCCCTGGGCTTCTACAGGGTCAAATCTCTGAGCTAAGTCCATGCCTTACTTCCCTAGGATTCCCCCACAGGTACTACAACCCAGACATCACTTTAAGCAGGATTCCTTCACTTGTAGCCTCCTTAGGAGATCTCTTCACTTAGGATTCTTTCCTGGAGACCTCTTGCCTTGAGGCCTCTCTGCTCTAGGGCATTTAACCACCTCCCAGCTTGAGCCCCACCTCTCGGACTCAGCCTCTGTCTGCCACCTCCGTGTTCTTAGGGATAGCTGACGTTATGCCACTCGCTCTTTCACACCCAGCCATCATTAATATTCACTGACAGTACCTGAATAATAATCTGGTTAACTCAAGTCAAAAAAAAAAGGCTGTCCTAAGTTAACCAGGTCCCAATCTATATATTGCCTCTGAGTATAAGTGATCCTCTGATAACTCCTGGCAACAGGAAAGTACCCAAATATTCAGTACCAGTACCCAGAGAAAGACTGGCAGTGAATATCTGGCTCTGTTTCAGCAGGAGGCAACCAGTGTTTAAAGAAATGCTGACTGCCACCACCCAAATATTGCCCCATTGATTTTTTTTTTTTTTACAACGAAATAATTTGGAACCAAGAATATACTGTCCCAAGTACTAAGTTATATTTGTTATAAATATCTTAAGTGTTGCTTAATATTTAAATACAGATGCTAACCTGTTTTAGCAAAAACAATTCAACCCGTCCATGGAGATACAGGACACATACATATTTCTCATGATTGAATGCTTTATAAGGCCAGAGTAAGTTTATCCTGCGAGTCTTAGAAGGACTTTATTTAGACTTCAAACTGAATAGAAGAGACAATACAGAATTGTTCACTTTACCCCATTAGTCTCGAAGTTTTTGCCATTTCTTATACTATTGTATAGTGTTATACAGTACACAAGCACTATACACTCCTCGTTAAACATTTTAATAAAACTATGGGCTCCTTTTACAAAGCTGCACCAGTGGTTTTAATGCGCGCACTAGACGCTAATGCCTGGCATTAGTTTTTCCGCGTAGCGCAGGGGGCAGCGTGCACTAATCTGCAGCGCGTGCTAAAAACACCAGCGCAGCTTACTAAAAGGAGCCCTATGTTTTTAGCTGACCCGTTAACTTCGCAACAGTATTACTTTTGGACTTAGTATTCATTCTTGTAGGTATGAATAGAAAGCAACATGTTAGGTAGTATAAATATCAAAAGTTAACCTTTAAAGCAAAAAAAGGAAAAAAAAATGTTGTAGGTATGGACACAATGGGACATTATTTTAGACACAAAATAAAATCTTTTATCAAGCGAAAGAAAACAGCATTGTAAATAACGTCAATGTCTCTCATTCATTGTTTTCCAGTGACATCATACATTAAAGTTTATGATGTAATGCCTCTTAGCTGAACGGCAGATAGAAAGTGATTGTTGTAAAACTTTATAAATTGAACTATTCCGTGCACTAGCCATATTGTACAGAGTTGCAGAATTATGAAACCATTCCTCATTTCCTTCTGCATGCCTAGCTTTTAATTAGTGGGTAGTGTATAAACTATTTATAAATGTAGCTTCCAGACCTCAGCACAAGTCTGCTAACACAGAAAGTAGTTTTATAATTCCATTTCCAAATTAAAACAAAAAAGTTTCACAACTTATGTCAAAAAGACATAGGGCTCGTACTTAGCATGTGCTACAACGTCGCACACGCTAGGCACTAACACCTCCATAGAGCTTGCGTTAGTATTTTTCATTTAGCGTGTAGTTTGCGCATGCTAAAAACCCTAGCGCACCATAGTAAAAGATGCCCGTAAGCGTAGAAATAAAAAGGAGAAGGAAACCCATGTATTAACTTGCTGCAATCCACATTCCACTACAAGCACTTTTGTAATATGCAACTTATACCTTTATGTCTATCTATGAGATGCAATAAAAAGATGTCTGCCATAAAGTTATTCTAATTGGTATTCTAATCATAAATGCTGGCATCATATTTAGAACACTTTTATCAGTCAGCTTCACAATCCAGACTGTCACCACGTAAATTCATGGAACATTTTAAAATATTGATGCTAAATTGCATTATTCCACTGAACTAAAAGACTCTCTCTTCATATTTCCAGAGATTAGAAATGGAAAAAAGATTGCATTTCCCAGAACTAAATCAAATTTAGTAATTGCAGAAACGCAAAGCACATCTCCTTGTTGAGCAATCCAGCTCTTATCGGAGGTCAACTGTAAGAGGGGACAGAAGGATAAAGAACTCATCTCAATAAAGGAAGACATGGTCTAGCCTCAGGATGCACGAGATCGCTCGATTACCACATCCTCTCAATTGCAAACACACGGTCGCTGTGCTTCCTAGTGTTATTATGAGTGAAAAGCAGAAGTCTCCTAAGTTACTCTGAACAGAGAGCTGTCCAAGGTACTGCAGTTGTTTTTTTGAGACCCTGCATACTGCAGTTAACAATGACAAAGTGTACCATGGTTTTTTAACCAAGATTCATCCTAATCAGAAAATCATATTAAGATAAATGTTAAGAAATGTGCTTTTCTCACCAATCACACCAGAATTCAATAACATCTTTGGCGTTCCAGTTTATAGTATAATTGCTAAATAACCACTGAATAAAACAAGAGGAAGACAACCATAAAATTCACAACTATGGTAATTTCTTCACGTTTGACAGTGGCATGACTAACTTAGAATTCCTATGTGTCCATCATGAACAAATACTCTCACTATGCAGGGTCATTGTAAACAAAACCTGATTTGCTCAAGATTAAAAAGATAATATTAAGTGTGATACTGTATATACACCTAACCAAACTTAAGACGGCACTAGAACGAGCACATTAAACTATAGGAAAGAGAGATTTGGAGTCTGTCTTACTGACCATGCACTAATGGAAAGTTATGAAAGAGCAGAATGTTAGAACTGCCCTCCCATATGAGAGAGGAATGACTTTCTGTGTCTCACTGCGAGCAGCACGCAGATCTTGCATGGGAGGGATGAACTGACCTGTGGTTCCTCTGGCTGTCCTTCTTTTCCATAATGGCCGGGACGCAGTTGGTGAGCTCGGTCCAGTCTGCGTGCAAACCACAGCTCCAGCCTGTGGAAAAGCGGGAGAAAAGCCAGGTCTCCTTTTTACCGGGCCGGTGACATGTGCACTTCTTTTGGCCCGGTTTGCAATCGCAAGGCTGCTCCAGCCGGATATTCCTCACCAGGTGCCTTCCGAAAGTGGTGCCTCCAGTCTTTTGGATATGCAGGAAAACGATGACATCGTCACCTTTAATGTTGAAATCCACGAACCTGGTCAGATCAGTAATGGAGAAGTTAAATCTAGGGAGGAATTTGGGTGGACTGCCATCCTCGGGCTCGTCTACCTCATCTTCCTCAGCCTCCTCTCGCAGAGCTTGCGGGACAGGCAAAACCACTGAGGGGGTCACTCCATGCAGTCTCTCCCCACCAGCACCTCGGAAATGGCACGAAGTGGTCCCAGTCGGACAAATGTACTGATACACTATCATCACAAACAGGACGGCCAAAACAGGGACCAGGATCAACTTGTTGGCTCTCTCATCCATGTTCCTGGAAAAGCTTTTTCACGCAATGCCCTGAAGAACAAGGGAACGGTTGTTGTGCTTTGAGCTGGCGTGAAGTAGCCCAAAAGCGGTCACCTCCATCCCCTTCGTACAAGGCATGAGCTTTACTTAGAAGATGCTGGCCACTAGGCTCCTGGAAACATGATTGCAATAATAATCCCCTGGTATGAGTTCTCTTCTTGTAGGCTTGAGATCGCTCTCCCAGGCATGACAGGTTGCACTTTCAAGGTGAGCAGCGTGGCACTTGCATGACTACTAGACAAAAAAAAAAAAATCACTACCCTGTGAACTGCCACTGCATATAAAAAGTTAATCAAACGAGCCTCAGACACACTGACTGAATATTACAATGTCAAGTCAGATACTTTTAGCCAATAAGGCAACATGTCTTTAATCATTGGCTCCTCTTACATATCAGGATGAAAGTTCAGTTAAAAAAAACAAAAACCCCAGACAAAGTCCGAGAAAAACCTGAACCCCGACCTGGTTGTACAGCAATAAATATAATTAACAGTGTCCAGTCACACAGCAGTGTGCCACAAAGTTAAACAAAAAAATGCACATAACACACAAATCAAAAAAAAAGCCAAGTACTTAGCTGGGGGGAAAATTTAGCAGCAGTGATGGTTCCTCCAGGCCAGTCCAGAAACTGTCTCGGCTCCAATAGCCCACACTCCGGCCTCACAGCAGCTGGCTTCACACAGCAAGCAAGAAAAAGCTAGCCCTGCTTCAACACAGTCCTGCACAGAGTTCCCAAAGAAGCCATATGTTGCAATACCTCGATCCTAGAGGGAAGCAATTCTTCGGCCACTCCCCGCGGAGGCACAAGCCCACAATTGACAAACTGAATGGACCGGGACGTAAAAAATGTAATCAACTGTTCGGTATGTGAGGTGAATGAAGAATGTGAGATCTTCCGATGGGAAAAAGCCGAGGTAGAGATGCAGCTGAGACAAACCACTTCACGTGAATCTGTGGGGGTGGTCTATGTGATAAGATGCCCTTGCAAGGAACTATACGCGGGACAGACTTCAAGAGCATTTAAAACTCGCATTACTGAACATCGATCTTGTACCAACACACACAAAAAAACCGGAGGCACCTATGGTGCAACACTGTCTAATAGCAGGACATTGTTTTGAGACTTTGAAATGTATGATCTTGGAACAAGAACATTTGGGTAAGCGAGGGGGGGTGGGGGATTTGAAAAGAAAACAGTTTTGGGATTTTTAAACTGCAGTCTATTGAACCTGAAGGACTGAAGGTAGCTATTGAATGGCAAGCGTTTTTCTAATCGGTGGTTGCTATGGACGTCCGCAATTAGCCAGCAGGTGGGGAGTGTGTGCCTTTGTTGACATTGGGGGCAGGGCTAAGAAAGAGTTTCAATGTGTCTGCTGTCCCTGAGCCTACGCCATGGTGCTGTGTGCCTGGGAAGCCCTTTATCCGGAAGAAACAGTTTGAAAGTGAAACAAGATTCTTTGTAGAAGGAAGGTTTGTGGTTTTGTTTTTTTGTTTTTTCCACTGGTCGTGAGTGCGTTCTGGGAGGAATGGGAATTGTGGGCTTGTGCCTCCGTGGGGAGTGGCCGAAGAATTGCTTCCCTCTAGGATCGAGGTATTGCAACATATGGCTTCTTTGGGAACTCTGTGCAGGACTGTGTTGAAGCAGGGCTAGCTTTTTCTTGCTTGCTGTGTGAAGCCAGCTGCTGTGAGGCCGGAGTGTGGGCTATTGGAGCCGAGACAGTTTCTGGCCTGGCCTGGAGGAACCATCACTGCTGCTAAATTTTCCCCCCAGCTAAGTACTTGGCTTTTTTTTTTATTTGTGTGTTATGTGCATTTTTTTGTTTAACTTTGTGGCACACTGCTGTGTGACTGGACACTGTTAATTATATTTATTGCTCTACAACCAGGTCGGGGTTCAGGTTTTTCTCGGACTTTGTCTGGGGTTTTTTTTTTTTTACTGAACTTTCATCCTGATATATAAGAGGAGCCAATGATTAAAGACATGTTGCCTTATTGGCTAAAAGTATCTGACTTGAAATTGTAATATTCAGTCAGTGTGTCTGAAGTTCGTTTGATTAACTTTTTATATGCAGTGGCAGTTCACAGGGTAGTGATTTTTTTTTTTCTATTAGTTATATACTTAAAAAGTAAAATTTTGACAAAAAATACCTTTATTATTTGTGTAAGAACTTGCATGACTACAGCACTCCTGCAGAGAGCAATCAGTGAGCAGAAATGCACAGTTCCCAGGGCAATCGCACACATGCCATCAGACGCAAGGTGAATGGAGTAGCAACAGACATCTATGAATTAATCTTCATCATGCCGACAGTGGCATGTATGTCACCCAGAGTTTGCCAGCAGACAATGACTTGCTACTGATCAATTTTGGAAACCAGAAGAATTACCAGTCCTCAACATAAACTCAAAACATGTCCAAAGACAAACCATTTGGGGAAAGTACACCCTTTTAAAGTGAAGAACTGCAAGAAAAATCACCTAGAGTAAGTTCACTGGGTACTAGCGGGTTCAGGAAAAGTGTGTGATGGGTCATGCTCATGGCCCCCTGTGTCTAGGTCCAGAAGAGCTGTGCCGCCTTTCTTTCCAGTCACCCTGGAAACTTCTTCCACAGCTGCTCTCTCAGAAATGCGACCTCTTCTAGCCCTTGCCTTAGCCCTCCTTTCCCATGCAAAGGGATGCTCTGCACATGAAGATCGGCTGCAATTAGGAAGTTTCAGGAGAAACTGGAGCCTTTTCCCGGGGCTGCCTACTTCCTCTTCACTGTGTACAAGCTCCCGCCCTTTACACATGCTAGGTGGAACACTTGAAAACTAACAGTCGTGTGCTGCTTACCGATGGGAACATACATTTTGAAGACAGTGTTAGCAATTCTCCTCCAACCAATTGGGAGAGGGTGGCTCAACTGGCGACCAATCAGATATTCTCACAGAAGAAAGGAAGGAGCTAACTGTGACCAATCAAATTCAGAGCAGGGCGCCTCCCCACAGCTGCAAGTGCCACGCAGGAACCAATAGGTAAAAGGAATGCCCATCCGCTATCCAATCAGATGGGGAGGAGTAAGTAACATGCTGTAGGCTGTAGAAATAGTTTCAGCTGAGGTTCAAGTATTGACCAGTAAAAAAAGAATAGGACTTCCCTTGTCTGTTCCAGCCTCCTCATGAGATAATTGAAACTCTAGGGTAGGGGTAGGGAACTCCGGTCCTCGAGAGCCGTATTCAAGTCGGGTTTTCAGGATTTCTCCAATGAATATGCATTGAAAGCACTGCATGCAAATAGATCTCATGCATATTCATTGGGGAAATCCTCTAGGGATTCTCTTGAATGTTGAGTTGAAGCAGTCAAAACATTCTATGCATGCTTTATAGTGATAGGTAATTAAAACACTACTGAGACTTGAAATGTAAGCTATTCTCTAATAACCAGGCTATGCTTTGCTTTTATCCTTATGTCTAGGTCTATGGGCATGGAAAATAGTAAAAGAGAATGTATATTTCCCCTCTTTCCCCCCCCCCCCCTGCAAGAGGTGAAACAGGCTCGATTATATGATGTTAGCAAGCTTTTTTGTGGTGTTCAGATAAGAGCATAAAAATTACACGAGCTAAAAATACGTTGAGCTCAGCAGCAATGGTTCTTCAGTCTGTACCCAGGCACAGCAGACAGCTGATTCACCCTCTTCATTTTTTTTTTTTTTTCATTCTCCCTTAGGCAAGAGCGCAGCCAGATTTCCCAGAATAGCAACTATTGTGAAAGGTTCTATTTGACATGTTAAAAGCATGCAGAAGACAGTCACTATAGATGTTCTATTAACACCTTCCAAGTTAGATTCCAAACCAACACAAAGCCTATTTACCCACATACTCACATGAGTTTTATTCATCTATCAAAAGTTTGGACTGCACTTCAAATATACTTTATTTTGCCAACAGGCAAGAGTTAATCTAAAGAGTTTCTTATTCATTCCATATATCTCCCATTATATTTTACATAAGACAATTTGTCAAAATTGTTTTCTGTTCCTGTTATTAGTGTGGGAATAGTGGATATGGGACTAGAATTTTTTAACCAAAAGGTCTGGTCTTACAGATAACTGCCCTTATTTGCTATTCTATAAGCTGTGTGCCCAAATTCCCAAACATGCAACTTCAAGAGGGGCATGAACCTGGGAGGGGCATAGGCAGGTCATGAGCATGTCTGGCAATTAGGGGTGCAAGTTATAGAATACTATCATACACGTCCAGGGTGGGGAGGGGGGGATACTTTATGATTTCTAATGCTTAAGAACAATTGTTGGGTATAAGGGAGGGGGGATATTTGATGTGAGTTAGAATTTGATGGTATATTAAGTGATGTTAAAGTATAAAATGATTGTATCTTATGTTACACTTATTGGAAGTTTTAAAAATGAATAAAGATTAAAAAAGAAAAGAATACTATCATTTATGCATTTTGCCTAGTTAGACACAAGCATTTACACCAGCCATTGCTCATGCCTAATCTTCAGCACATCAATGCAGACTTGTGCTAGTTTTCTATAGGGGCAGTTGCACACACAAGTGACGTTATAGAATTTGCTTTTAGCATGCATTGTCCCAGTACCTACAGTCTGAACTATGAAGGGATCTTTAGCCTCTCAGGATCTGCAGAATCTACTAGCCTGGTACAGTTCAGACCTCATAATAAAACTGATATAAATAGAAAGAAAATTTTCCTGCTATTTGTTGAGAAATGTAGGGGTGTTTCCTTATTTGCACCTGAAGGTTAGGCCTCTCCGACATCATCAAGCCTGAACCATTGTCTGCAAGAAATCTTTCCAGCATGAACCTTGCAAGAAGAGAAAGAAGAACACATCTTTGCTGTTTCTGCCTGATGCATTCTGGGTATGTACCAGAATGGTATTCTAGTCAAGGACATCCATCTATGTCTTCATGCTTAGACTGTGAATCTTAGGGGAGTTATACTCCTATGCTGTGCTTATCTCTCGAAAGGCGTCTGTGTCTCCCAGCCTGTATGCGACTTTACACAGAAAGGCTATTCATCTAAGTTCTGTTTCTGGATTGGTCCGAGGAAGTCATCTGACGTGATCCAAGTGAAAAGGTGTTAATTATAATTGGTCTGTGCCGGGATGGAAGTGAACTGACATCTCATCACAGGTGTTCTGCACGCATCTCTTTCATAATAATTAAGACCTGAACAGTTACCTCTTGTGACTCTCTGCCTGAGAGAGAGTGAATCGGCCTCTATTATCGTCCACCGGGACAGACTGAGGAAACAGACAAAGAAATGATGTAGGAAATTATTCGTGGATGTAAATCAGGCAATATGACGATCATGGGAGACTTTAACTTTCCGGGGATAAACTGGAATTTGGGAACGTCAAACTGCGGCAGGGAGATAAAATTCCTGGAAATGATAGGAGATTGCTTCATGGAACAAATGGTAGGAGAACCGACAAGAGGAAATGCAGTCCTGGACTTGGTCATAAATGGAATTTCTGGAAGAGCGACTGATGTATACATCATATACCTGGACTTTAGCAAAGCATTTGATAGCGTGCCTCATCGCAGGTTACTAAGCAAGATGAGTTCCATAGGATTGGGCGACACATTGACGAAGTGGGTTGGGAACTGGCTTGGAGGTAGGGTTCAAAGGGTAATGGTGAATGGCACCCCCTCTGAAATGACGGAGGTGATCAGTGGAGTGCCCCAGGGCTCTGTCTTGGGCTCGATACTGTTCAATATCTTTATAAGGGACTTGGCAGAAGGGCTCCGAGGTAAGATAACATTATTTGCCGATGACGCCAAACTAAGAAATGTAGTGAGCAAAAGCACAATAGATAAAAATTCAATGCCCGACAATATGATGCATGACCTACTCTTACTAGAGAGCTGGTCTAAGACATGGCAGCTCAGCTTCAATGCCAAAAAATGCAAAGTTATGCACCTGGGTACCCAGAATCCATGCAGGACTTATACCCTTAATGGCGAGATCCTAACAAGAACGGTTGCAGAACGAGACTTAGGGGTGATCGTCAGTGAGGACATGAAGGCTGCCAATCAAGTGGAGCAAGCTTCTTCCAAGGCAAGACAAATCATAGGTTGCATACGCAGGGGTTTCGTCAGCCGTAAGCCTGAAGTCATTATGCCTTTGTATAGATCCATGGTGAGACCGCACCTGGAATACTGTGTGCAATTCTGGAGGCCACATTACTGTAAGGATGTGCTGAGGCTGGAATCGGTCCAGAGAATGGCCACCCGGATGGTCTCGGGACTGAAGGATCTCCCGTACGAAGAACGGTTAGATAAATTACAGCTATACTCGCTCGAGGAGCGCAGAGATAGGGGAGACATGATCGAGACGTTCAAGTATCTCACGGGCCGCATCGAGGTAGAAGAAGATATCTTCTTTTTCAGGGGTCCCACGGCAACAAGAGGACACCCGTGGAAAATCAGAGGCGGGAAACTGCACGGTGACACCAGGAAATTCTTTTTCACCGAAAGGGTGGTGGATCGCTGGAATGGTCTTCCACTTCAGGTGATTGAGGCCAGCAGCGTGCCTGATTTTAAGACCAAATGGGATCGACACGTGGGTTCTATTCACAAAGTAAAGGCAGGGGAGGGTCATTAGGGTGGGCAGACTGGATGGGCCGTGGCCCTTATCTGCCATTGATTTCTATGTTTCTATGTAAAAGTTAAGGCCCCGATAGGGACAAGTGATCACAACATGATCTATTTTACCATTAGCATCGGAAAGAGGAAACCAATCAAGAATAAAGCCACGACCTTTAACTTCAAAAAAGGCAATTATGACGGCATGAGATCCATGGTTAGAAAACGGCTCAAGAAGAACAAAGCAGAAATCCAGA
The DNA here is from genome assembly GCF_902459505.1 of Geotrypetes seraphini. Classification (NCBI taxonomy): domain Eukaryota; kingdom Metazoa; phylum Chordata; class Amphibia; order Gymnophiona; family Dermophiidae; genus Geotrypetes; species Geotrypetes seraphini. Next base: position 133,973,872 of record NC_047089.1, read on the forward strand.
CAGTTGATCAAGCATGGTCTCTGCTGAAAAACACCATCACAGAAGCACAGAATCTTCACATACCGAAGATATCTAAAGGAAGGCGAAAGAAGAACAAAGGAGAACCAGCGTGGTTATCAAAAGAGGTGAAAGATGCAGTGAGGGAGAAGAGGAACTCGTTTAAGAAATGGAAACGAGAAAAAACATCAGAGGCTTGGAACTGTCACAAAAGAGATCAGAAAAAGTGTCATAAAGTGGTAAGAGACGCCAAAAAAGTCTATGAAGAAAAGATAGCGCAGGAAACCAAAAACTTCAAGCCCTTTTTTAGATATATAAAAGGTAAGAAACCAGCAAGAGAGGCAATAGGCCCTCTCGACGATCAAGGAAAGAAAGGGGCAATTAAGGAGGATAAACAAGTTGCCGATAGGTTAAATTCATTCTTTGCCTCTGTCTTCACAAATGAGGACATTTCAACAGTGCCAGACACAGGAAAGATATTTACCGGAGGCATAGAAGTAAATGTGACGTTGGACATGATATACTTTCAGATTGACAAACTGAAAAGCGACAAATCCCCTGGACCGGATGGAATTCACCCGAGGGTATTAAAGGAACTTAAGGTCGAAATTGGTGAATTGCTACAATCTGTGGCTAATATGTCAATTAGAACTGGGCAAATACCAGAAGACTGGAGGATAGCAAATGTTATCCCAATTTTCAAAAAAGGATCAAGAGGTGATCCAGGGAACTATCGACCGGTGAGCCTCACTTCGGTTCCTGGGAAGATAATTGAAACACTGATTAAAGACAACATTGTACAACACTTGGAGGATTACAACCTAATAAGGGCTAGTCAACACGGATTCAGGAAAGGGAAGTCGTGTTTGACAAATTTATTACAATTCTTTGAGAAAGTGAACAAACAAGTGGATAGTGGAGATTCAGTGGACATAGTTTACTTGGACTTCCAGAAAGCATTTGACAAGGTTCCGCATGCAAGGCTTATGAAGAAACTACTAAGCCATGGAGTAGGAGGAGAAGTGCACAGATGGATCGGCAAGTGGTTGGAGAACAGAAAGCAGAGGGTTAACATAAATGGGAAATTCTCGGACTGGGAGAGGGTGACTAGCGGAGTGCCCCAGGGCTCGGTTCTTGGGCCTATCTTGTTCAATATTTTTATAAATGACCTGGAGGAGGAAACAACTTGCAATATAATAAAGTTTGCAGATGATACAAAACTATGTCGGGCTGTTGACTCTCAAAGGGACTGCGAGGAACTCCAGAAGGATCTGAACAAGCTAGAAGCATGGGCAACAAAGTGGCAGATGAATTTTAACATAAACAAATGCAAGGTGATGCATCTAGGAAAAAAAAACAAAGAACATGTATAAGATGTTGGGGGTGACATTAGCAAAATGTGAACAAGAAAGGGATTTGGGGGTACTGAGTGACAGAACCCTAAAGTCTTCGGCACAATGCGCGGCAGCGGCAAAGAAAGCAAACAGGATGTTGGGCATGATTAAGAAGGGGATCACGAGTAGATCGGAAGATGTAATAATGCCACTTTATAGAGCAATAGTCAGACCGCAATTGGAATACTGTGTCCAACACTGGTCTCCATACCTCAAGAAAGATATAATTCTGCTGGAAAGGGTACAGAGGAGAGCCACGAAACTTGTCAAGGGATTGGAGAATTTGAGCTACAAAGAGCGCCTTGGGAAATTGGGACTGTTTACCCTCGAGCAGAGAAGACTGAGAGGGGATTTAATAGAGACTTTTAAATTAATAAAGGGATTTGATAAAATAGACCAAGAAGAAGCATTACTAACTTTTTCGGAGATGACACGGACAAGAGGTCATAGACTGAAACTGAGTGGCAGCAGGTTCAGGATGGATATCAGGAAGTACTTTTTCACACAGCGCGTGGTGGGAATTTGGAATGCTCTCCCGGAGGATGTTGTGACAGAGATTACTGTTCTGGGATTCAAGTGCAAGTTGGATGCACACCTTCTTGCAAATTGTATTGCGGGCTATGGTATATCTGGGTCTCCAATCAGGAGTACTTAAATGGGCCGCCGCGTGTGCGGATCACCGGACTGGATGGACCTCGGTCTGATCCGGTGAGGACTTTTCTTATGTTCTTATGACCTTAAACAGATCTGAATTCTATCACTTCAAGGAAACTTTTGCTGCCAATAAATTACAGCTTTACCAGTGGCTGACGAACACTTGTTCCTGTAACCAAAGGATTTCTACATCTGCTAAGCTGAAGAGACGTCTTCCATTTCACCTGATTTTGTGCCAAGGCCTAATTAGATGGTGAGATAAGGAACTTATTATCTTTAAGCTGGAGTTAGATAAGTGCATCCGATTGTGATATAGAATAAGGCTTGTAAAGCTACTCTCGGTGATAATCTGTAATAGATTGCTGCTAATCAGGGATTATTATTATTATAAGGAATTGTTTAGTGTGTGTAAGAAGTAATTTTACTTAGTTATCTAGCAAGTGTGTTGTGATAATTATGTACTGAGTTTCATATATGTAATTTGTGAACAATATTTAGATATTGCTGCTGGCTTGTGAATTATATTTTTCTATTTTCATAATAAAAGTATTTCTCATTAGCCTGGGTCTTGTGTCGTATAAATAGACAAATAAATTTGGACCTGGCAGAGATTTTGGTATTCCCTAGAAAAACTAACAGGCACGTAACTTGTTTATGTAACTGATTAGTGTACCATAAATCTTGCTACAGAAATTTAGATCATAGTGTAGAGGTGCAAGAGTTAAGGGGAGAATCGCTACTGAAAGGGGTTGGAGAGAGCATCTTAATGGGAGGGATTGCATAAGTTAATGTGCCCCAGATGCCACATACTCACTGGAGCAGCCCAATGAGTTATCCTATTACATTAAAAACCTGGTTTCCTGGATAAGGTTTTTAGAAGTGAGATTTAGACTGACTTTTGGGCCAACAGGTAATTTATACTATGTAACAAAATGTCTTTTTTTTTTGCTGGATAATAATTCTTCTTTCTCCCCTCCCCCTCCCCCCCTTTTACTAAGCTGCAGTAGAAGTTTCTACAATGGCCCAGAGTGCTAAATGCTCCCATGCTCATAGAATTCATGGGCTTTAGGCAACTGGAGTCATAGGCCTCCTTCCCAATGCATTCTGAGATGCACTGGGAGTGGCTTAAGACTCTGGCCAGATACAAAAGCCACTTCCATGGGAGGGGTCTTAGGTATCTGGGCTAATCAGGGCCTTAGGCCCCTGCCTGGTACATCCCAGGATGCATTGGGAAGGGTAAGACCTGCCATTCTGAAGAAGTGGGCCTGCTGGCCAGAGGGCACTTAAACAAAGCTCATGAAAAAATATATATTGTATACTTCACCTTCTATTTTTTAGCCTAAAGGCGACTCTTCTTTACTACTATTGTATTTCCCCATATATAGGCCGCGGTTTATACATGGGTTTTACAGACCTGAAAATTGGGGGCGGCTTGCTTACATGGGGCAGCTTACCTAAAGACGTTAAAACTCATTTGTGAAAACTATAATTCAGTACACAAAAGATGACATACCCAAATGATTCATTGAATTTAAATGTACTGTTTAATTCAAAAAATCATACATAGTTATTTTAACTGTATCTATAACATCGATGTTAAGTCAATTAAGAATGACACCATCATTGGTTCAGTGATGATGTTCTGTCACTTGGCACTGCTGCATCCAGCCTCTTCTTCACATTCGTCTCTTTCAGGTTGGTTGCGGCAATGTAAAAATTGAACTTTTTCAGGCCTTTGCTACATTACATCCTAGTTTATTGTTGGCTGGGAAAAGATGAGGTTTTTTAAATTAACGTTATTTCCTTCTAACTTTCAAAACCCGTCTAAGTAACCATCCCAAATTCGTAGACAGACTTCTCATTCTACATAATCCCTGCAAAGCTCTTCAATCCATGACCCAGAACCTTCTTACTATTCCTTCTGTAAAACATATTAACACACTGAGATCAAATAATTTTGCAGTCATTGCACCCTCCCTAGAGAGTTGCGCAGGGATAGAAATTCCGCCCATCCCTGCCATAATCCCACCCGTCCCCGCCCATCCCCCCCTAAAAATTACCTGTACCCATAAAAAGCAGCAATTATTTCAGAAAGTTTTGATTTTTTTTTTTTTTAAGCCTTAGCTTATTTAAACCAACAATAAAATACAATTATTTTTTAACACCCCCGTCCTTTTTTTAATACCCCCTCCTCTCTATAAAAAAATATTTTTAGTAATAATCCATGAGTCACAAAGCAAGGGTGCACCTAGGAAAAGGGAGCATCATAAACACTGCAGTGAGCATTAGAACATTAATATACCCATTGTTAAACTGAAGCCAGATTAATACAGATCTATCCTGCACAGTCAACGCTAAAAGAAAACAATCCATAAGAACATAAGAACTGCCATCTCCGGATCAGACCTTCGGTCCATCAAGTCCGGCGATCCGCACACGCGGAGGCCCTGCCATATCCTTATATGCCTCTCTTAAGGAGATATGCATCTAGTTTGCTCTTGAAGCCTAGGACGGTCGATTCCGCAATAATCTCCTCTGGGAGGGCATTCCAGGTGTCAACCACTCTCTGAATGAAACAGAACTTCCTGACATTAGTCCTGAACCTGTCCCCCCTTAGCTTCATTACATGTCCTCTAGTCCGTGTCAAATTGGACAATGTAAATACTCTTCTCTGCTCTATTTTGTCGATTCCTTTCAGTATTTTGAAGGTCTCGATCATATCCCCACACAGTCTCCTTTTCTCAAGGGAGAACAATCCTAGTGTTATAAGTCTGTCCTCGTATTCCAGTTTCTCCATACCCTTCACCAGTTTTGTTGCTCGTCTCTGCACCCTCTCCAGCAGTTTTATATCCTTCTTTGGGTAGGGAGACCAATGTTGGACGCAGTATTCCAAGTGTGGTCTGACCATTGCCCTATAAAGCGGCATTATAACTTTCTCCGATCTACTCGAGATTCCTTTCTTTATCATGCCCAACATTCTATTTGCCTTCTTTGCCTCTGCCGCGCATTGTGCCGACGGCTTCAGGCTCCTATCTATCAGTACACCCAGATCCTTTTCTTGTTCACTCTTCCCCAGAGTTGCACCTGACATTGTATACTCGTATTCCTTATTCTTATTGCCTAAATGCATTACCTTGCATTTCTCCATATTGAACTTCATCTGCCATTTCTCCGCCCATGTTTCTAACCGACACAAGTCGCTCTGGAGTTTCTCTCTATCCTCCTGCGATCTGATTGCCCGGCATAGTTTTGTATCGTCTGCAAACTTGATGATCTCACTGGATGTTCCTTCCTCCAGGTCATTGATATAAATATTAAAAAGGATCGGCCCAAGTACCGAGCCCTGGGGTACACCACTAGTCACTTTCTCCCAGTCGGAGAACTTCCCATTTATGCCCACTCTCTGCTTTCGGTTTTCCAGCCATTTGCCTATCCATCTTTGTATATCCCCCTCTATGCCATGGCTTTGTAGTTTCCTGAGAAGTCTTTCGTGTGGAACTTTGTCGAACGCTTTCTGGAAGTCCAAGTATATTATGTCCACCGGCTTCCCACTATCAATTTGCTCGTTCACGGTCTCAAAAAATTGGAGTAAATTCGTCAAACATGATTTCCCTTTCCTGAATCCATGTTGACTGGGTTTCATCAAGTCGTGTGCGTCCAAGTGCCGGACTATGCTATCCTTGATCAGTGCTTCAACCATCTTGCCGGGGACAGACGTAAGACTCACAGGTCTATAGTTGCCCGGTTCCCCTCTCGATCCTTTTTTGAAAATTGGGGTGACGTTCGCTATCCTCCAGTCGTCCGGTATCTGTCCAGTTCTGATTGTCAGGTTTGCAAGTTTTTGCAATAACTCTCCGATTTCAACTTTCAATTCCTTTAAGACTCTCGGGTGAATTCCATCCGGTCCAGGGAATTTGTCACTTTTAAGTTTGTCGATCTGATAGTATATCTGGTCTAAGTCCACTTCAACTGTGGTGAGGCTGTCTTCTATTTCTCCTGCAAACACTTTCTCCGCTTCAGGTATTGTTGAGGTGTCCTCCTTCGTAAAGACGGACGCAAAGAAGGAATATATACAGAACACAACTTTCCTACCCCTCACACTGGCCCACTTGCTTCCTTGTCACCAGCAACTCACTCTCCCTACCCCTGATCCTGCCACCATCATCCCTGTACCCCTTATGCCTGTTCCTGTCACCAGATTCTTTCCCTTCCCCTTCACCCCATCGAGCCTGCCACTTCACACTCCCTACCTCTCTCTCTGCCCAAGGTGTAAGGCTATCACCTTGGCTGGCATGTCTGCCACCTTATTCTCTAGCCACCTGCCATCCCATGCTCCATGTCACCATTGCCTCATTCTCCCTACCCCTCATGATGGTCGTCACCTGTCCCTTTTGCTAGTTCTCATACTGCCTGCTTACTTGTCTCTGCTATCTTGTGCCCCCTCTCCTCTCCCTGTCACCTCACTTCCTCCCTTCATACTAGCTCTCACTCTTTCTTCTCCTCACCCTGGGCTGCCTGTCACTTCCCTCTCCCTTCCGCTTAGCTGTCCCCCCCCCCAATCCCAAGTCCACCCCTGGCTAACCTGTGGGCCAAATTGACTCTCCTCTCTTTCCTCCCGCACCTGTCACATGCATTCCAAGTCCCAGCACCCACCAAGTCTTTCCCCCTCCCCCACCCCCACTAGCCTGACCTCAGCAGCACCAGCCAGCTCCTGCCAAGTGATTTGGCAGAGGGAGCAGGCCCTCTCCCAGCCAGCCACCCCAGTGCCCAGGAGCTGCAGCCACCTTCACCACGGCAGCAGGGAGCATAGAGGGGGAGGTGCAGGGTTCTAGCCTGCCCCCCCCCCCAAGGTCCTTCCCTTCTCCAGACCCAGTGCCGACACTTACCCCGTGCAACTTTGGCCAGCTCAGGTGGGAGCAGGACAGAACGCAGCTGGGAGCCAGAGATCCATCCCGCTCCTCACTCGGGTGGCTGCATAAAGGCAACAAAAAGTGATGCGCCACAGCTCCCCATAAGCAGCAACTCGGCCACTGGCTCTCCCTCCTCTGGAGCTCAGCACAGGCACACATTGGCTCAGTTGCAGCACAATGGGCTAATCCCAAATGACTTTAGAACTCTGAGGTTTTTTGTGATTGGCCCGTTGTGCTGCAGCTGAACCAATGTGTGCCTGTACTGAGCTTACTGCCTATGTGATGAGCTCCATGCCTACATAACGGAGACTGTTGCTGATTTGTTGGGAGCTCAGTGCAGCGCCAGACCGGAAATTAGGTAGGCCTCGAGTCAGGACAGGAACCCAAGTTCCATCCCCATGGGAGTCCTGTCGGCCTTTTAGGGATCCCTGTGGGAGTCCCATTAACCTAGGGGACTCGCGGGATTCCCGTGATCCCCATTCCCGTACAGACCTCTAACCCTCCCTCTGGAATTCCATACCCAATTATCTACACGAAGAAACTTCTCTAAGTTATTTCAAGACAAAATTTAAAACATTTTTATTCCTTGATTCTTTCGAATCATAACTGCCCTTGTAAGGGCTAAATTCATTTTTTTTTTCAGTTTTTACTCCACCTATTGTTCTTCCCTTAATTGTTCTCTTTTTCTCCATATATTATAGTTCTCACCTTTTTCTCTTCTGTTTCTGGTTTGCCTATGTATGTCTTTGATTATACTAACTATCCCCATCATTGCCAAGTAATGTTATATTTTAACCTTGTTTTACAGTTGCATAAATTTTTATTATGACTGTACACCGCTTAGAAATTTGATTAAAGAAATATATAAGAAATTTTAAATAAACTTGACGTCTATGTGACGCCTAAATAGTAATTCTGTAAAGGACATCTAACTATTTAGATGTCTAGACTCGCTGAGCAGCGCTGAGCACGATTCTCTATAGTGTGTCTATGAATTATAGAATCGCGCTCGTCTTAAACTACGCCTAAAGTTAGATATCCTTTACAGAATCTAGACCTTGGCTCTCCGGGCCACAGTAGACACCTCTACCACGGCTTAGTAAAAAAGGAGTTTATATTCTGTCTAAACCTAAGCGAATTACAAAAAACATACAAAATTATAATACGGACATTAAATCCAATAAAACATACTAAAATAACAGCTTCATTCAATATTCATCGTCTACTTCATTTCTTCAAATAGTGCTTCATATTCAATAAAAAACCTCTACAAAAAGAGAGATATTTCCAACAGTTTCTTAAAACATTATATGTTGTTCACCAATTTGTATGTGCATTTTAATTGAGTAACGAGCCTGTCAGTGCCATTAGGGCGCTAACAATCAATTATTGGTGCTAATTGGCAACAATTTGGATTTATGAGCACGTCTTACTGCTGTTCTACAAAGATGCATAGCTAAATCCTTTAGTGCAGGGGTAGGGAACTCCGGTCCTCGAGAGCCGTTTTCCAGTCGGGTTTTCAAGATTTCCCCAATGAATATGCATGAGCTCTATTTGCATGCACTGCTTTCAATGCATATTCATTGGGGAAAACCTGAACACCCGACTGGAATACGGTTCTCGAGGACCGGAGTTCCCTGCCCCTGCTTTAGTGTATAACTGAAAAGAGATGTGACTATGGGAAGGGAGGTGCAGGTCAGTGCATTCTGTTAAGATGCACATACTTTTAAAGATGCTGAGATTTCCCGTGGTAACTTGGGGACATGTGAGCGATGCATGCTCCCCAAGTGCTAAAAAATATAATTTATGTTTTAGCACCGAGGGTGGGTCTGGAGCATAAAGTGGGTGTGTTCTGTGCTAATTGGTAAAAACATGGGCATTGCCGTGCACTAACCAATTAATACATGTTCAGCACATGAGTCCCTACTGGAACCGACTGCTCAGCTATCTGACCTGAGGAAACAGGGGACGATACAGCAGATGACGTCGAAGCAAGAGCCACTGCAAACGATGAAGGTCTGATGAGGCTCAAGTTGGAAGCAGGAGGCGCAGAAGGAACCTCGATGGAAGTCGAGGCCAAAGACACCTTCGAAGTCGAGGGATCAGTAGGAGACTCCATCTCGAAAAGCTTGTCCACCAGAATGCAACGGTGCTTGAAAGCATGAGGCTGAAGTGTTTGGCAAGGCAGGCACAACATAGGATGATGTTTCGGCCCAAGGCACTTGAGGCAACGTCCATGAGGGTCCGTGATAGAGATCGTGCGCTGACACTTGCTACAGCTCTTAAAGCCTGTAGCAGGCCGGGACATAGGCAGAAAAATAGTCGCCGCAAAGTCGAAGCTTGCAGGCTGCGGCCGAGCGGCCCGTCCCAGAAAACGAACGGAAGAAGACAAAATTTATTTATTTATTTATTTATTTTGAACTAAAAGAAAAGAAACAAAATTAAAATATTGATTCGTGAAGAAAAAAACATCAACCGCGGTTAAGAGAAGGCAAAAAGTGAACGAAGTTGAACGCAGAGAATCAAAGACGGACTTCTCGGCTCTGCGGAAAACTAAGAACTGAGGAGACGCGTCCTGTGCTGGGCGGAAAGGCACTCGCGCAGCAGCGGTGCGGGCGACTCAAAACTTCGAGTTTCTTCAAGCAAGTCTCACATTAATGGGAAAATTAAGCATGTGGCCATCGATACTAAAAATAGGAAAAGCAATCATTTTACCCAAACAAAAAAAAATGGCCGCAGCATGCAGAAATGACCCAATTAGCTCTGAACAGTAGCATAGTGGTCAGAATAGTGGACTGTAAATCAAGGGACACAGGTTCAATTCACACTTCAACTCTCTTTCTCAGGAGTAATGAGGAAATACTTTTTTTATGGAAAGGGTGGAAGATGTATGGAACAGTCTCCCGGAAGAGGTGGTGGAAACAGAGACTGTGTCTGAATTCAAGAGGGCCTGAGATAGGCACGTGGGATCTCTCAGAGAGAGAAAGAGATAATGGTTACTGTGGATGGGCAGACTAGATGGGCCATTTGGCCTTTATTTGCCGTCATGTTTCTATGGGCTAGATTCACTAACCTTCCGATCCGTGTGCGATTGGAGGCAGGCCGACCGATTCACACCATCTTCATGCAAATGGAGGTGATTGGAAACATGCCCCCAACCGATTGCACGGACCAGATTGAGTCGGGGAGAGCCCTGCCAGATTTTTTTTTTTTCTTTCTTTTTTTTAATAGGCCACAAAAAATCAGGCCTGAAAAAAAAAGCCTCCCCCCCATACCGAACACCCCCCTCCCCAATGCACGCCCGGCCCTGTACATACACACACACACACCCCAACCGGCATGGCACAGCCCCCAACTGGCACAGCACACACACACGGACCGGCCCGACCAGATACCCCCGTACCTAAAAGTTGGGAGCAGAAGGGGTGCTCAGTCCCTCCTGCTCCATAGGCCTCCAGCGGTGGGAAACGGAGGAACCGCAAAGTCCTCCTGCTCATTCTCCTCTGCTCTGCCTGACGCAATGCCGGCCTTAGTCCCCACCCCATTCCATCATGTGATGCACAGGAAGGAGCCTAAGGCCAATTGGCTCGGGTGCCTTGGGCTCCTCCCCCCTTGGGATGGGCCTGAGGCGCCTGAGCCAATCGGGGACTTTCTTAGACTCAGCCTTAGAGCCAACCAGCCAGTGTGTCAGGAGAAAAGAGTAGTGAGTTGCATCCTTCCTGCTATGCATGCCGATTCCCCTCATTTACATGCATGGATTGGGATGGGATGGTTACACAGGTTAGTGAATCGGGTCGGAGAGAAATCGGGTTGCAAAGGGCTTGCAAATCAATCAGTACACGATCTGTTTGCTTTGTGAATCTAGCCCTATGTTTTTAAGTAAGGGTGTTATAAAGGCCACTTTTTATCACTCTTTGGTAAAAGGACTCCTTAATTTTGTTTAGTTTCCCATGTTGTTTACATCATTTTTAATTTTATTCTAGTTTTTAATTTCTTTTCTTTTTTGTTTTATAGTTTTACGGGGCAATGTCATCAATAGTTCACACTATTGTTCAAATAGTGCATTTTGTTGTTCAGTACTTCTTACCGTTGTACAATAGTGCCTTCTAATTTTTCATGCTGTGTTTAATGAGTGATTGAGCACATTACTAATGAAATGGAGAAATAAAATTTGTTTGTTTTGGGATAAAATCAAAAAGCCACATTCTTCCAAATGCAAGAAGTTATGTAAAAAAAAAATAATCGGACCACATTTGGAAAGAGTTTTTAAAGGAGTGTTTAATTACAACAGTAATTTTACTGGCTTCTGAGAAATGTAAACTACTTCAAGAGTAGGAGAATATCTCACACAACAGTATCAAAGCAAATTAATTATGTGACTCAGGACATGAAGAGGTCTCTCTGCAAGGTTCTATGGCTGGTATCCAGTTTTGCTTGCTGGCTACAGATGCTAGAACAGACAAAAACAGTGAACCTTTGATTTTCATGCATGGTATTACAGAAGCTTTTGAATTTTGAGAGGATTTGATTTTGTTAGTTTCAATGCAATATATTTCTGAAAAGGTTCAATTAGGAGTTCAGAGACTTCAGAAACCATTTGAAAAATTATGTGGTCCTAATGCTGATGATACTGCAGGTATAGCTGTTCTGCCCCCACTTTGTAGGGGCATTTAATCAGTTTCTAAACTAAAACGCATACCATAGCATTTAAATATTTCTTCTCCAACAGCTAGCAAACTAAATAAGAACCACTTTTAAGAAGCGATCCCCTTTCCTGATGTTATATCCTCCTCCTCTCTTTTTAATTTGTAGTTTGTTTGTTTTTTAAATGATGAAATTATTAATAAACTTTCCCTTCCCCCTTCACCCTCAAGCTCATGTTCGTATTTGTAATTTGTCCATTTAATGATCACATTTCCTCTTCCGTTAATAATAATTTATTTTAACCTTTCAGTTTTAACATTGTAAACCGGCGAGGTGCTCGACAATGGTCGGTATATTAAAATTAATAAACTTGAACTTCTTATATAAGAACAAGTTTAAGTGTTTTATATTAAGATGTATGAGTAAGGTGTGCTCTAAGGACTTAATTCCCCAGAGAGCCTTGCTTCTCCCAGACAGCTAGGCTGCATTCACAGAGCTGAAGCCCCATCCTTCTTCTCCAGTGTGAGAGAGAAATGTTGCCATATTTGCAGACCGAATGACTGTATGAGAACCTGAGTTAGCATTATTCTCCCACCAGGTTTTCAGGCTTTATTTCTAACAATCTAACACAGCTTGAATTTTCTATATCTAAATCTGGAGGACAGTGTTATTTCTACAAGGTGTGGACACTCTCCCAGTTTGAATAGGAAAGCTGATAGTGAGAAGATTCTGTGACAGAATTGAACTGTCTTGAAGTCATCAATTGTGAGTGTTTATTGTTTATTTCATATTATTAAAGAAAGTTGCTCAACAAATGCAGATTCTGACTGGTAACACTAAGATTACGGAAGTAAGGGTTGGCTGAATAGAAGCCTCTTACAGTTACCAATTTAACTCAGAGGAGTCCTTGCTTTCAGTACAATAACCTGAGAAAAAGACTCAGTGATGCAGCGAGGGTGAAAGGTGCCAGAGGTGATCACGCCCCTCCCCTGCCCTCTTCTCCGCCCCCTCTTGCTGTGTACACATGACTCCCCTTACCCTTACCTCTGTAACATTCCTGGCACAAGCAGCAACCCCCAAGCTGCTGTCACACCAGTGTTTGCTCTTCCTCCAATGTCACTTCTAGGTGCAGGTCCAAGAAGTGACATCAGAGGAAGAACCAACGCTGGCGCAACAGCAGGTTGGTAGTTGCTGCTCGTGCCAGGAATATTACAGAGGTACAGAAGAAGGGTCGAGGGACAAGAAACATTATTGCCAATGCTAGATGGATATTGTTGAAGAGCAAATAATACCAAAAACCCTATACCTTTTGCTTCATCAACTACAGCAAAGCTTTTGACTGTGTGGATCACAAACTATGGAGCACTCTAGTGCAAATGGGAATACCCAAACACACAACTCAGCTGATAGAAAGTCTATATGGAAAATCAAAAAGCAGCAGTGAAAACTGAATACGGCAACACTGATTGGTTTTCAATAAAACATGTTGTCAGGCAAGGATTCATCTTGTCACCTTATCTGTTCAACCTGTACAGTGAAACCATCTTCAGAAAAGCAAATTTGGAAGAAGAGAGTGTCAGTTTCAAAGTTGGTGGCCGAAATATAAACAACCTGCACTATGCAGGTGATACAACACTCGTCACTAGAAGCAAAGAAGACATGCTGTATTTATTGAGAAAAGTCAAAGTCGAAAGTCAGAATAACTAACAAATCAATTCTGGAAAAGATCAAACTGGCTATGCCACTCAAAGCCCAAATGATGAAGTTAAAACCGTCTTATTTTGGTCACACCATCAGAAGAGAGAGATCAATGAAAAAGGACATCTTGTTTGGGAAGATCGAAGGAACCAGGCAAAGAGGGCAACCTACATTCAGATAGCTGGCACTTTGAAAACAACCATGGGGATGACACTGGAGGACCTTTCCAAACTAGCACAAAACTGGTTTCTTTTTTTAATATAGTCTTTATTGATTTTCAAACAACCATTGTGCAAAACAAAAATACGTATACATATACTAGTATAAGAAAAGAACTTTGATCTTACAGATATATACTGATTTCTTTTTAGATCCACAATTCATTAAGTCATTAGGACTTGAGCATGAGTCGATGGCACCTAACAACAATGGGGGAAGAGAAGTAGCACACAATGTAGCGTGGCTGACAGGGACCGGCACACATCACTGATATAGGCCTGGTGTGCTTCCCCAAATGGGAGGAAGACCCTGTACTAGTGGGCTTACCACAAAATGCAATAGTCAGAATGGCACCAAAAGAAAAAAGGTAAGCTTTGAAAGTTAGATTTATTTCCCTTTCAGGATTGTCAGAGAATCAAAACAGGTCATATTTTGAAAACAGCAAACAACCCCCCCCTTCCCCCCCAAAAAAAAAGTTTCTCTCGCCTGTCTGAGCAGGCCAAACACAGAATTCTCACCCAATCATGCAGGTAAATCCAAATTATTTCCCAAAAACAAAAAAATCAAGAACCCATAAACACTGTCCTTTAGTCTTTTATACAAAAAGGGTGTTTTCATCAAGGCACTAAGAATTCTCTCTTCTCAGTGCTCCAAGAGAGAGAGAGATTGGTGGATCTGCCAAAAATAGGCACGTTGTAGAATCCAAAATGCAGCCCACAAATCCCATTCCTATGATGTTGGGCAAACCCAAGCCCCCAATCTCTGTATCTCCTTAATTCCATAAAGAACATGAACTTTTCAGGGAAAGAACACAGTTCCTACCATCTTATGCAGTGCTTAAGTCTGCTTAAATCCAGCAGTATCTTTATGCAATATCCCTACCTGCAACAGCAGCCATTTTGTAAGAAAAAAAAAAAAAGGTAAACTCCCTAGAAAGTTTTCAAGCATAAACTTTCTTAGAAGCAAGGCATTTATCCCAGCAGACACTACAGCAAAATTCTTGCTCCAGAAAAAGAGAACAAGGGGGAAAAACCTTGGCAGAGGCAACAAAACAGTTTCAATTCACTTCCATAACCTCAAAGTGTTTGCCTAGGAAAATCACCCAATTCCGTGGCTTCTGGTACATTATTCTCTGCTAGCTCATTTCCTTCCTCAGGCAACAGCATTTCAATGTCCTCTGGCTGTTGGGACTGCAGAGGCTCCTCCTGCATGTGAGCTTCTCTGGGCTACCTTCTCAACTGAGGCTTCCAGCCATCCAAATCCTTCACAGCTGCAGGATCATACCCAGCCCTGCACAGGGGAGGGTCATTGCTTAGCTCTGGCTGCCTCTCTACCTGTTTAGCCAGCAATTTCAAGATGGTGGAACTGTTTTCCCTGGCTATTCTTGGAATGCAGTGAAGGTAATGCTCTGTGTCTTGAGTTTTGTATGGGCTCAGCATGATTACTATATTCTTGCTTTTGTCCATCAGAGTTACAATGGTCAGCCCTAACCAACTTAATGGAAGTGTTTCTGTGTGTTTTAACTGGCACAAGACTGGTCTAAAAGTCGGGTTTGTGACAACATGCATGGCAGTAGTGGGGGTGGGGGGCAGAGAGGAGGGTGAGTGCCTGTACCCTCACCAAGACAGTGCCCGGGGTGGACTGCCTCTGCTGCCCCCCCCCCTTTACTACGCCACTGACAAGACTGTAAATTAAGCTGTAGCTGTATAGTGAAATTTGGTCAGTACAATGGCTGTATCTCAAAAGAAATTGGTTATATAAATATATGGAAAATTAAAACATGTTCCAGCTGATCTGAAGGCTATTTTACAATAGCAGTGACCCAGAAGGAACTTTGGGGTCCAGGGCGGAGTTAGATGACCACTTTAAAGTGGAAATGTCTTGGGAAAGGAAGACCAGATCAGGGCTGGATGGTGTGATGCTGATAAATGCAGCTGTACAGGGTTTGGCAAAAGGTTGCAGTTTTTTTGTTATTTTTCTTTATGTAGAGTAGTTGAAACAAGCCTCCCAAGTCCCAGGCAATTCAGAACAGAAATCTAAAGCCTACTGAGATTCTACAGTGGATGGCTGATAGTGACTGGAACTGCTACATAGGAGGAAGACACAGCATGTGGAATTTGGAGAAAGTCAGTCTGAACTTGGGTTGCTAATGACACTGAACCACTGCTAAGAACCTCATTGAAAGTGGCCATTGGGGAAGTTCAGAGAATTCAGCTCTACAGGGTGACAAGTGAGTATAAGATGAAGGGACAATACAGCATGGGCAGTGCTGCAGTTGATACTCCTATATTTGCTAGGCATTGGGACAAATGTCAGAGGTACAATTCTTTGATTTCATGTGCATGTTGTGGAGTATATGAATGGTGCATTTATAAACAGTGGTCTGGCTGATTTGGGTACCACTGAAGAACAGATGGTTCATGCTATGTTTTTTTGTTTGTTTTTTTTTGTAAATCTTTATTCATTTTTATACGTACAATAAGTGTGATAATACATAAACACATTTGCACATTGAGAATATCACTTAATATTCAGCAATAATACCAATCATAAAATTTTATCTCCCTCCCTTCCCACCCCTTCATAACAAGTAATTAAATTACTTTATATAAGATGTTATACTTAAAATCCCCCCTCCCTAAAAAATGAACTTTAAGAATTAAGGGAAAAGTCACATATAATCATTACAAAATTTTGTTAATGGCTCCCACACATCTTGAAATTTCCTAATATATCCTCGCTGTGTTGCTATTACTCTTTCCATTTTATACATATGACATAATGAATTCCACCAAAAATTATAATTTAGTCTACTACAGTTCTTCCAGTTCTAAGTAATTTGTTGAATGGCAACCCCAGTCATTATGAGTAATAGCTTGTTATTATTTGATGATATCTGACTCTTTGCTCTCATTAACATACCAAATAATATAGTATCATGCTATGAGCATTGTAGCAGGGAATAGGCTTGCCTACACCACAACCAAACACTTAGCTGAACTTTAGCCATGGAGTGGCCAAATTGGAATTGTGAGGAAATAAAACGTTTTGCACCCAGAAAGCCCTCAAAGTTTAATTTATTAAGCTTTTCTTTTGAGTCAAAACAGTTCCATTCAAGAAATAAGGTTCTCATAAAGCTCCATAACTCTGGAACATCATAGTCCAAAACAATCATAAGCATAAGAATTTCAACAAACTTCAGGCACAAAGCCCCTTTTATTCTGCTTGGCAAGTCCTTTAACCTTGCTTCTACCAATAGAAGCAATGGGGAAGCAAGAGTAGGCAAAATTAAAATACAGGCAGATTATTTCTGTCTTTTAAGCTTTCTTTTAGATAGGGCTAGATTCACTAAGCAAACCAATCGTGTACCGATCGGTTTGCGACCCCTTTGTGACCCGATTGTACTCCGGCCCGATTTACTTACTTCTCTGCCAATCCAAATCCGATCTGCGCATGCAAATGAGGGGAACGGCATACAATGTAGGCAGGGATGCGATTCACAAAACACATTTCACGAGCCGACTGGGCTGGCCGATCAACCCAAGAAGTGACTGCTGGGGACCAGTCGCAAATGTCGTTTCTGACTCTCCAGCTCCATTGAAGCCCTGCTCTCTGCCCTGCTCTTTACATGTCCTGCTCTCTGCTGCCCCGAATCTGTCCTGCCTGCCACCCTGATGCTCTGCCCCGAATCTGTCCTGCCTGCCGCCCCGAATCGCCGCCCTGCTCTTCCCCAAATCTCTCCTGTCTGCTCCGAATCGCCGCCCTGTTCTACCCTGGATCTTTCCTGCCTGCCACCCCGAATCTCTCCTGCCCTTCCCGGCACTGCGAGCCCGTGGTTTTAACCCGCAAGTTTAAAGTGGGTTAAACCACGGGCTTGCTGGGCTACATAAAAGTTTTAAAAAGTAAAGTTAAAAAAAATAAAAAAAAAGTTGCAACTCAGTTGGGTTTTAGACGCAAGTGCAGACCATCTACAGATAGTCTGCACATGCGTTGGGATTGCACACTAGCGATCTGTGTTGGCAGATGGGGCGTTCCTCTGATCGCCCCCATTAGAATATTGCTGGTTTGTGAATCCATCAGACCTGCCTGGATCGGATACAGATCAGTCACGATCGGGCAGGTTAGTGAATCTAGCCCATAGTAAGTTCAGCTTCAAGTGTTATAAGTGCTGTCTATTGTACCAATTGTTTGTTATTCTGTTGCACTTTATGTTGGTTTTTAAAATTAATAAAGAATTGGGGGGGCAAAAAAAAATTTCTCACATTCAGATGAACCAGGGCACAAACATCTTTCCTGAAAACAAACTTAAACTCTAAAGGAATATCTCCTTTCAATTAGTAACACCTGGTTCAGGCTGCCACTGCATTTCTGAATCCTCTGCTACATTAGGATTGCAGGCAAAGTCACAGTCCATGCTATCAATTCCCAGAGAGTTAGCTTCCAACCTATCAGAATCTGAGGTTCATTCAGAACTAGAGAGGTCAGTGTCTGGAGTCTCAACCTAATTGGCATGCTTGGCTGCAAAAAAATTGTGCCACTTAGCAACGTTTCTTTCCCTCTCACGATTTTGATTCTGACTCTGCAAACAATGTGGTCGGCTTTGGTAAGGAAAGATTGTCTGTATAATTGTTGTAATGCCTTTATTTCTATATACTTTGACTATGTGGAACTTTTTTAATTGTTGTATGATGATTTTATTATGTATGTTATGTTGTGCTTCGCTTTTTGAAAGGCAGATTATAAATAAAACAAATAAACAAACTCTGGCTTCCTCTTTCAAAGCAGTGGGTTTTACCTTAAAGCCTGGGGAAGACTTGGGTGCCCCAAAAACTGCTTCCACACAGTGGTTACTTTTCTGTTACGTTTCCAGCTGATGATTGGAGAGTTGCACTCCCCTGGCTGCCTGCCCTGTACTGAATTCTGCTTCCCTGTTTAATATGCTTAGCAGGGGTGTGGTAGCTTCTCATTGGTTTAGGAATTAACTATCTGCCTGCTGGCTTCTACAACAGGAATTCCCGGCAGCCAGTCTGATGACGGCTCTGCACGGGACAGGAGCAGATTCGGGTTCGCTGCCCTTTATTAATTATCAAATCCTCCCCCAGGCAAGCGCCTCTTACCTGCATCCTCCTGCCGCCACCTCTTCGCTCCACCGGCCCGACACTGAAGCGGGGAAAGAGGAGACTGAAGCACCTGCACTGCCCCCCCCCCCCCAAACATGCAACATGCATGGAGGGAGGCGATCAGAGGAGGCGATTGGAGGTGGGTCAGAGCTGGCACAAAGTTATTCGTGATTTTTCACACTTCGCGGTCCGGCTCTGCCCCTAACCCTCGCGAATACTGAGGGAGAAGTGTAGTCATGCACTAATGTTGCCATTAGTATGTGGCCATTAATAAAAATTATCATGGGGGCTCTTAGCGACATCTATTTTGTAAGCAGTAAGGGCATCTTACGGTAATCATGCACTATCCAATTAGCGCATGGTAAGGTGGACACTCCAATCTCTGGATTTTGTAATTGGCGCCATTGTCGGTACTGCCTTAAAAATGGCCACTAATCGCATGTCAATTATACGACAGTGCCGGGTATAGAATTGTGCCTCTGGCAAAGGTGGGCGCCAGAAATGTAGGTCAGGGTTTTCCAGCGCCTACCTTTGATGTGAATCGCACCTTCATAGGCGAAATAGGCTAGCTAATGCCATTTCCGGCATTAGCCATGCCCACAGTGGAGATAGGTGGACTAAAGCACCTATAAGAGGCACAATTCCAGTGCCGATTGTTTTTTTTTTTGTTTGTTTGTTTTTTAGGTGCCAGCATGTGCTTCGAAATTCAGTTAAAAATGTCATTTAAATGTCATTTTTTTTACTGAGCTTGGGCACCTACCAGGCCTTAGCAACACCTAGAGAATCCAGGCTTTAACAACACTTATTTTATAAGCAGTAAGGCCTCTAAATGGCTCTGGTTTTGTAGGTGCCCAAGCTCAGTAAAAAAAAATGCCTTTTAAACAATGTATCAATGTGCCTTAAAAATCAACACTGGAAACTCGCCTTCATAGGTGCTTTAGGCTGCCTAACACCACTGTGGTGTTCTCATAAAGCTTCCTGTTTTTGTTTTATTTTTACATATTACCTTGAAGAATGGACTAACACGGCCACCACACCATTTCACTCAATATCTTTGTGAAAGAAGGGACTTGAGAGCAGAATGGGTTATTATGTACTTGATATGGGTTTATTGTAATATAGTAGAAAACAGTACTAAAAGACTGACATGATTCTTCAGGTCCATTCAGTTAAGATGGCTGGGGTTGTAACTGCTACTCCATGCAGGTTATGTAATACAATAAAGAAATGTTATACTGAGTTAAACCAAAGGTCTGTGAAGCCAAACAACCTGTTTCCAAAAGTGGCCAATCCAGACCACAAACACCCAGCAGGATCCCACAGCATGTTATGAAAAAAAATCAAGAATAACTGGATAAACAATATACCAGGAGCTATATAATTAGAATGATAGAACTACATTTTCAATATTTGATCATCAATTATACTTTCAATATCAGCGGTCTCAAATTCGCAGCCCGCCAGGTATTATTTTGAGGCACTCAGTTTGTACGCGATTGTCCACTCCACAAGTGTCCAGCAGTCGCTGTAACCTCACATAAGCACTTTCCTGCATCTGTATGCGATTGTGAAGTGGAGTCCAATCGTGTACAGACACAGGAAAGCGCTTCCATGAGGTTACAGCAGTGAGGTGAGCAATGTTCCAGAATGCAAGGTAGCCATTGGAGCAATGGTTGGAGGCAATATTGGAGGCAGTGCAGCTTGTGCGTGTGTCCGGTGCTGTAGGAGGTGAGAGCTGAAGGCATTTGTGGACGCCTGTTATAACTGTTATAATCTTTTGTTAATTCAAAGGAAAAGGAAAGATGTTAAACTAACTGTGAGGGCAGAGGAAAAAATAGTTAATGTCTTATTAAAGAAATAGCAATTTTGTAGGAGGTCTGTAGCTTGTTTTACCAGAATATAATAAAGAGATTACCAATGTTTTTAACACACTATCCTATGTAAAAATATTAGACCAACACAATTTTTCAAACATGTACATCGAGCTTAATATATTTTTATTTTGCTTTTAGAGCTGATTTTTTGCATGGATTTTTAAATACATGATGTTCTGCTCCCAGTAGCCTTGTACTAGTCTGAGATATGTTTAATGTATTCCCTCTCTCCATGGGACTTTTATGCTGCAGTCAGTATGCAAGCAAGGCTTTGTGTGTAATATAGTTTCTTACATACTGCAGCCACTCCTGCTTACCTGTATAAGCTTTGTTCTAATGGTCTTTCTCCTAATGGTCATTTTCCTTTCATCTAAGCTTGGGTCTTTTCTCTCACTGCAGTATTTCCTGGTCATCTCTACAACCTCTGATGGGTCTTCAAAGGTATGGCCTCTCTCTGTTATCTGTTGCCAAGCTCTGTCCCTTTTGGTCTCTTTTCTTCCCTTCCCTGATTTCTGGGTAATGTTTTGCCTTCAGAATTTAGTCACATTTTTGCTTCCATCTTGGTCACTTGGCTATATCCCCAGAAAAGCACCAGTTTTTCACCTTAAGCTACCCAACTATATGCATGAATAACTCGGCATTTCAACTCTGAAACTTGAAGCACCTTTCTGGCTAACTTTTTCCTCATCTCTGCCCATCCTCCATTCTTCAAATCTACATTCTTTTCTCTACATAAGAACATAAGAATTGCTGCTGTTGGGTCAGACCAGTGGTCCATCGTGCCCAGCAGTCCACTCATGCGGTGGCCCTTGGTCAAAGACCAGCGCCCTAACTGAGACTAGCCCTACCTGCGTACGTTCTGGTTCAACAGGAACTTGTCTAACTTTGTCTTGAATCCCTGGAGGATGTTTTCCCTTATGACAGACTCCGGAAGAGCGTTCCAATTTTCTATCACTCTCTGAGTGAAGAAGAACTTTCTTATATTTGTACGGAATCTACCCCCTTTCAATTTTAGAGAGTGCCCTCTCGTTCTCCCTACCTTGGAGAGGGTGAACAACCTGTCCTTATCTACTAAGTCTATTCCCTTCAGTATCTTGAATGTTTCGATCATGTCCCCTCTCAATCTCCTCTGTTCGAGGGAGAAAAGGCTCAGTTTCTCTAATCTTTCACTGTACGGCAAATCCTCTAGCCCCTTAACCATCTTAGTCACTCTTCTCTGGACCCTTTCGAGTAGTACCGTGTCCTTCTTCATGTACAGCGACCAGTGCTGGACGCAGTACTCTAGGTGAGGGTGAACCATGGCCCGATACAGCAGCATGATAAACTTCTCCGATCTGTTCGTGATTCCGTTCTTTATCATTCCTAGCATTCTGTTAGCCCTTTTTGCTGCCGCCACACATTGCGTGGACGGCTTCATCAACTTGTCGATCATAACTCCCAAGTCTCTTTCCTGGGAGGTCTCTCCAAGTACCGCCCCAGACATCCTGTATTCGTGCATGAAATTTTTGTTACCTACATGCATCACTTTACACTTATCCACGTTGAACCTCATCTGCCATGTTGATGGCCATTCCTCAAGCCTGATTATGTCATGTTGCAGATCTTTTCAATCCCCCTGTGTCTTCACTACTCTGAATAACTTTGTATTGTCCGCAAATTTAATTGTACCAATGTCTAGATCATTTATAAAGATGTTGAAGAGCACGGGTCCAAGCACTGGTGACGCTCTTCCAGTCCGAGTTTTGTCCATTTACCCCCACTCTGCAACATCTAGGAGATTCATCAATTCCTCATTATATATTTCATATACCTCATTATATATTTCAGAAAATTTTAAGGACTTTCAGTGTGTGCATTGTATGTGTTAAGGTTTAACTATCTGCATAATTTAGCGAGGACAGGACCCTAAACTAGGGCAGAACATTTGATGCAGTAACAATTGTGTGTGTCCTCCCACCACCACACCCCCTTTTATACAGAATGAAGAGAAAGGAATTGAGATTTCCTGGTCAGGATGTGCTCAGGTCAGGTGGTATTTTAGAAAAGGATCTGCTGACACAAGAGTCTTTTTGAAAATACCTGTATACATATTTGCCAGCATATGCGGCAGGTGCAGCAATTTTTTCAATTATATATATTAACAAAATTAATAGCATACACTCAGCAGTTTCCATGTAGATGGATTGACACTTAGGACCATATTCTATAAACAGTACCTACATTAGGTGCCGCTAGACATCCTAATTGTGGTCGCTTAGTGATGCTTAAATTAGGAATCCAGGCGTAACTTTTAAAAAAAATTGGTTTAATTGGCGTGGTAATTGATTTTGAATCTGAGTAGGTTCCATCATGTTGCCCTTTTTCATCGAGAACTTCATTGGTTGCCAGTGAAGGCCTATGTGAAGTTTAAATATGGCTGCCTGTGCTTTAAGGTATTGTCTGGCCTCATACCCAATCATTTTGTGGACAGACCGCCCTGGGTGCATGCCCTAGAGGGTGCACAGCCGGCCGGATCTGGGTCCAGAATGTCCTACCCTACTGTGTAAAAGGACCTGCACCTCAGTGTGGCTGCCAGTGCACCCCCTCCGACATACTTGCCCTGGAGCAGAGTTGGCAGCTGAGGTATAGGAAGGTCCTGCAATGACTGCGTCTGCCAGCTCTGCTCTAGAAGAAGTAAGTTACGTCAGAGGGGGGTGGACCCAGCAGACACAGTCATCGTGGGACCTTGCTGCAACTCCCTGCATCTGCCGGATCCACCACCTTCAACGTAACTTACTTCTTCCAGAGCAGAGCCGGCAGACGTAGTCATCGCGGGACCTTCCTACACCTCAGCGTGGCTGGCAACTCTGCTCCAGAGCAAGTACATTGGAGTGGGGTGGACCGGCAGCCAGCAGCTACAGTCATTGTGGGACCTTGCTGCATGAAGGGAGCAGGACTGCTGGTATGGAAGAGTGGTGGAGGGAGAGAAAGGGGGCACAGTGGTGCTGATGGTGTGCAGAGAAAGGGGAGAGAGACATATGGGGGACAAGGATACTGGATGGAATTGGATTGGAGAGCAGATGCTGATGGAAGTGGGGGGAAGGGAGAGTCGAGGGGTAGATACTAATTGAAGAGGGGTGGATGGAGAGAGAAAGGGCAGACATTGAATGGTAGTGGGGAGGGTAGAGGGGGAGCCTATGCTGGATGGAAATGCGGATGGGAGAGATAAGGGAGCAGAGTTTCTGAATACTTGGGTATCTAATCTCAACTTATTGTATATTATATCTTTTGTAAACTGCATAGAACTTTACGGT
Source organism: Geotrypetes seraphini (assembly GCF_902459505.1). Lineage (NCBI taxonomy): Eukaryota > Metazoa > Chordata > Amphibia > Gymnophiona > Dermophiidae > Geotrypetes > Geotrypetes seraphini. The sequence continues at coordinate 133,997,675 of NC_047089.1, forward strand.
CCTGCGGTATATAAATTGATTGTTGTGTTATTGATTGTTATGTTAGGAGGAGGAGAGAAACAGGGGAGCAGACGCTGGATGGAAGAGGACATAGAGGAGAACATACTAGATGGAAAGGGTAGAAAAAGAGGGCACATGATGGAAGGAGGGTATAAATGAAAGGAGGGCACATGGTGGGGGGAAAAGGATTGAGTTAGTGAAATACTGGAAGGATGAGAGAAAGAGGTGACAAGCTGTAGGTAGACAGTAAAAAAGGAAATTGATGACAGGGTAGTAAGAACACAATCTAGACAGATGCAGAAATACATTGAAAATGAGGGGGAAAAGGGATTGCAGAGGAGAGGGAAGGAGAGGAGAGAGATGCCAGACCAATGGGAGTGAAAGGAGAGATGGAAGGGGAGGCATACAGTTTCTGGAAGGAGCATAGAAGGAGAGAAGATGCCATATAGGGGCACAGAGACGGCAGACAGTGGATGAAAGGAAGAGAGTAACAAGAAGATGAGGAAAGCAGAAACCAGAGAAGACAAAGGTAGAAAAATAAATTTCTATTTATGTATTTATTGCTTTAGGAGACATGTGTCACTGTTTCTGTGATGTTGCATTGTATGCAGAGTCCAGCTTCTTGCTGGTTCAATTTAACCTTTGTCTATGTAGTTCTATTTTACCCCCCCTTTTACGAAATTGTGGAGCGTTTTTTAGCACCAGCCGTGGTGGTAGCAGCTTTGATGCTTAGAACTATGAGTGTCAGAGCTGTTACCACCGTGGCTAAAAAACACATCACAGTTTTGTAAAAGGGGGAAGGGTTAGTTTGTGATTACATATTCCATACTAGGTGAAGGTGTTTTCTGTGTTCTGTGTGTTCGAAAGACATGTTTTTCTGTTAGAATTGACTGCAGGATTGATCTGTACTAGTTTGGCTTGTTTAGTTTTACAATGGGTGTATTGATGTACTGCTCACTGCAGAATGTAAGATGCTGCCTTTTCCTAGGTATACTCTTGTGTGACGTTTGGATTGTTGCTAAAAATCATGATTTTCATACAGATGGGGAGGGTTGTCAAAAAAAATGATGACCCTGGATGTCACATATACTAGGTATGCCACTGTGTGGACTTGTTCACATTTGTTGATTTGAAATGTCTTCGATGAACATACGCTTTCTTCATTTTTCCATCTATCAAAGGTTGCAAATTTTAAAAATACCATCGCTGCCTCTTGTCCCATCAGGCAGCATCTTGGGACAGGGATTTGCAATCTACCAACATAGAAACATGATGGCAGATAAAGGCCAAATGGCCCATCCAGTCTGCCCATCCCAGTGGTGTACCAAGGGGGGGGGACGGACTGCCCCGGTGCACGGCTTGGGGGGTGCACAGCCTCCTGCCCTACTACCCGGGTCCTCCTGTCCTCCTGACAGGTCCAGGCCCGGGTCCTCCTGTCCTTCCTTCACGCCAGTCTGCGCTTGCAATCTTACCTCCCCCCACAAGAATTCTTCTTTCCAACGTCAATTCTGACGTCGGAGAGGACGTTCCGATCAGTCAGGCAGTGATTGGACACCCTTCAAAATCATGTCAAAAGCTGATCAATTGAATGGAACATCTATTTAATGGGATCTCTCAGAGAAAGAGATAATGGTTATCCCAGGACAAGCAGGCAGGTATTCTCACATATGGATGACATCATCGACGGAGCCTGGAGGCGGACGCCTCATAAGCAGACTTGCTTGAAGAAACTCGAAGTTTCGAGTCGCCCGCACCGTGCATGCGCGAGTGCCTTCATGCCCAGCGTAGGACGCCTCTCCTCAGTTTTCCGCGGAGCCGAGAAGTCCGTCTTTGACTCTCTGCATTTAACTTCGTTACTTTGTGCCTTCTCTGAACCGTGGTTTGTATTTTTTTCCTCACGAATCACTGTTCTTATTTTATTCATTTTCACTTTAAAAAAAAAAATTCTTCCATCCGTTTCCCAGGACAGGCCGCTTGGCCGCAGCCTGAGGGCTTCAATTTTGCGGCGGCTATTTTTACTTCTATGTCCCAGCCTGTCACGGGCTTCAACAAGTGTAGCAAGTGCCAGTGTGCAATTTCTCTTATGGACCCACACCATCGCTGCCTCAAGTGCCTTGGGCCGAAACATCATCTGAAGTCGTGCCTGCGCTGTGCTACGCTTCAGCCTCGAGCCTTCAATTGTCGTATTTTGGTGGACAAGCTCTTAGAGATGGATTCTTCTTCTGATCCCTCGACTTCAAAGGCGACCTCGGTCTCGACTCCTACCGAGGCTCCTCCTGCTTCTACTGCTTCCACCTCGAGCCTCATCAGACCGTCGTTTGCAGAGGCTCTTTCTTAGACGACATCTGCTGTATCTTCCCCTGTTTCCTCAGGTCAGATAGCTCAGCAGACAGTTCCAACGGTAGTGATTAAAGTGCCTAAGACTTTCAAGTCAAAGCACACTCACACTACCTCGAGGGAACCTACAACCAATGCAGGTAGTCCGGTTTCAGACGCTGATCCATCCTTGCCGGCTATTTTCCAGACCATGTTGGAGAAGCAATTTATTCAGTTCCTTACTAATATGGGACCAAAACTTCTTCCTCTTATCCAGCCTGGGCATTCAGCAGACTCCCGCGAGGTCGAGCCACTTCCCCTGTCTCAGTCTGAGCTTACACACTCTTTGCAGGGAGCAGAGTCTCTGCGAGTGTTTGGTCTGGCATCCAAGCACGTACAGCAAGGAGCATAATCTTTGCAAGTGCCTCGGAAGGAATCCTCACACTCTATACAAGGAGCAGAGTCTCTGCGAGTGTTTGGTCTGACATCCAAGCATGTACAGCGAGGAGCATAATCTTTGCAAGTGCCTCGGAAGGAATCCTCACACTCTATACAAGTCTTTGGGAGTGAATCGAGGTTCCTCCACCAAGCCTCTGAAGCTTCGATCTACAGCCTCCAATCTTATTCATTCTTTGATACCATTGGCTGCTTCTGTCTCCGAGGTGAAGTCTCCTCGATCTTCGAGATCTGCTTCCAGGCACAGTTCTCATCGACGATTGAGGCCTCCTTCCAGGCATAGTCCTTCTTCTAAAGAAAGACCTTCTTCAACTAAGCCTCGATCTACCCCAACTTCAACTACACCACCAACTCCTCATTCTCGAGGATGTCCCGGTTTCGATTGCCTCATCCAAGTCACCATGTTCCTTTGATGCCTTTTTTCCTGCCGAAGCTTCATCTTCGACCAGGCTGCCTCGATGTCCTCGAGTCCTTCTCGAGGCAAAGCATTGGCGGATCAGCTATCTTTCTCATCTTTTCTTCGTCAGATGGCTGTGGACTTGGATCTTCAATTAGATACTGGCTCCAAATACTCTAAGGAGTATCTAGAAGTCATGCATCTTCCTCAACCTCCGGCAGAGTCACTTAAGCTTCCTCTTCATAAGCTTTTGAATCAGACTTTTGGTCTGAAACACCTTTTTCCATACTAGCTGTTCCAGGTAAATTGGACTCTAGGTATAAAACCGTGCATCGCAAAGGGTTTGACAACTCAGTTATCTCATCAATCCCTGCTTGTCGAGTCCTTGAAGAGATCCCATCCTTCCAAGGTTTATGCCACAGTTCCTCCTGGAAGGGAAGGGAAAACGATGGACAAATTCGGACGTCGCATCTATCAAAATGCCATGATGTCCTCAATTATAATTTTCAGTTCATTACTTATTTTGAATTCCTCATTTCTCTGTTACCAAAGTTCTTGACTTATTTGGATACTCAAAAGCACTTTGAATTTCAAGAAGTCCTTGCTTCTTTATCTCAACTCAGATTACATCTCCTACAGTCATTTTACGATGCCTTCGAGTTGTCTGCCCGAGCAGCTGCTTGCTCTCTAGCTATGCATCATCTTGCCTGGCTTTGTACCATTGAAATGGACCCTAATCTTCAAGACCGCTTGGCTAATATCCCTTGTGAAGGCAATGACTTTTTCGATGAATCCATCGAGGCAGCCACCAAGAAATTATCTGACCATGAAAAATCCTTTGCTTCTATTGTCAAACCTAAGCCAAAATCAGCTCCTGCCAAATCTGCACGCCCTGCTCCTATCTATCAGCGGTGTTTTGCTCCGAGGATGGCTCCTTATAATCACCCTCCTCTTAAGAAACAGCAACCTCAGAAGCAACAAAACCCTCAACCTTCTGCTGCACATAAAGCTAATCAGCCTTTTTGACTGTTTAAAACAGAGCATAACCTCCACTGTTCTAACTCTGTCTTCTTTTCCCCCTATAGGAGGTCATCTCCATCTTTTTTTACCATCGATGAACAACAATTACATCTGACCTCTGGGTACTTACCATCATCAGGAAAGAATACTCTCTTCATTTCTCTCTGGTTCCACCAGAGCGTCCTCCAAGAGAGTATCCTTCCAATCCATCCCAGACCACCTTTCTTCTTCAGGAAGCTCAAGCTCTGCTTCGTCTCCATGCCATCGAACCAGTTCCCTTGGAACAGCAGAACAGTGGGTTTTACTCCCGTTACTTCCTTGTTCTGAAGAAGACGGGCGATCTGTGGCCCATTCTAGATCTTGGGGCTCTCAACAAATTTCTAGTCAAAGAAAGATTTCGAATGTTGTCCCTGGCATCCCTTTATCCCCTTCTCGAGTAGAACGACTGGTTATGCTCTCTGGATCTCAAGGAGGCCTGCACTCATATCCCCATTCATCTGGCCTCCCGTCAATACCTCAGATTTCAGGTGGGGAATCTGCATTATCAATACAGAGTACTACCCTTTGGCCTGGCCTCATCTCCCAGAGTGTTCACCAAGTGCCTGGTAGTGGTAGCAGCAGTTCTAAGGAATCATGGTCTTCAGGTTTTTCCCTACCTCGACAACTGGCTCATCAAAGATTCCACATCTCAAGGGGTATTGTAGCGACCCAACGGACTACCTGGTTCCTGCAAAGCTTGGGATTCAAAATCAACTTTCCCAAATCTCAACTTCAGCCCACACAGAATCTACAATTCATTGGAGCTGTTCTGGACACTGTCCAACTCAGAGCATTCCTTCCACAACAACGACTGGAAGCTCTTCTTCAACTCTTGTCATAAAGTGTCTTCCCACTCTTCCATCTCAGCAAGACACATGGCCTCCACAGTACACGTGACTCTTTTGCCAGACTTCACCTCAGAATTCCTCAGTGGACCTTGGCATCTCAATGGACACAAGTTTGCGATCCTCTTTCTCGACATATCAGTCACTCCTTCATTGAAGCAGTCTCTCCATTGGTGGATGCTCTCTTCCAATCTTTCCAGAGGCTTGCTTTTTCAAACGCCCCCCAAATCAAAAGGTCCTCATGACAGGCTCGTCAACCTACACTTGGGGCGCTCATCTCGATGGTCTCCGTATTCAAGGCCTCTGAATCAGTATTGTCAGTGTCTTATCAATCTGTTGGAACTCAGAGCAATCCTCAAAGTGCTCAACGCTTTTCAACATCTTCTTCACGACCAAGTAGTCCTCATTCGGACGGACAACCAAGTCGCCATGTATTATGTCAACAAACAGGGAGGGACGGGATCTGCCTCCCTTTGTCAAGAAGCTCTGAAGGTTTGGGACTGGGCAATCCACCACAACACTTTCCTCAAAGCTGTCTACATTCAAAGGGCAAAGAATTGCTTGGCGGACAACTTGAGTCGTCTTCTGCAACCTCACGAATGGACACTCCATTCCTTGCTTCTTCATCACATTTTTTCACAGTGGGGAATGCCTTAGATAGACCTCTTTGCAGCTCCCCACAATTACAAACTGCCTCAGTTCTGCTCCAGGATATACTCTCCTCATTGCCTCGAGGCAGACGCTTTTCTTCTGGAATGGATGAATCTCTTCCTCTATGCATTCCCTCTATACCCTCTCATTCTCAATACTCTGGCCAAGTTGAAGAACGATCATGCCACCATGATTCTAATTGCTCCTCGGTGGCCAAGACAACCTTGGTACTCCCTTCTACTTCAACTCGGCAGCAGGGAGCCATACCTTCTACCAGTTTTTCCTTCTCTGCTTACACAGAGTCAAGGATCTCTGCTTCATCCCAACCTGCAGTCTCTACACCTGACAGCTTGGTGCCTTTCAACATAACCCCTCTTCAGTTTTCTTCATCTGTAAGAGATGTTTTAGAAGCTTCTAGGAAGCCCATCACTAGACAATGCTATCACCAAAATTGGACTAGATTTTCTACGTGGTGTTTTTCTCATCATAAGGAGCCTCAATATTCCTCCTTATCTTCTGTTTTGGATTACCTTTTGCACTTATCCAATTCTGGCCTCAAGTCTATTTTAACGAGTCCATCTCAGTACAATTGCGGCTTTCCATTAGCCTATTGAAGGAAAACCGCTCTCTGCTCACCCGGTGGTTTCCAGATTTATGAAAGGACTTTTCAATGTCAAACCTCCTCTCAAACCGCCTCCTGTGGTTTGGAACCTCAATGTTGGCCTCCATTTGAACCAATTGATAAGGCTCATCTGAAGTATCTCACTTGGAAAGTGGTGTTTCTCATAGCCCTCACTTCTGCTCAACGAGTCAGTGAGCAGCAAGCTTTAGTTGCTGACCCACCATTCACAGTGTTCCATCATGACAAAGTGATTCTTTGTACTCATCCTAAATTCCTCCCTACAGTGGTCTCGGAATTTCATCTCAAACAATCCATTGTTCTTCCAGTGTTTTTTCCAAATCCTCATTCTCATCCTGGAGAAGTTGCTCTTCATACTCTGGATTGTAAATACTCTGGACTGTAAACTTGCTTAGACCTTCTATTTGGAACACACCAAAACACATAGAACTGCTCCTCAACTTTTTGTCTCCTTCGATCCCAATAAGTTGGGACATCCTGTTTCTAAGCATACCATCTCCAACTGGATGGCGGCTTGTATCTCATTCTGCTATGCCCAGACTGTATTACCCCTTCACAGTAAAGTCACAGCCCATAAGGTCAGAGCTATGGCAGCTTCAGTAGCTTTCCTCAGATCTACACTTATTGAGGAAATTTGTAGGGCTGCTACTTGGTCCTCGGTTCATACCTTCACTTCTCACTATTGTCTGGATACTTTCTCCAGACGGGATGGACAATTTGGCCAAAGAGTATTACAAAATGTATTCTCCTAAATTGCCAACACTCCCATCATCCCATTCTGGTTAGCTTGGAGGTCACCCATATGTGAGAATACCTGCCTGCTTGTCCTGGGATAAAGCACAGTTACTTACCATAACAGGTGTTATCCAGGGACAGCAGGCAGCTATTCTCACAACCCACCCACCTCCCCTGGTTGGCTTCTCTGCTAGCTATCTGAACTGAGGAGACGCGCCCTGTGCTGGGCGGGAAGGCACTCGCGCATGCGCGGTGTGGGCGACTCGAAACTTCGAGTTTCTTCAAGCAAGTCTGCTTGTGAGGCTTCCGCATCCGGGCTCCGTCGATGAAGTCACCCATATGTGAGAATAGCTGCCTGCTGTCCCTGGATAACTGTGCTTTACTGCAGATGGGGAGACTAGATGGACCATTTGGCTTTTATCTGCCAACATGTTTCTATGTTCCAAAAAAGTTGTCTTTATTCTATTAAGTATATTGTGCTGTAATGATATTATTTTATGTAAATGCATCATCTTTTGTGCACAATTGAAGTTTTAAAAATGAATAAAGAATTTTTTTTTTTAAACCCTCTTACTTTTAATAAATGACAAATTGAAATATAGATTCAAAATCAAAAAGTCTTGGGGCTCCTTTTACGAAGCTGAGTTAGGGCATTAACGCATGGAATAGCGCACTACATTGCCCTGCGCGCTAGACGCTGACGCCAGCATTGAGCTGGTGTTAGTTCTAGCTGCGTAATATCCTGCGTGTGCTAAAAGCGCTAGCGTACCTTAGTAAAAGGAGCCCTTAGTTTGGTTGGAAAAATTCTGATCCCAACGGGACCCCATTTCACCCTAGGCATCTTCAGGGGATCAGTGAAAGTGGTTAAGCCTTGAGACTAGTATAAAAAAATAGCTCTACTTTGATGTTATCTTAATTTGAGTTTGTAGAGGTTTTTTTTTTGTTTTGGTTTGCTGCTCCTTGTGATCCTGGGCAAGTCACTTAGTCCTCCACTGACCCAGGTACATTAGATAGATTGGGAGCCCATGGGGACAGATAGGAAAAATGCTTGAAGTGCCTCTATGTAAACTGCTTTGAGTGTGGTTGTAAAATTACAAAAAGGCGGTATACAAGTCCCAATCCCTTTCCCTAATTATGTCAGTGTTGCAAATTAATTAGCGAAGTCGCAACTTCAACTTTGTTTCTGCTTCCAGAATAAAACCAACAGTGGGGTTTAAAGAGAAAAACTCCCCTTAAGACGTTGTGTAATCTTCTGGTTTAAATGAGCACTTTTATAAACCCTTGGAGCTGGGATATATCCCTATGTCGAAATTTTTGCCCTTTCACATGCATTCTCTTTATAAAATGGGGAATATGTGTGTGAATTTGAGTCCTGCCCTTGAAATCTCTGTGTGGTGTGATCTCAAAATCTAAATGGCAGCTTTCTGAAAACAGTATGTACACATGGATGTGACATATGTATGTAAATGATAGCAGTATTTACATGTGGATATTTCTAAAATAATGGCTTTTATTACTTTGAACGAGCCTACCTTTTTATTTAGGCTATTTTGTAGGCTATTTTATATATTTATAGGTTATTTTATATATTTATAGGTACCTTTTTATTTAGTAATTTTATATATTTTATACAGTTTTCACAAGTTTTGTTTTCTGGATAAATTGATAGATCAGTACAGGAGATAGTAGTCTTCAAAATTTTTTTATGAGAGTAAACAAGTGTAACTAATGTACAAATGTCTTTTCAGAAGTGTCATTTCCCCCTCCCCCACCACACACACACACTCAGTACGTACACATACACACACTCAGTACGTACACACACACACACACTCAGTACACACACACACACAAAAACTCAGTACAAGGCATCCAAGTTCCCCGCCTGCCTGCATTTTCAACAGGAAAATCTGTGGGGAGTTTTCCTTTGGAAATTAGCTTGCGGTTCCCATGGGTAGTCTCAGAATTGTCCCTTAATGTTCAGTAAATAAGAAGCACCAGTAAATTATTTTCTGTGCTGCCGCTGGAAGAGAATTTCATTACCTTATGAAAGATTAAACCACTTGCAAGATTCTGATATAATTTTTTTGTTGTGGTAAAGAGGAACTGCAAGTAATTTACTCTTTGTGAAGAAAAAGCAGACATTTTATTTTATATTAGAATGTTTTCAATTATAATTTTAATGAAAACGCTGAGTAACAAATAGTGTACTGATACAGCATCTAAAATATTCAAAAGGCATTTGCCCTGTATTCGTACAAGGTTTACAGCAATTTGAATATCTCTCAATTCAATGGATTTCTTCACTCTGTAAAAGATAATTCTAGCCCCCTAAAAAGGGAAAGGGGATGGGATTTCATATACTGCCTTTCTGTGGTTACAATCAAAGTGGATAATGTATTACATACAGGTACTTATTTTGTACCTGGGGCAAAGGGGAGTTAACTCACTTGCCCAGAGTCATAAGGGGCTGCAGTGGGAATCGAACCCAGTTCCCCTGTTTCTCTGACTGCAATTGTTAATCTCATTTTACATAAAACTTTCAACATTATTCAACATATTTGACTCTATACAAAGAGCAAAGCCTAAAATGCAGCAGTGAAGATGGTGAATTGCTGTGCACCTCTGAGGGGGAGAAAACAAATTACTATCAGCAAGCCTTACTGAATACTTTCACATGTTGAGCCTGATGTATAAAATCTATATCAAATCTCAGTAAGGCTTCCACTATTTCAAGTCTGACAGGAAGAAATAAGAAATGTTCCTAGTGGCTGCATGTTGCCCAGGATTATCAAGATGCCTATCCTTAGTTTAATCTAGGGCTAATTTTGGTGGCAATGATAATGCAGGCACTGCAGATGAAGATAACAACCTTACTACAGATATACAGTGGGCCATGATGAACTTGTTCTTGGATCCACGACAATTAAGTGGATCCATGCAGATAAAAAGAGACAATCCCTTTGTGCTGTAAACTCTATATTTAAATCACGAGTATCTATATACAAGTACACAGAGAACCTGCCGCAAACTGAATGAAAGCAGAATAAGACTGCTGGGCATGATGGACCATAAGCATTGCCGGCAGAGGTAATGCTTATGTTCTTGTCTTAAAAAGACTAAGGGCTCCTTTTACAAAGGTGTGTTAGGGCCTTAACATGCGGAATAGCGCGCGCTAAATTGCCGCGCGCGTTAGACTTTAACGCCAGCATTGAGCTGGCATTATTCTAGAAGCGTAGTGCGCAGTAATTTTGTGCGTGCACTAAAAATGCTAGCGCACCTTAGGAAAAGGAGCCCTAAGTGGATCCCTTGAAGGTCAATCAGAAGAAACAACAAAAGGTGAGAAGGGGACACATTCCAGCCAAAGGAGGGTGACGTAGCTGGTGGACCATAGGGCAGGATTAACCTTTCAGTGAGCTTTAGGCAGTGGCGTAGTAAGGGAAGTGCGAGGGTGTGGTCCGCCCTGGGTGCAGTCTTTCTCAGGGCACCCGCAACCCTCCTCCTCTCCACCCCTCCTTCCCACTCCTTGCCCTGCCCCGTGTGCGCACCCGTGTCCCTTCCCTGTACCTTTTTAACTTCGGCGCGAGTAGCAATGAACTTGCTGCCTGCGTCTGCTTCAGTGCTTTCTCTGACATCACTTCTGGGAAATTACTGCAGCACACATTAGCAAATATTATGGTATGTCTTTTTCATTACATTACACTGGGTACTATGGGCTAGATTCACTAAGCAAGCCGATCGTGTACCGATTGGTTTGCTACCCGATTTTCCTCCGGCCCGATTCACTAACTTCTGTCCCGATCGTCCTCCGATCCAATCTGATCCACGCATGCAAATGAGAGGGATTGGCATTAAAATGTAGGCAGGCAGCGATTCACAAAACAAATCTTGAAAACCGACTGGGCTGGCTGATCAACAAAAGAAGCGACTGCTGGGGACCAGTCGCTAACTGCTTTCCAACTGCATCTTGCCCTCTCGGCCTGGATTCTCCTGTCTGCTCTCCTGCCCCGAATCTCGTCTCGCTGCCCTGCTCCCCTCTTCTGCCCGACTCTGCTCTCATGCCCCAAATTTCTCCTGCCCGACCCAAATCTCCTCCTCTCGCCGCCCCGACTCTCCTGCCATTCCCCGCACTACGCTATCCACACAAGTTCATTGTGGTTTGTATACTAAAATCAGGCAGACCTGGGAATTTAAAAATTTAACAAGATTATAAATTTCTGAAACAGAAATGTCTTCAATAGTTTTTGAAATACTCTATAATCAGTTACAGATCTAATGTATTCAGGTAAGGAATTCCACCACCTTCTTGACTGATATGAGAATGACTTAAATAAGCATGACTTATTTACAGCATTTTTAACCGTAGTAACATGCAAAATTAAGAAATGTCTAGATACAATATTAGAATTTCTAGGGGATATTGTACATTAACAAGGTCAAACATGTATCCTGGGGCTAGACTGTAAAGAATAAGAAATGTTAGAGAGCCAGTCAAATTTTAAATATCAAGTTTTGTTTATATTTGATATACCGCTCATCGGTGCAGCCATATGAGTGATTCATATTCAGTTCACAATCTAATCAGGTACTTTGAGAAATGCACTAAAACCGCATTAGTACATTTTTCAATGTTAAAATCCATTATTATCCATGGGGTCCTTTGACAAATCTGCAGTAAGCACTAATGTGTGCTCACTACATCAAAAAAGTGCTTCCTGGGGGGGGAGGGTGCATGCAGGTATTCCATGATCATTTTTGCATGTGCACGTGCTTCTCACACGCTAAAAAAAATATACTTTATTTTTTAGTACTGGGATGGGTCAGGGCAGAGAGTAGATGTGTTCTGCACTAATTTGCTATTGCAGTTACTTTGCTTTGCACAATTACTGGGCCCTTACCACCTACAAAATAGGTGTAGGTAAGTGCTCACATGCTAATGGGCATGTAATAATGGGAAAACTAGCATGTGGCCTATTAATGCTGGAAAGAGAAAAATCAGCCATTTTACCCATAACAAAAATGGACTTAGCGTGCGGGAATGGCACACATGAGCACACGCTAAGGACACTTTATACCACAGCTTAGTAAAAAGGTCCCTATGAGAATAAAACTAGTACTCAAAAAATTTGTGCTAAAACCTAGTAAAAACAGGGCCCCTTTTACAAAGCCGCGGCAGTGATTCTCCTGCGGCATATGCAGCAAAGCCTACGGGAATTAAATGGGCTTCGGTGCATTTGTCGCAGCAGAATCGCTACTGCGGCTTTGTAAAAGGGACCCAAAGAGTGCTAAGGATGACATGCTTTATTACGATGGAATTTTAAGTGAATCAAGCCCTGAATGGAATATCTGTTGCTCCTTTTCTTTGGTATACAGTTTTGCAGCCTTGGTGCAGGATAGGGTTGATAATGAAGTTTCACAACTTTCTTTATGAAAGTAGCAAAAAAATAATATTTAACCAGCACCTTTTCAGACTTCTTTGATGAATTATGATCTCTAACTGTGTTGGAAAAGTCTCATTTTCACAGGTATTTTTCTAATGATTTCTTTCTACAAATATTGGGGTCCTTTTTACTAAGGCGCGCTAACCATTTTAGTGCACGCTAAACGGCTATAGTGCCTTAGTAAAAGAACCCCATTGAATCTGAATCTGCTAAGGTGATTTCAGGGAGCTGCCTTACATTCCAAAAGGTTACCAACCTACATCTGGCCTCAAGGTGAGCTTCAATTTAAATTATAATAGTAGTAATTCAGATTACTAAGGGATTCCAGTAGAATTCTCACTATTATAACATTTCAAAAGCTATTTATTCAAAGCACATCACATTTTCCCATTGTGGTAATAAATGATTTATCATTCAAAGAAGCTCCCATCAGTTCTTTAGAAAATAGCTCCTTGGAGGGCTGGGTCAAAAAATTCTTCTGTGACTGACTTTCTGGAAGTGTTTGTGAGTTTAGAGCCCCAAAACCCAATATTAAAAGATAAGAAATCAGGAAACAAGATAACAAGTCACCAAAATCCTCAAGCACTTGTCATTCATCCCCTGATATCTTGGAATCTTAATTATAATGATTGTGATCTAATAAACCTCACTAGCAGATAACTGTAGAGATTGCAGGTAAGGTTTGTATTTATAATTACAAATAGGGGACATTAAACCATTAGAAATTCTCTACCTGCTACTCTGTATCAGGAAGCCTTACTGAATATTTTCACATGTTGAGCCTGATGTATAAAATCTATAGCAGATCTCAGTAAGGCATCCACTATTATTCAAGTCTGATAGGAAGAAATAAGAAATGTTCCTAGTGGCTGTATGTTGGCCCTTTCAAAGTTCAATACTTCCTTTCTGTATCTTTTCAAATTCTGTACTTCCTCGATATCAGAACTTAAATTACTTATTTCATCAATGAAGACTACAGTTGCATCTCATGATCCAATACCAACAAGTATATTTATGTGTTGTATGATTTTAAATAGCTTTGATCAAGGTATAGACCTCCTTTTACGAAACTGCGATAGCAGTTTCTAGTGTGGGGAGCCGTGCTGAATGGCCTGCGCGCTGCTCCCAACGCTCATTGAGTTCCTATGAGCGTCGGGAGCACTGCGGGCCAATCAGCGCAGTTCCTCGTGCTAGAAACTTCTATCGCAGTTCCGTAAAAGGGGGAGATAGTACCAGATTCTTGGAAATTAGCTGTTATATCTTTCCAAAAATTAAGGACTTTCAGCGATCTATCTTGAATAGTTTAAATTATAGACCAATTTATAATATCAAATTCTACATAAAGATTGTCGTAAAATATGTCCTAAATGATTTCCTTGAGAAAACAAACACCCTACATCGCAATCAAACAGGATTTCGTCCAAACCATTCGACAGAGACATCACTCCTTGCACTTACTACTACAGTATTAAAATACAATGATCATCTTAAACCAGTTGTACTGATCTCTTTAGATCTGACAGTGGCATTTGACACCATAGATCATGGTATTTTAGTCAATTATCTTAGTGAAATTGGAATTACCGGCCTTGCGTTACAATGGTTCAAATCGTATCTGAGCAATAGTTACTATAGAACAAAACTACATGATCAATACTCCAAACCTTTTACTCTGCCTTGTGGAGTACCACAAGGCTCAATTCTAACGTCAATTCTTTTCAACATCTTTATGTCACCATTACTTATACTTGCGCATTCCATAGGCTTTACCATATTTGCTTATGCTGATGACATTCAACTTCTCCATCTAATCGAATATATTAAGGATCCTCATGAAAAACAAGAAATTAACCAGAAACTTGATATGATTTCATCTTGGTTACGTACAAATCGTTTAGCTCTGAACCCTCAAAAATCGAAGGCTGTACTCTTTACTACAACAAATGATCAGTCACTTTGCTCTCCTTTGGTACTACTTTCTAATATTCCAATTCACTTGTCATCAACCCTAAAAATTTTGGGAGTAAATTTGATTCAAAACTATTGTTTCAATCACAAATTTCAAGTATAATACAAAGGAGTTATTACAAATTACGCTTAATTTGTTCAATATCACACCTATTACTTCCATCGGCTATTAATATTCTTGTTCATTCGCTGATAATCAGCACACTAGATTACTGTAATTCTTTATATTACGATATTAGACAAAAGGATTTAAATCATCTCCAATTGGTACAAAACACCACAATAAGAATGATTACAGGGAAAAATAAATTTGACCATGCATCCCTCCGGCTGGCCATACTACAAAAGGTACCGGGGGCGGGTGTTCAAGGCTTGGGGAGGGGGGTCAAGGGAGAGGGATCAGAAGTATCAGTAGTTGGGAGGTCATGGGTTCGGTGGGGGGTTTGAGAGGTGTTTTAGTGGGTGGTTCGGGGAGTTTCAGGGGTATCGGTGGTTGGTGGCGGGTCATGGGCCTGCTGGCAGGAGGGAGTGGGCATCCTTCCTACTTATTGTGGTTGGGGATGGTGCACTTTGGGGGTTATGGCAAGAGGGCGTGGGCATCCCTCCAGCTTATCGTAGTTGGGGATGTGTGTGTATTTCAGGGATTACCACAGGAGGGAGTGGGCATCCCTCCTGCCTGTCATAGAAACATAGAAATAGACGGCAGATAAGGGCCACAGCCCATCTAGTCTGCCCACCCTAATGACCCTCCCCTACCTTTGCCTAGTGAATAGAACCCACGTGTCGATCCCATTTAGCCTTAAAATCAGGCACGCTGCTGGCCTCAATCACCTGCAGTGGAAGACTATTCCAACGATCAACCACCCTTTCAGTGAAAAAGAATTTCCTGGTGTCACCTCGTAGTTTCCCGCCTCTGAATTTCCACGGATGCCCTCTTGTTGACATGGGTCCCTTGAAAAAGAAGATATCTTCTTCCGCTTCGATGCGGCCCATGAGATACTTGAACGTCTCGATCATGTCCCCCCTCTCTCTGCGCTCCTCGAGCGAGTATAGCTGCAGTTTGTCTAACCGTTCTTCGTACGGGAGATCTTTGAGTCCCGAGACCATCCGGGTGGCCATTCTCTGAACCGACTCCAATCTCAGCACATCTTTGCGATAATGTGGCCTCCAGAATTGCACACAGTATTCCAGGTGGGGCCTCACCATGGATCTATACAATGGCATAATGACTTCCGGCTTACGGCTGACGAAACCCCTGCGTATGCAACCTAGGATCTGTCTTGCCTTGGATGAAGCCTGCTCTACCTGACTGGCAGCCTTCATGTCCTCACTGACAATCACCCCCAAGTCCCGTTCTGCTACCGTTCTTGTTAGGATCTCACCATTAAGGGTATAAGTCTTGTATGGATTATGGTTGCCTAGGTGCATGACTTTGCATTTTTTGGCATTGAAGCTAAGTTGCCAGGTCCTAGACCAGCGCTCCAGTAGTAGTAGGTCGTGCATCATGTTGTCGGGCATTGAATCTTCGTCTGTTGTGTATTTGCCCACTACATTACTTAGTTTGGCGTCATCGGCGAATAATGCTATTTTATACCTCGAAGCCCTTCTGCCAAGTCTCTTATAACGATGTTGAATAGGGTCGGTCCCAAGACCAAGCCCTGTGGCACTCCACTGATCATCTCCGTCATTTCTGAGAGGGTGCCGTTCACCACTACCCTTTGAAGCCTACCACCAAGCCAGTTCCTAACCCATTTCGTCAATGTGTCACCTAATCCTATAGAACTCATCTTGCTCAGCAACCTGCGGTGTGGTACGCTATCGAATGCTTTGCTAAAGTCCAGGTACACGATGTCCAGGGACTCCCCAACATCCAGCTTCCCCATCACCCAGTCAAAGAAGCTGATCAGGTTGGATTGGCATGATCTCCCCTTAGTAAATCCATGTTGACGGGGGTCCCGTAGATTTTCCTCATCCAGGATCTTATCCAATTGGCGTTTGATCAGAGTTTCCATTAGTTTGCTCACTATTGATGTTAGACTCACTGGTCTGTAGTTTGCTGTCTCCATCTTTGAGCCTTTCTTGTGGAGTGGAATGACGTTAGCCATCCTCCAGTCCAACGGGACGCTGCCTGTACTAAGGGAGAGGTTGAAGAGCACTGACAGTGGCTCTGCCAAGACATCACTCAACTCCCTAAGCACCCTGGGGTGTAGGTTGTCAGGCCCCATTGCCTTGTTAATCTTGAGTTTTGACAGCTCATCGTAGACACTGCTGGGCGTAAACTCAAAGTTACTAAACAGGTCAACTGAGTCAGCCCTTGTCTGTAGTTGAGGGCCAAGCCCCGGCGCTTCACGGGTGAAGACTCAGTTGAAGTATTCATTTAATAGTTGGACTTTTTCAGAATCCTTTTACACATAGTCTCTGTTTGGTTTCCTAAGACGTACAATCCCGCCAGAGTTTTTACTTCTATCACTGATATACCTGAAGAAAGATTTATCTCTCTTCTGGATGTTCTTTGCCAGAGACTCCTCCATGTGGAATTTAGCCTCCCTGACTGCTGTTTTGACTGCTTTTGACTTGGTCAGTAGTCTGCTCTAGATTCCTGTTTCCCCGATTGTTTGTAAGAGATGTATGCTTTTTTCTCCTCCTTGATGAGGTCTGAGATCTCCGCAGTGAACCATTGCGGTTTGTTGTTTCTTCGCCGCTTACTTACTAATTTAACATAGCAGTTTGTCGCTTCTTGTATGGTGGCTTTCAAAGTCGACCACATTTCTTCCACGCTATCGGTTTTTGCTTGGCTTTGTAGCGCCTGGTGAACAAAGGAACCCATGTCTTGGAAGTTTGTGTCCTTGAATTTGAGGACCTTGGTCAGCGTGTTAGATTTAGTGAAACCTTTCCTAAGATTGAACCATACCATGTTTTGGTCACTGGAGGCCAATGTGTCGCCCACCGATAACTCTGTGACACTTTCTCTGTTGGTAAGTAATAGGTCCAGTATTGCCTGATCCCTTGTTGGGTCCAACACCAGTTGCTTCAGACCAGCTCCCTTCATAGAGTTTAATAGCCTCCTGTTGCTGCCGGAATCAGAGGTTAGTGTATCCCAATCCACATCAGGCATGTTGAAGTCACCTAACAATACTGTGTCCCCACGCAAGGTGATATTTTCTATATCCCCGATTATTTCTAAATCCAGGTCAACCTGTTGTCTTGGGGGTCTGTAAATTACGCCAAGATACAAGCATTTGTCCTTCCTTCTGGCCAAATTAACCCAAAGGGATTCCCCAGTGTATTGGACATCTGAGATTCTTGTGACCTTAATGTCATCTTTAGAATATAATGCTACACCTCCTCCCAATCTGCCTTCTCTGTCCTGGCGAAGCAAGTTGTAACTCGGTATGACCATGTCCCACCCGTGGGAGTCTGTGAGCCAGGTCGTGGTTGGGGGGTGTACTTCGAGGGTTATAGCAGGAGGGAATGGGCATCCTTCCTACCTATTGCAGTTGGGAGGTCCCCTGCCACTGCTGCTCAGCTGATTGCGGCAGGGGTATTCCTCTTCCCATCCAATCAGCTGAGCCGGCAGGACTCCCTAAAGCCACGGCTTCTGGGAGCACTGCCGGCTCAGCCGATAGGGGATATCTTCCCCTGCTGCGATCAGCTTATGGCTGCTCTGGCATTTTCCAGGCCTACTTTTCAGTTACCTATCTTGGCTGAATTTAGGTGCAATTCTGTAACTGGCACTGTTGTGTGATTGACACACAATTGTCAGCTATTTTCAAGGTGGCCACAGACATAGGCGCCGGCTACAGAATCTAGCCCTTATTTGTTTAGATTTCTATCCTGTCCTCTCGTGAGCTCAGAATGGGTTACTAAAGTATGTTCACAGATTATAGTAGATACATACAGTCAGTTATATTAGACATTCCATACATTACCTAGGATAGCCATGGTAGCGTAGGACAGACAGGATGCAGAGAGATGTTTATAACAGTAACAAGAGGTGTTTCACAAGAGGTGTTTCCTGCTGATTGTATAACAGCGTTCATCAGAAGAGAGTATAGGGGAACTGCTTGCTGGAGGTAGTTCAGATGAAAAGGAATGTTTTTACTGTTATTCAGAAGCTCATCGATGAGTTCAGTGATCTGATCTGTGCAGGCAGTTGGTTCCATAGGTGTGGGACAAAATAGCTATAAGAGCGCTTATGGGCAGTTTCCATCTGGAGAGATCTCCCCGAGGGGATGCAAAGCTTCCTCTCTGCTTCAGAGTGGAGGGTGCGGGCAGGGATGTACTGTTATCCCTCTGGGAGGAAAATGCTTGAGTAGCAGAATAAATTCATGGAAACCATTCGGAGCTCCTTTGGGAGAGTGGTATAGAAAATTAAATAAATAAATATAGACAATGAATTCTTTTCTTTGTGTTAATTTCAGAGGAGTTTTTGATTTTGGTGAACTTTTCTAAAGGATTCAAAATTATCGACAAATACAAAATCATATATTCATTTTTCCTTCTTTTAAAGCAATTTGTTGCTAAGATTTTAGAAACTTTTTTATAGAGCTGCACATATCTGGTATATAATGCCTATGCCTTTTTTTTTTGTAATTAATTTTTCAAAGCCAACAACAGTGCAATACAATATACATACATATAATAATAATCATAATAAGCACTTATAATCAATCAATAACAATACAGAAAAATAAACCCCCATTCCCATCCAATTCTTCTATTAGGGACCAAAAACAAACCCTCCCTCCCTCCTACCCTCCCTTGGATGTGTGTGAGCTAAACCAGTGTTCTTCAACCTTTTTACACCTGTGGATCGGCAGAAATAAAAGAATTATTTTGTGGACCGGCACCACCCATCTCCGCCCCAGACCCCGCCCCCATAATAGAACTGATTGTAACACTATTATTTCCATTCATTTTTCATATATACACACAATATAATCTTATTAACTACACATAAATGGTTAACCACAAAAACTACACAAAGCACACTGTACATATGCTTCTCAACATTCACTCCTACCAGAACAGGTTACCCCTATGCAAATACGGGACCACAAACTAAAATTACTAATATATTCAAACGAAACCCTAAGATTCAAGACTCTGCATGCAGTACAACCCCAGAGAAAAAGAAACAAATACATTTCTTCCTGAACAGTGCAAAATATAGACAGCAGATGAAAATTCTCAAAATTGACACAATTCAATCACTAAATTGAAAATAAAATCATTCCCCCTACCTTTGTTGTCTCCCTCCCTCCATGTACCATCCCTTCATCACTGCAGTTGGGCGAGGCTGGGTGTCCTACTCTCTCTTGTTTATAAACAAGGCCTTGAGAAAGCCAGCTGTCTCTCGTCTTCCTCCCCCTTTGCAAGAAACATACCAGCGCTCCCATCTAGCCATTTTATGCTGCCCGTGGCCGGCTCCCTCTTCCTAACTTCCCCTCTTCCTCACTGCCGGTCCGTGGCCAGAACGTGCCTTGGGCCTGAGGAGATCAGTGCACAAAGCCACGTGCAGCGGCTCCTTAAGTATCATCCAGAAGCTTTTCCTCTGATGTTGCGGCGTCAGAGAAAAGGCTGCCGATTCAGGTACAGGACACACGTAGGAGCTGCTACCGCCTGCAGCTTTGTGCACTGATCTCCTTAGGCCCAAGGCAAGATCAGTGAAATTTACTGCCCCACTACTCAGCTGGGATATCTCACAAGATTTGGAAACTCACCCTTTCTCCACACCTGAAGAGGTACTGAGGGAGGATAAGCTCTGCTAAGGAGAAGAAACATCCATTGGAATATCTTGCCTGCTGGCTTTCAAACTTGGGAAAGATAAACTTGGGTTTCAGTAGGTTATTTCATTGTAGTTCTCTTTTTTAGCTCAGCAAAATCAGTTAGGCAATAGTATAGCCTTTGGAGTCTCTGTTAGGGTTTCATACAAAAAAGTGTTTTAGTCTAGATCAGTGTTCTTCAACTGCCGTTGAAATTTTTCAGTTGCAGACCGGCAGTTGAAGAACACTGATCTAGACTAAAACACTTTTTTGTATGAAACCCTAACAGAGACTCCAAAGGCTATACTATTGCCTAACTGATTTTGCTGAGCTAAAAAAGAGAACTACAATGAAATAACCTACTGAAACCCAAGTTTATCTTTCCCAAGTTTGAAAGCCAGCAGGCAAGATATTCCAATGGATGTTTCTTCTCCTTAGCAGAGCTTATCCTCCCTCAGTACCTCTTCAGGTGTGGAGAAAGGGTGAGTTTCCAAATCTTGTGAGATATCCCAGCTGAGTAGTGGGGCAGTAAATTTCACATAAAAGGTTTCAAGTACACATCATATCATGAATAGTGAGCTCTCCAGGAATAGAAAAAAATATATTCTACTCAACCATACACCACTACAATAGCCCTTATGCTTGCAGGTGTCATCTATATGTGGGTTCAGTAGGTATTTTATATTTTGGGAGGCCCTCGCAGTTTTCACACGTGTACTAGTTAGAGTGGGATATGGGTCTGGGTCCTGGGTCTTCTCTACAGTCCATTGCACCGACCACTAAGGCTACTCCACAGACCTGTTTGTTGCTCTAAGAGGAATGACCATTATATCTGCAGCTGTCATTGTCTGGCATATATTGTCAATTTCACCTCAGAGGGGTGGGAGGTGGTCAATGTTTATGTTTATTAAAAACTTTCTATAATGCATATACAGCCCAAAAAAGGGTAAAAACAGTTTACAATATACAAATACAAACAATTTTGAAAAGAACTCCATTAACATAAAAAGGACAGAGAGAAAATTTATTATTTTTTTAAAATCCATAATCTTCTTATGACCATCAATTTATCAATAGCAAATTAAAACAATCAATACCCTAAAAATTTTAAGATAAATAACAGCATTATGTAAACTGCTGTCCAAAACTTATCTTTTCAAGTTAAAAAAGCCATTTGAAAAAAGTGTGCTTTTAAATGTCTTTTAAAATTTATATATGATTCTTCCTTTCTCAAATCTATAGGTAAACTCTTCCCCCTGGGGGATTAGGGGAAGACAAGCTTTATCCCTTCAGTGGTCATCTAGTCAGTCTGGGCACCTTTTTGGCACTTAGGCCCATATTCTATAAACAGTGCCCTACCGGTGCCTAAATTAAGAGGAAAACGCCTTTTAAAAGTGCTTTTAAAAGATATTTCCAGGCACCGGAATCACACCTATGTAGGCACTTTACGATGTCTAATGCCACTCTAGGCATGGCTAATGCCAGAAGTGTTGTTAGGCGGCATAAAGCACCTCTGTGGGTACAATTCAGATCAAAGGTAGATGCTGGAAACGTAGGCTTTGAAAATCCTGGCCTACATTTCCAGTGCCTACCTTTGCTGGAGATGCAATTCTCTAAATCAGTGTTCGTCAACCTTTTTACACCCGTGGACCGGCAGAAATAAAAGAATTATTATGTGGACCGGCAAACTACTAGGACTAAAATTTAAAAACCCCGTTTACGCCCCATCTCCGCGAGCTCAGTCCCCGCAAACCATCTGATCCCATCTGCACAAGCCGCAATTATGATTTTATATTGAACGTATTTTATTAAAGTATAAAAAGAAACAATATTTTGAACAATTGTGATTTTATAAATACAAATATACAGAGCGCGGACCAACAAAACCCCTGTCTCCCCTCCCCTTCACATATATCCCCTCTACTATCAAGAAAACTGAACAAACCAAGTTATTATAGAATGCTACATAGAAATATCATGCTAACAGAATACTGCAGTCTCCAGTTATGTCTCTAGCAGGATATATATTTCAAATCTGATATATTCTAATGACAAAATAGAAATAAAATTATTTTTTTTCTACCTTTTGTTGTCTCTGGTTTCTGCTTTCATCTTCTTTTCACTCTTTTCCATCCAGCATCTGCCCGTTCCATCCAATGTCTGCCCTCTCCCCCTTCCATATGTATCTGAGTTCTTTCTATGCTCCTCTTCCCTGTCCATCCAGCCTGTTCCTCCTCTCCTTTTTGACATCATTCATTCCAGCTTCACTGCCTTCTTCATTTTTATCTCTCCTACACCAGATCTAGCATCTTTATCCCTCTCTCATTTCTCTGCTGACCCCCTTTCCAGCATCAATGTCTCTCTACTTTCTCATTCCTCTCTCTCCCCTTTCCCTCATCTGATCTCTCCATTCCACCCTGACCCCCTTCCCCTCCTGTAATCTCCCTGCCAGCTGTTTCCTTTCTCTCTCAAGCAATCATCTATCATCACAGAAACTTCGCACAGATCTTATACTATCATCCCTGTTAGCCCCTCCCCCCCCTCTCCTACCTTTCTACCTCATTCCCTTTCTAAACTCAAAATAGGTTTAATAAATGTACGATCCCTAAAAAACAAACATCACATCATACACGATACCATTATCCAACATAAATTTCAAATTCTATGCCTCACAGAAATTTGGTTAACCCAAGGTGAAGAAGCGTATTTAACTCAAGCTTGTCCCCCAAATTACAAGGCTATTTTTCAACCTCGTTTAAACAAGAAAGGAGGTGGAATAGCAGTTGTCTATCACACCTCTATTCCCCTTCACACCAACTCCTTAAACTTATCGGCTTCCTCTTTAGCTGAAACTCTCCCATTTTCTATTAAACTCTCTCATACTTATAATTTCCTTCTTACCTATCTTCCTCCCCCAGTAAATAAGACTTCGCTTTCAAATCTTATTTCCATTATATCAGAATTTAACATTAAATATCCAGACTCCATCATCCTTGGAGATTTTAACATTCACTTTAATCTGCCTAACCATTACAACACTTCAGAACTTCTAACTCTGATCTCAGACCTCTCCTTAACTCCTCTTTTTTCCTCACCCACCCACACAGCTGGCAATACAATAGACATGATTTTCTGTCCTATAATCTACTCTGATCTATTTCAGAACTTTCAATTCCATCATTTACCCTGGTCTGATCACTTACTTATCAGTTGGCTCTTAGATTTTCCTGTATCCTCTAGAATGGTTCAAAAATCAAACAAGAAAGACACTTACATAACCCGTAATACTAATAAAATCACTCTTACTTCCATCCAGAATCATTTTAATCTAAACCTCACTGATTTTTCTTCTCTTCCTCTTGATGAACAAACCTCTCTTTGGGATTCATCTACTAACTCCCTTTTAGATTCCCTAGCACCTCAACAGGAAAAAAAGAAAAATACTCCTAATCTGACCTATAAAAAACAATCTTGGTACAACGAAAACCTAACTATTTTACGTAGACAGCTTCGCTCCATAGAGCATAAATGGCGAAAAACCAAATTACACAATTATTTAATCCTTTACAGAGAAAAATCTTCTTGTTACAAAAAAGCTATTCAACAAGCCAAAAAAGAATATTTTGGAAAACTTATTCTTTCTACTCGCAACTCCTCTACACTCTTCAATCTTGTTCAATCACTCTCAAAATATTCTACTAAAAAACTACCCCAAGCTTCCACTCCCTCTGCAATTGAACTACTAACGTTCTTCGATAATAAAATCAAGAATATCAGAACACAGTTTGATACTTCCTCTTCTTTTTCTTCTCCACACAATCCCAACGACTCTATTACTCTATCATTCAGTACCTTTTCTACTTTTAAAATGCCCTCTTTAGCTAATTTACTTCTCATATTACAATCCCTCAATACTCCTAATTCTCCTTTGGAAAGCATTCCACCTTTCATCCTAAAAAAATTATTTTCCTTCTTTGGCCCATTTCTTTGGGACATGATTTCTAAATCACTCTCCAACAGCTTTGTTCCTACGACATGGAAAACTGCACTTGTCTTTCCAAAAATTAAACATTACAATTTAGATCCTGCCATTCCAGCAAACTATCGACCTATTGCAAACCTTCCACTTATATCTAAACTAACGGAAAAAATCATTCACACACAATTATCTGAATTTATTGAAAAAACCTCTACTTTACACCCCTGTCAAACCGGCTTTCGTTCTTCCTACTCTACAGAATTATCTCTGTTAGGCTTAATTTCAACCATTCACTACTATCTTGATCATCAAAAAACTGTTCTCCTTATCTCACTTGATCTCTCTGCAGCCTTTGACACCATAGATCATTCTCTACTCTTAAACAGACTTAAAGAATGCGGTATCACAGGTGCCGTACTATCCTGGTTCTCATCCTATTTTCAAGAACGCAGTTTCAAAGTCTCTGCCAACAATGAAATCTCTTCTTCCTTATCTTTAACGTATGGTGTCCCACAAGGTTCTATTCTTTCCCCATTATTATTTAATATATTTCTATCGCCTCTCTTAACCTTAGCACAATCTATTGGATTCACGATCTTTGCCTACGCTGATGACATCCAACTACTTCATCCCATTATTACATCTAATAATTCTGATATCAAATCTATAAACAAAAAATTGGATTCAATAAACGACTGGCTTCACCTCAATAAACTTGCACTCAATATAGAAAAATCTCACGGTCTTGTATTTTCAACCAAAAAGTTAGAAACTCTTCCAGAAAAAATTTCTATCAAATCCATCCCAATCCAAATGGAGACAAAAATAAAACTTTTAGGTATTACCATCGATAACAGCCTATCATTCCACGACCATCTAAACTCAGTAGTAAAAACTTGTTTCTATAAACTCCGCTTAATTCGCTCACTAACTTCAATGTTAGAAACTGAATCTATCAAAATTCTTGTCCATTCATTGATTATTTCCCATTTAGACTACTGTAATTCCCTTTTCAATGGATTACCACAAAAAGAAATTCGACGCCTTCAATTAATCCAAAACTCGGCCATAAAACTCATTTATAACTTAGGCAAATATGACCATGTTACACCAGCTTTGAAAGACGCTCATTGGCTTCCTGTGACACATCGTATCACCTACAAAATTATTTTACTGACATTCAAAATAAAATCTTCACACTTGCCATTATTTCTTCACAAATTACTCATTCCTCTATACTCCCCTCGAATTCTGAGATCTACTAATCAAAACTTCCTACTAATTCCGTCTATAAAAGAATTTTACTACACACGAAAAATAAATTTTGCTGTATCTGCCCCGACACTGTGGAATTCCCTTCCACAACCACTCCGAGAAGATCAAAATCTCGATAAATTCAAGAAGAGCCTAAAAACATTCCTATTTCTTGACGCTTTTTCTTCCGTTTAGACTTCTCTTTATTATCATACTTTTACATACTATTCTACTTTACATACATTTTTCCCCACCCTATTTGTTATAACCCTAACCCTTCTATCTCCATTTTTCTCCCTACAATGTAACTTTACCCACCCTTTCCCCTTTTGCCCTCACAATCCAGTTTGTCATGTTAAAGTCATCAATGTTCATTACGTATTTTAATTTATTTAATATTTTATAATTACTTGTACCATTTCTTTTAGAAAAATTTTTTTTTAAACTTTATGTAAACCGGCTAGATATTTGCTTGATAGTCGGTATATTAAAATTCTAATAAACTTGAAACTTGAAACTTCCTTTCTTTTTTCTTTCTCCCTTCCCTCCTTCCTTTTTTTCCTTCTCCCTTCCCTCCTCCCTCTATCCAACATTAACTCTCTTCCCATCCCTTTCCCTCCTCCCCTCCCAGCAGCATCTCTCCTTCTAACTCTCTCCAAGTCCAGTAACAGCTCTCCCTTTATCCAGCAGCTTCCCTGCCTCCTACAGTGGCTGTCTCCCCTTCCAGCAGCTCTCAGTACTTGCCTGCAAGACGTTGCCGGTAAATCACTGCCCTGGCAAGTAGGAGAGCTGGTGGGAGGGGAGGAAGTCACTGTGAAGGCTTCCCAGGATCTTGCTTGCACATGCTGACCATCTCCCTCCACCTGCACCTGAAGCTGCAGCTCTCTCCGCGGCCCTCTTCAGCAACTCGGCAGGGGCGTTGATCAAGACAGGCTGCCACATCGGGACCTTCCCTCTCTGAGTCCCGTCTATTTTGTTTCAACTTCCTGTTTCCGAACAGGCGAGACTGAGAGAGGGAAGGCCCCGTCGGCAGCCTGTCTTAATCGCCTGAGGCTGGGAGGAACATTAGTGAGCAGGAACCGCAGTCGGCAGGAAATTTAACTGCCGAATTGATCTCGCCGGCCCTGCGCGGACTGGCAGAAATTTTCTGCGGACCGGCGGTTGAAGAACTGTGCTCTAAATGACATGATTATGTGATTGACACATGATTTGTGGCTGCTTTTAAGAAGCCGTTTAGAGAATCGGGCCTTAGTCATTATTGAAACAAGTCTAAACAAAAAACTCCTATTTTTGACCCTGGACCCTTTTACCATGTTCAGTTATCACAGAAAAATGACCAAATTGTAAACATGCCCTAGTTCCGCCCAAAATACACCTCCAACACACCTCCTTGATATTCAGACAATTGCATAGAAAAATGTCTTCGAAATTTGTTTTGGAAATAGTGATTTGGACATTTTTGTGAAAAAAAAAATCCATCTGCTTGCTTTGTGCCATTTAGGGGGATTTTTTTTGTTTCAGAAATGTGCCCCATTGTTACATAATAATGTGTTAGCATTCTCTTAAAAGAAGCCTTTGACTCAGTAGATGAAAGTCTGTGAGCTGAGGGGGTAGTGCAGAGGAGAGAAGGAAGCAAACATCTGTGAAAGCTTTCTCTGATGTAATATATATATAAACCAAGTTTCTTAGGATCTGCTAGTCTCTGAAGCTAAGATATTATTAGACACCTGGGGCTCTCCTGTTGTTTCCTCCTGCTGTTTTGTGCTGGACTCTTTCAGCTAGAGAGAAAAACGTGCCCTTTAACTTTCATATCAGTATGCCCATAAGAAAGCCTATGGAATACTCACCAAAAGGTAAATGTAAAGCTACAAAGAACTGCTGTATGGGTATACAGTGTTTTTACTTTTCATGCTTTCATCCTGTTCTTTCCCCAACCTTAGCAGTCTACATCATTAAAAAAAAGAAAAGCTGCAGCTCAAAGTTGAGAATCAGGAAAGAAGTTCACAGCTGAGCCTCTTTATCTCAGCAGCACTCAGGCAAAGCGAGTGATAAACTGTTAGACCCCTGCTCCCTCTGACCCTGAATATAGTCCTGCCAAAAACTGGGCTGTATCAGACTTCTTTGCTAATACATATTTATGCTTTTATTATTTTCATTTATTGTAAGTAGAAGAGCTCCTTATATCTTGGCAAACTATAACTGTTACAGTGTTCCCCCGCAAATTCGCGGTTCACGAATCACAGATTCAGTAATTCGCGTATCAAAACAGCTCCTGATTGGTGTAGCCTGACTTTAGTAACAGGAAGAGGCGGTCGGAGCATACCGGGTATGATACTGTGAATTTCGGGGGAGTACTGTATTACATTACATTAAAGATTTCTATTCCGCCATTACCTTGCGGTTCAAGGCGGATTATAAAAGAGTTGTAAAGTTGGGCTACAAAAGAAGATCAATTGGTCATTTCTAGTAAAGAGTAGATCAGGTAGTATTGGTGAGTCAGGAAGAAGATGGGAAGAGGAAGGTTTTCGTGATGTTAAGACTTTTTCAGGGATTCCTTGAAGAGTATAGTCTTTATTTCTTTTCTGAACATCTTGTAGTCTGGGGTTGTTATCAGTAGACTGGAGATTTGGTTTTGCTGCTTGAGTAGCCAGAAGGCCATCGTATAGTTTTTTCCGTTTAACTTCTTTGATTGGAGGGTGAGTGTTTTTCTATGTCTGGTTGAGGTAAATTGGATGAGGCGGTTGTTCAGGTAGGTTGGGCTGTTTCCATTTATAGTTTTAAATAGTATGCAGTAGAATTTAAATACGGTAGTATTCTTTCCTGAATTGGAAGCCAGTGGGAGTTGAGGTATGCCTCTGTAATGTGGTCGTGTTTCCTCAATGAGTAAACAAGTCTCAGAGCTGTATTTTGAATTGTTTGTAATTGTTTAGTCATTGTTGCAGGGCAGGGGAGATAGAGGATGTTGCATTAGTCTAGTAGACCTAGGATTAGGAATTGTACTATGAGCTGGAATTGTGTTCTTTCAAAGAATTTTCGGACTTGTCTTAGGTTTCTCATAACTGAGAAGGATTTCTGTATTGTTTTATTTATTTGTGGCTGCATGGTGCAGCATCTGTCTATCGTCATTCCTAGTAGTTTAGGGTGGTTTGAATGGGGTACTTGATTAAGTTGATTTCTAGGTTGGTTATGGTAGGGACTTTGTTATTCTCGAGGAGGAGGAATTTTGTTTTGTCTGGGATAAGTTTCAGTTTGTGATCTTCCATTCAAGTCTAATCTAATCTAATCTAAACTAGTTTATATACCGCATCATCTCCATGAGTATGGAGCTCGACACAGTTTACAAGAACTTAAAAATAGTGGGTGGAGAAGAAGAAAAAGGATTACATGAACTTATGTGTAGAAGGGGGGAGAGAAAGGGGAAGGATAGAGTTACAATTTGCTGAAAAGCCAGGTTTTCAGTTGTTTGCGGAATAACTGAAGGGAGCTCAGGTTCCGCAACGGGGTGGTGAGGTCGTTCCAAAGACCTGTGATTTTGAAGAGAAGGGATTTTCCCAGTTTGCCTGTATAGTGGAAGCCGCGTGGAGAGGGGAAGGCTAGTTTATGCCTTTGGGCAGTTCTGGTCGCTACTGTTTCTAGTGTTTGGTATAGTGTGTCTGTCATGGAGGGCTTTGTTTGATGGTAATGTCGTCTGCATAGCTATAGGAGGCTAAGCCTAGTTTGTTCAGGTATGTACCGAGGGAAGCAGTATAGAGGTTGAAGAGTCGGGGATCCTTGTGGTATGCTGCAGGGATTTGACCAAGGTTCCGATTTTTCTTTGTCTGATTTTACTCTGTATGTTCTGGATTTTAGGAAGCCTTCAAACCATGAGTATACTTTATCTGAGATACCTATTGTGTCCAAAATTTGCAGTAGGAAGCTATGTTCTACTAGGTCAAATGCTGCGGTCAGGTCCAGTTGTATGAGCAGCATTTTTTTTTTACCTGTGCTGAGGTGTTGTCTAGCTGTGTCAAACACTGCACAAAGAGGGGCCCTTTTACTAAACTGCAGTAAGTGCGGTGGCATAGTAAGGGTTGGCGGTCCATCCCCGGTCGCTATCATGGTATGAACACCGGCACCCCTCTTCCTCTCCGCTCCTGCCTCTTCCCACTCGACCCTCCATCAGACGGAGAAACGAAGCAGTTAGGAAGAGCACGTTAAAAGTTGTTGCTCGCATGGTGGACAACTAGAGGTATGGGGAAAGGGAAAGCGGGCTCGCACACGGCAGGAGTGGTCAGGGAAGGAGTGGGGGGGTGGAGACAAGGAAGGGGGAGCATTTCTTAGCTTTAAATTTCAGCTGCCAAATTTCATACCATTCTTCAAGCTTCGCCAGATCTTTCTTCATGTTATTCACATCACATGTTTTTTGTCTACTCTATTGCAGGTTTTGGTATCATCCGCAAAGAAGCAAATCTTACCCAATAGCCCTTTCAGCAATATCTCTTATAAAAATGTTAAAAAGAACAGGCCCAAGAACAGAACCTTGAGGCATACCACTGGTAACATCCCTTCCTCAGAGCGCTCTCCATTGATTGTTACTCCGCTTGTTCATGCAGTGTTTCCTCACGTTTGAAGCTATATATGTTGTAAACTGGTACTTATCTTAAACATCCTAGGCTATGAAGCCCCATAGACCAAACTCTGTGCCAAGTTTTGTAAAGTGCCTGCAAAAGATACCTTGGGAATTAAACTCTTCAAAAATGCCACCCTATTTGATATTCTGCAAAAATAATTTATAAATAAAATGTTCAAACATCAAGGGCTCCTTTTACTAAGCCATGTTAGGGCTTTAAAGTGGGAATAGCGCGTGCGCGCTAGACCTTAATGCCAGCATTGATCTGGCGTTAGTTCTTGAAGCATAGCGTGCGGTTTAGCGTGTACTAAAAATGCTAGCGCACCTTAGTAAAAGGAGCCCCAAGTATTTTTCATTAAAAAGTGATTTCCTGGATGTTGGTCTTTGTTTACATAGTACTCTGGATGCTACACATGTCGTTTGCCATCTGAACACTGGCTAGACACTGCTATGGAAGAATCATTTTGGCTATCTCATTGCTAAGGCCTTTCTATATTTTTAACTTTATATATTAATTTGTTACAAATTATATAACAAACATAAAAGAATATCAATTACAGCCGTCAGCATAAAAAAATGCTCAATAAAACAATCTAAGGAAAACAAATAATTCAACAATCTAGCCCACATTATCTGGCCATAAGTACCTAATTTTTAGCAGATCAAATTTAGTATATTTAGCATAATTCTTTGCATAGCATCAACTATCCTCCCTAGCAAGAAAAACCAAAATGAAAACCTAAGATACTATCGGCACAGATTTGTCTTTTAGAAAAAACTAAGCGCTAGGAACTGCTTCCTTTTGAATTGAAAAAATCCCAAAATATAGATGTATTAGAGTTCTTTAACAGGAAACTCACATATATACTACTATGAGGTTTTCTGTTGTTTTTTTTTGTAGGCTGAAAGACCTCGAGTGTTCACAGCTAGCTGGATTTGGTACTAAGCCTATCCGGGCAGCCAATCGTGAACTATTACTGGTCTTTTAATTGCCTTTATTTTAAACACTCTTTATATTTTTGTTAATTTTTTCTTATTTCACCTGGTTCATATAGTGATGGAAATCAGTCAGCCACTTCTCAGAACAGTACCGCTGGTTATTTATCCTAGCTTACTTATCAAATAAAGCTTATAATACTTAGCTTATATGGCACTGCTGAGATAATTGTGCTGGCGATTTTTTTTTTTTATTATTTGTATTGGAAACCTGTTAATAGTCTTGCGCTCAACGGAGTGTCTCCATTTCATTCTTTAAGGAGCTTCATCAGGAGATATATTATGATAATGATCTTTTTGGTCTTTCCTGTTTAGCTATCGCTATTAAAAGAGAGAGGAAGAGCAAAAATAATGATTAACCCTCTGTTGCAGAACGTTACATTGGGAAAAAGCTATATGAACATACTAACAATTGCAATAAAAACTAACAATTACAATGAAGCTTACCATTTGACAAGTTCACTCAAGATATAAATCTTACCACCCTTATTAACTTTTAATTTCATCTGTTGCTCAAGTGTAACCATATACCGTGCTAAAAAATACAGCTTGTACTCATTATCAATACGAATGCACTATCGCTACTGTTTAACTTAATTTTAGTTGTTGGTTAAACATATCCATTTACAGCATCGCTAAAAAGTCCATTAAAAAACTACTTACAAGCAGCAGATTATGGAACTCTTATGGAGTAAATTCTTTAAGACGTGCCGCTTCTTTCATCCTAGTGCTGAGAAAATATTTTGTCTTCTTGCGAGTTTCTAAATGGAGACGCCAGCTTTTTAGCATTCACCTCTATGCAAATTTTGAAATGGAGGCGCTGTTTTTTTAGTGTTCGGCTCCATGTAGACATAGTAACTTAATGACGTTATTTACATCTACGTTCATTAATATATCTTTTACATTAATAATCTCTACATACTCCCTCAATCTAACTTTAATTGTTGATACATAGCCACATGTTAGAGAAGCATTTAACTTGCAAGATCATAACTTTTATAAGCTGCTCTGTGTGATTTTTTTTTTTTTTTAAAAAGAAAAAAAAAACTTACTAGTATTTAAGCCCGTTACTTTAACGGGTGCTAGAATAGATGTGTAGAATTTCTTTCTGTCTCTCTCCCTGCCCCCGTCTTTCTTTCTTTCTTTCTTTCTTTCTGTCTCTCTCCCTACCCCGTCTTTCTTTCTTTCTTTCTGTTATCTCTCTCCCTGTCCCCGTCAGTCTGTCTGTCTGTCTCTCTCCCTGCCCCTGTCTTTCTTTCTTTCTTTCTTTCTTTCTTTCTGTCTCTCAACCTGCCCCGTCTTTCTTTCTTTCTTTCTTTCTGTCTCTCTTCCTGCCCCCGTCTTTCTTTTTCTTTCTGTCTCTCTCCCTGCCCCATCTTTCTTTCTTTCTGTCTCTCTCCCTGCCCCCGTCTTTCTTTTTCTTTCTGTCTCTCTCCCTGCCCCCGTCTTTCTTTCTTTCTTTCTTTCTTTCTTTCTGTCTCTCAACCTGCCCCGTCATAAGAACATAAGAAGTTGCCTCCACTGGGTCAGACCGAGGTCCATCTCGCCCAGCGGTCCGCTCCTGCGGCGGCCCATCAGGTCCGCGACCTGTGAAGTGGTTTCTGACCACTTCTATAACCTACCTCAAGTTCTATTTGTACCCCTCTATCCCCTTATCCTCCAGGAACCTATCCAAACCCTCCTTGAACCCCTGTACAGAGTTCTGGCCTATCACATTCTCTGGAAGCGCGTTCCATGTGTCCACCACCCTCTGGGTAAAAAAGAACTTCCTAGCATTTGTTCTATACCTGTCCCCTTTCAATTTCTCCGAGTGACCCCTAGTGCTTGTGGCTCCCCACAGTTTGAAGAATCTGTCCTTATTCTTTCTTTCTTTCTTTTTCTTTCAGTCTCTCTCCCTGCCCCCATCTTTCTTTCTTTCTTTCTGTCTCTCTCCCTGCCCCCATCTTTCTTTCTTTCTTTCTGTCTCTCTCCCTGCCCCCATCTTTCTTTCTTGCTTTCTTTTTCTTTCTGTCTCTCTCCCTGCCCCCGTCTGTCGTTATGTATTTCTTTCTTTCTTCCTCTCTCCCTGCCCCCGTCTGTCGTTATGTATTTCTTTCTTTCTTCTCTTGACTTCCGGCGCTATCCATCACCATTTCCTTAGTCCTCTGTACCCTTTTAGCCCTCATCAATCCTCCACTGCGTTTATCATCCTTTCAGTCCCAGCTCCATTCCTATCTATCCTTCCTTCCATTGCCTCCAAGGCCATTCTTCCTGTCCCTATTTTCCACCCCCACCCACTCTCTTCCTTTCCTTTCTCTTGTACCCCACCCCAGGATCAAGTTCTCTCTCATCTCTCCCCTGCCCCTCCCCATGGTACTGCAACTATCCCCCTCCCCATTACTTTAATCCTCTTCACCCAACCGCACCCCAATACCAGAGCCTGCACCAATTCAAACCCCACCCCCCACCTACCTCCTCCCTGGCCACTGCACTGAATCTTTGGGCAGGCTGCCCCTCCCCAGCCCTTCACCCTGATGGACCCTCAGAAACTCGAATTGATCCTAGACCAAGCTTTCTATCCCTCTAATAGGTACACTTTATCTTTGAGAGCAACATCTTGCCTGATACTCAGATCTAAATCAGGGACAGGCAGAGAGACGCCTTGTGTATCACACAGACCACTACACATCCCACCCCTCCTGTCTCTGCATGTGGTCATCTCTTGGGTGCAGAAGGGGAGGGGGGGGCATTCGTCTCCCTAGCCACAGAATCATTTCTCACTAACTCTTTGAATGTTTTATTCTCCTCCTGCACTTCCTC
This sequence comes from Geotrypetes seraphini, assembly GCF_902459505.1. NCBI lineage: Eukaryota > Metazoa > Chordata > Amphibia > Gymnophiona > Dermophiidae > Geotrypetes > Geotrypetes seraphini. Next base: position 134,031,585 of record NC_047089.1, read on the forward strand.
ATTAAGCTCACATTCGTTCTTCAGCATCGCCCTCCTGAGCATGACCTTTCATCCGGAAGTAGGGGCATGAATTGGCTAAGATAGCCAGTTGGGGAATGTAGTCATTTAGCCATTTTCTGGACATGAAAACGTGGACGCTTGGGAGGTGTAGTACTGGCTGAAGCTCTTCATCTCTTGTGTGTGTTGGTCTTGCTTGTTCCTTTGTCTCAGGGTTCTGCCACTGCGCTGACACGCTTCCCTGCTCAGTGTTCCTCCCTGCTCAGCGGTTCTTCTACTGCGCATGCGGAGGCATGGCATTTCAAGTGCGCAAGCACAGCTAAAACCTAATATTATTATTATTATAAAAGATTGTTATCGTCTTTTTTTATATAATGCATTATTAGCAACAAGGTTCATACAAAACATTTGATTGGAGCGTTGAACATTAAATGGGCGCAAAATTATTTTCATTGATTTTTCAACTTGTTAGTATCATCTGAATGAAATATATAAAAGAGTCCTTAGTATTGTATTTGTTATGAATAACTTTAATTGATTTAATGAAATTCATAGAATTGATTTTCATGCTCATTTATTTTATCTGAAGTATCTGTGGAGAACTGACACAATTTCAAAACTGTATTCTGCAGTGAAGATTCAATTCTATTAACAGTAAGCCATATATTATTTAAAGTGATAACTTTGACCTTGGGGAGAACATCAAGGGTTGACTCCATAACCATTTGGACAGGAGTCAGTCCTTTTGTTCTCGCACCCTCAGACTGATCAAATACATTAAGTCTATTTTTGTCATAAGATTGTAAGGAAGAGGTTACAACCTCTACCTTAGAGGGTGTCTCTACTATTCCAACAAAGCTTGATGGCTGGGGAGGTGGTGACGGCTCTCCCGAGGAGAGGGAAGCAGACTGCATACTTAAAGTTACCTGTTCTTCCAACCGTGGCGAAGAAGGAGCCAAAAGGTACTGATCCAATAGACCCATCCCTGAAGGTAGAAGATGTATTTTCACCTTTCTTTTGCCCATGGTGGAAGAAATTAGTATCAGCCCTCTCCCGCCTCCTCACGGGCTCCGAAGGGGCTCAAAAGGGGCATGTCCTGCCCCTTTGAGCCACACCCCTTCGGACTTGCGGCCCCAGACTCTTGATCGTGGGCTGCATACCACGGTTAGATGGACTTTTAAAGGAGTCCACCAGGATCTCTCTCCTTCACCCTGGCAAGCATCGGGCTTCTGCAGGGGCTACCTGCCCTGATGGGAAAAATATGCTGCTTGCGGCACCGGCGGCTGTCCCTGCTGCAGTTAGATGGACTTTTAAAGGAGTCCACCAGTGTGATGCAAACATTTCCTATGTATGTGACTAATGAGGATGTAGGTCAGTATCACAAAGTTTTGCGTAAATTTCTTTGGAACAATAAGAAGCCCAGATTGACTCTAGCGCAACTCTCTCTGCCAGTGGGGAGAGGTGGTTTAGCATTACCGGTCCTGAGATGATATAATATAGCCTATCTCCTTCGACATCTGATAGATTGGATTAAGAACACTCAATACTATACCCCTGTTTCTCTTGAACAGCAGTTGATGGCACCAACGCACTTGTTATACTATCTTCATGCCAAAAGACCTCATCAGATTTTTCTTACTCATTCTCATCCTTTGCTGAAATCTATGAGATAGTGCTGGCAATGGTTATGCAAATGTATGCATTTACTGTACTATTGCCCTTATGGACTGACCATGGTTTATGTGATGTGCGGGATGTGGTGTCAGAGCAAGGACTTCCTATTTCCTTTCAGGATCTTCAAGCTCAAGGAATCTTGTAGGCTCGAGATTGGTTTTCTTACGTCCAAGTCGCCCATTACCTACACTCTTTGGACCATAATACCTTAAATGAAGACATGGCGGATATGGTTCAGTAAACATTGACTTTGTCTCGACAGTCCAGAACCAGCTTGTCCTTTTACCAGGTCAGTTTGGGTAATTTCAGTGTTCCCTGGGACTATGATGCTGTAGCGGTGGTGTGGAATCAGGACCTTGCTTCTTCTGAGCAGCTAACTGGTGATGGCTTGTGTATTCTTATGAAACATCTCCTGCGCTTGACTCGCTCTGTGGTTCTGCAAGAACAACATTACAAATTCCTGTTACAACTTTACATTTCCCCCCTATAGGGCATATATTGCAGGGTTTGCTTCTCATGCCAGCTGTCCTAAGTGCCATTCAACACCAACTGGTTTATTCCATATGTTTTGGTCCTGCGATAGATTGCAAACCTTTTGGTCATTTGTTGGTCTTCATCTACAGACGATCATGTGGAGAAGAGTTTCTTTGCAGACGGACGGATATCCTGCTTTTTTCTTAATTCTTTTCTTTGGGATTGTCTAAGGGTAATTCATTGTTGCTGCAAAAAGCTTCTTTGTTGGCTAGGAAATGCATACTTTTACTATGGCAGCAAGCAGAGGTGCCTACCATTACTATGTAGAAAAATGAACTGTTTACCTTGTTAAAGTATGAATATTTGAATATTAAGAATTGTGGCCCTGACCTTTGGAGAAAATTCCGGGCCATTTGGGCTCCTGTTTGGGATAGCTTGTCCCATGGAGCCCGAGGTGCTTTTTTGAATTTTTGACACTGGAGTGCTTGGGGGGGAATGGTGGGGGTGGATATTTATCTATTTTTTTGTTGGGTTCATTCAGTCTCCATGAAGAAACCATATAATAGACTCTCTTATCTTATGGTTGTATTTGTTTTCAGAGTGTTGTATTTATCTTGTATACAAATTTCTATATATTTTAGAAATTTGTATACAAGATTTAAAAAAAAAAATATATATATATATAAAGGAGTCCACCAGGACCCCTCTCCTTCACGCTGGCAAGCGTCAGGCTGCTGCAGGAGCTGCCTGCCCCAATGGGAAAACTGTGCTGCTGGCAGCACTGGCGGCTGCTGAGGTCCTTCTGAGATAGTGTTTATCTGCCACAAAATGTTTTATGGCTGTTATTCAACAATTCATGCAACAGGGAGCCCAATACCCAGGGTATTTGGATGACAATCAGACTCTTTGTCCAATTGTTACATACACCATATGGACATTGTACCTATTGCTCCTTTGTGTGGCTGCAGGATAAGCTGACAATTCCACAAATGGTAGAAAATATTTTTTAAGAACTGGTATGAACTGTAACTCAAATGGGGTCAATAAGTATTATATAGGTCATACCAAAAGGGCTATAAAGTTACATTTTGCAGAACATCTTAGCAATATTCATAGGGAACATTTGCAGGTTCTCTTGGTCCCCCACTGGAAGGCGCAGGCACATAAAATAGAAGAGTTGAAGTATACAGTCCTGAGACAGATTAGAAATCCCCAGGAGGGCGATAAATCTCAGAGTCTCCTAGTGAGAGAACATAGATTTATTTTCGAATGGCAGATGTTGAGTCTGAATGGTTTGAATGCGGAGATTGAATGGTTTCAGGTTTAAACAAATGACAACTGAAAGGAGCGGGTTGGTGTCTAGGTGGGGGGCCAGACTGCAGGATGAATGGTATACAGTTTTAGACTATGATATTAGAAACAAATGGATGTATTAAATGGAAAGGGAAGAACCGATAGTCTTTAGCTTAGCATCATGACGTTAGCATTGGGGGGGAGTAGAAAATGTGGCCTTTAAGTAAGAGGTTTAGCGGTAGTCAGTGGTTTGCGGTTCTTCCCTGAGTTAAGTAGCCAAAGTAAGTGATAAGATTGAATGAGAAGTTAAAGTATAATGAAATATGTGATAGTGAAGTTTATAGGAGATTAGGTAATTTACATTGATTACAGTGTTGAGGAAATGGGATATAATTTTTAACAGACATTTTATTGTTGTAGGTTTTAACATCTCCTCCTGATGAAGCAGTTTCTTGCAATGGGATATGGCTTAAGACTGATTAAAAGATGGTAGAAGTGCAAGCAGTAGGATGCCGTTGTTTAAAACCATCAAGACAAGTATACAACATATCTAAAATAAATAAAGTCACAAATCATTGAAATTTAGTAATACTCGTAATCAGATTGGTGAAACAGTTTCGACGAGGGACTATGGAAGTGCTATGATGGTCCTCTCGACAACCTATTTTTGATAACAATTGAGCACTGTGGTTGGTGGTCTGAGCACTTTATATTGAAAATTTTTTAATTATGGATTTAAGAACAAATATATGATAGTAAATTAAGACTTGTGATTAGAGTTTTTGAATGTTTTTTATTCATCATAGGGCAGGGGGTCAGATAAATAAATGATCCCGTGTTTAGCGATGTGTATCAGATCACCTGATATTTTGGTCTTTGCATCTTTTGGAAATTTATAAGATGTTATAAGAAGTTTATTAGAAGTTAGGAAATGAAAATGATGAAAAGTGAATATTTCTGGATTTGCATTATTAGCTGTCTGCCAAGTCTATAATAAATCTTTATGAGTAAGGATTTTTCCTGTCAGCATTATTACTGCCAGCTGAACAGAATGAATTTGGTACCAGGGATCAATGTAGGCATTGGAGACTTGGAGCTTTATCTCCAGGATAGTACACCTCTCTACAGTGCTTCTATTTTATCTACCTTATACTAACAAAGAGATTATGCGTGCTGTAGAAAAAACAGACAAAATAATTATTATGTTAGTTCACTTGATCTAGAAATATAAAGTACCATACACACACACTCAATGACTGTAGATAAGAAACAGCCACTGGTTTTTATTGCTCTGTTCTGTAGAGTGCGAAGATCATTTGCAAGTTTCACTATTAATATTGAAAAGAAAAAGCAATAATTTCAGAACAACGTTAACTGAAACATGAGATTTACATTTCCTTTCATCTGCCTTGCCCTATCTTTATGAATCTGTAGGCATTAGACTTGGATTAAATGTTTCTGTCCCAGGTCATATGTTAGTGTGGCCTGTGAAGCCAATGTACCTTGCAGGTGCAGGTAAAAAAATGGTTCCCAACATACAGATGTGTTAGAGCTTTACCAGGATCCCAATGTCTTCCAAGGTAGGACATTGAAGTGCAAACTTTTACCCCCATATATTTAGACAGACTTTGCAAAATGTCAATCGAAAGCATTGGTAAGTCAAAATATCATTGGTCTTATAAAATAATCACTAACATGCATTATGAATCTTAAATGAATCATCAGAACTGAACTGGATCTTCATTTGAAGTAAAATGGATAAAATAAAATTAAATATGTTAACCTTGAGGAAAGCATTACAGCCAGTTCACAGAGCTTTATGACTAGACCCATTCACCAATCTGCAGTATTTTTTAAACATGCACAGGAAAATCAAACTTGATGTACTAGTTAGAGAATGACACGGGGAAAAAATATGTCCCCGTCACTGCCCCGTCCCCGGCTCACCGTCCCCTTCACCGCCATTCCCTTCACTGCCTCGTCACTGTCACCGCCATCCCCTTCACCGCTTCGTCACCGTCACTGCCATCCCATTCACCGCCCCATTGCCATCCCATTCACCACCCCATCACCATCCCCGCAACATCCATATAAGCCTTAGTACTGCAATATTTAGCTTATTCCTTCTTTATAATGCTGAACTAGAGAAAGAGATGTTCAGCTGGCAGTGCTTTGTTTATAAACTTTTATCAACACAACTAATATACTACTTTATCTTAAAGCAAAAAATAAATAAATATTTATAATTTTTTTTTTTCTACCTTTGTTGTCTGGTTTCTGCTTTCCACATCTTCTCATTCAATTCCTTCCATCCACTGTGTGTCTTCTCTCTGCATCTTCCATTTGCTGTTACTGTGCCTCTCCCTTCACCCCCTCCCACAATTGGTCTAGCATCCATCTTCTTCTTTCCACTCCCCCATAGTCTGGCATCTGTCTTCTTCCCTTCCAGCGTCTTCTCCCCACTCTGTCTTCCACATTTCCCTTCAGGGTCTGTTCCTCTCTACCCTCCTTCAATGTCTGTTCTATTCCTTTCCACCACCACCCTTCCCTCCCTCCTTTACCATCTGTTCCTTTCTACCACCCTTCAGCTCCTCTCGCATGGCCTATCTATCTACCTCCCTCCCTCTTATTTTCGTGGCACATTACATTGTAATTTGTGCAAGCCGCTGGAGCCTGCGAGCTCGGTCCCTGTCCCATCCCCACAAACCATCTCGCTTCTGTGTTCCTATTTTCCCCATTTCTAATATCTCCCCTATGTATCTGGCATTGCCCCCCCCCCTGTGTCCATATACCATCCCCATGGCATGTCCCCTTTATGTCTCTGTCCCTATGCCCCCATGCAAGTAAATAAGGCGTGCAGCATTTAGTATGTGCTAATTCTGTTAATGCACACTAAGCTTCAGTAAAATGATCCTTTAGTGATAGAATGGTAATAGTTTGTGCTAATCCTGTTATGTACTATTAGGGCTACATTTTGGGTCAGATTCTTTAAACAGCACCTAACTCACTCCCCCCCCTTTTTTTTTTATCAAGCTGTACTAGAGGTTTTTAGCGCGGGCTGGCAAGGTAAGTGCTACAACGCTCATAGGAATTCTATGAGCATTTACTGTGTGGCGCTAAAAACCTCTAGCGCAGCTTGATAAAATGGGCCGTTAATTGTCAAGATACTCTTAATAGCCTCAATAATTGGGAAAAGAATTTAATTAGGTGATAGGCACCTATCCAGTTCTATAAAAGTTAGGCACCTATCACATGACTGAGGAGAATGCAAATAGATGCAAGTGTGAAAATAAAGAACCAGTTGACAGGAAAAGAGAATTGAGAGAATTCCTGTATGCAGTGTCTTATGCTTCATCTTTCCTTAGACTAAGTTTTGGCGTTTTTCAACAAACCTTCTTGCGACAGGCAGCAAGTTTTTAATTCGCCGTGTTCTGATATACTGTGCCTTTAGCATCACAGCCTTAATCTAGTCTGCTGTGGCATTTTACCATTTTAAGGCATGCTGTGCATATTTCACATATCATTGACCCCTGATGAAGGCACTTTTAATATGCCGAAACACAGACCATGCAGGGTCCTAGCTACACTGCAGCCTTATATCACCACAGAGCACTTTTGCATTGGGATCTCTGTACCCCAGGACCATTTTGGCAAATACAGACATTAACATTTCTCAGACCTGCTATGTTCTGCATCTGCTAGTCACATCCCAAGATACTAGTTGTGACCATTTGCATATAATTTGCATGCTATTAAGTTGAGAATCACCAGTAAAAGAAAAATCACTCCCATTATGGCTACTGCATCAACCAACCAGATTTTACCAGTGAGTTTTGAAAATCCAGCCGTTATACCGTAAGCTCCAGCTGAAAGAGACAGAAAGAGGAAATGCTACTAGGAGCCAAAAGGGCAGGGCAGCCCTTTTGAGGAAGTAATTGTTGTTATTAAAGGGACACACAGCTTCAACCTCTTCTATGACCCTGGGTGCATACCTAGCCTAGGGCTTACTATGGGTGACAAGAAACACGTTACCTCTGCACTTTAGTGCCCCTAAACTAAGGATTATGCTGTACGGATTTTGTTTATTTTGGACGAAGGGCTGTATTTCCAGCAACAGAGAAAAAACTTCTGCAATGCCAAAGGTAGCGTGTTTAATTCACTGATACTGATGACAGCCGAAGGGTTACAACAGTGCCAGGCGAGCAAGCGTAGATTGGGGGGGGGAGAAATATGCTGGACCGAGGGAATGGGGAGGAAAAGAAAGATGCCCTTGACCTCCAGGGGAAGAAAGGAAAGGGGAAGATAGATACACCAGACTATGGGATGAGGAGAAGGGAGAGAAATGTCAGACCACTGGATGGGGAAGGGGGTGGGGAGGAGGGGGGAAGAAGAGAGAAATGTCAGACCAGGGAAAGGAAGGAGGAGGAAGGGAAAGACAGAGATGCCAGACCACAAAGGGAGGAGAAGGGAAAGGAAGGAACATAAGAATAGCCTTAATGGGTCAGACCAATGGTCCATCAAGCCCAGTAGCCCATTCTCACAGTGACCAATCCAACCTGGCCAAAACCCAAAGAGTAGTAATGACACTCAGATCCTTTTCTTGGGCGCTAACCCCCAAGGTGGACCCTAGTATCTGGTTACTGTGATTTGGGTTATTCTTCCCAATGTGTATCACTTTGCATTTGTTCACATTAAATTTCATGCCAGTTGGATGCCCAGTCTTCCAATTTCCTAAGTTCTGCCTGCAATTTTTCACAATCTGCATGGGTTTTAACAACTTTGAACAGTTTAGTGTCATCTGCAAATTTAATCACCTCATTAGTCATTCCAATTTCCAGATCATTTATAAATAAAATCAATAAATATATTTGAAATCATTTATAAATAAATTAAATAGCACCAGTCCCAGTACAGATCCCTGCTGCACTCCACTGTTTACTCTCCTCCATTGAGAAAACTGGCCATTTAACCCTACCCTTTGTTTTCCATCCGATAAATAATTCCTAATCCATAACTGAACTTTGCCACCTATCCCATTACTCATTAATTTTCTCAAGAGCCTCTCATGAGGAACTTTGTCAAAAGCTTTCTGAAAATCTAGATACACTATATCAACCGACTCACCTTTATCCACATGTTTATTCACACCTTCAAAGAAGTCAAGCAAATTGGTGAGGGAAAATCTCCATTGGCTGAACCTATGCTGACTCTGTCTCATTAAATCATGTTTGTCTATGTGATCCACAATTTTATTTTTTATAATTGTTTCCACCAATTTGCCTGGCACTGAAGTCAGGCTTACTAGTCTGTAATCTCCCAGATCTCCCCTAGAACCCTTTTAAAAATCAGCGCAACATTGGCCACCCTCCAATCTTCAAGTACTACAGACGATTTTAGCAACAGGTTACAGATCACTAACAGCAGGTCAGCAATTTCACGTTTGAGTTCTTTTAGTACCCTGGGATGTATACCATCTGTTCCAGGCGATTTATCACTTTTAACTTGTTCGTTTGGCTTAGTACATCTTCCAGATTCACTGAGATTTCTTTCAGTTCCTCTGCATTATCACCCTTGAAAACCCTTTCAGGTTCAGGTAGGTCTCGTATCTTCTGTAAAGACAGAAGCAAAGAATTCATTCAGCAGCCGGTGTGCTCACCTCCTCCATCTTTTCATCTCTGCAGTGAGATATTTTTTTTATTTTTTTTTTTAGATGATTTGCTTGTCATTCCATCTCCACACTTCTTAGCAAACTTGTCCATGTACTAAGCAGAAGTTCGGCACAGGTTACAAATTAAAAATAAAGTATGGGATGCTCAAGCATCATGTGATCTCCCATTGTGTAGATTTATAAAATTAGAGCTGCCAAGGGAGCAAAATCTTTGAGGGAGATTTAAGCCATGCCTCAGTTCTGCCCCCACTTTGCCCAGCCACACCCCCAGATCCACCAACTTTACCTCTTGGATCCACTCTGACAAATCTCGGCTGTGGCATCAACAAGCCACCTCCGCCACAAGCAGTAGGAGATGTCTTAATACAACATTATACCCTGCTGCCACAGGGCTAGTCTTGCAATAAAAGCAGTGAGATTTTGCAGCTCTTATCATGCGAGTAGTTCTGCAGAAGCAGGAGATGATGTCTTATTAATGCCATCTCCTGCTGCCAAAGCAAATGGAGGCTGCTTAGTGCAGCGGTGTATCTAGGATACAGTGAACTCCTGGGAGGAAAAATTAAGATGGGGGGAGAGGGGAAACCCTCTCAGAGCTTCAATAAATAAACCCTGTTAAAAGCATGCACAGTCCAGACCTTTATAGAGTGATAAGATCCTGGGGAGCTGGTTTGATTCTCACTACAATTCCCTGTGACACCGGGCAAGTCACTTAATCCTCCATTGCCCCAGGTACAAAAAAACATTTGAAAATGTGAGTCCATTAGGGACAGAGAAAGTATCTGCATAGTATACACTATATAGCATTGTGTTCATCTAAAAGCACTATATGCACATTTTCCAAAGCCGACACATTACATTTAATAAATTTAGAAAAATATTCATTTTTTTTTGTTTGTTATCTCAGCATTGTTTTGATCCAACTGTTGTTTTTCTATTTTTCCTTAACTTTCTCTTTCCAGGATCTCTGTCCTTTTGATATTTCTTCTTCTCTCTCTCTGTCTCTATGTCCACTATCCATCTTTCCTCTGAATCCCTTATCCTGCCAGCATCCCCCCTTGTGTCCCTTTTCTCCATCTGTGTTCAGCATTGCCCCTCTGTGTCCTTATCCCTATGCTTATTCCATGTCCAGTATCCATTCTCTGTCCCTCCCCATATCCAGCTTCTTCCTTCTCTCTTCCTCCAATCCCAGCATCAGTTTTTTCCCTCTCTCTGTCCTGATACTCTCCAAGGAGTCAGCATTTTCCCTCTCTCTTCCTTGCTGCACCTGCCTCCCCCTACCCCTCATATTTTTACTCTGAATCTCTTCCCTGCCCCCCTCCCATAGTCTTGACATCTCCCTCTCTCCACTGGCCAAGCATCTCTTCCTCCCATCCCACCCGCCTTTCTGATCTGGGTTGTTCTCTCTTCCTTTCTCTCCTTCCACCCCCACACTTGCAGGTCCAGCATCCATGTCCCCTCCACTTGGGTCTGGCCCCCTCTCTTCTCTCCCCAGAGGTCTAGCATCTCCTTTCTTCCCTATAGCTCTCCTACAGCAGCAGTGGTGGTTGGCCAGCAGAAGTAACACTGCCCCACCAGGGTCTTTGCTCTGCCGCACCTGCCTACAGGAAGTGAAATCACAAGAGGCAAATGTGTCAGAGCAAAGAACCCAGTGGAGCTGCCTGCAAGTATCCTATATATAGCGCTGCTTATGCAAGTCATCTGCCACTGTTGCTTTGGGAGGGCCATGGGGGGGAAAGGAGATGCTGGATCCTCTGAGGATGGAGGGGAGAGAGGAAAGTGCTATTGGACACCAGGCCAAGGGTCAGGGTCAGTAGCAGGAAGGATTGATGGTGGGGATAGAGAGCAGAAGGCAGCTCTGGTTCAATGGGAGATCCTTTTACCCCAGAGGACATGCAGAAGATAAACCGCAAAAGCAGGAGTCTCCCAATGAATGTAGGAGACTTGGCAGATCTGAAAATATCTGCTCAAACACTACTACAAATATTTTTATAGCACTACTAGACATACACAGTGCTATATTCTAAACAGGTCTGAGACAGTCCCTGCTCAACAGAGCTTACAATCTAATTGAGATAGACAAACAATACAAATACACACATCTACAGGTACTTTTCTAAAATACTTACAGGGCATCCCAACCTTGAAGTCTCAATTGCAATCTATGCGTTCTGTGTACAGTGGGGCTCCTTGCAGTTAAATAGACTCGGGATCTTTCTTTATGCTGTGTTTATTGGGGGTCTCAGTTAGATTCAGCACCATTAATTCTCTTTTGAACTTTAGTGAGCCACAGAGTCGAGGCAGCTGGTGAATTTTCATGTGAATATTTTACTATATATGATAGCGTTCTACTACTGTTGATAATGTATTTATGCTTACAACTGAAATAAAATATAACACTTTCTTGACACTTGAGTAATTTAAAAAGTAATCAGTAACAGATTGCTGCCTAAAAAAAAGTAACCAGTAACTGTTGACTGATTGCTTTTGTGAACAAGTAATCAACAATCTATAATTGCCTGTCCCCTCTATAAACTAAAAGGGAGATGAATAATTTTGAACTCTGCTAAGGATGAGACAGGACTCAAGCAGAAGCCTAGACCAATGCAGAAGACATATTAGTGAATTATGATGGGGGGAAGGGTAGAAGAAGGAAAAAGAGGAAGGGAGATAGGGAGATCAGAAGGAACCAGGAAGAGCTGAGAGGAGGGAGAAAGGCTTCCCAAGGATTAAATGGTGCAATAGGCTACAGACTTTTCAGGTCCCTGCTTCCAAGCAAAGAAAACACAGGTAATGCTACATTACTGAAGAGAATACTCTGCTTCTAGAGGTGGTAGCAAAAAAATATATCCTGGTTAATATTCTGCTGGTTAGTATGGCTACTGCTGGCTAAATTAGACCTTTCAGTGCTACTGGGCACCATGCATTTGGAAGCTATCTAGGTGTAAGGATGGATCTGCTCACATTACTGATTTCTTGATTTAGGATTAGGGCTGGCCTGACAACTGGGAGGCCGTAGGCAGTTAATCCACACATGCTGCACTCTCCACTCAGTCATTTAAGACACTCCAGTTTTGATGTACTTCTGGACCAATGAATTTACTTAAAGTCTATTTTGGAAATTTAATGGGATGGAAACAACAGCAGAATTTATCAATCACTTTGGTACAGGAAGTAATTAAACAGTATTTATAAAGTCTCTTTTCCTCCCTTTGTGAGCATATGTGATATCCTCTCCTTATTTAAGATTACTATATGGCTCCAGAAAAGGTAGGATGGATTGAGACATCCGTCCTCCTTTTTCGGGAGCCATATGGTAACCCTATCCTTATTACTCCTCAATAACAATGTAGCAAGTAGTTTAGATGCATCAAAGATGAAAGTCACTTAGTCTGCGGTTTAAGATGCTGAGAGATTCAGATTCTGATACTCTTGAACAGTGCTTTAGGTGGCTTGGTCCTAGTTAGAAGTATGATGAACCCCCTCCCCCCCCCCCCCCCCCCAAGATGCTGTAAGTGGTTCTTATTTCTTCAGCCTTGGGAGCTCTTCCAGGAATCTGGGTAGATGATAGTCCTAGTTGCTGTGCTGGAAATACACAGCTGAGCCAAGCTTCTTTACTCCTTTGTTATGAAAGAAGGTATAGCAGGTTCCCTATTCTCATTGACAAAGGACAGAACTTAAGTGGGCATTATAGAATGTCTTGTCTAGGATAGCCAGGTAATTTTATTCCTTTGTTTGCTTGCACTTAGATAACTAGGACCTTAGGGCTGGATGGTTCTACCTCCAAAACAAATCTCCTCTTCTCATTATAACACTGGATGCTGTTGAAGCGCCTTCTCTGTAGCAACTAGTGCAGTAATGGTAAAGTTAAGGGAATATTGTTATGCTATTAGATTGAGACAATGCGTGTCTCTGCAGGATGTCTTGGTCTTTACATGGGTATGGCTGATATTCAGTGCCATAGCTGCATAACTAACAGGGAATAGGATGGTGAAATTATTTGTACCTGTTAATTTCCTTTCCTTGAATCAGAACCGATGGGATGTACTAAAGCTTTATTCTTCAAGGCAGGCGTAAGACAGTGCCCAAGCCAATAATTGGAAAAGATTATAAATAAAATTTTTTTAAAAAAACAGAGAAGATTTGTTTGAGAAAAAAGAGAGAAGGAAGATACAGATGCGATTGCATGTGTACTGAAATATAATGTTCACACACCAGAAATAGTTCATGTGATTAAAAAATATTTAAGGTTGTTGAAAGTTCTTCCAGTTTTTTGTGACTCCACTATTTTATTTTCTTATAAACAGAACTTTAATCCGAGAGATCATTTATGCCCGGCAGAGTTTTGGAAATACAGAGGGCAGAGGAGGGAGGTTCAAAGTATGCATCAGAAATGTGGACGTTGCTCAGTATGTCCAGTATGTCATATGGTGCTGGAGGTGAGGTATCCTGTTTTCAAGACTGACGCACACATATGATGTCAAGTAATGTTATATTTATTGATTTGCACATTTTTTTCTCCCCCTTTCTTATCTCTAATAACGTAACTTTTACCCACTCCCCCCTTTCAACCATCACTTTCAAGTCCGTCTTGTCGATGTCTTTAATGTCCACCTCCCCTTCTTTCCATAAACATTTCTTTTAACTATTATTTTTTATCTCTATTTTAATATTTTATTGTAAACCGGCTAGATACTCGTTGATGGTCGGTATATTAAAAATCAATAAACTTGAAACTTAAAAATCAATAAACTTGAATTTAACTTTTTTTGTGAGACAAATGTCAAGAATATTGAAAGCATGATTGATTGAGCATAGACATTGTGGGGCAGTTACGCAGTTACGAGGATCACATACCGGCATCCTATACAGAATCACGTCTGACCTAATAGATAGATGCCTAACCCTACCTAACAGGCCAGATTCTCTAACCAGTGCCCATGTCACAGGCACCAGTTAAAGAATTGCATTGCCATCAGCTGATCACGACAAGGAAAATCCTTCTGCCACAATCATCTGAGTAGCTGCAGCAGGGACCCCCCCTGCAAAGTACGCCAGGCAGAAGGGATGCCCACTCCCTTCTGCCTCTGAACCCTCCCCCACAAGAAATCCCCCCAGCAGGAGGGATGTCCACCTCCCGGAACTGCCGACACCCCCCCAAAACCCCATGACACACCCCTAAAGCTGAAACCCCCCTGAAACACCTAAGTCTATCTCGATAACCCACACCACCCTTCCGTACCTGTTCGAAGTAAGTCCAGGTAGAGGGATGCTCACACCTTCCAGTCGGCAGGCCAGCCACTCCATAATAGCAGGCCTTCCCAGTGCATTCTGGGATGCACTGGGGAGGGGTTTAAGGTTCCGAGTGGATCAGATGCCTAAGGCCCCTCCTATTGGAGCAGTAGCTGGTGTAAAGAAAGTTTGAGAGAGATTATCCCCAGAAGAAAAGTTTTGTGAAATGGGGTGCTCCTGTTGGGATTATTATTGATGCATGCAAGATTGGCTGAATAACAGATAAGTGATATTGTTTAAGAAAATTTGAGAATTTTGAAGTAGTTCTTCAAAATTTTCAATCAAATTTTCTTGGGTAAGCCCGAATCAGCGAGGTAATCCCCAATCAGGGAATCCGCTCCCCGATCCATAGAAATTCTGAAAGTAGGACCGAAAGAAATTTGAAATCTGAGAGGTTTCGTGGTGAAGTCTCCCCGTGCCATATTTTATCCCCTTTATAAAACGCTGTCCGCTCGCCCTCTTCGTAAGGTAAGATAATAATTTGCCTGCACAGTTACCATATCTATGATAGTTAAATTTTTGATAAAATAACATCTTTATCGTGCATTCGTGTATGTGGGTGTTAAGAAATGTTTCTATGGAAATTAGGGTTTCCTTAGTAGCAGGTGATGGACAAGCCACATATTGTCGTTTAGCAGCCACTAAATCTCTCTCCAAACGGAGAATGCCCCTGGATAAACAGCAATTATGAGCTATAACATATGCTATACATTCTCCCCTAAGAACTACCTTAGCGGTACTCCAAAATAAATCCGGGTTGTTCATGTGTTGGCTATTAAACTCCAGAAAATCCTCCCACTTTTTTTGCAAAAATTCTTTAAAATGAGCATCGTGAAACAAATAGCTAGGAAAATGCCAACAGGTTGGTCCCCCTTATACCAAAACCAATATTTACATCCAACCAAATCAGAGTATGATCGGAGATGACTGCGGGTCTGATGATTGCTGAGTCTACATTCAAAAAAGAGTGTCTAGTAGTAAGAATATAGTAAATCCTAGAAAGCGTACCATGCGCTCTAGATCTGTGGGTATAATCTCGTTTATAGCATGCAGCAAACGCCAGGGGTCCTCCAGGTCCAAGGCAGAACAAAGATACAGAATTCAACGAGTTCCCGTCCCCGATGGAGTAGGTCCCGGATTAGAGCGATCACAACTGGGATCAGAAACCTGATTATAGTCGCTGGCCAGAAACAATGGGTCCCCTGCATGTGCCCCCCAATACGGCCGTCAAACGTTCAAAAAAAGAGTGGTCATAAACATTCGGGGCATAGATACTCATAAGATAGAAAGAATAGGTACCCACTGTAACATGAAGCAATATAAAACGGCCCTTGGGATCCCGTTCTATTAGGCAGGTTTTTTAAATAAGATGGCTACACCCGTTTGTTTCTGTGGAGAAGAAGCTGCAAAAACTTCACCCACCCAGGATCTCTTTAATTTAGAATGTTCTTCGTCGGTCAATCGGATTTCATGGAGACACACACTATCCGCTTTATGACGTTTCAACTGATTCAAAATTTTAGTTGTTTTTAATAGGGGAGGTGATACCCGAGACATTCCAAGAAACAATGCATAAAGTGGTAAATCATGGATTCTAATTATGAGGCAAACCCAATCCATCAGCCAAAATCCCACCCGGGCTCGCAGCCTAACCCAGGGTGGAGAATCAAATAAAGCAGAGCTTCGCCAATTCACATACCGGAGTGACCCATACAAACTCACAGAGATCTGTTGCAAAAAACATCACCCACCCATATCCCTCCCTCCCCAACTACCCCCTCCCAACCCCCCTCCCCTCCCCCTCTCCAGCCCCCTCCGGATTGGACACATCCGCAGATCCCACCGAAGTGGGCCTGTAGGTGTGTGAAATCACAAAAAGATGCTTTCCCGAGCCCCAAGTCAAGCCATCAAAATAACCTACAGTGCATATATTTCCGCAATTCCCCCACATCTGAAACTCAGAACATTGGGACAACAAATCTGTGTAGAAAAAACAGAACCTGGTAAACACAAATAAACATAAAATCCAACACAAATAAACAGCAAACCCTGTATCAGAGTATGCTAAGTAGCTTCTGCCAGGAAAATTATTGGACCACAGCTGTACTGGTCCCGACCACTATCAAATAGGGTCCTGTGATTGAATCAAATGAGTATTAATATACAGTGTTGCGTCTTCTGAAGATTCAAAGGTATGCCATTGGCCCTGGTGATGAAGGCGCAGAAGGGCCGGATAGAGAAACAGAAAACGCAGCTTTTTCTCTGCCAATGTAGAGCAAAGCGGGTAAAATTTTTTCTGTTTCTCCAGTAGAGCCACCGAGTAGTTCTGGAAAATGTGGACCTCAGAGTCTCTAAACTTTAATCCGTCCCAAAGTTGTTTATATTTGCATAAAGTTGTAATTGAGCAACTTGGCTATGATCATCCGCGGGTGCGTTTCACGGTTCAGCGCTCTGCCCAGGTGGTGCACCTGTTCCAAGCGAATGGGGCCCAAATCCGCACATAAAGGAAACTGCTCCCACAGCCAATTCTCAAGCGTCTGCATAATGGAGGGACCAGTCACCATCTCCGGGATCCCTAGGAACTGTAGATTCGACCTACGGGATCTGTTTTTTAGGTCTTCCAGTCTTTCTGCGTGCACTCGAGTAAGATCCCGTAAGGCCTGAATAGCTGAGACTTGTTCCCCCTTCGTGTCCTCTATACGAGAAACACGTGTTTCAAGCTCTGTAGTGCATCTGGCCGTGTCCCTAATGGTATCATCCAGCTGCTGCAACCGCCTGTGTTATATCCCGGAGCACCTCCGGGGACAGCTGGCTCACCTCCGAACTAGTGCCCGGCACCATTTGTCATCGGCTGGCTTCAGACGCTCATGGTCTTTTTTTTGTTGTTTTCATGGCCATGGGGAGCACCACCGATGTTAAATATTTGTCCACGCACCAGCCCGGCCTCAAAAAAGCGTTCGTGCGCCTTGTAACTGTCCAAACTGTGGTATAAAAGCAAATATAAGACTGGGGGCCGGGGAGCTCAGGCAGGGTGCGTCTGCCCTTGCTTACGGCATCATGTGATTCTTCCAAATTTTCTTAAACAATATCACTTATCTGTTATGCAGCCAATCTTGTATGCATCAGTCAGAAGCAATACCACGTTAAGCATAAATGCTATAACTGTAGAACAATACCAATAATCATTGGTCATTTAAAAAAAACTCCACTATTATCTTTTAAACAGCTTCTCTGCAGCAATAGGTCAAACAATTTTTAGTTTCATTGAAAAAGTCATCAAGAAATAGAGATGATAGTTTAAACAATGAAATAGATTGGATGTCAATTGTTTAGGAAATATTTCTTTTGGATTATGATACTAGCACAACTTTAAAGACAGACAGCTGATGCTGCCATTGAAAGGCCACCGACTGTTTTAGAAAATTTTGCAGGAATGCATCTCCAATCAGGTAGACCCACGAGGTTTAAAGAGAGAAAACTGGCATCAGAATAGACATGGAGGGACTAAAAGCCATTATACTGGGATACCTATGGTAAAAATTAACTGGTCACTAAGGGTGAGAAACTAGGACAGCTTTAAGATATTGATATTTTGCTCTGCTATTGATCTTTTTAATAGTTTTTTTGAATTCAGAATTAAAATAGATTTTCTTCTTATAAATTGTATTTAGTAAGGAACCCCGACCCTGAAGAAAGAAAATGTGAAACATGGTCATTTTGGAAGGGGGAATCCTGGCAACGGCATAACCGAAAGATGTTATATTGTTTCAACTTGATATGAAAGCCATAATGAAAAAAGTATATAAATAAAGAGAGTTTGAAAATTCAAAACATTAGAAAACTGCTATATATATAAAAATAGAATTTGGAAAGATGAGCCTAAGAAGATCTCAGCTGAATCACTGGGCTTATAATATACCTATGACTATGGGCGTGGCTTGGAAGTGCTAGGAGATGGACGAGTAATTGAATAGCTCCTCACCTCCAGGCATAATATTGGGGGGGGGGTTTCGGTTCAAAAACAAAATTTCTCTGTTAAATTAGATTACCTCTCCTATATTATGGCTTAAACTAAACAAATCAACTTGGAAACCGCTTTTTCCGGTGGCAAATCAAAAAGGATTAAACAAGACCCACTAATAAAGCGATCCAACGGTTTTTCTGGCCCCAGACCGTTAATCTTCTGTGTTTTACGCTTTCAGCAAGCAATGGAAATTTTACAATTCGCTAAGCAAAATAGGAACTTAACTTATAGAGATTCCAAAATTTTACTAGTTGCGGAAAAAAAACAGCAAATTTGAGAAAGCAATTTTTACAGTTATGACCCCAATTAAAGCAGCTTGGAGCACAGTACAGGCTTTTCTATCCTGCGATTATGAGGTCACGTATCAAAATAAAACTTCTCAATAAGAGGATCCTGAAAAATTGAAAATATATTTCCCAACAATCGGAACCAATAGATTAAATAGCGAGTGTAAATGTTAGGTAAAGGATTCTGTACAAGTTATTTTTAAATTCACAATTCGAAGTTTCTGTTCTGCATTGATTCTTTTGCAGATATATGTGAGTAACTGTTCCTGTTTTCTTTGACAATAAATAGTAACATAGTAACCTAGTAGATGACAGCAGATAAAGACCCGAATGGTCCATCCAGTCTGCCCAACCTGATTCAGTTTAAATTTTTAAATTTTTTTTTTAGCTATTTCTGGGCAAGAATCCAAAGCTCTACCCGGTACTGTGCTTGGATTCCAACTGCCGAAATCTCCGTTATAACCTACTCCAGCCCATCTACACCCTCAAAGCCACTGAAGCCCTCCCCAGCCCATCCTCCACCAAACAGCCATACACAGACACAGACCGTGCAAGTCTGCCCAGTACTGGCCTTAGTTCAATATTTAATATTATTTTCTGATTCTAGATCCTCTGTATTCATCCCATGCTTCTTTGAACTCAGTCACAGTTTTACTTTCCACCACCTCTCTTGGGAGCGCATTCCAGGCATCCACCACCCTCTCCGTAAAGTAAAACTTCCTAACATTGCCTTTGAATCTACCACCCCTCAACCTCAAATTCTGTCCTCTGGTTTTACATTTCTTTGCATTGAATTTTAGTTGCCAGGCATTAGACCATTCCTCTAACTTTTGCAGATCCTTTTTCATATTTTCCACTCCCTCTTTGGTGTCTACTCTGTTACAAATCTTGGTATCATCTGCAAAAAGGCACACTTTTCCTTCTAACCCTTCAGCAATGTCACTCACAAACATATTGAACAGGATCGGCCCCAGCACCGAACCCTGAGGGACTCCACTAATCACCTTTCCTTCCTCCGAGTGACTTCCATTAACCACCACCCTCTGGCGTCTGTCCGACAGCCAGTTTCTAACCCAGTTCACCACTTTGGGTCCTAACTTCAGCCCTTCAAGTTTGTTCAACAGTCTCCTATGAGGAACTGTATCAAAGGCTTTGCTGAAATCTAAGTAAATTACATCTAGCATATGTCCTTGATCTAGCTCTCTGGTCACCCAATTAAAAATTCAATCAGGTTCGTTTGGCACGATTTACCTTTTGTAAAACCATGTTGCCTCGGATCCTGTATCCCAGGGGTGCCCACACTTTATGGGCTTGCGAACTACTTTTATAATGACTAAGTCAAAATGATCTACCAACAATAAAATTAAAAAAAAACACAAAGCACAATGAAAGGCAGAGAAAATGTTAATTATTCATATTCCGGGTTTTTTCAAAGAGGTCACGGCAGATGACTCTATGCAATGTCACCTCGGTAACAAAATACAAAAATAGACAAATACACCCCCTCCCTTTTTACTAAACCACAATAGTAGGTTTTAGCACAGGGAGTTACGCTGAATGCCTCGCGCTGCTCTCAATGCTCTAAAAAACGATATTGCGGTTTAGTAAAAGGGAGCCATAGTGCAAAATATAGACAACAGATATAAATTCTCAAAACAGACACATTTTGATCACTAAATTGAAAATAAAATCATTTTTCCTACCTTTGCTGTTTGGTGATTTCATGAGTCTCTGGTTGCACTTTCTTCTTCTGACTGTACATCCAATCTTTCTTCCTTTCTTTCAGCCTCCTGTATGTTTCCTCTCCTCCAGACCTCATTCTCTCCCCCAACTTTTTCTTTCTGTCTCCCTGTTCCCCCATCTTTCTGTCTCCGTCTGCCCCCTTTCTTTCTTTCTCCGTACCCTCCCCCAAGCCACTCGGTTTGCTGCCACCGCCATCGGGGAATAGCCCCCAAGCCACCGCCGTCCCAAGCTTTCCCTGCAGAAGCTTCGCGCTGACCAGCATTCCGCTCCCTGACATCAATTCTGACGTAGGAGAGGAAGTTCTGGGCCAACAAGGCATTTCTCCTCATTCCATCTAGCCTGAGCCCCATCTCTCCTTGATCCAGCATTTCCCTTCTGTGTTTGTCAGAATTACCATTCCACCTATTTTCCAGCATCACCCTTCTTTGTGTCCACTCCCGTCTCCAGAGATTTGTTGAGCAAATCTTTAATAGGACTCGCCAGAACCTCTCTGAGCTCCCATAGTATCCTGGGATGGATCCTGTCTGGTCCCATTGCTTTGTCCACCTTCAGTTTTTCAAGTTGCTCATAAATACTCTTCTCCGTGAACAGCACAGAATCCACTCCATTTTCTCGTGTAACTTTGCCAGACAATCTCGGTCCTTCTCCAGGATTTTCTTCTGTGAACAGTATTTGTATAGCACATTTGCTTTTTCCTCATCACTCTCCACATATAAGTTCCCAGCATCTTTTAGTTTAGCAATTCCATTTTTCATCTTCCTCCTTTCACTAATATATCTGAAAAAAATTTTGTCTCCCTTTTTTACATTTTTAGCCATTTGTTCTTCCGCCTGTGCTTTCGCCAGATGTATCTCTCTCTTGGCTTCTTTCAGTTTCACCCTGTAGTCCTTTTTGCACTCCTCTTCTTGGGTTTTTGTTGTTTTTTTTTAACTTTAATTTTTATTGAATTTAACATACTTTACAGGTATAACTACTTGGTTTAGAAATACAGAATCATGTTCCAAAAGAAAAACATCATTAAACATTAAAGTATTTAAAATAAATATTATTATAAAAACTTAACTCTTCCTTAGACCTCAATTAGGAGGAAAAAAGAAAAACAAAGATATTATAGGGAGTAATATTACAATAATACAAAGAAAAAGGTAAAGACTTAAACGCTACAATCCAGCATTTCCTTTAAGCTACACTCCCTCCACTAGATAAACCCTTGAGATCTAAAAAGGAACGTAGATGATCTGGTGTAAAGAACATATATTTCAGACCCCCTAAACTTAATAACACATTTGCATGGATAAGCTAGCAAGAAAGTAGCACTTAGCTTCCTTGTCTCTTCTCTCATGCCCAAAAACATTTTTCGTCTTTCCTGGGTTATTCTAGTTACATCATGGTATAACCATAAACGTTGATCATAAAAAAGTGATCCAGACTTTTTAAAGAATAACCTCATAACTGCAATAAGATCTTGTTCAAAGATAAAGTTAACAATTAAAGTTCCTCTTTCTTTAACCTCCATAGATGATTCCTCTAATATTGCTGTAAGATTTTGCAAGTCTTTATCAGAGACCAAGTTCTCACCCTTAGGTATATCAGAATTTCTTTTTGAAATAGGTAAAAAGTATACTTTATGTAGGGGCGGAATCTGATCTTGTGGAAAATTCAAATATTCTACCAGGAATTTTTAAAAAATCTTAATAGGTGATATTGCCAAAATCCTTGGGCAATTTAGGATTCTCAAATTCAATCTTCTGTTAAAGTTCTCAATCATTTCTATTTTACGGGCAGTAGAATTTTGTTCTTTAACAATAGTGGTAATTGAATTTTTCAATGAAGCTGACTCAGTTTGTATTTTGTCCATGCACTCTTGCTTGACTTTTACCAAACTATCAGAAAAGTTATCTATTTTCTTAACCATTACCTCAATATCTGAGGCAGTCTTCTCCACCTTCACATCCAGTGTCTTGATAGCCTCTAGAAGTGTCTCTAGTGTCACTGCTGGTGTGCTTGTTGGTACTCCTTCTCCTTCAGCCATCCTTCCACCCAGCGTTCCAGCTAGGGCAGTAGCTCCTCCCATTGCCTGCTCCGGGGTCTCCTGCTCCTCTCCCTCGGGGTCAAGCTCAACACTCTGCGCCTCTGCTGGACATGGAGGTGCAGAGAGATGCGGTGGAGACAATGATGTCATCAGGTCCAGAGACCCAAGTGCTCCCTCACTCAGGTTCAACGCGGAACTCTCCCGCCACGGGGATATCTGGGCATCGGCTGGGCTCAGCGGCTGTAGAAACCGCTGAATCGTCTGTTGGGCCGGAGACGATGTGAGCAGAGGTAATTGACCCGCTCTCGCACTCCCCTTCCTCTTCGTATGAGGCATTCCAATAGTGTAAGTATCTGGTTCAAATAATTGAAAAGTTGAAGAAAAAATGCTAAGCCTGCCAAGCACAGCTAGATAGCGACCGCCATCTTGGATTCCTCACTCCCTTTCTTGGGTTTTTTTTATATTTCACGAATGCTAACTCTTTCGCCTTTATTTTTTCCGCCATTAGTTTGGAGAACCATATCGGCTTCCTTTTTCTCTTGTTTTTATTGATTTTCTTCACATAAAGGTCCTTAGCCATTTTTATCGCTCCTTTCAGCTTAGACCACTGTCTTTCCACTTCTCTTATGTCCTTCCATCATAACAGCTCTTTCTTCAGGTACTCTCCCATTGCATTAAAGTCTGTACATTTGAAATCTAGGACTTTAAGTATCGTGCGGCCACGCTCCACTTTAGCCCTTATATCAAACCAAACCGTTTGATGATCGCTACTTCCCAGGTGAGCACCCGAACATTAGAGATACTCTCTCCATTTGTGAGGACCAGATCCAATATCGCTTTTCCCTCGTGGGTTCCGTCACCATTTGTCTGAGCAGAGCCTCTTGAAAGGCATCCACAATCTCCCTACTTCTTTCCGATTCTGCAGACGGAACATTCCAGTACACATCCGGCAGGTTGAAATCTCCCAACAGCAGAACCTCCTCTTTCCTTCCAAACTTTTGGATATCCACAATCAGATCCTTATCAATTTGCTGTGATTGAGTCGGAGGTCTGTAGACTACACCCATTTAGATAGAAGTTCCATCTTCTCTTTTCAGAGCAATCCATATCGCTTCTTCCTCTCCCCAGGTCCCTTGCATTTCGGTCTTTACATTGAGAGCTACTCCTCCACCTTTTTGACCATCTCTGACCTTCCTAAAAAGATTATATCCCGGTATGTTTGCATCCCATCCATGTGATTCACTGAACCATGTCTCTGTGATAGCGACAATATCTAGATCTGCCTCTAACATCAGGGCTTGCAGATCATGAACTTTGTTACTTAGACTGCGAGCATTTGTGGTCATCGCTTTCCAGCTATTTTTCAGTAGTAATCTCCTTTTTCTTATAGATTTTTGTTTCGTTTCACTTTCCGTTGCAATACTAAGAAATGAGTTGCTGATATTGTTTATGTTGCAATCTTTGCTACTATCACATCTTTTCTTTTGCCGGGGGTGGTCTCTATAATTGTCCTTCATACATACACCACCCCCACCTTCTAGTTTAAATGCCTTGAAGCATATTGTCTAAATTTCTCTGCAAGGTTTCTTTTTCCTGTTGTAGTAATATGTAGCCCATCAGTGCAATATAGCTTCTTGTCCTTCCATGTATTTCCCCATCCTCCTATGCCTGATGCCTCCTTGATTATGCAGTGTAAAACTGGACTAGTTAAGTATAAGGAAACGTTCATGAAGATAATTTACTGCACGAGGGAAAATGGAGGGGGAAAATCTGATTCTCCATTTAGCATGCCATATATGGATGACATCATTTTTGTTAAGACCTTCTAATCCGCTGTTGTCAAGCTATATAAACATAAGATTTGGGACGAGGATTCAAAAGTCAGTTTTCTCAGGTAACAACTTTATTTCCTTCAAGATTTGTGAAGTAATATACGAAGGTACATAATCCTCGAAAGGAAGACTTAATAACGACATTTCTTATTTTGAATTGAACAGCTGGATACTTGTTTACTTCTTTAGTTTTGCGTCATTGGTTAGAATTGGATTGTTCCGCCCCTATGTTCTATGGGAGGAAAATGAAGAGTGTTTGTCAGCATCATTTACACATCGTCAGAGGAGGGAATCTCGGCAAATGATCCTGATGAAGAACTGAAGGATTTATATGGGTGAAGGAAAAATTTATCTTCCTCTGTCTGTAATTCGAAACCTCAGCACTGGAAGCACTGGATGCAGGCAGGCATAAGTACACTAGAGCAGTGATTCCCAACCCTGTCCTGGAGGAACACCAGGCCAATCGGGTTTTCAGGCTAGCCCTAATGAATATGCATGAGAGAGATTTGCATATGATGGAAGTGATAGGCATGCAAATTTGCTTCATGCATATTCATTAGGGCTAGCCTGAAAACCCAATTGGCCTGGTGTTCCTCCAGGACAGGGTTGGGAACCACTGCACTAGAGGATGTAATATCAAATGGGAAATTGCTGGATTTTTCACGACTGCAACAATCTTTTGGTATATCAAAGTCTCAAATTTATAAGTGGTTGCAATTGAAGCAAGCCATTCAGATTGATGAAATTAAAAAAAATCATTTTAGCTTGCAGTTCCTGTGCTTCCAGACAGATTTCCTAGGACATCAAGCCGCCCAGTAATATAAATTAATATCTGAATTTTTGAATAAAAAGCCAAAAACTAGTCTTAGAGACATTTGGAGCATTGAAATCAAGCAGCATATTTCTGCGTCTCAGTGACCACGAATTTGAACTTGGAGGATGAGATGTACAGCGTCAGCATCTATGAGACAAACATGGGGTTTTTTGTTACATAGAAGATTTTGGACCCCTGTTCGTTTACAGAAATTGGATAGTTCCAAATCTAATAGATGCTGGCACTATCATCTAGAAATAGGGACACTGGATCATCTACTGCAGGGGTGCCCAACGCGTCGATCGCGATCGACAGGTCGCTCGCTCAGGCGACCCCAGTCGATCGCAGAACGGGTTCCCTTCTTCCCTTCTCTTTTTTCCCCTCCTGACTGGCCCGCTCCTGAATTCTGCTGCTGCCTCCGCTGCTCAACATTTAAAATAAAAAACAAAAAAAGGCTTGGAGAACTTATGCTCCGGGGGCTAACATGTGCTTGTACGGCTTCCCTTCGCTTCCCTCTGAAACCGGAAGTTATGTCCGGGGAGGGGGAGGGGGTAAGAAGGGAAGCCGGCACGCACATGTTAGAGCCCTGTTCGCGGGCTAAAGCGGGAGACAGGTCAGTGAAGCTTGCGATTTGCTCTTCTTGCTGCCAGGTCCTGCCTACTTTCTGTTTCCTCAAAGGCAGGACCCGGCAGCATTTTTCCCAAAATGTCGATCTTGGGCCGATCAGCCTTCCTCTTCCCGACCTCAATTGTGCCGTCGGAGAGGAAGTTCTGGCCAGCGGAACTTCCTCTCCGACGGCAAAATTGACGTCGGGGAGAGGAATGCTGGTGGGCCCGAAGCAAGGAGAGCTTGGCCGGCGGCGGGCGGCTTTGGGGGCCTGTTATCCGATGGCAGCGGCAGAAGCAGTGGCTTGTGGGTGGGCAGGGAGGGAGAAAGAGGGCAGGCAGGGAGACAGAAGGAAAGAAGAGAAACAGAAAAAAAGAATGGGGGCATGAAGAGAGAAAGAAAGAGAGGGCAAGGAGAGAAGAAGAAAACATTGGGGGGGGGGAATGAGGTCAGGAAGAGAGGAAGCATACAGGCTAAAAGAAGGGAAGAAAGATTGGATGCACAGTCAGAAGAAGAAAGTGCAACCAGAGACTCATGAAATCACCAGACAAGGTAGAAAAAATGATTTTATTTTAAATTTAGTGATCAAAATGTGTCTGAATTTATATCTGCTCTCTATATTTTACAATATGGTCCCCTTTTACTAAACCGCAATAGAGGTTTTTAGCGCAGGGAGCCTATGAGCGTCGAGAGCAGCGCTGGGCATTCAGCGCAGCTCCCTGCGCTAAAAACTGCTATCGTGGTTTAGTAAAAAGGGAGGGGGTGGGTATTTGTCTATTTTTGTATGGTTGTTACTGAGGTGACAGTGCATAGAGTCATCTCCTTTGACCTCTTTGAAAAAACCCCAGAATAGGAATGATAATTAACAATTGTATGCGTACAGTGTGCGTTGTGTTTTTTTTTTTAATTTTATTGTTGGTAGATCATTTTGACTTGGTCATTTTAAAAGTAGCTCGCAAGCCCAAAAAGTGTGGGCACCCCTGATCTACTGTTTTATTGTCCTTTGATACTCAACTTTTGGAAGTCAATTTGGGGTCAGATTAATAACATACTGGTATCTGCGATTCCATTGACATATGAGGTAGTCATATGTAGAATAATATTGCATATTAAGCCCCCCATGGACAGATATAAATGCCGGCTTTTCTTAATTATGACAGGGATAGCTATGCAAATGGTCACCCATAACTGGAAAAATTGGGACCGTTTTAATTTCACTTTTTGGTGGGCGAACTTATGTTTAAGTTATAAATATGAGAAAATGAATGCTGAATTGCTAGGGCATACTAAAATATTTAAATTATAGTATGTGGTCCATTGACGTCTTTTGTAGAATTGTTATAGTTCTCGGTTATCATTATTTCTGCTGGTTTAGTACTTGCACATCGGGGGGGGGGGGAGGGTATATCTTTTATGTGATTCCATGACGATATATTGGTTGGGTGGTTTTTTTATTGTTTATTGTTGTATTGATATTGATTGAGTATAAGTGCTTATTTGTTTATTGTTATGGTATGTATATTATATTGCACTTTTGACAGATGTGAAAATCCAATAAAGATTAAATATATATATATATATATACCTATGACTTGGGGTTGCCTGCTGAGGCTCCAACTTAAAAAAAATCTTTATAATTATATATGTATGAGATACAGATAGTTGCTTTCTTCTATAGCAGGGTTATCTAACATCAATCCTTGAGGGCCACAATCCAGTCGGGTTTTCAGGATTTCCCCAATGAATTTGCATGAGATCTGTTTGCATGCACTGCTTTCATTGTATGTAAATAGATCTCATGCATATTCATTTAGGAAATCCTGAACCTGGTAAGGGCTGAAAGGTTGGACACCCCTATTCTATAGCATACTATATTTCAGTTCATTTAGCCAATGCTATATTGGTATAGACCAGGGGTAGGCAATTCTGGTCCTCAAGAGCCACAGGCGGGTCAGGTTTTCAGGATATCCACAATAAATATGCTTGAGATAGATTTGCATCTCAAGGAGGCAGTGCATGCAAATCCATCTCGTATATATTAATTGTGGATATCCTGAAAACCTGGCCAGCCTGTGGCTCTCGAGGACCAGAATTGCCTACCCCTGGTATAGACTATTCTATTCTTCAAAGCATCATAATGAATTTTGTTGACATGTGTGGTAATTCTGGCATCAATTCTGGAATAAAAATCAGGTGGCTGACTATGTACTACATAACATCAGCCAAACAGTTTTGCTACCGTTAGTATTTTTGAAAAGTTATGTTTACAGATTATAATTGAGTATTATTTGTGGTTATACCTCAGAATTTGCATTTATCTCCCCCTGTGCAGGAATTATGAACTGCTATCATTATACATTGTTCTCCAGTCTCTACTTCCCTCCATCTGTGATCTGACTATTTACTGATTGTACTGGGATGCCGTTAGTCACTCAATTGGTAGGGAACAAGACAGATGATAAGTTAACTGAAATGATCACTGGCCAGCTGTTTCTCAATAAACCAGACCTGAAGAGGAAAGACAAGAATCATCCACTTTTTTCAAGTAAGAATTTACTTATTTAGAGAAAGGCTGGTGGTTTATATGTCAAGAGTTATTTTTATTTGAACAACTTAAAATAAAGTGGATGTATATTTTCAGTTATGCATTTTATTTTATGTCCTAACTGCTGGAAAACCTTTCATCCTCATCAGTACAGTTCATGTATTTGCTTTTCCCATAAAATTCTGTATGCAAGCTGACTGTTGATGTGGGCTATGGAATTTGCTTATGGTAATGCATCTCTGGTGCCTCATTACTCTGACATCAACTCAGTTATCCATCACTACAATCTCATGACTGACTGTAGATTCCTAAGAAATGTATGAAAATCTTTTCTCCAGCAAAATCTATGCTGTATGATTATGGGGGCTATGTACTAATGGGGTTTTCCCCCCTCATTGTAAGGATAATTCTCTAAGAGGGTATCTATAATTAGACAGTCTATTCTGTAAAGGAAAATAGGTATCTACTTTCTTTTTGGAATCCTAGCTTAACCAAGTATATACATGCCTGTGCAGTTAGACAGGTGCTAGAATGTAATGTACATTTTGGTTTCTTAAGAGATCTAGTTTTTCCATATTACAACTGCCAACTTAGTCATCTCTGCTCCTTTTTTTCCAGTGTGACAGGATCACTTCTGTCAGTCATAAAGCTGGTGTAAATGCTCACATCTAAATGTCAGAGATATGCGCATAATTTTCAGCATTCTGTAAGGTACATACATACGAGGAGCCGCTGAAAAGTTCTCAGTCCAACCAAGTTGGGGCAGTCTCCTTCGAGGGCTATACACTTCGTCCAGTGATTTTCCACTTTTTTGTTCTGTCGGAAAAATATGGAATGAAAAAATTGAAAATCGCTGGACTAAAGTGTATAGCCCTTGATGGAGACTGCCCCAACTTTGTTAGTTGGGCTAAGAACTTTTTATTTTATTTAAAATATTTATTATCTTCCTAAAACCTAGGCGGCTTACAATAAAACATTCTTAATCAGTTGAACAAATAAACATTAATCAAACACTGAATCATTTACATCACCCATAAGCTGTAATTAATGATACAGACAGCTCACCAAGTTCATAGTTCTTCTTTTCAATTACATGCCTGGACAAAAATAATAATAATAATAAGTTTTTAACAATTTCCTAAACCTCAAAACATTATCACATATATATATAAATTCCCAGGCATATCGTTCCACATAACTGGGTCAGCCACTGAAAAGGAGGATTTTGCTGTATCAGTATAATATACCTCTTCACGTCTTCCCATATCTAACAACATTCGACTTTCAGATCTCAATGTATGTCCTAGCTTGTATATGTATAAGATTTCATTAAAGTATCTGGGCAATTTTTAGCTGCCCCTCACAGTAAGTGTAAGCCCTACATTCTCTATCCAGGTGCACGTTGGTCCCCTTTGCAAATATACCATATGCAAGGTATGCCTGAATTTACAAATAGCACTTAGGCAAAATATTGGCATATACACACATACTGTATATGCTAGTATTCTAAACATGTAGGTGCCTAAAGTTAGGCACCTACATCGGTGAGCCTAGCCAATGCAGGCACCCAACTTAATTGATTAATAGGCATAATTGGCAATTATCAATTTGTAATTGATATTAATTGGACTTAATTGGAAGTTAGCTTGGAAAGCACATAACACAAAATGGTATATGCTTAGTCCAAAGCACCTACCTAAAAGTGTGCATGGTTGGGGTGGACATTTACCCTGATGCAACGGGAATAAAATAAATCCTATGAAACGCTGGCTGCATCAGTGACCACACAGTGGCAGTGAAACATATATAAGAAAAACACTAAAGTTTAAATGAATTTCTATGAGATAAGTTCTAATTTCTTATTTATGGTGATAGTAGTGATAAAATGAGAATATTCCCAGTTGAACTGCTGTTCTCTGACTCCGTGATGTATAGATATATACAAGTTAGTGTGATGCATGAACCATTGCAACTCCATGAGTGACCAATACCTATTTAACTGCATGGATTCATAAGCAGCACAGAAATGCACAAAATTATAAATAACTTTTATGGCCTCCCTGAAAAAATAAAAAATAATATTAAAATAAGTATATATGAAGAATTGCACATGAAGGTGGGTTTTTTTGCCAATGACTTAAACAGGAGCGTAGTGATGTATCACTTTTGATACCCAATTGGGTGTAAAGCTCCATTTCTGAGGCTTTTTCTACCTCATAAAACAGATTTAGAATATTGCTTTGAGATATCACTGATCATTTGGTAGTGGGTTGTTGGATTTATTTAATATCTGGATTTGGACCACTTGGTCATAGTATATATATATTTGCTGAGGTGGATTGTGGACATGTTTTTGGGATATGTGCTTGTTTTTGACTTAGGCATCGTTGTGCGCACAAGTTAGGCACATGCATTTAGGCCAAAAAAAAAACCCTGACATCAATTGGGTGCACCTAACAGTTAATACACATAGCAAGGCCTAAAATTGCTTAGGTGGCTCTAAGCGTGATTCTATACAGCACGCCTAATTTTTATAGAATCGTGCTTAGCGCTGCACTCGTCAGTGCTGAATTTTTTAGGTAACCTATAGGGCCAGATTCTATAAATGGTGCTCAAGAAATGGGCATGGGAAAAGATAAGCACTAACCATGATATTATAAAGGGCACGCACCCTTTATAGAATCACACTTTTCGCTGATTTCTGCACCTAATTTTGGGCGACAGACTAACAGCTGCCAAAACCTGGTGTAAATGCTGGCCCTCGATGCAAGCAACTCAATAACAAGAGCATTTTAGGGTGAAGCCTGCACACACACAGACTGACACACATGAAAGGTTCAATAAAACTCTTATTACTTCATAGATCTGAGCCCTATTAATTCACAGGCTCAGGGAAGGAAAAGTAGTCTCAATTTCAAAGGCAGTCTTTCTCTACTCAAGTGTTATGATCTGGTCACAGCCAGACCCCAGAACAAAGGGCTAGATTCACTAAAGGCACGGATCGGATCGGATCCATGTCTGGGGGGCTGATTCACGAACCGCCCTCATGCAAATGAGGGCAATCAGAATCACACCCCCAACCGACCGCCCAGATCGCTCTACAGCAATCCTGACGCATGCATAGACCATCTGTAGATGGTCTGCACATGCACTGACCCTCCGTGCCCAGTAGAACAGGAAACCTACTTTTTTTTTTCTTTGCAAGCCCGTAGTTTTAACCCACTTTAAACCTGCGGGTTAAAACCATGGGCTTGCACTGCAGGGAAGGGCAGGAGAGTCAGGGCGCTAGGACAGATTCGGGAGAGAGCAGGAAAGATTCGAGGCGAGAGCAGGAGAGATTCAGTGTGAGAGCAGGAGATCGGGGCCGAGAGCAGATCGGGGCCGAGAAGCAGGGCAGTTGGAAAGGACCTGCGCAACTGGTTCTCAGCAGTTGCTTATTTTTGATCGGTCAGCCCAATCGGTGCCCCTCATTTTTTTTAGTGAATCACTACATGCCTGCATTTGAATGCTGTTCCCCCTTATCTGTATGCGCGGATCGGAGGATGATCGGGACAGAGGTTAGTGAACCGGGTCGGAGGAAAATCGGTTCGCAAAGGGGTCGCTAAGTGGTCGGAAGTTAATCGGTGGGCTTAGTGAATCTAGCCCAAAGTCCACATATATTCAGTATAAGAGGCTGGCTTACCTTTAGCTAACACCTTTAACATCCAAGTCTTTAATACATATAGCATGCTTCTCACCCTACTAGTCTCTCTTTCTCTCCCTCTCTCTCTCTCTCTCTCTCTCTCTCTCTCTCTCTACCTCTATCTACCTCTCTCTCTCTCTCTCTCTCTCTCTCTACCTCTACCTCTCTACCTCTACCTCTCTCTCTCTACCTCTACCTCTACCTCTCTCTCTCTCTCTCTCTCTACCTCTACCTTTACCTCTACCTCTCTCTCTCTCTCTCTCTCTCTCTCTCTCTCTCTCTCTCTCTCTCTCCACCTCTCTCTCTCTCTCTCTCTCTCTCTCTCTCTACCTCTCTCTCTCTCTCTCTCTCTACCTCTTCTCAGATGTCACCTTGGCACTTCCAGACACTTTCCAGGGCTCCTTTTCAGCCCACAATCAGGAAAAAAGTTTTTTCTATGGAAGTCTCTTCCTTGGGACCTCCCTGATTAACTCCCTGCTAGGGCATTTATCCTTCTTCCTGGCTGAGCCCTACCCCTCTGCCTCAGCAGGATTGCATCACTCTTCCAATATGCCTCAACACTGAGCTGCAAAGGCTCAGTGCTTTCTGGGACCTGGAATCTACCTACTCTTGGTCTAGTGCCCCCTATTGACCAATAGTACACTTGCAGCCATGGTGAGGGAGGACCCCTTACTCCCTTACAACAACACACACAACTTTTTTAGAGTACCCCTGACATGTCCATGTCCTTCCCATGGCTTTGCCCCTTCGAGTTTTGCGCTATGGGATCTGGGCACCAGGTGTTACATAAGAGTGCACAGCCAGATGTGTATGCAAATCCCAATTGGTGCCAATAACTGGATGTTAGCATTGCTCATTAATGGCTCATTAACCAATTAAGAACATAACATAAGAATTGCTGCTGCTGGTTCAGACCAGTGGTCCATCGTGCCCAGCAGTTCGCTCCCGTGGCGGCCCTTAGGTCAAAGACCAGTGCCCTATCTGAGTGCCCCTCAAATTTAGTCACCCAAATCTGGGGGCATTTATACAATCTATGGGTTTAATGGGAATGTAAATATTAGCACATGCAGTATTTTATGGAATTTCTCCTCTGAGTCTGTGGGAAAAATAGAATCTTATTTGGAAGCTGCACTGATAACTGTTGCTTTGATAGAGCTTTTGAAGTATTTTTTTCTAATTAACTGAGCAGGGAAATCTATGTCAAATATTGCCATCCCCACACAACAAACAAATTCACTAGCTTTCTGGCAATCAATGAAATTAGTAGAAAGTAATTAATCAAATATCCTTGCCTTCTCCTTTCAATCCTCCTGCTTAAAATAAAACCTTTGGCATACAGCTGTCTTTTAATGTAGATGCTATGAGTTTCTTGAGGCAGGGCTCGAATCCATCCCATAAATTTAATACACTGTTCAATGAATGCCCACCAAGATGAAAAGCCAAGACGTGAGAATTTTTTTATGAAGTGAGTTCAAGAGATTTACATTTGCTGCAGAGCTGCTACGGTAGCTATAATCATTAGAATATTTTTTTTCTGAGTCAATTTCTGGTAAGACAAATGTTTATTCTTAGGTATATACCTACTGATTTTTAATTTGAGTGACTGAAATGATTAAAAAAAAGTCAACCACTGAAGAAGAAACATGGATTCCTGAGCGGTGAAACACAGTTGCTTTTATTTCCTACCAAATGCATTTTTCCCTTTCACTTATAGATCTAGAACTGTGATGTTATTGGTTCTGAGGAGCAGATGATAGCAATGTGATTGCTTCCTTTCTCAGAACTAGCTTCCTCTGGAGAGAAGGGAAAAAAGAGTAGTTAGGTTCCTATTACTTTTTACCCCCAGGTTTTCAATTACTGATGCACTTTTTTTCCCCTCGTATCAAACATTTATCAGAGTAAAATAGATTGCATAATACGAGACTCTAAGGGATTGTTTCAGAGAACATAATGATTGGTACATAACTGCAGCTCTGTTGGTTAATGGCAAAGCTTTTAGGATTTGCTTTAATATTTGTATAATGGTTTTGTGCAAAAAAAGAAAAAACATGCATGTGTTTTCTATTATGCAGAAATATAAGATATATTAGGGACCTGATTTACTAAGGTGTTTATCCTGTTTTGTTTTTTTAATGGAGAAATCATTTAGTAAATCATACTTTAAGGGTCCTAGCCCAAAGTATCAATGGCAGTGCTATATGGTGCCACACTGGAGATTCAGGTTTCATTCCTCAACTTGGTGTGTACTACTCAGGTTGGCTGGGGATACAGGATTTATAGCCTATGATGGGGAGAGAGTCACAAGCATTAAGAAAGGTCAACACAGCATTGACAGATTCAGGGTGAACAAATAGGATAAAATTCTAGATATGGTACCAAAAACAATGAGCGTCAAGCACTATTCTATAAACAGCGCTCTGAGTTGGGCGCTGTTTAGTGCTTAGCGCTGGGATTCACATCTAACTTTTAGGCATAAAGTTTCATCAGCTGAAACCTAGTGTAAATCCCTGTACCTAAATTATGTGTAGATCACACGTACTCTGTAACAGTGCACACAAATTCTTGGAACACCCATGACCATGCCCCTTTTTCAGATGTGTGTATTAGAATATATGCCTGCTTCTTTATAGAATATGTCTAGCAAGATGCTTGCATAAATTCTAATTGTTGCCAATTTGCACCGACAATTGATTTTTGTTTTCAATCTTTTTATTGAGAAAAGAGCGAAATAAACAAGACAAAAAATGTGAAACCAACAATGTAAAAACCTTCTTTAATATTTCTTCAGAAAAAGGCTTAAAAACACTATCCACAAATTGTGTTCCATGGAAAAGAGGGAAGTATCACAATATCAAAACAGAAGCACCAAAACAAGTTCTCCGTGAAAGGACATTTGGTAAGTATACAACTAACAATCAAAGACCAAACTGTATGAGTCAAAGTCCAACAAGGAAAATATACGTGGGTACAAACAATCCATCCCCTGACTTTTGTTTTATTTTTTTATAAAGAGAAACCTTCAAACATATAGAACTTCTCCTACCTTCCCCATCTCCCCCAACCTAAACCCCCATGATCATCGTTAAGTCAGAAAACAGATTGTGGAAAGATTTCCAAAAGGTACAAGAAATTGTACTAGTCCTACTCCCAGGCAGCCATTTGTATAACATTAATATTTTCCAAGTTCAAGTTCAATTTATTTGATATACCACCAATATAAAACCAAGGTTAAAATCAAAGTGGTTTACAATATAGTAAAAATATAAAAGAGGATTAAAAACTAATAGACTAGGAAGGGTCATGTGATGCACTGAGCCGCAGCAGACGCACGCTGCCTGAGCTCCCGGGCCCCGAGTCCAAATTCGCCCTGTTGCCAGCGGGTCGCGGAAAACCGGAGACCCGCGATTTGCAGCGTTGAAAGCCCCCGCTGCATGGAGAAATTTTTATCCTCTCCCGCGCCGTTGATGTTGACCCGCCTGCACAAGAAGGACCGCGAACGCCAGCAGTGCAGCGGGGACAAAATGGCGCCGGGCACCCACGCGCCGGCGATCCAACAACTAGCGCCAGAGGCGCTGACAGCACTCACTCAGGCTGTCACAGTGGCTATGCAGCCCAGCATCGATAAACTTTCCGCTCAACTATTGAAAATGGAACATCTACTCACAGATACGACTGCCAGAACTACAGCTTTAGAGACCAGAGTATCAGGATTGGAAGATACACAGACCGCCCAGGCAGCTACTCTATTGGAGCTACAAGCCCTGACCCAGAAGCAAGCAGAGCGCTTGGAGGACCTGGAAAATCACTCACATAGGTCCAATTTGCATTTTCTGGGTATCCCGGAAACGGTAGCGGGCCCAAAGTTACTCCGAGCCCTGGAAGTATGGCTCACTGTCACCTTTTCTTTACCTGAGGGCTTGGGACCTATCCGGCTTGAAAGGGCACACCGACTGGGCAGGGAACAGGCCCGAGAGGCCCGGCCTAGAATGGTCATAGCCAAACTATTGAATTAAAACCACAAAATGGAAATCCTGCGCAAATATAAACAACTCCGAGAGACCTTACAATTTGAAGAATCGGAGGTCCGCATCTTCCAGGATTACTCAGCGGCCCTAACAGAGCGCAGGAAGCAATTTTATCCGATATGTGACTCCTTGGCTGAGAAAAAAGTACGCTTCCTGTTCTTGTACCCGGCCGTCCTGCGAATTCATCATCTGGGACAATGGCACGTTTTTGACGTGGCTGCGGAAGCTGCGCTATACATGAATACCCAGTCTGATTTGACCTGATGGAGCGGGCTAAATTCTATGCCCACTTTAGCTAGTACACATGATTCGGGTTGCTGTTTATACATCTGTTCTGTTCTGACTGTTCATGGGATAGTATGCTGTGGATAAATGATCTTCTCTAAGTTTTCCTAGAACTGGGCTAACACTGTATAATAGTTATTTTTGCACTGATGGGACTCAGGGCCTGGAGTGGCATTGATTTGTGATCTTTCACATCTCTTGGACCGCCCGAGGGCGGACCCCTAGTTGTGATTTCCAAACCATGCGACAGGGGGATAGGCAGGGAAGGAAGGGGGAGGGGGGAGGGGATCGAAAGGGGGGGAGTCCTTTGCTATTATATGGCTATAGCTATCATATAGAGACGAAAGAGAGGGAAGATTTTGAAGTTACTGCGAGATTCTTGCCAGATAACACACTTACTCTATTGAGGGCACTCGGGCGGGTCCTGAGTGCTTTCTGGCTGCCCTGGGTATGGCTGGGAGCCTGGGGCGGTTTCTTTACTCATGCTTTACAGTATTTGTTGTTATTAGCCCCTCTTACACCGCATTGCTAATACTCTGAGAATTACCTCATGGAATGTGTCAGGCATTACCTCACCTGTTAAACGTACCAAAATTCTAACACAGTTAAAACGTAATAACGTAGATATAGCCTGTCTACAAGAAACCCGATTGACAGAGCTAGAGCATCGGAAGTTGAGGAGGTCCTGGGTGGACGCAGTATATGCAGCCTCCTCCCCACAAAAGCGAGCAGGGGTGGCGATACTGATTCGTAAGTCTTTACCACATACAGCGAGAGTGATTGCCACTGACACACAGGGTAGATATGTATTGTTACAGATGATGGTAGGAACATACTCTTTCTACCTTTTGAATATCTATGCTCCTAATACTTACGACCACGCCTTCTTTGAGGGTATCACGGCATTACTTTTAGACCGCATTACCGATCCGGTCTATTTAGCTGGAGATTTTAATCAAGTTCTAGACCCGACATATGACCGCTCAGGGCCGGGACAAAGCGTGAGCTCCTCCCAAACTAGAGGCATACCCTACCTCTGTGCCACTTTGGATCTGGTTGACCCCTGGAGGCTCTTACACACTACAGAACGGGATTACACTCATCACTCCAGGGCGCACAACACTCAATCTCGAATAGATTACTTCTTACTACACATAGGGCATTTCAAAATGTGGATGCGGCGGTTATAGGTCCTGCAGTCATTTCTGATCACGCAATGATCTGGATTGACGTGAACCTGGGCTTTGGCATTCGGAGACCCGTATGCTGGCGCTTTTCTAGTTATTTGTATTCAGATGACCATTTTAAATCTTATTTAACAACTAAATGGGAAGATTTTTTGACCTTTAATGGTCAACATTGTACTGATCCGACGCTATTTTGGAGCACAGCTAAGGTAGTGCTCAGAGGTGATTGTATAGCATATGTGATAGCGCGGAATCGCCGGTTATCTCGGGAAATCCTTAGGTTAGAAAAAGAATTGGCCTCTGCAAAACACCATTATACACAATATCCCTCACGAGCTTCTAGGGAACGCCTGATCTCTGTGGAGGCGACCCTTAATTCCTATATCCATGAACGTACGGTTAAAATGCTTCTGTATCAAAAATACCACTACCATCGCTATGGTAATCGTGCGGGGAAATTATTAGCTCGGTTAACAACACAGGCTCGAGGTCATCGATATGTAATGGGACTGAAGGATGATAGGAGACATCTACAGCACTCCACAGCACACATTGATCAGATTTTTAAGGCTCATTTCCAGAAGATCTATGGGTGCCAGGACTCGGGAGCTGCTCCACTCATTAGGGATTATTTGGCAGATTCTGGCCTAATGCCGCTCTCTGACCCTGATGTCGAATTTCTTAATGCAGCCATCACTCCTAAAGAATTGTCACATGCTATTAAACAGCAAAGAAATTTCTCGGCTCCGGGGCCGGATGGCTTTACAGCAGAATTTTATAAACTTTTAGCGGAGCAGCTGAGTCCCTTCCTTAGGGACTACTATTCGCAGGTTACGCTGGATGACCATTTTCCCACAGAGGCGAATGAGGCTTTGATTACTTTGATTCTGAAGCCAGGTAAAGACAGCACTGCTCCTGAGTCCTATCGGCCCATATCTTTATTAAATGTGGACATAAAAATTTTATCCAAAATATTGGCTGATAGATTAGCCACTCTTCTCCCGAACGTTACCGCGTCTTCACAGGGCTTTGTAAAGGGCAGGCAGGCGGTCCATAACGTTCGAAAGGCACTCTTGTCATTGGCCCATACACAATCTCATGACACCCCGATGCTATTACTCAGCTTGGATGCAGCGCAAGCCTTTGACCAAGTTAACTGGACATTTCTATTTGAAATACTGCACTTCATGAGAATTTCGTGCTGGTTCGCCACAGCGTTACGCGCATTATACTCGACACCGCGGGCGAGACTGCTAGTTAATGACACTATCACGGACCCAATATTAATTGAAAGAGGCAGGGATGTCCTTTGTCCCCACTGTTGTTTTTACTGTACTTGGAACCCTTTCTGCGCACTGTATCTCTGGATCCTGATATAGTAGGGGTGGACTTCGGGGATCATTCATTAAAGGTGTTAGCCTTTGCAGATGACATCTTGTTTATGCTAACTAACCCTGCTCACTCTATCCGACACCTTCTACACTCCCTTAACGAATTTAGATTTTATTCGGGCTTCACCTTAAATTATCAGAAATCTGTAGCTTTAGCTAGTCCAGTAACACTGTAGCAGACATGGAGGGGCCATTTCCCTTTCACATGGGCGGAGCACTCGATTCGATACTTGGGGGTTTGGATCCCCCGAGACCTCCAGACTCTTTATGACTGTAATATTTCCCCACTACTCCAGGACACTTTACGTGATTTACAAAGCTGGTCCACTTTCCCGCTCACAGTAGTGGGTCGGGTGGCTCTTTATAATATGGTGCTCTTTCCCAAATGGTTGTATCGTTTTCAGGTTCTGCCCTTGCTTTTATCCTATTCTCATAAAGCCCGGTTGATTAAAGGATTACAATGTTTTCTTTGGGGAGGTAAGCGACCCCGCATGCAATTCCTTAGAATATGCTTACCTAGGGATAGAGGGGGTTATGGCTTATTAAATGTACATTGGTATGCTATTGCTTGTCAGATGAGACACATTAATGATTGGTTTAGGGGGACGTCTGACTTTACTGCGACGTCATTGGAGTTGTCTTTGCTGGCTCCGTTTCATGTGAGCTATTTCTTGCATGTGGCAGACCCGCGGCTTCGTCCTTTGGTGGCCCAGTACCCGATATTTGCACCGGCTCGACGAGCCTGGAAGTGGGTTTGCAAAATTGCTAGATTGTCTTCTGAGGTTTCATTATACTTACCCATCCAAGGCAATGGAGCCTTTCAGCCTGGACTGCAAAATACCGCCTTCCAGAGGTGGGGTGTGCAGGGACTTCAATACCTACTACACTTATTCTCCGAGGAGGGGAGACTGGCAACTTTTGCTGACTTACGTAGGACATTTACTTTACCACCCAATGATTTTTTTGCATATTATCAAATCCGACATTATGTTCAATCTCTTCCGGCGCACCATCTTGAGGAAAATAACAGGGAGGCTCTTTCAGAACTCTTTAGCCTTTCTGCACAACAGTGGATTCCGCTTCGATTTCACATAGTGGGGATCCGGGATGGACACTCTGGCCCCAATTTGGCCATCTTAGCGGCAACATGGGCTGAGGACTTGCACTGCACGCTCACGGCCCCACAGCTACAGAGGACACTGAAAAATATTCAGAAGGTGTCTCCTAATATTGTCCACTGGGAAATGCAGTTAAAAATTGTTTTGAGACTCTACATTCCACCGGAACGGGCGGCCCAGATGGGGATTACAACCACTCACTCTTGCCCGAAATGTGCTCAAGATCACGCATCATTGGGGCATATGCTTTGGACTTGCCCCAAAATTCAACAGTTCTGGCGACATTTAGGGCACTATATTACGCAGCTTTGGCGGAGGCGTTGACTCCCACAACCGACAGCTTTATTTGGACTTTATAATATAGCCACGCCCAAACCCAAAGGAATGTCAGCTTTTGTCACTAGAATGCTTTTGATGGGGAAGAAAGCAATTCTTACTAACTGGTTGTCCCGAGATCCCCCTTCCTACGCTCAATGGAGAGCGTTGATGATTGCTCATGCGACGCTGGAGCGGAGACTAGTGGGAGATTTAGATCGTGGACCGGGCCTGGGAATGCTTCTGGCAGGACCTCACACCGTATGCTCACAGTAGACTCTTGAATTGTTAGGACTATCTTATACTCTCAGTCATGGTAGTGGCATTGGACTTTTGGGGTGGGGAGGGGAGGGGGTGAACTTGCACTGTTGTTCTTTGGATTTGTATGCAACTTCTATTTGTATGTTTTGGTTGAAATAATAAAAATCATTTGACTATAAAAAAAACTAATAGACTGACACTGACACTACAGACATCACTGAAACATGAGGAAAAAATAATAAGGAAAGGTTAAAATAAAATCAAGGGCATGGGAAAGAAAAAAGGAAGGTAAAAGAAAACATGGAGGATATTAGTGTAAAAATGTTCTTATTCAGTAGTAAGCTCATTCATTGACACTATGAACAATATACCTGAGAAAAATAATATGCCTTAATTGAGCTTTTAATTGTCTTTCTGTATGAAGACAAAAAGGTAGAGAGTTCCAAAGAGTTGGTGCCATAACTGAAGAAGAAGAATTTCTATGGATGTTGAAAAATAACTGTCACGTCGTGCAAGGCCAACAATAGAACTAAGAAATCTACCCAGCTCACTATCAGAGACGAAGATTAGATTTCTCAAGAGCCCACGTTTAACTACCAGAGCTGATCATGGTTGTTTAAACTGTTGTTGGGGCCATCATCGAGTGTAATCTTATTTTCTCTGTGAGCCTTATATTATATTTGTTTCATTTTTGTATTGTTTTTTCAATAAATATTAATTGATATTTTCTCAAATTTTTTCAATAAATATGTTTTAAATCAAATGCTCTATCAAATGCTCTTTTTTGGAATTTAGTACAGTTATTTTATCTACTGAAAATGCTGTAAACAGTGTGGTACTTAGCTCAAAAATAAGAGCCGACTGACGTCCACACTCGATGCATAATGCAGACGGAGGATCTCCGTTTTGCCCTGTGGATTTACTAAGGGCTTCTTCAGAACAGCTATTTTTGAA
The DNA here is from genome assembly GCF_902459505.1 of Geotrypetes seraphini. Classification (NCBI taxonomy): domain Eukaryota; kingdom Metazoa; phylum Chordata; class Amphibia; order Gymnophiona; family Dermophiidae; genus Geotrypetes; species Geotrypetes seraphini. The sequence continues at coordinate 134,073,081 of NC_047089.1, forward strand.
CAGCAAATTTTTCAAATTAGTAGTTTTGCTAAATTTTATTTAGCAATGCGGACTATGCCAACGCTGACACCATCTTGACAGAAGGAAAATGACTGCCACCATCTTGACAGAAGGAAAATGACTGTCAAGATGGTGGCAGCGTCGGCATAGTCTGCATTGCTAAATAAAATTTAGCAAAACTACTAATTTGAAAAATTTTCTGTTCAAAAATAGCTGTTCTGAAGAAGCCCTTAGTAAATCCACAGGGCGAAACGGAGATCCTCCGTCTGCATTATGCATCGAGTGTGGACATCAGTCGGCTCTTATTTTTGAGCTAAGTACCACACTGTTTACAGCATTTTCAGTAGATAAAATAACTGTACTAAATTCCAAAAAAGAGCATTTGATTTAAAACATATTTATTGAAAAAATTTGAGAAAATGTCAATTAATATTTATTGAAAAAACAATACAAAAATGAAACAAATATAATATAAGGCTCACAGAGAAAATAAGATTACACTCGATGATGGCCCCAACAACAGTTTAAACAACCATGACCAGCTCTGGTAGTTAAACGTGGGCTCTTGTGAAATCTAATCTTCGTCTCTGATAGTGAGCTGGGTAGATTTCTTAGTTCTATTGTTGGCCTTGCACGGCGTGGAAGTAAGGTCTTTTCTATTCTTAAGTGTGAGTGTTTGAAAAATAACTGTCCACATGAAGGGATAATCAACAACTGTTGATGTGATGAATGAAGGGTTCTTTGTAGGGAATATCAAACTATCTGAAGTTAAAGAACTATCTAAAGTTAAAGAAAACTATCTGAAGTTAAAGAAAGAAGGAAGATCACATGATAGAATAAGACCAGGAAGGTAGGGATTACCCCATCCAATGTTGCAGTATAATTTTCTTTACCAATAAGAGAACAAGAAAAGCAAATTTTTGGAAAGATTCTGGAAAGCCCTGGGCCATAAGATCCATGATCGAGCACCATCAAGAGCATCTTGTAAGTCCACTCTAGTGTCTGGTTCACCACTTTCTCTATGCCAGAAAGCACCTCTATCCAGAAAGTTTGTAATGTCAGCCATTTCAAGAATTGATGTACTAGCATGTCCACAAAATGCTGGCAACAATCCCATCCGCTTTCCTTTGTATCATGTAATATAAGCATTGTGCATAATTTTCAAATGAATCTCATGAAAACCTATATTTAAAGTGACTCAGGTAGATATGACAAAGCTGGAGGCAAGCTCTTCCTCTGCAACATTCTCCACCACCCGAGAACTCAACCACCGTTTCAAAGAAGAGAAAAAAGGAGGCCTTTATTCTTTTGCCAACCTATACCACGTTGAGCATTTGTTGCCAGATACAGAGACCTACATAAAAATAGTATCAATTAATGAATATTATACAGGAACCACCTACTGTATATTTGCCTTTCAGAGAAATCGAAATGTTGGGGAATTATTGAAAATGAAATACCTGGAAATTTATGTGGGATGAACTTTCCGCTCTATTAAAGTGTGGCTCACTGAACATAAATCAAGAGTTAATATTGAAAGTGATACAGCTCCTATTATTGAATATTGAAAAACAATGGGCCATACACTAAAAGATATTAAATGGCAGATTATAGATATGGTACAAATAGGGAGGGAGGGTAGAAATTATAAAAGACTTCTTTATATGAAGGAACAAAAATGGATCTTCCAGCTAAAATCTATGGCTCCTATAGGTTTAAATAATAATGATAATTTATTCTTACATACCGCCAAAGCCATAATAGTTCGAGGCGGTTTACAGTAAGAAGTGCTGGACAATCAGAGAAATAGTCACAATGTAAAATCATCAAATACATACATACAAAATAAAAAGAAGTAAAAACAGTAAAATTCTTAGGTTATAAATTGATTAAACAATTTTGTTTTTACTGATTTTCTAAAACTAAAATAGGATGAGGAGTGCATGATAATGTTACCCAGCCAATTGGTCAATTTACCTGCCTGGAAAGCAAGAGTTCTGTCCAGGAATCTTTTATAACGACAGGCCTTTATTGTTAGATAAGTGAACATATGAATTCTACGTGTGGGCCTAATAGAACAATCCAAATTAAAATGAGAAACCAAGTATGTAGGGGCCAAACCAAATATTGATTTAAAACAAAGTGTAGTTTTTGATAATAGGGACTTATATGTTCCCATTTTTTCAAACCAAAAATCAATTGAACTGCCGAATTTTGAATAACTCGAAGTCTTTGAAGGGTTTTCTTAAAAGTTCCCAAATAAATGATGTTACAATAGTCAAGCATGCTTAAAATGGAAGATTTCACTATTAAACGGAATGATACTACATCAAAATATTTTCTGATGGTTCTGAGTTTCCATAATATCGAGAAACATTTTCTAACCAATAAATCCGTGTGTTCATCTAAAGTAAGGTATCGGTCCAATGTCACTCTCAGAATTTTTATGGAATAGTCAATAGGAAAGTCCTGACCATTCAAAGAAATCAATGAATCTTTAATTTTATCATTCAGGCTCGCCAAAAAAAATTTGGTTTTATCTGAATTAAGTTTAAATTTAAATTCGGTCATCCACAATTCAATTTGCTTTAAAATAAACGACAGATGATTCTTTATCTCAGAAGTCAGGTTTGTAAGGGGAATAACTATAGTGGTATCATCTGCATAAATATAAAATTTAACTTTTAAACTTTGCAATAAATTCCCCAATGAGGCAAGGTAAATGTTAAACAGTGTAGGGGATAGAGGAGAACCCTGCGGAACTCCACAAGAATTTACCCAACTGCAGGATTGTTTATTATCACTATAGACTTGATACGATCGTTTACTCAAAAAACCCTGAAACCATTTTAACACATTACCAGAAAGTCCAATTGACTCCAAACAGTCAATCAGAATAACATGATCGACTAAATCAAAGGCACTACTTAAATCTAATTGCAGAACTAATGCACTTGTACCTTGACTAAATAAACTATGAAGGAAATCTAGCAATGATGCAATAACTGTATCAGTACTAAAACTAGATCAAAAACCTGACTGATTGTCTTGTATTATGCTGAATTTATCCGAAGACTTTGACTGGATGGCCACTATATAGCATTAGTAAAACTGCATATTTATAACTCAGAGAGGGTCTTTCCTGACCTGAGGCTGAAGGGTATTCTTTAAGATAATAATGTCTAGATATAAATATAATTGAGGGCATATTTGTAAATACCCATACGTATTTCATGTATCCAGTACACCAAAGCTGCCACATTTTATAAACAAAGATCAGGAAAATTAACTTTTCCTTTGTTTTTGTCGATACGATACTACTCACAAATCCATCTTTTCAGTTACCGCCCCCTCTCTGTGGAATGCGCTCCCATTAGACGTTCGATTAGAGAACTCGCTTGAAAAATTTAAATCCAAACTTAAAACCTTCCTTTTTAAAGATGCCTTTACTCTTTAGTATCAACTTCTGTCTCTTAGCTTCTTGATTCATGTGAAGCTATGAAACATCTAATACTTCTTTTGAAATGATTCCCCTCACAATGTTTTTCCACTTCCAATTTCCCATCCTTTTTTTTAATTAATTTTACTTTGATGTATTTTAAATATCCTTGCCCTCCCTACTCTCCCTCCATCTCATGTACGTTAATCCGAATCCGTCTAGTATTTTTTTAAATATATGATAAAATATTACTTTTATTTACTTATTTTAACTCTCTCATAACCTTTTATATTGTACACCATCTAGACATTTGTATTGATAGACGGTATATCAAAAATAAAGAAACTTGAACTTGATATTGTACCCAATTCAAGCCATCTTAGATTTCCAGAGAAAAGAGACAATAATTCTTTTATGGTACATTCAGTCTTTTGAGTGATCCAAAGAGGCATCATCTGCAAAGGGTACAGTATTTTTTGGAGCAGTACTATTGACCAGTGTCACCATCTCAGGAAAGAAATGGGCAGATCTCTCCATCTCTGGCAAAGGGATTTGATGATATCAAATTTGTCAATTACATTCTTGCAATATACAATAGTACTGTCCGAATTCAAATAGACCCTTAAATATTTTAGAGTTTCCTTGGACCATGCTAATGGGAAAGAGGGACTATTTATTTATTTAATTCATTTTATATCCCATTTTCACCAATGAGCTCAAAACAGATTAGATATTTGCAATTAGGTGAAACTGCCAATGTCTCAGATTTTTCAAAATTAATTTTTAAACCCGAGAAACCTGAAATGTTGAATAAGATTGATCAACTGAGGAACCCCTGTGTAGCCTGTCCCACAAAAGACGAGCAAATCATTAGCACAAAGATTAATCTTAAATTCCTTGAAACCCATCCTTATTCCTTGCAGCAAAAATGATTTGTCTGATCGGAGCCACCAGTGATTTCAATGACAGGACAAAAAGCATAGGCGACAAGGGACCGCCCTGCCTGGTACCTCGTTCAAGCATAAAAGAGGGGATGAGATCCCCTTTAATAAGAATTGTGCAGTTGGGTCTTTGTAGAGTGTGTGGCGCAGTGGTTAGCTCTACAGCCTCAGCACCCTGGGGTTGTGGGTTCAAACCCCACACTGCTCCTTGTGACCCTGGGCAAGTCACTTAATCCTCCATAGCCCCAGGTACGTTGGATAGATTGTGAGCCCACCGGGACAGAGAGGGAAAATGCTTGAGTACCTGATTGTAAAAAACCGCTTAGATAACCTTGATAGGCGGTATATAAAATATTAATAAACTTGAAACTTGAGTTATGCCAAATTATGGGAGTACCCTAAACAAGTAATTCCACATGATTTTATCAAATGCTTTCTCAGCATCTAGGCTTGTTATAATTGCATCTTCCCCCAACTGATACTTATGCTGAAGTATTGCCAAAGTTCTAAGGATGTTAGTTGATGCATATATGCCAGGAACAAAGCCTGTCTAGTACAGGAGCACCAAGTAAGGTAGAACCCTTCCAAGGCACTTAGCCAGAATGGTAGCAAATAGTTTTATGTCTTAGTTAAGAAGTGAGATTGGACGATATGATCCTAGTTGTTCCCTGTCTCTTCCCAGCTTCGTTAACACCACTATAGTAGCAGGTTTCAGTCTTCCTTGTTCCATCCCAGTTGAACAAAGGTCAAGACATAGAGCCTGAAAGGGAGCAGTTAGTTTTCCAGGATCTTATAGTACCCTGGGTCCAACCTGTCCGGCCCCAGTGCCTTGGCTAATTTAAGGCGCTTTACTGCTTGTTGGATCTCTATGCCCAGGATAGGAGAATTTAGCATCTCCCTCTGTGACTAGGATAAAGATTGAAGCCCCAGGCCTTAAAAAGAGAGTCTTAGACAATTAATCCCAGCCATTTCAACAAGGCCAGCTCAGCGCTGAATTGTCGTCCCACGATGAAACAACTAAACGGCTACCCCCCAAAAAAGAAAAATTCTTCCTTTTCTCTATATAGTGTTTTGAAACCAGATTCATTTATTTCTCTAAATTAAAATACTGAAGAAAAAAAATGATTCTCTTCTTCTAATTACTGGAAGCCTTTGAAAAACCAACCAAGAACCTCCAGGTTTCCTCCATACAGCCAATTGGATGATGTCTCTGACTCACACAGCCCTGCCCTATGGTGCTTGCCCAATTGTGCTGGGGCAGATGTGGGCTCTGGAGTTGGGATGTGATTTATAAAATCTCATATATTTAATTGTAATGATTCAGCGCAGTCATTTCATCACAGATACGATGAAATATCCTATGATGAAACAGCCCTAATGAATTGGCCCATTCCATGAAAAACTGATCCTGTGTTTGAATGTCAGTTTCCCTTGTCATATAGGGATTGATAAAATTGCACAAAAGCTGCTTGTATATCTTTGTCCTTAGAGGTCAGGAACCCCTCTGTTGTATTTATTTAAGTAATAATGTATCGTGCTTAATCAGAGAGACCAACAACTTACCTGTTTTGTAACCCTATCTATGTAAATTATATCTGGACAGCTATATATCTCTAACAGCCCTAGATGTAACAGGATGTGATGTCAGAAGGGAGCTGAGGCCGGCGCAAGCAGCAAGTGGAAGATGCTGCTTGCACTGATGAACATTTAAAGAGGTGCGCAGGGGCAGGGGAGGGGGCACTAAAGTAGAAGGGAAGAGTGGGGGGTGCACGGAGCAGCAATGCAGGGTGCCACCACCGTGGGTGCCAACCTCCCTTGCTACATCACTGCCCACATCTGTCACTGATACATCTTATGACCTTGGGTAAGCCACTTTATCTCCAGTTGCCTCAGATACCCACTTGACCCCTAATTTAGTAAACTTGCTACCCAATTTTACACTTTTGTCTAAATTCAATATATGGTGCTGAAAAAATTGCTGTGGAATAAAAACACACTTAGCATTACTGCGTAATTTTTAGGAATGCCCACAACCCACCCATGCCCACTTTTCAGATTCATGCATTAGAATTTACCTGCACCACTTTATAGAATACACTTAGAAAGTTGCACACAAAACTTCTAATATGTGCCAGATAGTGTTGATGCTTGTTGATGACCAATTATCTGTGCCAATTAGCTTGTTAAACAGTTTACAAGCTATGAGGGGTTGCTGAAAAGTTCTCAGCCCCATAGGCACCAGCTCTGTGGGTGCCATGGGTGCTCAAGCACCCCCAATATTTTGGGGACATTACGTGACCACATACACACTAGTTGCCCTTGGCCCCAAGGCTTTAGGGGTCCCCCAAAGGCCAGCATGCTTCCCCCTTGTCTCCACCCTTGTCCATCATCCCCCTTGCCTTCCCAGTCTACTTTTAAAAAGTAATGATGGGCTGCAGAGAATCGCTGACACTGCTGCGATTCTATCAGCCTGCCAGAGGCCTCTGCTGCACATTACCTCTGCCGCTGTCCATCCCAGGCCTAGATACACTAAAGTCAGCGATCATCGCTAAACCAGTTTTGACTGCTTTAGTGACGATTGCATTTGCTGACCCAATGCACTAAACAGCTCACTGCGTGTTCTTCCCCTCGATCACCCATTTTTTTGATCCGGCCATGCAAATTAGCAAATTTAATATTAAAACCCCATGCAAACTACCCAAGTAATTGATGCACTAACATTGCTTGGCAACGCACAAAAAAAAGCGATTAAAAAAAAAAAGCGACTGGTCTGTCTTACAGGCATTTTTTTTTTTAATGGACCCTCCCCGACATCTCCCCGATTAAATGGCACCATAGACTGACCCCCCTCCCCCCATGTCAGCGAAAATCGGCAGGAGGGATGCTCACTCACTCCTGTTTTGCCATCCCCCAAAAACACATGAGAAAAAAATTTATTGTAATGAGTACATACCTTTTTTCCCTTTAATTGTATATGCCAAGGATAGGGGAGGGGTATCTTCTGGTCTTTGTATAATTATAAGGAGTGTTTAGAAGGAATTTATTATATGCTTTTATGTGATTTAAAAATTGTTATGGAATGGGGGAGGGGGAGATAAGTTTTAAGATGGATTATTGGAGAATATTAAGTGTTGTATTTAAGTTAAAATGTTATTATTTGATGTCACACATTATAAGATTTTAAAATGAATAAAGATTTAAAAAATATATATATATTGTTTGTCAACATTTATATGCTATGATTAGATCACCACTTGCACCACTGGTAAAAGAAAATCTTTTTACCGCATGGCACCATGTGAACTTTCATTATGAGTACATGAAGTATTCATTACTTGATATAAAGCTTATGCAATAAAGCATTTGTGATACAGCATTTATGTGGGGTTGCTATTGAAGTAAAGATGGATATAGGGCAGAAAGTGAAGAAGGAGGGAAAAACAGCAAATGGATAAGAAGGGAAGGCCCTGCCTAGAATTGTTGATAGAGTGGAATATAATTTTTTTTTTAAATATATAATCACAACTGTAGAGCAATTGCCATTATAGAATCTGTGCATCAACTTACTGCCTAACTTTAAGTGATCTACAGAGAATTGCCCTGATGAGGAGGGCTGGAAACAGAAGGAATATGAAAGTTAGCTAAAGCACAATTACTTGGCCACAGATGATTGCGAATTGAACACCTCAAGTCTCTTTCTGCAATCAACAATTCAAGCATGAGGTCCAATAGAAAAGTGAAGTTGGCATTTGTGTGTGATTTATAGCAGGTATAGATGACAGGCTTTGCAGAATATGTGATAGACATGTTTACTTCAGCACTGCCCATGTGGATATTGTGGATATTGTGACTTGCCCAGTGCATCTTTGTATAAACTATGGCCGATAAGAAATCACAATTTAGTGCAGGCATTTCCAAGTGGAAATTGTGCATGGGGGCTTCTACAATAATAATGAGTTAATCTCTCTCTCAGGCCAGTATTTTTGGGCAGATAAGTCAACAGAGCACCAAAAGAGAAAAAGTATGAGTTAATCTCCAGCAGTAGTTTATAGCACAGTTCTTCAACCGCCGGTCCGCGGACTGGTGACGGTCCGCAGGAAATTTTTGCCGGTCCGCACAGGGCCGGCAAGATTGACTTACTTCAACTTCCTGCCGGTCCGCACAGGGCCGGCAAGATCAACATGTAAAGCGTGCGCTGGGCCGGAGAGATCTTGGGGAGCCTCCGACAGTGGCTTTCTCCCCTCTCTGCAGCTCTCCTTTACTTCCCAGCACAGCGATTAACGAAGGCAGCCTCGGGGCTTTTGCTGAGTCACGGCTGCCTCTGATGATGCAACTTCTTCTTTCCTCAGAGGCGGCGCGACCCAACAAAGGACCCGAGGCTGCCTTCGTTAATCGCTGCGCTGGGAAGTAAGAAGAGCTGCTGGGAGGGGAGAAAACCACTATCAGAGACTGGGAAGCTGCTGGGCAGGGGAAAAAAGGGACAGCTGCTACTGGAGAGGGAGAAGGAGAGATGCTGCTGGGAGGGGAGGAGGGAAATGAATCTGGGAAGCTGCTGGGCAAGGAAAAAAGGGACAGCTGCTACTGGAGAGGGAGAAGGCGAGATGCTTCTGGGAGGAGAGGAGGGAAAGGAATCTGGGAAGCTGCTGGGCAAGGAAAAAAAGGGACAGCTGCTACTGGAGAGGGAGAAGGAGAGATGCTGCTGGGAGGGGAGGAGGGAAAGGAATCTGGGAAGCTGCTGGGCAAGGAAAAAAAGGGACAGCTGCTACTGGAGAGGGAGAAGGAGAGATGCTGCTGGGAGGGGAGGGAAGAGAATTACTGTTGGACAGGAGGAGGAGGGAAGGGAGAATGAAAAAAGGAAGGAAACAGCTGGCAGAGAGATTAGAGGAGGGGAAGGGGAGACACAGGCATGAGAAAGTAGAGAGATTGATGATAGGAAGGGGTCAGCAGAAAAATAAGCAGAGAGGGAGAACGATGATAGATCTGGTGTAGGAGAGATAAAAATGAAGAGAGCAGTGAAGCTGGAATGAATCATGTAAAAAGGAGAGGGGGCACAAGCTGAATGGAAAGGGGAGAGGGGCATAGAAAGAAGACAGATACCATATGGAAGGGGGAGAGGACAGACAGTGGATGGAAGGGGCAGATGCTGGTTTGAAGAGACAGAGAGGGCAGACGCTGGAAGGAAGAGAGTGAAAAGAAGATTGAAAGCAGTAACCAGACGACAAAAGGTAGAAAAAAATAATTTTGTTTCTATTTTGTGATTAGAATATATCAGATTTGAAATATATATCCTGCTAGAGCTGGTGTTAGACATAACTGGGGACTGCAAAACCCAGGCAGTGCTTCTTTAGCTTCCAGCTGGCTTAGGGCGCTCTCTGACCAGGGGGCAGTTGCCCTAGTTGCACTCCCCTAAAACTATTCCTGTCATGTGTGACTGCAGTATTCTGTTAGCATGATATTTCTGTGTAGCATTCTGTAATAATTTGGCTTGTTCAGTTTTCTTGATAGTAGAGGGGATATATGTGAAGGGGAGGGGAGACAGGGGTTTTGTTGATCCTGCTCTGAATTATTTGTATTTATAAAATGACAATTGTACAGAATATTGTTTCTTTTTATACATTAATAAAATACATTCAATATAAAATCATAACTGAGGCTTGTGTGGATGGGATCAGATGATTTGTGGGGACCGACTCGCGGAGATGGGGCGGAAACGGGGTTTTTAAATTTTAGTCCTAGTAGTTTGCCGGTCCACAAAATAATTCTTTTATTTCTGCCGGTCCACGGGTGTAAAAAGGTTGAAGAACACTGGTTTATAGTATGACAGTGAAAAGAATAGAACTAGAACAAATTGGTCCCAGAGCAGAAATGATTTTATTGCGACAAAATAGTTTCTCTGTTTATATATTCACTTGATCATTATTATTTCTAGACAGGAAGACAGATGGGACTTGAAATCTTGCATGAGGACATTTATGACTTGGATTCCAAAGAAGCTGACATTATTTTGCTGTCAAATTATGTGATGTAAATTAAAAAGAAGCCGAATATGTCTTTCTAATTGTAATTGTTGGCTAAAGATAACCATTGCCCTCGCAGCTGCTACTTTGACTCTAGCTCGAATTGCTGCTGAACTGGCTGAGGACTGATCTGATTGGTTGGTTCTGTGTGATCTGGAGATTCTACTGGATCTAGAACTCATAACAAAGTTTATAGAACTGCCTGAAAATTGGAATTCAGTGTCCTTTGCTGGGAATTCTGTGTATTGCTCCATTTCTGCCGTGGGAGCGGACTGCTGGGCATGATGGATCTATGGTCTGACTCGGCAGAGGCGATGCTTATGTTCTTATGTTCTGTAAGCACATCCTTTACCATAACCTGCCTTATTAGATCTATGGCCTTTTGCTTTTCAAGCAGTGCTAAACTATCCTGTGTGTGCTTTCTGTTCCAGTAAGAACAGAACTCTGCTGATGTTCTTTGATATTTTTCATAATTAACTTGTAATTGGCTGGCTTGACCTTCCTTAAATTTTTCATTCATTGCCAACAATACCTTTGCACACTGCTTCTCAAGTAATATGAAATATCTCTGAACTTCTGCTTCATAAATTTCTTGAGCTCTTTCTGTCATAGTGTGCACTCGTGTGACTGTACTAGTGTTCATTTCACTCCCAATGTATGTTTCTGTCAGGCTTGAGTCTAGCTTTCTGTGCCATGACTCTTTTTTTCTTCTTCTTCTTAAGCTGTTTTACCAGTGCCTTTGGCTGGCTGTGCTGGCTAAAATTAACAATTTTTGCAACAATGTTTTCTGTGAGATGGGGTCTTACTCTCTCCCTCTGGCTAGAGATACCTCATGAATTACTCATGCAGCTTCAAACAATTATGTCTCTATGAAGCACCTATGCTTGTGAAATCGCACAGAAGCTATAATAATAATAATAACAGCTTATATACCGCAATACCGTGAAGTTCTATGCCAGTGGTCTCAAACTCAAACCCTTTGCAGGGCTGCATTTTGGATTTGTAGTACTTGGAGGGCCGCAGAAAAAAATAGTTAATGTCTTATTAAAGAAATGACAACTTTACACGAGGTAAAATTCGTTATAGTTTTTCACTTTATGCATGTTGCACTGCTTACAGCTGTGTATAACTGAAATTATCAGAAGCAATTAAGGAAAGATTTATAAACTATAGAGTTTTACGGTGACGAGACAAACAAGTGCCGACAATTCAGCGCAAGATTTCAGCGTGCCACAGGAAAACCTTCTTTTAAAGGGCTCCAACGGGGGTGTGTGTGTGGGGGGGGAATCCCCCCACTCTACTTAATAGGGATTGCGCTGCCGTGTTGGGGGAGTGTAGGGGGTGTAACCCCCCCCCCCCACACATTATACTGAAAACTTAACTTTTTTCCCTAAAAAATAGGGAAAAAGTTAAGTTTTCAGTATAATGTAGGGTTACAACTCCCTAACCCCCCCCCCCTATTAAGTAAAGTGGGGGGTTCCCTACTTATACCCCGTCTGAGCCCTTTAAAAGAAGGTTTTTCTGTGGTGCGCTGAAGTTTTGCACTGAATGGTCGGCGCTTGTTTGTCGGCACGCGTTTGTCTCATGCGCTTAAGACTATGAACCGTACAGATGCAGGAAAGCACTTGTGTGAGGTTACTGCAATGAGGCAGGCAACATTCCAGAACAATGGTAACATACCGAGGGCCTCAAAATAGTACCTGGCGGGCCGCATGTGGCCCCCGGGCCGCGAGTTTGAGACCACTGTTCTATGCGGTTTACAGAAGATTAAGCAAAGGTAACAAATTGATTGACTTTAAGAGGGGAGGAAAAAAGAGAATTAATAGGACAGGAAATTCATTGTTGAGGAGAGAGTGATCAATAGGATAAGTTAATCGCTATAGAGGGGAGAGAAAAGAGAGGATCAGTTGTCTATTTGCTTTAGGAACAAGTGTGTTTTTAGACGTTTCCTAAATTCCTCATAAGTAGTGGGCGAAAGCAATTGTTCTAGGTCTTTACCCTATGATGCTGCTTGGTGTGAAAGAAGGTGTTCGTGGTGTTTTTTCAGTTTACAACCTCTCACTGGGGGGGAAATGAAATTGGAATGTGAGCTTCTCTTGTGTCTGTTGGCTGAGAAGAAGAAAAGGTCAGTTATGTATTTAGGGGCAAGTCTGTGTAGTGCTTTAAAGCAGAAGCAGGCAAATTTAAACTTTATGCGTGCCTCCATTGGCAGCCAATGTAGCTGCCGGTAGTAGGGTGTCACGAGGTCAAATTTCTTTAGCCCAAAGATCAGTCTAACTGCTGCATTTTGCATCAATTATAAACGTTGCATATTCTTTTGGGAAATCGCTAAATAGGCGATGTTACAGTAGTCAAGTAGACTTAGTACAAGGGATTGGATTAGGGTTCTGAATGCTGACGTATCGAAATAAGCTTTAATGGATCTGAGTTTCCAGAGAGTAAAGAATCCCTTTCTGATTAAGGAGTCTACCTGGTCTTTCATGGTTAGGCATTGATCCAAAGTTACTCCTAGTATCTTTATGGTGGGCTGGATAGGGTAACTAAGTTTATTGATGCATAGTGGTGATTTGGTGTCAAGCGGATGTGAAGAAGCAACGAAGAAAGTTGTCTTTTCTGAATTAAGTTTGAGCCTAAAGTTTGTCATCCAGTGCTCCATAACGTTTATGGCTTCTGAAGCTTTGGGAATAGTTTCAGAGACAGAATTAGCGAATGGGATGATAATCGTAAAGTCATCTGCATAACTAAATAGTTTTATCCCCAGCTGGGTTAGCTGCGTGCCCAGTGAGGACATATAGATGTTGAAGAGCAATGGAGATAGTGGAGACCCTTGTGGCACACTGGATGGATTGCTCCAGATGTCTGAAAGCTCATAATTAAAACGTACCTGATAAGTGTGGGATGTAAGGAAACCACGGAACCAGTTCAGCACCTCATCCCTGATACCAATAGCGTCTAGGCATTGTAGCAGTTTCTCATGGTCTACTACAGTGTTTTTCAACCGCTGTTCTGCGGCACACTAGTGTGCCGCGAGATGTTGCCTGGTGTGCCGTACGGTCAGGGCCGCCATCAGGGCAGTACCACCAGTCTAGGGAGAGGGGCGGTCCGCCCCACGTGGACAGGAGAGAGCTGGATGGGGGACCCGCGGAGTTCAATACATCTCGAGCCGCGAGGCTCGTCTTCTGTTCCTGCCTGCCCTGCAGCTAACATATAGCCGATCGCAAGCGTTCCCCGATGTCAGCGCTGACGTCGGAGGGAGGGCTTAAGCAAAGCCTGCCCTCCGACGTCAGCGCTGACGTCGGAGAATACTTCCGTTCGGCTATTTGTGCGCGGCAGGGCAGGCAGGAAGCAGAAGACAAGCCTTGCGGCTTGAGTTTCGTTTTGCTGAGAAAGTTGCAAAGATGGGCTGGGAGGCAAACACGGAACACAAAAGGGGGGAGGGAGTGCGTTTTGGACACAAGGCATGAACTTGGGAGAGAGGAAGGGAGGGAAAGAGATGCTGAGGTGGGGGAGGGAATGGGTTTTTGGACACAGAAGGCATGGACTTGGGAGAGAGGAAGGGAGGAAAGAGATGCTGAGGTGGGGGAGGGAATGCGTTTTTGGACACAGAAGAAATGTACTTGGGAGAGAGGAAGGGAGGGAATGAGTGTTTGGACACAGAAGGCATGGACTTTGGAGAGAGGAAGGGAGGGAAAGAGATGGTTGTGTACACGGGGAATAGAAGAAAGGAGAATTTTTGGTCATAGGGAGGGAGTGAGGTATAGATAGTGGCATACCAGGGTGGGGGGGGGGGGGGCGGTCTGCCCCACCCCGGGTTTACGTCCCAAGGGGGTGCATAGCTGGCCACCCTCCAGTGTTGTCCCTAGGCCGGCAAACTGCGGCTCTTTAGCCACTTGAGTGCCACCGCCGCCAACGGTGTTGTTGGCGGTGGCAGCATTATAAAATACTTTCTTTGTGTTTATTTGATTCCTATTCAAGAGAATTACTTTATATATAGTCAATATAGGCACAGAGTTAAATTTTTTAACATTTTCTAATGGTGGTGTGCCTCGTGATTTTTTTCATGAAACAAGTGTGCCTTTGCCCAAAAAAGGTTGAAAAACACTGGTCTACTAGATCAAAGGCAGAACTCATATTGAATTGCAAAACCAGGGCATTAAGGCCCTTACTAATAGTAGGTGCAGATTGTCTAAGATAGCTGCAATTACTGTCTATACAGTTCACTGGTTCATATACATCACTCCTTACTAACTTTTCCACACAGATTTTTTGATTCCTTTATTGTTCCATCAGTGTACTTCTATAGTTTGAAGGCTTCTTATAGTACAGCTTTACCCACACATTCAGGTTTCCTGGCTGGCTTTTGAGGCAGAATCTCACTGCTTGTGCCTGATAAGAGTTCTCATTTCAAGTCTCCATAGCTATCTTAATTCAAATATCTAATTCACAATTGTGCTAGTCTTTGTCTGAATTGAATTAGACATTGTTGTTTAATCTGTTTCTGTATGTTGTAATCAAGGATCTCTCTCTCACAGAAGTCACACTCAGCCAGCTCTCCTGAAATCAAGGCATGCTGGGAATGTATTTTCACAGATCCTTTATGTGAAATGGCAATATTATCTTATAGCTTCTCCCATTAAGCTGAACTCAACTCACAACTATATTAGTATCATGCCTAGCAGCGCCTAAATGGTCTTAGGTACCGGTAGGCATTGAAACCTTAAGTGCATTCCCATTTATGCTAGGGTTTTCTAGGCCTCAGTGCGCCTAAGCCAACAAAGAAAAATGGGGAGACCCAATGATCCACAGTGATCCACAGGATGAAAACAAAAACAAAAAACTGTGGAGACAGATGTTATGGAGATAATTTATTATATACTGACATATAAAAACATGAAAATTCAATGAAAAAAGTACAATGATAAAAAATACAGTGGCAAAAATCCAACCAGACCCTACACGGTCCATGTTTCGGCAAACATGCCTTCCTCAAGGGTCCAATTGTTTGCAAACTCACATATAAAGAATTGGACTGAAAACAGTCTATTGTCTTTAAACATGTGAGCAACGAACACCACAGACAAGCTGAAGTAGCAAAAAAAAAACCCCACACTTTTTTTGCTACTTCAGCTTGTCTGCGATGTTCTTTGCTCACATGTTTAAAAACAATAGATTGTTTTCAGTCCAATTCTTTATATGTGAGTTTGCAAACAATTGGACCCCTGAGGAAGGCATGTTCGCAGAAACACGGATGCGCCTAAGCCAAACCATGCCCAAAATCTACCCAGAATCCGTCCCTAACCATGCCTACTTTCTGGTAGGCGCCTCAGGATAGATGCCTACCAGCTAATTATTTTGTAATGTTGCTTTTCAGTTATGAGTGCTGATTAAGCCTAATTCAATAAGTACATTAGGCATTTAGACTGGCTAGGCACACTGATCTAGGCATGTAACTTTAGGCATCTTTTATAGAATCAGGGCCTTAGACGCTTAGCTGTCTTTTCTCTGTGTAGGTGGTGCTTAATAAGCACCAAAAGTTAGGAGCCTATATAGAATTACCCTCCCCCCTTAATGTTTTTTTGAATTCATTCTGAACCCAGTATTTATATGCATTAGGACCCCTTAGTAAAGTACAGTGAAACTGTGCAATCAGGCTTTAATTTATCAACTTCAGGAGAGCCATGCTGCCTGTATGCTAATCCTACTGTAGTAGGAAAAAGGGAGTCTTGCTATTCTATTCCTCTAAGAACAGTGGGTGGTTGTTTTATTCAATTCTACAATAAAAACAAGAGCTAAGGATACTGCAGAGTAGCATCTGGAAGTGATAAAAGATACAGAGTAAAGCATTCATTTTAGTAGAATTTATCATTCCCATCCATAAAATAGGGGAAATGTACCACCTGTTAAGATCTCCATTAATGCAAGTAAACAAAGGAAGGAAATTATAGTTATACAGTCTGGAAATGTCAGCAGGAATTGTTAGTACTAAATAGAATATTGATCTAGTAAAATAAAAATGAAGAAATACCACACTAGAAGTGGGAATGTATCTGGAATCCTGATTGGGAAATCCTTTGATTTAGAACAGTGCATTTTATAGTCATTAAGCTAGAAAATTTATTTCCAAGTTTGAAGAGATTGAGCAGGAGTATGAATAATTTTCTCACATATAGCAAGGCATCATGAGGTAATTGTATAAATAGACGTTTGCAGTTATGTCCTTGTGCACATAAGTGCACAGTTTTGTGATATGTGCCAATATACACTAGCAATTTTCTCTAAGAAAGAATATAAAAGCTATGTTGCATAACTGCAAAGGGATGAACACTTGGAAGCAATGTGGGGGGCCAGGGGTGTGGCATCAAGGTGAAGCAGTCATGTGCGCATTGATCCTCCCCTGTAGAAGGTAAAATCTAAGGCAGAGAAACTTGCATCCTGGAAATGAATGTGTGGCTGCATGGATGGTGTAGTCAAGAGCGTTATGGCTTCCTGGACCATGGGATGATTTTCCAAGGGCAGTTGGAAAGGGATGGTGTGTATCTATCATAGAAGGGAAGAAGTGTCTTCAGCAGCAGAATGGCTAACCTACCAAAGAGGGCTTTAAACTAGAATCATTGGGGCAGAGTGATCATAAGCTCTCAGGTAAGTGAATCACTAAATACCTCTACACAATGGGAAAAGGGGGCAATGTCTGGAAAGCAGTACACTTTCCCTTCAATATTTGCAGGTTCGGCATTTGCAACTTCAATTATTTGCAGGCTATTTTTTCTCCCTCCCTGACTTACTTTTTAAAACTCTACAACTTAGGGCCAACTCTGACCCACTCCCGCCTCCTGGACCCCTCCACAACCTACTTAAGGTCACCTCCTGGACCCCTCCACAACTTTCTTTTTAAAGCCTGATCGTTCTCCTTTCCATCTCTGAAGGGTTGTATCTACAAAAGGTTCCTAGATAGGACATTATTATTTCAAGCTGGCAAATGGAATAAATGCCTAAGTGAGTTTATTTTAAATGCATTTTCTTACCAAACCTTTAGAAAAACAGTTAAAATGTATCTTTGATAAATTTGTATGATTTCATATCCTTGTTGATGTATCTCTGAATTGCCTTTTGTAATATCACTGTCTGTATGCAGATTCTAACTGTTTGTGGTATTGCGGTATATAAAAATAAAGATATTATTATATTATTATTATTATTATTAGTGGTGAAGCACAGCAGGAGTGTGTATACTCCTACACTGTGCAGAGCCACAAATAAAAATGGCTGCCGTGAGTTCCCTCTGTAGTCTCGTGAGAAGGCGAAAGAGGGTAGTGGTCAATAGAGATCTTTCTGAGGAAAGGGTTGTTACCAGTTGTGTACCTCAAGGTTCAGTTCTTTTTAAGATTTTTGTAAGTGATATTGCTGAAGGGCTGTCAGGTAAGATTTGCCTCTTTCCGGATGATATAAAAATCTGCAATAGAGTAGATACCCCTGATGGAGTGAATAACATTAGGAAGGTCCTAGCAAAGCTTGAAGAATGGTCTGAAATTTGGCAACTAAAATTTAATGCTAAGAAATGCAATGTCATGCATTTGGCCTGCAAAGCCCGAGGAATGGTACAGTTTAGGGGGTTAAGAACTTTTGTACACAAAAGAGGAGTAGGTGTAATAGTATATGATGATCTAAAAGTAGCCAATCAGGTTGAAAAGGCAATGGTGAAAGCTAGAAACATGCTAGGGTGCAAAGGGAAAGGTGTGGCCAGTAGGAAAATGGAGGTATTGATACTCCTGTATAAGACTCTGGTGAGACCTTATTTAGAGTATTATACACAATGCTGGAGACTGCACCTTCAAAAATATATAAACAGGAAGGCTACTAAAATGGTCCATGGCCTTTATCATAAGAGATAAGACATTGCCCACAAAACAAAGCCACATCACATAATATAGGATTTCCAAGGACAGGTCCTGTGCCCTTTCTCCAGGTAGCTCCCGGATGACAACATGTACACGTCCAGCAAGGTCAAAGTCGCCTTCAAGTGTAATGAGAGGTGAACCGATAGGAACAGACCCTTTCTTTCTTCCCCTCCCTTCTGGAGAAAGAGTGCAGGACCTGTCCTTGGACATCCAATGTTATGTGATATGGCTTTGTTTTTTGAGCACTGACTTATCTCATATGAACATCCTGGGCTCCTGATGCAGGCTCACTCACCAAAACATGGCTCGTGTCAAGTCCTATGTTTGTTTGGATGACACTTTTGTATAGACTTTAATGGTTGCCAGTAAATTGTAGTTTGTTTGAAGGCCCAGCCCCCCTGTGCTTTCTCTCTTTGGACTCCCAGGACTTTCTGCAGAGTGGACTTTTCCCTGTTATTTGTATGTAGACTAACTTCGGGTAGCCACCAACAGATATTCTTAAGTTATAGCCCCTTCCCAGAGACTTAAATAGAGCAGGTAAAAACCTCAGTGTTCCCTGAGGACAAACTCCGGAAACTGCAATGACAAGTGCAAGATTGTCATTCTCGGTCCAAGAAAAACTCCGTTTGAATTCAATATATATAGTTCATAAACATCAAAATTTTTCAAAATAATTTTAATAGAATCAAAACCCGCACTTATCTTATGTATCCTCTGGTGTAGGCAAGATCACCCAGTGCAGTGAAAAAACTCCCGGTGCTGATTTCTTTCATTGCACTGAGAGTAATCTTAATATTCCCGACAGACCCTGTTTCGTAGTCAAGCTGCATCAGGGGAATTTTTAAGAACAAAAAACATTCATAAGTAGATCCAAGTTCAAAGACATGAAAACTGTTCATACTTAAAAAATGGTAATACCAAAGCATTCACATTTGAATAACGAACTCCTGCTTCAAAGATCTTCATCCAGAAAATGGTGACTCGGCGTCTGACTCGGCTTTAAAAAAGTACACACTAGCTTATTGGCTGGCCAATCACAGCTCATGGAGGGGAAATTTAACCAATCAAAAACCACGCTTAAGAATTTGAACAAAATGAATTAAAAACTAGCAAGAGCAGGACTTAGAAAAAAAAGGGGAACTACTGCAATGCTAGAAAAAAGCTCTCCGTTCCATTTCTATTCATGTTGCCTTAACAATAGCTTAAAGTCCCCTCCTATGCTGGATGGAAAAAAATCTCTCAATGATTCAACAGGGCATTTCTTCAAATGAATGATGCAAATCTACACAGTTGTACCATAGGTGCCTCCACTCTATTACATGTCAAGCATGATCGATGTTCAATCAATCTAGTTTTCAATGATCTTGAGGTCTGTCCTACATATAATAAATTACAGGGACATTGCACCGCATAGATCACTCCACTGGTCTCACAGGAAGAAAAAGATCTTAATATGTATTCTTTATCATCTACTGGGTTTATAAATGAAGTACATTCTCTAATAACAGAACATATTGAACAATGTCCGCACTTAAAATGTCCCACTACCTCATTCTGTATGTTACTCCCGGTCTCCACTGACACAGCGCTTCTGCTCATTAGGCAAATAAGTTCTTGTAAATTCTTATTCCTCGAATATGCTATGATCATCTGCACAACTCTAAAGCATGGATGTATTAATAAACAGTTCCAATACTTTTTCAAAATTTTCTCAAAGAAATGTGCTTGTTGTGAATACCTCAGTACACAGACTATGTTCTCAGACACTGGTTCAGGTTCTCTGTACTGCAATAATAGATCCCTTTGATTATGCAGTGCTCTTGTATATGCTTTCTTAATGCATGTCTCTGGATAACCTCTTACAGCTAATTTTTCACCTAAGACTTTTGCTTGGATTTTAAAGTCATTCTTCGTAGAACAGAATCGGCGGTAGCGAAGGAATTGAGAATTTGGTAAACTTTCTTTTAAATGCTGTGGGTGGGAACTTGAAAAATCTAAAAATGTATTCCTATCAGTATCTTTCCGAAAAGCCAAGGTCAAAAAGTCTTCTTGAATAGTAATTAACACATCTAAGATTGAAATCTGATGGGCATCGGACATCATTTCAAAATGTAAGGTAGGTAAACAGTTATTCAAAAAAGATACAAACAATTGGAGATTAGACATCGAATCTTCCCATAATAGAAAAATGTCATCGATGTACCTGCACCATAAGGATACACACGGGAACCATACTGAATTATACACAAAATGTTCTTCAAAATTAGCCATAAAAAGATTTCATTTAAATTTCCCCAGAATTCTATTGCTTCAACGGTTCTCCCTCTGCATCTATTCTTATCTCCCCTCTTTTTAACCTTTCAAATTCCTTTAGATCATTGTAACCTTATTAGTATGTTTATTTTCTTATTTTTCTCCTCTATCTCTATTTTCTTTCTTTATTACTCTTCTAATTGTCATTTTTCCTGGTACTTTAGTTAGATTGTGAGCCTTCGGGACAGTAAGGGAATTTCTAAGTACCTATCTTACTTATCATTTTAATGCACCAATATATTCATTGTAACCCGTTCTGGGCTCTTTTGGGAGGACGGGCTAAAAAATCGAATAAATAAATAAATGGAGCACACGTAGCACCCATGGCTGTACCCGATATCTGCTGGTAAAAAGTCCATTGAAACATAAAATAACTTTTCTTCAAAGATACAGACAGTAATTTAATCAAAAATCTGAGGGTACTTGATGTGGACGTATCCGTTGGTCCAGACATTCTTCTAAAATGGCTAGAGCAGAATCTTGCGGGATGTTTGTATACAATGACTGTACCTCCAATGTCACCAAAACTGTATTACCTGTAGGATGACTAACTTCGGGTGCCATTTATAGTCTCTTCACAGTCCACATGGAGAGTGAGAGAGGACAAGAGAGAAATCTAGGGTACATTCTATGCCCAAAGCTGACTACACCTGAGAATATCTAGAAGGAGGAATTTGAGACGACAAAGGTTATAGGGTATTTACAAAGGAGCAGAGAGGGTTCAAAACCCATCCACTAGTAAAGAAGTATAGGAGATACAGAAAAACAGAGGAGAGAGCATGGCATAGGGACAATCAAGGACCATAGATACTTTTTGCCACCGCCATATTTCTTCTTGCTTTCTTAGTTCTAATTTTATTTTGTATGCTGGGGAAGGGTCCAGTAAATGGATATTTTTTTTTTCTAATCCTTATCAGCCTTCTTCAGTTAGTTTTCCAGTGTGATATTTGTGTTCCTGCTTTCTATGCCTGGAAAGAAGAATTTGGAGGGCACTTTAATTTTATAGCCTCAGACACCAAAACTAATGTGTGTAATCTCCCCAGGGGTCACCTCAACCCCACTACATTGGGGGACTGACAACACAAACATAACTGCTGTCATGAGGAGATTTATCAATGATGTGGCTTAATTCAGAATTTTAATATGATGCACACACACACACACACACACATATATATATACACCTTTCATCTCTCCGTAGCCCCCTGAGTCTAATATCTCCCTTCCATCTTTCTATGTGCCCTATTTTGCAATATATCTATTCTGTTTCCCTATGCCACCTTCTGTGCAGCTTCTCTCCTCTGTCTCCTTAGCCCCCATGCCTGTATCACCCCTCCAATGTCCTGAATCATCTTCTTTATGTCCAGCAACCACTTCTAATTTTTATATCCATCATGTCTTTTCCATTACTCTGCCACAAGGTCCCTGCATTGCCCCTGCTTCCTCTCATTTCCCATTCTTGCATTTTCCTTACCAATCCTTCCATTTACTTCATTGTTACTGACACCACCACTGCCACTTCCAATGTTGCTGCAACATCTCCATAGGCTGTCAGAATAGTCCTGCCATCCCATCCTTTCTGATGTGACAGTGTATGTCAGAGGAGCTGGGACAAGCATGACCTTTTATTTGTTATATTTTTTATTGCCCAAAGCTCGTGGAGATGTTGTAGTGATTGTGGCAAAAGGGGAGGGGGGGAGGTTGTAGATGAAACATGGCCTCCTTCTGCTTCTCAGAGACAAGGTTGCCACCTGAAGCATTAAGCAACTTTGAAGGCCCTGACTGCTCACCACTGACATATTTATAAAGAAAAATGTCTCTGTCTCCAGACATACGCAAATATCTATGTTTTAGAAGAGTACCTTTAAACTGCTTAAAGGCACTGCAAAGGTTGTATGTTAGTAACAGGCTGCTGAGAGTTTTGATGCCGGAAGAAAAATAAAACTGACAGCATTCAAAGCAAAATGCTGCCTGTGGTTTTTTGACGGGGAAAGAGTACTGGGAGGCTCTTTATTGACTTTAAAAACCTGCTGCAGGAAAGGAGATAGAAGGGAAGAAGCAAAGAACGCTCTGTGAGTAAGTCCTGATCTTTTCCTAGCCACAGAATCAAGTTCTTTGTGTTGTGGTGCGGTCTCTCCCTGGGATTTTGTTAAGCTAAGTTGAAGTTTTGCTTTGGGAAAGGGATTCTGTGCTGGCAGATACAGATGCCTAGGTAGAATGCTGCTGGAGACAGATTTTATTTTCATTTGTCAACTGTTATTTTTCCTTTGTTTAAAGAATTACAACATGGTCCTGAAAACTATTGTAAATATGTTTATCAGAATGCAGTAAACACTACTTATTCTTTTTGTGCTGTGGAGTTTATCCTGGTTGCATTTATTGTTTCCAAATACCCATTTGAAAGGAAAGGACAAGGAAATGGCAATACCCTATCACATTAATAACATATTTCCATCTATAGACAGAAATCCCTTTCTGGGGACAAATAGCTCTGATATCACAGCCTCTGAGGTTCACTGCCATGTCATCTCATTGGTGGTCACTTCAGATATGTAACAACTGCCCCTATTCCTGCATCCCCACAGACAATTGTACCACCATACAAGTCATGTAGAATGTGTTGAGCTCACCTGCAAACCTTTTCATTACACAGGCTACCTTCCAGCTCCTGACCAGCCTGCCTAGCCCCAGCCCACCCAGGAATTTCTCTGTCCTTTCCCTCTGCAGTGTCTCTATTACTCTTCCAACCAATGAGAAGATCAGATAGATACACTGGAATCTCAATGTGAAGTATCTTATAGAAACATGAAGGCAGATGAAAGCCAAATGGCCCATCCACACTATCTACTATCCCTCCTCTCCCTAACAGATCTCATGTGCCTGTCCCACGCTTTCTTGTAGCTGGGGCAATGAAGAGTTAAAGGACTTGCCCAGAGTCAAAAGGAGGTGCAGTGGGAGTCCCCAAGCCACTGCCGCAACCACTAGGCTACTCCTCCATTAGCTAGCAGCTTTGGGGCCATCACTGATGGCAGTTGCTTCACATTAGCCCATGACTCTGGCAATACTTTGGGGAGACCCGGAAGAGGGTGGAGTGGGGAAGAGTATGTCTAGGTGTTCATTTTTCTATGGAGGGTAGAGCAGGGGTGTAGAACAGGGATGCCCAAAAGGTCGATTGCGATCGACCAGTAGATCGCGAAGGCAACACGAGTCAATCACGGAGCCCATCCCGGGCTCCGTGATAGACTTGCGTTGCATTCACGTTCTACCTACTTCCCGACCCCATAAAGAGGACACTGAAGTGCCGGGCCGACCAACCTTCCCCACCTGACGTCATTCTGATGTCGGAGAGGAAGTTCTGGGCCAGCCAATCGCTGCCTGGCTGGCCCAGAACTTCCTCTCCGATGTTAAAATTGGCATTGGGTAGGGAAGATTGGTCAGCCAGGCACTTCAGCATCCTTTTTTTGGCATCAGGAAGCAGGGAGAGCTCAGAACTCGGCAGCGGCCTGTTCCCCGATGACGGCGGCAGTGGCTTGGGGGAGGGCAGGGAGAAAGAAAGAAAGGGGGGACAGGGAGATAGAAAGAAAGAAGGGAAACAGAAAGAAAGGGGGCATGGAGAGAGAAAGACAGGAAGACAGACACAAAGGGGGCATGGAGAGAGAAAGACAGACATACAGAAAGAAAGGGGGGCAGAGAGAAAGAAAGAAAGGGGAGGGAGCAGGGATAGAGGAAGAAAAAGTTTGGGGAGGGAATGAGATCTGGCGGAGAGGAAGCATACAGGAGGCTGAAAGAAGGGAAGAAATATTGGATGCACAGTCAGAAGAATAAAGTGCAACCAGAGACTCATGAAATCACCAGACAACAAAGATAGGAAAAATGATTTTACACTTCTCCCTTGGTATTCGCGGAGGTTAGGGGCAGAGCCGGACCACGAAGTATGAAAAATCACGAATAACTTTGTGCCGGCTCTGACCCACCCCGGACCTTACCTGATGGTCTCCGCCTCCAATCGCCTCCTTCCGTGCGTATTTGCAGGGGCCAGTGCGGGTGCTTCGGTCTCCTCTTTCCCCACTTCGGTGTCGGCCGAGCAGAGTGAAGATCGTTCCTCTCTGGGCTGGGCAGCCTATGCCAGACTTACCTGGTGGTCTAGCGGGCTTTCGGGGCAGGAGCGATCTTCCTATGCTCCTGCTCTCAAGACTACGACAGGAGCTCACGGCAGCCATTTCCTATTGGCAATCTGCACGGGGCAGGAGTGTAGGAAAATTGCTCCTGCCCCGAAAGCCCGCTAGACCACCAGGCAAGGCCGGAATGCCAGGTGGGAAGGCGGGAGGGAGGTGGGGAAGGTCCAAAATGAAGCTTTTTTTCCCCCCTAAAAAAATTGCGAATAACCGAATCCACGGATGCTGAAACCGTGGATTTGGAGGGGGGAAGTGTATTTTCAATTTAGTGATCAAAATGTGTCCAATTTGAGAATTTATATCTGCTGTCTATATTTTGCACTATGGCCCCCTTTTACTAAACCGCAATAGCGGTTTTTAGCACAGGGAGCCTATGAGCATCGAGAGCAGCACAGCTCCCTGCGCTAAAAACCGCTATCGTGGTTTAGTAAAAAGGGAGGGGGTATATTTGTCTATTTTTGTATAGTTGTTACTGAGATGACATTGCATAAACCTCTTGACCTCTTTGAAAACCCGCGGAATATAAATGATAATTAACATTTTCTCTGCGTACAGTGTGCTTTGTGTTTTTTAAAATTGTATTGTTGGTAGATCATTTTGACTTGGGCATTTTAAAAGTAGCTCACAAGCCCAAAAAGTGTGGAAGTTTCAGGGGCCTCCAGCTTTGGCCTTGAGAGACATTTCACAGGGCACCATACTTAACTTGGGTATGTACGAGGTGTGTAGGCTCTGGACTATGACAGGCCAGCCATTAGGGGAGCAACTAGTACTGTCATAGACCTTTACTGTCAATGTCCATTCCTCTTTGCATAATCCTTTGACAGGTACATGTGTTAGGTGTAGTAGTTAGGGCTGTGACAGCAGGGGCCTGGGGTTTGATTACCTACTGGGACTCCTTCTAGGTGTTGCTTTTTAACCCAGCCACAGCTGCTGCTATAGTGTACTAAATGGTATGTGATATGCTGGCCACTTTTCTATGAGTCACAGGAGAGTGCTGTCCAAGATCCCTTTCCCCCTCCCCCTCCCTGTAATCCCATAGAGTGGGATCTTCCCAATATACACTCCGGTACTGGTACCTGAATGACTTGAGGGTCCAATGTATTCAAAAGCACCTGCAAGACACAAGTTGATGGAGACAGTATTCAGATGGCCTTCTTGCGGTCACATCAATACAATTCACAGTACATGTTGTGTTAAGTTCCTCATAACAACCAGATTGTATGGAGGGGAGGGAGGGTCTGAGAGGATGGGTATGCAGTACCCAGGTACTGGTGCTATGCCCTGCCCATGGGGACAGAGGATGGCATATTGGGTTTAGTATGGAGTATGTTCAGTGTTGGGAGAGGTGGGGAAGGACAGTGGCATGCAGTAGTTATGCCTCTGGGTGGATATATTTTGTGAGGTGATGTTGACATTCACAGCAGTATGTAGGGGTGAACCTGCATTCAAGGGGGAGGGCAGATCTGTGCCTCATGTCTGCATATTTAGCTTAGTAGGGGGGGCATCATGACTTGTCATTGGTCTGTTGTGGACATTGTGATTTCAGCAATGTTGTGTTCTTCTATGGCCCCAGAACTGCAGACACTGTGAAAACAGCAAGAGACACTCACTGTATGTGAACCTGCCTATATCTAGTTATTGCACATGGGTGGTGAGTGGATATTGGGGGACAGTACTGCACACTCACCTTTCCAGGCTGTGCCTGATTGATCTCCTTGTCCTCAGGGAGACATAAGGTGATAGGTAATGGTTGTGCTTGAAGATTTCTTTCCTGGATAATCATGTGCTCTGTCTCTGGCAGAGAAATGGCCATAAAATAGAGTCTGCTATCTCCATAAGCAGAAGAGAGGGGGTGGAGGGGGGGGTGGCTCAGCCCACCAATGATACAGAAGTGCACACTGGGAGCTTGAGTGAAAGAGACACACACCATTTACATATATCAGCTCCCATGAATGTGGGGGCAGAACAGTTACTCTCCCCACTCCTGTTCCCATCCCCAAAAAACTTCTGTTGTTATTTTGGATGGATTCATCCTTGCAATTGACTGGCCATTTCAGAATTGATCTATGGATCTGAAGAGGAAAAATAAAAATACAGTTACTACCGTGTTTCCCCAAAGATAAGGCAGTGTCTTATATTAATTTTGAGCCCAAAAAACGCACTAGGACTTATTTTCGGGGTGGGACTTATTTTTTTTTCATGTACAATGATCATCGCTCCCTTCCTCTCCTCCACCCCAAATCTTCCTCTTTCCTTTCTCTTCCCCACATGTGCAGCATCTTTCCTCCCCTCTCACCCATCCCTTTGTGACTTCCCTCAGCAGCATCTTTCTATCCCTCCTGCCCTCCCATCCCTCGTGCAGCAGAATCCTTGCACATCTTCTATCCCTCCCTTCCGTGCACCAGAACCCTTGAGCAGCACCCACCCTGCCGCACAGCCAAACCTCCACTGACCCTCCCATCCTTCTATCTCTCCCTCCCATCCGAACTCCACTGACCACGAGACCTACATACCTCCATCCACAGAGCAACGTCGGCAGCACTCTAAACAGGCTGCTTCGGGGCCTACTCCCGCCAGGGCCTTCCATGTGGCAGGTTACTGATGACATCATCAGTGATGCGGCAGAGGGAATGCCCCAGCAGAAGGCCGCAAAGCAGCCTGTTAAGAGTGCTGCTGACACTGCTCTGTGGAGGGAGGTAAGTAGGTCTCGCAGTCAGAGGGTTGTGGGATTTGGATGAGAGGGAGAGATGGGAGGGTCAGCGGGGGTTCGGCTGCACGGTGGGGATGGAGGCAGGGGGAGTGGGGGAAGTGCTGCTGCCAGTAAATCCAGGGTCTAGGGCTTATTTTTGGGGTAGGGTTTATATTAAGACCTACCCCAAAAATCATTCTAGGGCTTATTTTCAGGGTAGGTCTTATTTTTGGGGAAACATAGTATTAAAAATAGTTACCTATTAAAAATATTGCAGAATCTTACCAGTACAAACAGTGTTTCTGGCAGGGAGCTCAGGGTCTATCTTGGGGCCCTCAGAGCACACACGGATGACTCAGAGGAGATAGCATCTTCCAACCAAATTACAATGACCTTGTGTCACAAAGGTGCTATTTTGCATTAAAAGCAAGGTTCCGGTTCACAAGAAAAAACTCTTCCTTCTGTGCTGTGCCTTCTTAACAGTGACACAATAATGTCAACGGTCAGATTAACAAAGGTTAGATAATCAAGACTATTCTGTATTTAAGTTCCAATGGAATCCATAACATCTATCACCAGATCATATTAGACCGTAAAAGTCAGGGTTCAATACAGTTGAATAAGAGCTTAATATCAATGGATAGCCTGAATCTCTCTAGGTTTCTAGAGAGCTGAGGAGGAAGTAACTATCCTTGTTGCAACTTTTGTCTTGGAACATTATCAATCATGGATCCTTAAAATATATTTTCATTTCAAGAATAAATCTTTTCTGGTCCAAAATGCTTCAGCTTTTCCTGACTTTTCCAGAGCAACACAGCTGAAATGGAAGCCTGTAGACTACTTGATCTAGGAGGAACCCTTTTCCTACAATTTTCCTAGACACAGATCATTTGAAAAAATTTGGGATGCAAGATCTCCAATTTTTCCAATAGCTATTTCTTCTCCATTTGTAACATTGAGATCAGAAAATGTGTAATTATATCTTAATGTAATTTAGAAGCTCTTTTACTAAGCTGAGCTAAAAGGTCGCCTGCGCTATTATAATAGTACATGGGTTTCCCACGCACTGAGGCCACTTTTAATGTGCCTGTTCCTCTATTAATGGTCACATGCTAATTTCCCATTAGCATGTGGCTATTAGCGCAGGACTCACAAAGAAGAAAAAGTCCAACTAGTCTGCAGTGAATGTTGAGCAACGAAACCAAAAAAGAAAACTGTAGAACTGATGTACTTGATGCAGGAACTTTATTGGAGTCAATAAATTGTATCAAAAGTGGTCCACCTGTAGCCTAAAGAAACGAGGACCCAACATGGTCTGAGTTTCGATTAACCCATCTTCCTCAGAGTTCAAAAATGTGTCTGATAAACGTTGCATCTCAAAACTGAACTGAGACGCATCTCCACATGGAATTATTCCGGCATTTACACAGACATATAAGCACATAAGCACATAAGCATTGCCTCCGCCGGGTCAGACCAGGGGTCCATCGCGCCCGGCAGTCCGCTCCCGCGGCGGCCCTCCAGGTCCATGACCTGAAAATGTTCCCTACCTAACCTAAAAAGTCCATATCCTATTTGCTCAGTGTCCTGTGAGGTAAACCTCTATCTGTACCCCGTTATTCCCTTCGCTTCCAGGAAGTCATCCAGTCCCTTTTTGAACCCCAGAATTGTACTCTGGCTTATCACCTCTCCGGGAAGCGCGTTCCAGGTGTCTACCACCCGTTGAGTGAAGAAGAACTTTCTTGCATTTGTTTTGAATCTGTCTCCTCTCAGTTTTTCTGAGTGACCTCTTGTTTTAGTTGCCCCTGCTAGTTTAAAGAATCTGTCCCTCTCCACCTTCTCTATGCCTTTCATGATTTTATAAGTCTGTATCATGTCCCCTCTCAGTCTCCGCTTTTCCAGGGTAAAGAGCCCCAGCCTGTCTAACCGTTCGGCATATGAGAGGTTCTCCATACCCTTTATCATCCTCGTTGCTCTCCTCTGGACCCTCTCGAGTATTGCCATGTCCTTCTTGAGGTATGGCGACCAGTATTGGACGCAGTATTCCAGATGTGGGCGCACCATTGCTCGATACAGTGGCAGGATAACTTCCTTCGTTCTGGTAGTGATACCCTTTTTGATAATGCCCAGCATTCTGCTCGCTTTTTTTGAGGCCGCTGCACATTGCGCCTCCGGCTTCATTGTGTTATCCACCAATACCCCCAGATCTTTTTCTTGGCTGCCTTCCCCGAGTACCCTCCCTCCCATCGTATAGCTGTACCTGGAGTTCCCCTTCCCTATGTGCAAGACCTTACATTTCTCCACATTGAAGCTCATCTGCCATTTTTTTGCCCACTCACTCAGTTTGTTCAGGTCGCTCTGCAGGTCTTTGCATTCCTCAACAGTTCTGACCGTTCTGGAGAGTTTTGTGTCATCCGCGAACTTGATAACTTCGCACTTTGTCCCCATTTCTAGATCATTAATAAATATATTGAACAACAGTGGTCCCAGCACTGACCCCTGCGGAACACCACTTGTGACCCCTATCCAGTCAGAGTAGTGCCCCTTTACTCCTACCCTCTGCTTCCTGTCCGCCAGCCAATTTTTGATCCATCTGTGCACGTCCCCTTCCACCCCGTGACTCCACAGTTTCTTTAGTAGGCGTTCATGGGGCACCTTGTCGAAGGCTTTTTGGAAATCTAGATATACAATGTCTACGGGGTCACCTTGGTCCAATTGTTTACTTATCCCCTCAAAGAAATGCAGTAGATTTGTCTGGCATGATCGGCCTTTACAGAAACCATGCTGGCTTGATCTCATCAGATTATTTTTTTCTATATGCTCATTGATACCTTCCCTGATCAGTGATTCGGCCATCTTCCCCGGAACAGAGGTTAAGCTCACCGGTCTGTAGTTTCCCGGGTCACCTCTCGATCCTTTCTTGAAGATTGGTGTAACATTCGCTATCTTCCAGTCCTCCGGGATTACCCCTGTTCTCAAGGACAGGTTGCAAATATGCCGCAGTAACTCTGCTGTTTCATCTCTGAGCTCTTTCAGTATTCTCGGGTGGATCCCGTCTGGGCCCGGAGCTTTGTCAGTTTTTAATCTATCTATCTGCCTGAGAACGTCTTCGAGGCTTACCTCTATGCATGATAATTTCCCCTCTTGATCTCCCCTGAAGATTTTTTCTGGTTCTGGCACACTAGATGTGTCTTCTATTATAAAGACCGACGAGAAGAACTCGTTTAGCCTACCGGCCACCTCTTTTTCCTCTTTCACCACTCCCTTCCGGTCACCCTCATCCAGGGGTCCCACCTCCTCCCTCGCTGGCTGTTTCCCTTTCACATATCGGAAAAATGGTTTGAAATTTCTTGCTTCGTTGGCCAGTCTCTCCTCATACTCTTTCTTGGCTTTCCTGACTACTCGGTGACATTGTTTTTGATACTGCCTGTGCTCTCTCCAATTTCCTTCGGTTTTGTCTTTTTTCCACTTCCGAAATGATTTTTTCTTGTCTCCTATCACTTTCTTTACTTCACTGGTTATCCATGCAGGGTCTTTCGTCTGATTCTTTTTGGATCCTTTCCTAAATCTTGGTATATATAGGTTTTGCGCCTTGTTTACTGTGTGCTTGAATAGGGACCAGGCTTGCTCCACAGTCCACGTTTCCTTGGAGCTGTTTCTGAGCTTCTTCCTCACCATTTGTCTCATGGCATCATAGTTCCCTTTCTTGAAGTTAAACGTTGTTGCCTTGGTTCTCTTTCCCTTAGGTAATCCTATTTGCACTTTGAACTGAATCATGTTGTGGTCACTGGTTCCTAGTGGTCCCACGACCTCCACTCTCTTTGCGGGTCCTTTCAGCCCATTGAGGATCAGATCCAGAATCGCTGATCCTCTCGTTGGTGCCTCGACAAGTTGTTCCATGAAGCTGTCCTGAACAGCTTCCAGGAACTCCGTTTCCTTTGCACATTTTGAATTTCCAAGACACCAGTCTATCCCAGGGTAGTTGAAATCTCCCATAACTATGGTGTTTGGGTTTTTGCATTCCCTTCTCAGCTCGGCTATCATTTCTGTATCCTCGGCTTCGGTTTGCCCAGGTGGACGGTAGAACAGTCCCATCTTTATCTCGGATCCGTTGCTTCCTGGTACTTTGACCCACAATGACTCCAGTTGGGCATTTGTTCCTGCTGTGTCCAGAGTGGATGAGTGAATGGGTCCCTTATGTATAGTGCTATTCCTCCTCCTTTCTGGTAAGTCCTGTCTTTTTATGTTGTGATCCACGTTGTTTATCAGACACATTTTGGACCCCTGGGATAGATGTGTTAAGCTCTGGAACACGTTGCCAGAGGTTGTGGTAAAAGCGGATAGCGTAGCTGGTTTTAAGAAAGGTTTGTACAAATTCCTGGAGGAAAAGTCCATAGTCTGTTATTAAGATATGGGGGAAGCCTCTGCTTGCCCTGGATCAGTAGCATGGAATATTCCTACTCCTTCGGTTTTGGCCAGGTACTAGTGGCCTGGATTGGCCACCGTGAGAATGGGCTACTGGGCTTGATGGACAATTAGTCTGGCCCAGTAAGGCTATTCTTATGTTCTTATGTAAAATTCAGACCATGTTGGGTCCTCGTTTCTTTAGGCTGCAAGTGGACTGCTTTTGATACAATGTTTTATTGACACCAATAAAGTTCCTGCATCAAGTACGTCAGGTCTGCAGTTTTCTTTTTTGGTTTCATTAGCATAGGAGCCCTTACAACACCTATTTTCTAGGTGGTAAGGGCCCTTTGATTCTTTACAAAGTGCAATACCCTTTGAAGGATTATTCATCCTGAAGAAACGCTTTGTGAAAATTCATCTAAAATAACATTTTGCATTATTTTTATGTTGACCTCATTGAAGGTATTAAAATTAGCAACTGACAATACCAACATAAGACCCGAAGATCTGAAGAGAAATGAAGCATGCAATGTACCGTAAATCAAACCAGCTCACAGACATCTGCAGATTGACTCCCACACAGGTATGGAAAACATGTTCCCACACAGACTTTAGGTTTATTATGGATTTTACTATTTTTATGTAAATAGCATAATAAAAATATTAGCTTATAAAAATTGAAAAAATATTATAATTTACTGTAAACTAATACTAGTAAAATATCCTGGTTTGTGTCCACATTATACCCCTTAGAAGCTGTAATTCTGGAAATCCAAATTTAGTAGTCAAAGACATCCATCTGTCATTGCATGCATTTTTAGAAAATTCATTCCAGCATCTGGAAGGGAGAGTGATTCTATAATGCACATGGGTAGCTTGAAACCAAAGATTGAGTTACCCATGACTCATTCCACATGAAGTAGCAAACACACATCTATGCAGAGTCAGACACAGAATTTTATAACACTGACATGCTATTTATTAATCCCCTTATAGTTGAGAATTTGTACAATATTTCTCCACCTTCAATAAACTGAATAAATTCCAAAATGCTATTTATCAGAAAAAAAGGAGCTCTTTACTATATGTGTAAGCCTGAAGTTATCACATTTTAGTTATAGCATGTTGGACTCAGCTTTTAGTCAGCCAGAAGTAGTATAGATAAATACCATTATTATTAAGGAGCAGCAAATATGTACTGTTTGTAATAAGGTCAAACTGTTAGGCATGAAATGCTGTGAGGGACAGTTGCTAAGCCATGGTAATTGTACCACAGCAAAATTAACTCTGCAGTGACTGGTGCATTACATTTATTTTACATTGATGTAACCAGGTGCATCATAGATTCCTGTCTGTAGCAATGCAAAGATATGAGACTGTACTCGTAGCGAGTCCCAAATCAGTCCCTTATTTTAAAGGGCCAGACTGATATTAAAACCAATTAAGCTTGACTCCCAATCTCTTTTAGAAACACACATCCTTCAACCCTGGCACCTACCTGAAGTTTTCCTGGTATTGTAGCTAGTGGGAAGAGGGAAGCAAGAGTGATCCCTGGATGCTCCTGTTTCAGCAGCCCCCATCTTCCATATGGTTACCAAAGTCCCCTAGCAGTAAGAACAGCCCTACTGGGTCAGGCCAATGGTCCATCTAGCCCAATATCCCATCTTCACAGAGGCCAATCCAAGTCACAAGTACCTGGCAAAAACCCAAATAATAGCAGCATTCCATGCTACTGATCCAGGGAAAGCAGTGGTTTCCCCCGTGGACTTTTCCTCTAGGAACTTGTCCAAACCTTTTTTAAAACTAGCTACATTAACCACTCTTACCATATCCTCTGGCATCATGTTCCAGTGCTTAACTATTCTCTGAGTGAAAAAAAATTCCTCCTATTGGTTTTAAAAGTATTAGTAACTTCATCGAGTGTCCCCCTAGTAGTCTTCCAAAAGAAGGTCAAGCTGTCTAGGAGAGAAGAGCACAGAAACAGAGGGGAACATGGGGTGGGAGGCAGAAAATAGGGATCAAGTGCTGCGAAGGTAGGGGGATGATAAGTGGAATGTAGGTTGAGGGGGATGTGGGCAGAAAGAGGGATGTTTGGGATCATGAAGAGAAGAGGGTGTGTGGAGTGAAAGGCTAGAGAATAGGGGTGGAGGACAACAGGGAAAGAGTGACTGCAGGGTGAAGAAGGGTAGGAGCTGGAGAAAATAAAACAGGACCGGGTAAGAGGTGAGTAGTGAAGAGAGTGTGGAGAGGAGAGGCAAGGAGAGAGGTCTGAGGGTGAGATGAGAAGATAGAGCTGGTGGGGGTGGGAGAGAGAGAGGAGAATGAAGAGATGAGTTGAGAGTACAAAGAGAAGAAAGAGAAATGAGGATGAGAGAGTACGGAATGGGGGAACCTGTTGTGCACAGTCAGATCTATAATCTAGACTGTGGTCAGCATTTATTTTATATTTGTTTGCATTTAAAATATTTACAAGCATTCCAACTTGCATAAGGAATAGAATTTAGACAAACAAGAAAATACTCATACAATATAATAAAACAAACCACCAAACAGTAGATCAAGAAAGGAAAATTTTAATTGTCCACCATTAAAGGGGGAACAAATCATTCAAGAAATAGAGAGAGAGGATGGCTGATACTATATATCTATCTTACTTATCAATGAAAAAATTCAAAGAAACAGCAGAAAATGCATAATAATTTTCTTTAGTCTTCCATTTAACTCCCTTACCCTATGGGTAGGGTACCAAACCAGATTGCCTGTTATGAAGAAAAGCTCTACGATGCTTAGGATCATAACATATATAACAATTACCATAACCAAATTAAGCATTTTACAAGGAAAATGCAAGAAATATTGAATCTTTGACTGGTCAATTTTCCTGTCTGCTGTAATTTCTCCATTGGAATTATTGAGACTAGGAATTCCTAAAGAGGCACTTCCTTCTACATCCCAAGTGTATTCTCTCCCAAAGAAGAAGCACCAGGATAATCGGTAGGAAGAACTTTCTGTGGATAGTGAAGTAAAGGCTGCTTTGTTTACCTCATTGGAATAACTACGAGACGGCATTGTATCTTCCAAAACAGACAATATTTGTTTATTGTTAGTATAAAAACTTACAAAATTACAGCAGCAAAGGCATAGCAGAAAAATGTACTGTCAGTTCAGAATATGCAATGGAGAGAAGAACTTGCACCCATATGCTTAGCAGGGGGCTAGCAGTTCCCCGTAGCATAAGTAAGTGAATCTCTCTGGCCCTATCTATGATGCACATGTTTTTTTATACAGAGCAATTCTTCCTTTGTTCCAAAAAGTCCATCCCCGAATTCTGGTCATGTGACTCCCTATTGGTACATAAAAAAATGTATACCTAACTATTCCTCCTCTCAGTCTATGCCTCTCTCACTTCCATCCCCCCCCCTCCAGTGGGAGGGGGGCCTTAGAATTCTTGGTGAACTTTCTTCCTCCAGCGCTGAGATCCTTATCACTTTGCAGATGCTAATTAGTGGTTTTACAATTCTGTGCATCTTCAGGATGGCATCCTTGTATGCTGAAAGTTGGCAAAGGTGACCTTTCAACAATCCAGCTGCTTGTTTCCCATAACTCGATTCAGAAAATGTTTTGGTACCAAGTTCTCTCATCTTGCTACACCCACATCGTCCTGCAGGGATCCTTGCTCATTATAAATGTTTTATGGCTTTCCAGGGTGCCTGGCATATGAAGTCGTACAGCACTGATAACAGTTCAGCAGAACCTTGGAGAAATATCCTCCCAGCAGGGAATGGAGACAGGAACTTTGCAGCACAAAGGCCAGCTGGGTTAGCATTTCAAAGGATAGATGTGTTCACAGACAGCAAGGTACAGGCTGGGCCTGGCTATGGGAAAATATAGGTCTGTAGTGTCCAGCATACATGAGTGAGGCCAGTATGGCCAGTTGATCTGTATGTCCAGGTTATCCATGTCAATAGCTTGAATCTTATGCAGGGCCAGATTAACCAATAGGCCCAGTAGACACATGCCTCAGGCCCGAATTAGTCAGGGGGGCCCGCTGAAGGACGACTTACCATGCAATTTTTTTCAGAAGACAACGGGCCCCAGCTTTTCCCTCCCTGCACGGCAACAGACCCGACGACAATAACGCCACCCCCTCCAGCATCGACGGACGGCAATGCAGCCAACCGCCGGTATCAATGGCAACACAGCTCCAAGAAGGTCCCACGATGACTGCGTCTGCCGGAAGAAGTAAGTGACGTCGGAGGGGGATGGACTGGCAGACACAGTCATCGTGGGATCTTCTTGGAGCTGTGTTGGCCGTGTTGCCGTTGATGCCGGAGGTTGGCTGCATTGCCGTCTGTCGATGCTGGGGGTGGGGGGCGGTGTTGCCATTGTTGATGCCAGGTAGGGGCACGTTGCCGTTGCAGGGGGGGTGCGTTGCCGTTGCTGTGTGGAATGAGTGGTGGAGGGAGAGAAAGGGGGCATATGCTGATGGAATTGGTGTGCAGGGAAAGAGGGAAAACAAGGAGGAAGGATACTGGATGGATTTAGGCTGGAGAGAAAGAAAGGTGGCTAATGTTGATGGAATTAGTATGCAGGGAAAGGGGGAAAACAAGGGGGAAGGATACTGGATGGATTTAGGTCAAAGAGAAAGAAAGGGGGCAGATGCTGATGGAATTGGTGGGAAGAGAGAGGAGAGAGTGAAATGCCAGACCATGGGGGTGTGAGTGTGGGAGAGGGAAGGGAAGAAGAGGAGAAGAGAGAGATGCCAGATCATTGGAGGAGGGAATGGAAGAAGATGGATGCCAGACCAATGGGGGTGAAGGGAAAGATGGAAGGGGGAGGCATACAGTTTCTGGAAGTGGCACAGGACAGGGTAGTTAGGAAGATAAACGGAGAGATGATGGACCCTGGGGTGGTGGGGAAGGAGGAAGAGATGCTGGATGAAAGGGTAGCTGAGAAAATGACAAATTGTGGATCTGGGGATGGTGGGGTCCATTGCCACAGCTGCGGATATAGACACAAAAAAGGAAAGATGCCAGACCTCCAAGGGAGGGAAGGGAAATGGAAGGGGAGGACAGAGATGGAAGATGGATGGCTAGCATAGAGGAAGAAGAAAATGACAAATGGGCAGCATGGTGGTGGTGGCGGCGGTGGCATAGGGGAGGGCAGAGAGAAAGAAAGAAAGGGGGGGAGACAGGGAGCCAGAAAGAAAGAAAGGGGGCAGGGTGAAAGAAAGAAAAAAATGGGGCATGGGGAGAGAAAGAGAAAAACAGACATACAGAAAGAAAGGGGGCATGGAGAGAGAAAGAAAGAAGAGGACAGGATGAAACAAAGAAAAAGTTGGGGGAGGGAATGAGGTCTGGAGGAGAGGAAGCATACAGGAGGCTGAAAAAAGAGAAGAAATATTGGATGCACAGTCAGAAGAATAAAGTGCAACCAGAGACTGATGAAATTACCAAACAAAGGTAGGAAAAATTATTTTATTTTCAATTTAGTGATCAAAATGTGTCCATTTTGAGAATTTATATCTGCTGTCTATATTTTACACTATGGCCCCCTTTTACTAAACCGCAATAGCGGTTTTTAGCGCAGGGAACCTATGAGCATCGAGAGCAGCGTGGGGCATTCAGCGCAGCTCCCTGCGCTAAAAAACGCTATCACAGTTTAGTAAAAAGGGAGGGAGTATATTTGTCTATTTTTGTATAGTTGTTACTGAGGTGATATTGCATAAAGTCATCTGCCTTGACCTCTTTGAAAACCCGCGGAATATAAATGATAATTAACATTTTCTCTGCTTACAGTATGCTTTGTGTTTTTAAAATTTTATTGTTGGTAGATCATTTTGACTTGGCCACGAAGGTAAGGGGGAGGGAGGGGAGCTGCTGAAAGATATCTAGTAATCCTTGCAGGCTTGACTGTGCAGGGAATTATTTTTGTAAAATCATGTTTTGTTATGTGACTAGCATTATTTAGACTTTAATTTCTATGAATGAATAGAATGAAAATGATATAAAATTACTTGCTTGTGTTTATGTGCGTGCGCTGAAGGAAAGTGGAGAGAGAGTGGGCTGAGGACGCTGAAAGGAAATGAGAAACAGAGTGGGGAAAAGACACTGATTTATAAATTGACAATTGTACAGAATAGTGTTTCTTTTTATACTTTAATATAATAAGTTCAATATAAAACAATTCAAGGCTTGTGTGGATGGAATCAGGTGGTTTGTGGGGATGAGGACCGAGCTTACGGGGATTAGTCCAATAAAATGGTATTTTCTTATTTCTCATTATTTGTTTTATTTTTATTTGTTAATTTGTAAAGTGGTGATTGTTATGTATCAGTTTTTTCAAATTTACATCTACTGTCTTTATATTTTGCACAGTATTAGAGGACATGTATTACTGTTTTTGTGGTGTTGCATTGTATGCAGAGTCTGGTTTCTTGGCAGTTCAGTTTAACTTTTGTCTACATATTTCTATTTTTAGTTTGTGATTATTCCATATTGGGCAAGGATGTCTGTGTGTATGAAAGGGACATGGCTTTCTGATAGCATCGACTGTACAGGATCAATTGACTGTGCAGGATCTGGTTTGTTTAGTTTTACAATGTATGTGTTGGTGTTCTAGTGCTCACTGCAGTGTTTAAGATGCTGCCTTTTCCTAGGTACACTCTTGTTGTGCAATATGTAGATTGTTACTAAAAATCATATTTTTCATATAGATGGGGGGTATCAAAAAATGATGGGCCCTGGGTGTCATATATGCTAGGTACGCCACTGTGTATATATATATATATATACAATATATATATGTATATATATATATATATATATATATATATATATATATATATTGCATCATCTGGTTCAATATTAACACTGGCTTTTACTAAATTGCAACAGAGCTTCTTACCATGGGCTGGCGAGGTAAATGCTCCGATGCTCATAGGAATTGAATGAGTGTTGGAGCATTTGCCTCACTGACCTGTAGTAAAAAGCTCTACCACAGTTTAGTAAAAGGAGCCCTAAGACAGGTGGAGACTGGATTCATTCAAAAATCTAAGTTGTAGATATCAATTGGTGATATGCAGGATTATCTCAAAGAGCTGTTAGTTGGATGTGAACATCTGGAAGAAGTAGAAAAGCATTGGGCAAAACTGAAAGTAGCTATTTCAAGGGCAACAAACCTTTTTGTAAGGAAAGTAAAAACACAAGGAAAAGTAGTAGCTGAAAAGGTAAGGGAAAAGAAGTTAGCCTTCATAAATTACAAGAGATTGCAAAAGAGAAAGGTGACAATATCTGGAAAAGTTAATAGAAGCTGGTAAAGTAGTCAAGAAAGCAAAGATGCAAATGAAAGAAAAAAAATAGGCAATACAGCAAAATGTGTGTGTGGAGGTGGGAGTGGGGACAAGATATTTTTAGGTATGTTAGTGCAAGGAGGAAGTAGAAAAGTGGCACTGTGAGACTCATAAGAATAGTCATACTGGGTCAGACCAGTTTCCTATTTCCAACAGTGGCCAATCCAAGTCACAAGAACCTGGCAGAAACCCAAATAGTAACAACATTCCATGCTATTGATCCAGGGCAAGCAGTAGCTTCCCCCATGTCTGTCTCAAATGCTTCCATGAACTTATTCAAACCTTTCTTAAACCTAGCTACACTAACCACTGTAAAGACATCCTCTGGCAATGAGTTCCAGAGCTTAACTATTTTTGAGTAAAAAAAACTATTTCCTCTTATATGTTTTAAAAACTATTTCCATGTAATTTCATTAAGTTTCCCAGGTTTTCTTACTATTTGAAAGGATGAAAAATTGATTCACTCTTACCTGTTATATACCACTCAGGATTTTGTAGACCTCAATCATATCCCACCTCCCCACCCAGCCATCTCTTTTTCAGGCTAAAGAACTTCAACCGAAGAACTCCAACCTCTAGTTTTTCCTCATACAAGATGAGGCCCATCCCCTTTATCATTTTGGTCACTTTTTTTTTAATCTCTTCTAGTTTTGCTATATCTTTGAGATGTTACAACCAGAACTATGCGTAATACTCAAAGTGAGGTCACACCATGGAGCGATACAGAGGCATTATATTCTTGGTCCTAATAATTCCTAGTATCCTTGGCACACTGGGCAAATGATTTCCGTGTAGTGTCTACAGTGACACCTAGGGCTCCTTTTACGAAGGTGCGCTAGTGTTTTTAACGCATGTACCGGATTAGCACACACTATAATGCGCGCTAGTTAAAAAACTACCGCCTGTTCAAAAGAGGAGGCGGTAGTGGCTAGCACGTGCGGCAATTTAGCTCACACTATTCTGCGTGTTAAGGCCCTAACGCGCCTTCGTAAAATGAGCCCCTAGATTTTTTCTTTGGGTGCTGACTCCTTATGTGGACCCTAGTATAAGGTAACAATGATTTGGAGTATTCTTCCTGTTGTGCGCATTTGTCCACATTAAGGGCTCCTTTTACTAAGCTGCGATAGCTACGCGGCTAGAACTAATGCCAGCTCAATGTTGGTGTTAGCGTCTAGCGCACGCTAAAACCGCTATCGCAGCTTAGTAAAAGGAGCCCTAAATTTCATCTGCCATTTAGATGTCTAGCCTTCCAATTTCCTAAGGTGAAGGGGAGGAATACATAGAAGCAGATAAGGATAAGGTAGAATTACTTAACAAATATTTCTCTTCTGTGTTCACAGGTGGAATAGGACCACAGGAGACAAACACAAATAGGAATGGAAGTGTGGTAGACTCTGAAAAATTTTCAGAGGATTGTGTTTGTGAGGACCTAGCTAAAATAAAGGTGGACAAAATGATGGGGCTGGATGGTATATATCTGAGGGTACTGAAAGAACTTAATGAAGTTCTAGCATCTCCACTGGCTGAGCTTTTCAGTGCTTCTCTAGAGTCAAGAGTGGTCCTGGAGGAATGGGAGGCTTTTATTTAAAAGACATTTCTAAATATGTTTTCTAAATAAAATTTCTGGTGAATTCACTGTGCAATTGTCGCTGCAAGATTTCTGTGTTCTTATACAGAACATTATACAATATAAGCACTGTGCTACTTTTTCTTTAAGAAATTTTTCTGCCTGATGGTGCAATTTTCTGTGTTGCTTCCCTTTAAATCTTTTGAAGCTTTAGATTGGTTTCTCTTTTCTCAGTGTTTATTTAGCCCCTAATGCCATCTTGCTGCTTTTCTCTGCTTGCTCCTAAAGTGCCATCTCTTGATGAGCTATGGCGAAACAAGACATTCTTGTCCAGGTTTTTATTGTTGGGGGCTGTGCACTGCACATCAATTCCAGGTGCTTCTTCTTCCTAACTTCTGAAGTTTGATTCCTTCTTTGTGCAGCTTGTCTGTATTTTGCCTTGTTAACATTATTTGTATTTTTGCTGTATGTTAAAATCAATAAAAAAAAATCTTTGAACTGAAAATCTTCTGAAGTTTATACCATGAGGAAAGGGCTCCTGAGCTATTGTTATCATTGACTGTCTTTGCGAATCTGGCATGAGTTTGCTGAAACAATGGAGTGACTTCAGGATTGAGCTGTTTTATAAATTACTGTGAACAGTTTCAAAGGTTTTGTGTGGAACTTGGTTTGTTCTAATATTCCTTGCACATTGAACCTTTTTCATGCCTGCTTTTGGGGGAATAGGTTTTCTCGCTTAAAGTGCAGTGTTAACCTCAGAGAATTTTTTTTTCCTACTGTCCCTTTCTCAGGCTGAAACCTCTGATTATACTGGGACTCCAATAAGGATGATAAGTGTGATGTATACTTACATCCTAGAGTTTTGAGTGTACTTTTTTAAATGCTGATACGTATATAGTGGTACAGAGGTCACTAGTAGCTAGCTGTAAGTAAACATTTTAATATTTTTTGATTGAATTTGACAAAGTACCTCATGAACTTCATGTGATAGGTGGTAGTGTTGTATTGTGAATTAAGAACTGGTTAGGATTGTCATGCAAATGATTTCCTTTCTGGTGGGCGAGCTTATGCTTAACTTATAAGTATGAGAAAATGAATGCTTACTTGCTGGGGCATAATAAGATATTCAAATTGGTTTGAGGTCCATTGACGTCTTTTGTAGATTTGTTATATTTGCCTTTTATCTTTATTTTCCGCTGTATTGCACCCACACATCTGGGGGGGGGGGGCGGGAGGGGGACATATCTTTTATTTTGGTATTATTCCTGATGGTAATGATGGATGGGGGAGGGAATTTTTATCTTTTGTATAGTTTCTGATTGTTTATAAGTGCTTATTTAATTATTATTTGTATGTAAATTGTATTGCACTTTTTGTTGACATTAAAAACTAAATAAAATTAAATTAAAAAAGAACTGGTTAGGATAGAAAACAGAGAGTAGGGTTAAATGGTCAGTATTCTCATTAAATTTGAGTGCCATATTTAGAACCCGGGGGATTATGCTTAAGGACTATGGCATGTGTAAATCAATTATACAAAATATCTTCTCATGCCTCCCTGCTCTACCCTGATTATACGTAATTGGTTCAAACTGTCACTGATCAAAAATCATCAACATTCAGAACTCTGTACAAGCTCTCAGAAATGTTACTGAAACAGCCACTATTTAGGCATACCATAAAGGTCACATTAAATCACTGATTTGAGTGATGAATAGGGTCCTTGGACTGAAAGCATTTCCCTCATATTTTTAGAAAGCAAATTTCAATCAGTATAAAACGTCAAGGAGCGAAAGATTTAATCAGGAAGTTGGTCTCTGTATTCAGTTTGAAAGAAATAACTTCTTTTAACTGTTGCCTTTACTAACTATGGTAAACTAATTTTTAAATTACATTTAAGTTCATAAGAATTTTTGATCAATGAGGAATGCTGCACAAGTGCTTTCAAAGCATTTTGTCAGATCATGCATATCCTCTTCCCACTAACAAAAAAACAGTCTGTAACAAATTGTGTAAATGTTTTCATGGCTTATTGTGTTATGGTCCTCCTGATGGGAAAAAACTTTATTTTCACAAAATCTTTTAGCACCTGCAATTTCAACTGAAACACAAAAATTATATGTCTCTGTAACTTTCTGACAGCTGACAGCCTAAAGGTAAAACTGAATTCTTACTGTTGTCAAATGCAATTCAATCATTGCCATTTTTGTCTGAATCACTGAAAACATGTCAACATGCTCTACTGTAGACATTTCACTGCTTGCATTAACCAGTGAACCAGTGCAATATGAGGGTGGTTTGAAATGTTTGTTAAACAATTTAGTCTCCATCGAGGGTTGGAAACTCACTGGATTAAGTGTATAGCCCTCGATGGAGACTATGTTGTCTAACTTGCATTATTACCATATTTTTTCAAACCACCCTCATAGTAACTGTTAATTCCTATTTGCTGA
Organism: Geotrypetes seraphini; assembly: GCF_902459505.1. Classification (NCBI taxonomy): domain Eukaryota; kingdom Metazoa; phylum Chordata; class Amphibia; order Gymnophiona; family Dermophiidae; genus Geotrypetes; species Geotrypetes seraphini. Next base: position 134,116,328 of record NC_047089.1, read on the forward strand.
GGTAATTCCTAACCTCCTTTAATTAGTTGTCAGCATATTCCATCTGGCTGACTGGCTACTTCTATCTGCTCTTTAATTGCCACTTCCTCTTTAGGACCATCTTGTTCCTGTCTGGATATACATATACCTGTATAGACAGTCTTTGCCTGGCTTCCTTGCTAGAACTTGGGCTTCACCATTCTAGTGTTGTCCAGTAATATTCAACTGCCTCACTGTGGCTATATAACATTTCTGATCTTGATTCCTCACTGTGAAATCCTTCTCAGTCCTGAACTTTGGGTTTTTGCTTTGTTCCTGAATTGGGACCTCTCAATGAGTGCCGATATGCTGTTTGCTCCAGCCTTGTCCCTGGTTTCTTTCATTGCCCAGCCCAGTAATCTATCCTAGGTTCTGATTTTGGGTAATTAATGCCTGACAACCACCACCAGCAGAGGCCTCAGCCTGAATGGAAGACAATCCAGTGGCGTACCTAGCATATGTGACACCCGGGGCCCATCAATTTTTGACACCCCCCATCTGTATGAAAACATGATTTTTAGTAACAATCCACACGTCACACATGAGTACCTAGGAAAAGGCAGCATCTTACATAAAAGAAAAACACACCTGAAATTTGTCTCCCCTCCGGCTAGAGGGTGTAAATATAAGAGATACCATCAACAACTGCTATCGTACCAGGCAGCCACATGGGGTAAAGACTTAGAAAAACTAATTGCTCACACAAACAACTATGGCGAATTCAGGAAACACCTAAAAACCTACCTGTTCTTGAAATACCTAGGTAACGAACCAGAACATCAGCCCCCCTCATAATACCACCACATACCCGACCCTGTAAATTGTAAACCCCAACCCTAATCACTAACCATGAACACACCATTCAATTCATGGAATATTTCTAAATTTTGTGTTAGCAGCATGGCACTTCCTGGTCTTGCAGCACACAAACTGTTGTTAATATTATTAATGTTGGAATTACCAGATGTACAATGCTATACCCTTTAATTCACTGTATGTACAGTTTCTCTTTATTGTATTTACAGTTTCTCTTTATTGTAAACCACTTCTCTTTATTGTAAACCGCCTAGAAGTCGCAAGATTGTTGGCGGTATATAAGAATAAAGTTATTATTATTATTATTATTGCAATGAGCAGTACAACATCAATACACCCATTGTAAAACTAAACAAGCCAGACTAGTACAGATCAATCCTGCAGTCAATCCTAACAAAAAACCAGGTCTTTCGAGCACACACTTTCAGCGGATGTCCTCTGGTGGTCGAGGGACCCATGGGCCAGAAGATATCATCTTCTGACTCGATGAGTCCCGTGATGTATTTATACGTTTCAATCATATCTCCCCGTTCTCTTCTTTCCTCGAGTGAGTACAGTCGCAACTTCTTTAGTCTTTCTTCATACGGGAGATCCTTGAGCCCCATGACCATCCTGGTGGCTGTTCGCTGAACCGACTCGATCCTCAGCACGTCCTTTCGGTAGTGTGGTCTCCAAAACTGAACACAGTACTCCAAGTGTGGCCTCACCATGGTTCTGTACAACGGCATCATAACTTCAGGTCTCCTGCTGATGAAACTTCTGCGGATACACCTCAATATTTGTCTTGCCTTGGAGGAAGCCTTCTCCACTTGATTGGCAACTTTCATGTCTTCGCTAATGATCACTCCTAGATCGCGTTCCTCCGTGGTCCTAACCAAGGTCTCACCATTTAGTACATAAGTTCTATGCGGGTTTCTCTAGTGTGAGATAATAAAATTTGCGGATGACATCAAATTATTCAGTGGAGCTCGGACTAAAGAGGACTGCGAAGAATTGCAAAGGGACTTGAACAAACTAGAAGAATGGGCGACGAGATGGCAGATGAAGTTCAACGTTGAGAAATGTAAAGTATTACATGTGGGAAGCAGAAACCCGAGGTACAACTATACGATGGGAGGGATGTCATTGAATGAGAGTACCCAAGAAAGGGACTTGGGGGTAATGGTGGACATGACAATGAAGCCGACGACACAGTGCGCAGCGGCAGCTAAGAGAGCGAATAGAATGCTAGGTATAATCAAGAAGGGTATTACAACCAGAACGAAAGAAGTTATCCTGCTGTTGTATCGGGTGATGGTGCGTCCGCATCTGGAGTACTGCATCCAATATTGGTCGCCGTACCTTAAGAAGGATATGGCGTTACTTGAGAGGGTTCAGAGGAGAGCAACACGTCTGATAAAAGGGATGGAAAACCTCTCATATGCTGAGAGATTGGAGAACTGGGTCTCTTTTCCCTGGAGAAGAGGAGACTTAGAGGGGATATGATAGAGACATACAAGATCATGAAGGGCATAGAGAGAGTAGAGAGGGACAGATTCTTCAAACTTTCAAAAAATAAAAGAACAAGAGGGCACTCGGAAAAGTTGAAAGGGGACAGAGTCAAAACAAATGCCAGGAAGTTCTTCTTTACCCAACGCGTGGTGGACACCTGGAATGCGCTTCCAGAGGATGTAATAGGGCAGAGAACGGTACTGGGGTTTAAGAAAGGATTGGACAATTTCCTGCTGGAAAAAGGGATAGATAGAGGTATAGATAGAGGATTACTGTACAGGTCCTGGACCTGTTGGGCCGCCGCATGAGTGGACTGCTGGACACAATGGACCTCAGGTCTGACCCAGCGGAGGCATTGCTTATGTTCTTATGTTCTTTCTAAATCCATGCCTTGAGAGAATCGGATATTGGACTAGAGCAAGGTTTTTCTCTGGCATTATCAAGAATGAAGAACTCTCAAGCCTAAATGATTCCAGAGCAAAAACTCCTAGATGAGAATTTGACTCGCCCAAAAATGAGCTAAAACCTACAAGGATCATTTTTTCTGTTGTTTCTGAGATTTTATCATGGCTTTCACAGTAAGAAGCATAGGAGGATACAGCTGTAGTTAGATTATTAAAACATTTATATGCCTCACCAAGTTGCTTGACTTATTTGAAGGTATGAATAAACATGTGAATAAAGGTGAGCCAATTGATGTAGTATACGAGATTTAGATCATATCTAGATTTTCAGAAAGCTTTTGATAAAGTTCCTCATGAGAGGCACCTAAGAAAATTAAAGAGTAATGGGGTAGGTGGCAAAGTTCAGTTGTGGATTAGGAATTGGTTATCGGATAGAAAACAGAGGGTAGAGTTAAATGGTCATTTTTTTCAATGGAGGAGAGTAAACAGTGGAGTGCCACCGGGATCTGTATTGGGACTGGTGCTATTTAACTTATTTATCAATGATCTGGAAACTGGAACAAGTGAGATGATTAAATTTGCAGACTACACTAAACTGTTCAAAGTTGTTAAAACACATGCAAATTGTGAAAAATTGCAGGCAGACCTTAGGAAATTGGAAGACTGGGCATCCAAGTGGCAGATGAAATTTAATGTGGACAAATGCAAATTGATGCACATTGGGAAGAACAACTCGAATCTCAGTTACCAGATGCTAAGGTCCACCTTAGGGGTTAGTGCTCAAGAAAAAGATCTGGGTATCATCATAGACAATACGCCCAATGTGCGGCAGTGGCCAAAAAAGCAAACAGGATGCTAGAATTATTTTAAAAAGGGATGGTTAACAAGATTAAAAATATTATAATGTCCCTAAATCGCTCCATCACCTGGAGTATTGCGTTCAATTCTGGTCTCCTTATCTCAAGAAAGATATAGCAGCACTAGAAAAGGTTCAAAGAAGAGTGACCAAGATGATAAAGGGGATGGGACTCCTCTCATATGAGGAAAGACTAAAAAGGTTAGGGCTCTTCAGCTTGAAAAAGAGTCGGCTGAGGGGAGATATGATTGAAATCTACAAAATCCTGAGTAGAACGGGTACAAGTAAATCGATTTTTCACTCCGTCAAAAATTACAAAGACTAGGGGACACGACACTCAATGAAGTTACAGGGAAATACTTTTAAAACTAATAGGAGGAAATTTTTTTTCACTCAGAGAATAGTTAAGCTCTGGAACGCATTGCCAGAGGTTGTGGTAAGAGTGGATAGCGTAGCTGGTTTTAAGAAAGGTTTGGACAATTTCCTGGAGGAAAAGTCCATAGTCTGTTATTGAGAAAGATATGGGTGAAGCCACTGCTTGCCTTGGATTGGTATCATGGAATGTTACTACTCCTTGGGTTTTGGCCAAGCTGGTGGGAGAAAAAGCACCACCATTTTCTTTATTTAAAAAAAAGGTTATTGGCCATAGCCACTTAGAAATAACACTGATGCATGCTGATGTTAAAACCACCAAAATTATAATTTAAGTGTTGTGAGGAGTGAAAGCTCCTAACCCCACCAGGGAAAAGATCTCAATATTATCCATGTGAATACCACTCTTAAATCCTACAACATGCATCAATTCCAAGCTGAAGATCTTTAGCCACCTTCATCTTTCCTCACAGGCAAGTCACCCCATCCCCTTTATCATTTTCATCACCCTTCTCTATACCTGTTCTAATTCTGCTTTATATATTTTGAGATATGGTTACCAGAATTACATACATTTCTTGAGGAGCAATTCAAAGGCATCACAATATACTCAGTTTTATTTTCCATTCCTTTCCTAATAAGCCTTACCAGTGGCGCAGCGCAAATGAAAGGCACCCAGGGAGAGGCCCACCCCGCCTTCTCCGCCCACCCACAACTCCCCCCCTCCCCTACCATGTGCACATCCCCTTCCCCTATACCTCTTTAACATTCCTGGGTGAGCAGCATCACCAACATGCTGCCCACATTGGTATAGGTTCTCCCTCTGCCATCACTTCCTAGGCATGGGACCCGGAAGTGACAGCAGAAGGAGAGCCGACACTGGCACGAGCAGTAGGCTTGAATTGCTGCTTGCACTGGAAAAGAGCTAGAGGTAAGGTGGGGGGAAGTGAAAGTGTACACACAGCAGGGGAGGAGTGGGAACGAGTAGGGGTCGGAGAGGAAGATGGTTGCCAGCACCTGGGGCGGACTGCATCCCCCACCCCACCCCTTACTATGACACTGATCCTTACATTCAATATGCTTTCTTAACCACTGCAGCACAACTGAGCAGAGGGTTTCAACGTATCGTCAACAATGACACCTATATCCTTTTCCTGGATGGCGACTCCTACTGTGGAACCTTGCATCACGTAGCTATAGTTTGGGTTTCTCTTTCCCATTGCATCACTTTGCAATTGCTCATTCATTCTTTAACCTCAGTTCTTGAAACTGATGCTATCACAACCCTTATTCACTCACTAGTCATTTCTCATTTAGATTACTGCAACTCCCTATATAATGGAATTACTAAAAAAGAATTACGTCGTCTACAGCTTATTCAAAATACAGCAATCAAACTTATCTATACCATTGGAAAATATGATCATGTCAGTCCTCTTCTGCGAGAAGCACATTGGCTACCCATAACCCACCATATCACTTATAAAACTTTACTGCTGGTCTTCAAAATCAAACTTTCGCATCTCCCATCTTTTCTTGATAAACTCATCAACCCCTTTTGCTCTTCCCAGACCCTTAGATCAGCTGATCAGAGCTTATTGACTATACCTTCCATCAAAGAATTCTACTACATTAGAAATACTAATTTTTCTGTTGTAGATCCAACTTTATGGATATCCATGCCACCTCAACTCCGCTTCGAAAACTCCCTCGAGACTAAACTCAAGACTAAACTAAAAACATTCTTATTCCAAGATGCATACCACAGCGTCTAAATATCTCCTTTCCAACAGAATAGCAGTATATTACACAAACCGCTTTTAAGAAGTGATCCCCATTCCTGGTGTTTTATTCCCCCTCTTCCCTTTAATTAATTTGTTTTTAATGATGTAATTATTAACTTCCCCCCCCCCCTTTATCCTTAAACTCATGTTTGTATTTATAATTTCTCTATTTAATGTTCACATTTTCCCCTCCTGCCCCCCTACAAAAAATTATTATAACCTTTTTTAGCTTTGTAAACCGGCCAGGTGCACGTCGATGGCCGGTATATTAAAATTTAATTAAACTTGAAACTTAACAGATCAGAGAAGGTTATCATGCTGCTGTACTGTGCTATGGTGCGCCCTCACCTGGAGTACTGCATCCAGCACTGGTCGCCATGAAGAAGGACACGGTACTACTCGAAAGGGTCCAGAGAAGAGTGACTAAAATGGTTAAGGGGCTGGAGGAATTGCAGTACAGAGAAAGATTGGAGAAACTGGGCCTCTTCTCCCTTGAAAAGAGGAGATTGAGAGGGGACATGATCAAAACATTCAAAATACTGAAGGGAATAGAGTTAGCAGATAAAGACAGATTGTTCACCCTCTCCAAGGTAGGGAAAACGAGAGGGCACTCTATAAAGTTGAAAGGGGAGAGATTCCGTACAAACGTAAGAAAGTAAGAAACAAACGTGAGAAAGTTCTTCTTCACCCAGAGAGTGGTAGAAAACTGGAACGCTCTTCTGGAATCTGTTATAGGGGAAAAACGCTCTCCAGGGATTTAAGACAAAGTTGGACAAGTTCCTGCTAAACTGGAACTACGCAGGTGAGGCTGGACTCATTTAGAGCACTGGTCTTTGACCTGGGGCCGCCATGTGAGTGGACTGCTGGGCACAATGGTCCACTGGTCTGACCCAGCAGTGGCAATTCTTATGTTCTTATGTCTGCCATTTTGATGCCCAATCTCCTAGTCTTGCAAGGTCCTATTGCAATTTTTTACAATCCTCTTGCAATTTAACAACTTTGATCAACTTTGTGTCAGCTGCAGCAAAAGAAAGCAAATAGGATGCTAAGATTATTAGGAGAGGGATGATAAATAAGACAGATAATGCCTCTGTATCACTTCATAGTGATTCCTCGCCTTGAGTATTGTGCATATTTCTTGTCACCATAGTTCAAAAAAGATATAGCGGAATTAGAAAAGGTTCAAAGAAGAGCGACCAAAATGATAAAGAGGATGAAACTCCTCTCGTATGAAGAAAGACTAAAGAGGTTGGGCCTCTTCAGCTTGGAAAAGAGATGGTTGAGGGGTATATGATTGAGGTCTACAAAATCTTCAGTGGTGTAGAATGGGTAAGAGTGAATCAATATTTCACCTTTTCAAAAAGAACAAACACCAGATGACTCTCAATGAAATGACTTGAGAATACTTTTAAAACAAATAGAAGGAAATATTTTTTTTACTCAAAGAAGAGTTAAGCTCGTGAACTCATTGCCAGAGGATGTGGTTACAGCCAGTGGCATAGTAAGGAGTGGTGATGGGGGCGGTCCACCTTGGGTGCCATCTTGCTTGAGGCATCCCTCCTCCTCTCCGCCCCTTCCAACTACTCTCCCTGCCACGTGTGTGCCCCTTCCCTTCCCCCTCACCTTTTTAACTTCAGCCCGAGCAGCCACCAACTTACTGCCCACGTCAGCTTCGACGCACTCTTTGATGTCACTTCCGGGACCTACGTCTAGGAAGTGATGTAAGAGAGAGCGCCGAAGCCAACGCAGGCAATAGGTTGGTGGCTGCTCATGCCAAAGTTTAAAAGGTACAAGGAAGGGGCTTATGTGGGCGGCAGGGGAGAAGGGAAAGGGCGCCCTGCCCTGGGCACTGCTTACCCTTGCTATGCCACTAGTTACAGTGGTTAGCATAGCTGGGTTTAAGAAAGGTTTGGGGAAGTTCCTGGAGGAAAAGTCCATAGTCTGCTATTGAGACAAACATGGGAGAAGTCACTGCTTGCCCCAGATCGATAGCATGGGTTTCTGCCAGGTACTGTAATCTGTATTGGCCACTGTTGGAAACAGGAAACTAGGCTAGATGGACCATAGGTCTGACCCAGTATGACTGTTCTTATGTTCATATCATTTATAAATATACTACAAAGCAGCGGTCCCAGCACAGACCCCTGGGGAACCCCACTATTTACCTTTTTCCATTGAAATTACAGACCATTTAACCCTACTCTCTGTTTTCTTTTAGTTCTATCATGTTGGTCCTATTATGAGGTTTAAATTTGTCATTTCCAAGTTCATCTCATTTATTGTATTTATGTTTATATTTGGCCATTTTAATTTTGTCAAGCTGTTAACAAAATTGTAAGTTTTATGTTAAACTATACCTGCTGTGCACTGCCTTGGGTGAATCTCTTCATAAAGATAGTTAACACATCCCAATAAATAATAAAAATAAATAAATTGATGCAGTTGAACTGAAACTACTTCCTTGGTCAAACAATATGACCCAGTTCTTCTAAAGCAGTCTGACATATACAGAAATGGCAGATGACAAAAATCTATAAGCTTTTCTCTTCCTCATGTTTCTTGTATGCAAACTTCAACATATATTAAGAACAAATGAATACCGGTGGAAGCTGTGCAGACAGTTTCATAAAACAGTTTATGAAATGACAAGGTGCATCCTGGGATATTACACCGCATATGTCTATATTGTGCACCCCCATATTTAAAATAAATAACTCCCCTGTGTCTTGGGCTAGGTGGCAAAAGAAAGGTATATGGGCATCTCTGGCATAAGACACTGAAATCCTTCCAACAGCTTCAAAGGAAATCGTACTTAGATGAAGTTTTCTATTTATACAACTGAAGCACTGCATTCATAGTAGTGTAATAGACATTTGTCTCAAGAATTTGAAATACCTCCTCTATGTGATAATTTGGCTGCCTCTTCTAAGACAACTTCACAGCATTACAAGTTAATTAAAGAACAGCTTGATCACAGATATATACAGTAGGTGTTGAAAAAGGGTAGGCTAACAAGCTGAAAACAGAACTAGCAGACGGGGTTTAGGACAGATTTTGGTCTCAATCAGTAAGATGTACAGTGCTTGCAATAATAACAGTCCTTATATCTTGTGATGCTTAGGTCAATTTAAATTCTAGTACAATTAGCTAAAACTGCAGATATAACAAATGTTGGTCCTCTACAACATATATTAAAAAATCTTTCAGAATTAGAGGCTACAGAGATCTAAACAACTCTGTCCAGGAACCCCTGTTCAGGAAAGTTGTTGATCCTCATCTACCGAAATGGTTAACAAGTTGTAAAACATCCCCAGACCCTTCAGTGTATGAGTGCAAAATCAAAATAATAAAGTGAAAATCAAGCAATATCTCTCCGTAAACTCAATTAGCGTCCAATCAATATATTCAAAGTGTTCAATTAAAAAGACAGAAAATAGTAGCAAAAAATACTGATACTGATATCCAAAAGTTGGTAATCCCAATGTACTTAACTTGGCCAGATTCAAGCGTGCCTTATAATGTTTGCTCAACAGAGCTCTGTTTTGGATGGAGCACCTCCTTCATCGGGAGCAAATGCACTACTCGGCCCATCCAACTGAACTGTCTGAAAGGAAGAAAAATGGTGCTGAAGCATGGAAACGGCCACGCTACCATCTGTAGATCAAGGAAAACCGCAATGACATGAAACGTGGTAAACTCTGAATGAATCAAAATGGCCAATCAAAGGAAACTGGAGTCGCAGAGAGCAGGTCAAATAGTAGCATGTGTGATAGGGAGAGTCCTGTCATGCTGGAAGAAACCCTGCAATGCTCTAAAACTATCCCTAAACATGCTCCTAGAAGCAGGCAGGTTAGGGAAACTGTACTACAGAATTTATCCCCAGTGAAAGGCAGCCCAACAGTGACCCGATTATTCTTGTTTAGTTCTAGTGTAGGGAATGGTAAAGGCAAAGAACTATAAGTACCAGCAGGCACTAGGCCAGTGATAGCAAAACCCACAAAGGGATTTGCTCCTGCAATCAACTGTGCTGGGGGCAGGGCTAGTCAGCAGGGAAGCTATCCAGACTCATTAGCAAAGCACCAGAGAACCACAGGTGTTTCTGGGGACAATCAGCACAAGGCTAGAGAAAAGGGTGTGGTCTCTAGGCCAGAGAGGCAGCCACCAGCCTTCAGCCTGCCTGAACTCTTGGAAAGAGGCAGACCAATGCAATCCAGGGGTCAGAAGCCTGAAGCCTACAGGAAACAGGGACATAATCTCAGGTCTGAATCTTGTCAGCATTCTTCTGCTCAAGATTTAGCAAATTTCTTTCAGACAAAAATCACATCAATTAGATCCAATATCACTAGTAAAGTTTCCATTTTCTCAAAAATTGTCAATTTTGATACGTCCTTAAACAGCAATATGTCACTGAATGCTACATGGTCCAAGTTTAGACTTCCTTCTTTAAAAGAGATTGAACATATTCTTCATTCAATAAATCTCAAAGGTTCCAAGTCTGAATCTCTTCCGCCTTTCTTTTTGAAACGTTATTTTTCTATATTTGGGCCTTTTATCCTTCAAATCATTCACAATAGTTTATCTACTGCAACTTTCCCAACCGAATGGAAACATTCTGTTCTTCTTCCAATTATCAAGGATCTAAAAAACAATCTCAATGATAGTTCAAACTATCGACCAATAGCTAACCTTCCTTTTCTCGCAAAATTAACAGAAAAAATAGTATTCTTGCAATTGTCAGACTTCATTGATAAAACACAGGTTCTACATCCCAATCAATCTGGATTTCGTAAAAATCATTCCACTGAGCATTCCCTGCTTGGACTTACTACATCTATTCACTATTATTTGGATCAACACAAATCTGTTTTACTGATCTCTTTAGATCTCGCAGCAGCATTCGACACAATTGACCATCATCTACTACTTCAACGACTTTCATCTATCGGCATAACTGACCAAGTTCACAAATGGTTTCGATCATACTTTTCTGACAGATCTTCAACAGTACATTTCAAAAACTCATTTTCTGAACCCTATAATACTAATTTTGGTATTTCGCAAGGTTCTATATTATCTCCTCTACTGTTTAATATTTACCTGGCTCCTCTCCTAACTCTCTGTCAATCCATCGGGTTTACAGTATATGCTTATGCAGATGACTTGCAACTTATACACACTATTGATCCTACAAGTCCACAAGACATTTTTAATATCAATCAAAAACTAGCCAATATTCATGATTGGCTAAGAACCAACATGCTCTCTTTAAGCATCTCTAAAACTAATATGGTGTTTTTTTCCAGGGAAAGAAGGGGCAAAGCCAATTGCCCCAGTCTCAATTGATAATATACCTCTTAAAATAACTGATACCACCAAAATTTTAGGCGTGTTTATAGACAACAAACTTACGTTTCGTTCACATATTAGTGCATTGGTTAAAAACTGTTTTTATAAGTTGAGGATGATTCGATCATTGGTCCCCCTACTTGATGACAAGTCCCTTAACACATTGGTCCATTCTCTGGTGATTTCTAAATTGGACTATTGTAATTCTTTATTAAAGGGGGCATACCTAAAAGACATTAAACGTCTCCAACTTATTCAAAACACAGCAATTAAGATAATTTCAGGTGCTAAAAAATTTGATCATGTCACCCCTTTGCTACAAAAAGCTCATTGGTTACCTGTCATACATAGGATAACATACAAAATTGCTCTTCTCGTTTTCAAGACTATTCAAAACAAAGCCCCGGCATTTATAGATAGACTTTTGATTCCGTATGATCCCTCTAGAGCCCTTAGATCTACTGCACAGTTCACCCTTAATGTCCCTTCCCTGAAAATAATTGGAACTCGACATAATCTTATTTTTTCTGTAACAACTCCTACGACTTGGAATTCTCTTCCTCTATATTTAAGAACCGAACTAAATCTGCAGAAGTTCAAAAGCAGTTTAAAGTGCTTTCTTTTTAAAGATGCCTTTAATTGTTAAAGATGCTTTTAACAGTTTTCAACACTGATATATATCTAGGCCAGCAATTCTCCAATCCCATCCCTTATGTGTTTTCCATCTATGTACCTTTTTTCTAAAAAAAAAAAAAATTGTAGATCTTCCCCTCTTTCCTATTGTTTCTCATGGCTAATAAAGTAGTCACCCAAGTATGTCTTATTAAGAATTATGTATGTTTAATTTTTTTTTTTAATGTAATGTCAGTGGCGTACCTAGGGTATATGGCACCCGGGACCCATAATTTTTTGACACCCCCCCATGTAAAAAAATATTTTTTGTAATAACCATGAAACTGAATAAATGGTCATAATAGAAACAGGCAGTGAAAATTTTCTTTTATTGAACCTCATATATGTAACCATTATTCCAAACATACCATAACATAACATAAATTATGTCTGAATTGTCATGACATCAGAAGTACATATGGAGTAGTTGCAGGTGATGCTTGGGACAGTTCTGATTGTGTTAGTTCGGTTTTATGTGTTTTTTGAATAGAAGGGTTTTTATTTCTTTTTTGAAGGTTTTGTAGTTTGTGGTCGAGGTCAATAGGTTGTAGAGTTGGGGGTCGAGTGTTGCAGCTCGAATGGCTAGGAGGTTGTCGAACTGTTTTTTTCTTTTGACGTTTTTGGTTGGAGGGTGTGTGAATGGTGCGTGAGTTCTCCTATGTCTGATTGAGGTGGATTGAATTATTTAGCTGAAGAAATTAGTTACCCCCCCCCCCATTCCACACACATTAATTCTCTTCCATTTTTGTTCCCATTATAAAAAACACTGATAAGTTCTCAGAAAAAAAATACATTAAAATAAGAAGTGAAAACAAAGGCCCCTACAGATGAGAACATAACATAAGAATAGCCTAACTGGGTCAGACCAATGGTTCAATGCCCAGTAATCCATTGGTTCAATGCCCAGTAACCCATTCTCATGGAAGCCAATCCAGGTCACTAGTACCTGGTCAAAACCCAAAGAGTAGCAACATTCCATGCTACCGATCCAGGGCAAGCAGATGTTTCCCCCATGTCTTAATAACAGACTATGGACTTTTCCTCCAGGAATTTGTCCAAACCTTTCTTAAAACCAGCTACGCTATCAGCTTTTACCATAACTTCTGGCCACTTCATTTTTAAGCTGAGATCTTTCCTTCCAAACAAAGACTTTGCTAGATGTCAAATACAGCACAAGGTAACTTCACATGGACTTAGCTGTGCAGGAAATGTGATTCTCCTCATACACCCACCATATAGTGCAAAAATGTGCAAAGGTCTGTTTTTTTCTTTCGATCACTACATAGACTAATGCCACACAAGCAGCACTGTTACAAACATATTCTGTAGGTCAGTGCTAAGGTTAACAAAGTTTCCTTCCTTGGACCAGAAGGAGATACTGACAAACCACTGGAAGAGATCCCAAAACAACTACCCAGGAACAACACCCAAAGACCCACTCAGTGTGTGAACCAGTTGAGTGGAGTGGACTAACTGGGGGGATGGAAATGGGCCATGAGTTTGCTCAGCAGAATTTCCCAGATCACCTCTTCCTCTCAACACATTGACACGCTGCCACCACCACCACTAGGAACACCTCACCGGGTAGGCCAGCAATGCTATAAACTTTATAAAACACATTATTATATTTTCTTATAAAGCACATATTTTAACTGAACTCTCTGACATCCTCAGCCTTTCCATTCACAAAAACAGAAGGAAGAAAAGTTCCCATTTCCTGCTGTCTCATGTCCCCGGCCTATACAATATTTTTCTTCTGCAGAATGCTGACCGTTCAAAAATCTGACCAAATCCTCATTTCACTTGCATTGTAAAGTACTGAGGATGCCATCTCTCCCCAATCCAGGTCCTAATGTCTAAGACAGTAGCGCAAACTAGTGCTGCCAGATTCAGGAAAAAATTTCGATTCGATTCAGCCTACTGAATTGGTTTATCAATTCGATTTTCCTGCCCAATTGGGTGTTTTTTTCAAACATCCTGGTGGGTTTATTTTATAGCTTTTTCACCCCCCTTTGGCTTCTCCTAACCACACCGGCGCTGTGGTGTAAATAAAATAAAGAAACAAAAAGGACTTTTCCTCTCTCTGTTAAATCCTAGCTCACGTTTGCGGTCTAACACCAGCTCTGGCAGGATACACATTTCAAATCTGACATATTGTAATCACAAAACAGAAAATAAAATTAGTTTTTCTACCTTTTTGTTGTCTGGTTATTTTTCAAATCTTGTTGGTCCAAGGCTCTGGTTGTCTTCTGATAACTTGCTTGCCAGGGTCTCCTTCTTTCTCCGTGCTAACCATCCATCTGCCATCTCTGTCCTCCCCTTCCGTTTCCCTTCTCTCCCCCAGATGTCTGGCATCTTTCCTTTTTTTGTCTCCCTCCACAGATCCACCTTTTCTTAACTACCCTTTCATCCGGCATCTCTCCCTCCTTCCCCACCACCCCAGAGTCCACCATATCTCCCTTTCTTTTCCCAACTACCCTCCTAACCAGTATCTCTATCCCCTCCTCCACACCATCCCTTGTGTCCAAATTCTCTCCCTTTCTGTTCCTTCCCTCCCTAAAACCCATGTCCATCATCTCTCTCTCTCTCCTCTATTTTCAGACCCATTATTTCTTCCCACCCAAAGTCCGGCATATGCACATCTCTTTGAACCCCTCCCCCTTCCCTCCATGTACTTCTACACCAGGGCCCCCCTCCCCTGAAGGCCTGTCCTCCCCTTAAAGGTCTGCATCCCACCCTTGAAGGCCTGTCCCCCCCCTTGAAAGCCTGCCTGCCTGCTCCCCATGAAGGCCTGTCCCCCCCTGAAGGCCTGTCCCCCCCCTTGAAGGCCTGCAACCCCCTGAAGGCCTGCACCCCCCCAAAGGCCTGTCCCCCCCCTTGAAGGCCTGCCTGCCTGCCTGTTCCCCTTGAAGGCTTGCCCCTCCTGAAGGCCTGTCCCCCCCTTGAAGGCCTGCACCCCCCTGAAGGCCTACACCCCCCTTGAAGGCCTGCCTGCCTGTCCCCCATTTGAAGGCCTGTGCCCTCCCTTGAAGGCCTGTCCCCTCCCCGAAGGCCTGCACCCCCCCAAAGGCCTGCCTGTCCCCCTTGAAGGCCTGCCCCCCCTTGAAGGCCTGCCCCCCTTGAAGGCCTGCACCCCCCCTGAAGGCCTGCACCCCCCCTGAAGGCCTGAACCCCCCGAAGGCCTGTCCCCCCCCCTTAAAGGCCTGCCTGCCTGTTCCCCTTGAAGGCCTGCCCCTCCTGAAGGCCTGCCCCCCGGCCTGCCCCCCCTTGAAGGCCTGCACCCCCCTGAAGGCCTGCACCCCCCCTGAAGGCCTGCACCCCCCGAAGGCCTGTCTCCCCCCTTGAAGGCCTGCCTGCCTGTTCCCCTTGAAGGCCTGCCCCTCCTGAAGGCCTGTCCCCCTCTTGAAGGCCTGCACCCCCCCCCGAAGGCCTGCACCCCCCCGAAGGCCTGCCCCCCTTGAAGGCCTACACCCCCCTCGAAGGCCTGTCCCCCCCTTGAAGGCCTGTCTCCCCCCGAAGGCCTGCACCCCCCCATAGTCCTGCCTGTCCCCCTTAAAGGCCTGTTCCCCCCCCGAAGGCTTGTCCCCCTGAAGGCCTGTCTCCCCCCCCTCAACAAGGTCTGACTGCCTGCCCGCCCCACGCTGAACGCCTGCTGCCCCCCCCACCCCACCCCCACTACCTCGAAGGACCGCTCGGCCCCACCACCACGAAGCACTGCTCATTCCCCCGGCCTCCACACTTCAGTCCCTGGGGAAACAGCCTGCAGCAAGATCGCGCGATGCCAGCGATCTTTGCTTGCTTCGGCTGTTTCCTCCGCCGCGGTCCCGCCCCTCCTCTGATGTCAGGATTTTTGGAAGAGTCAAAACTGGGTGTAGATGGTGGATGTGTGAATCTTTGTGGGTAGTGAGTTCCGTGTTTTCATAGTTTGACAGTTAAATTAGAGAATGACTCGGTGACAAAATTCATCACCGTTCCCGTCCCCACCGGATAACCGCGGGAAACCATCTTCATGTCATTCTTTAAAGAGAGAGGGAAGAATCAGAGTATGAATGGCCTCAACCACTGACCCACAAGCTTTGCTTAGAAGAATGCTGGTGTAGAAGGACTGAGGTTGAAATAGACACTAGAAAATGACATGGGATTATTTCCCGCGGTTATCTGCGGGGACGGGGACGGTGATGAATTTTGTCACCGTGTCATTCTCTAAGTTAAATGAGTCACAGTGAGCAATGGAGATGGTGTAGACCCTTGTGGCACACCGGATGGCTTGCTCCAGGTGTTTGAAAGCTCATAATTAAAACGTACCTGATAAGTGCGGGATATAAGGAAGCCACGGAACCAGTTCAGCACCTCATCCCTGATACCAATGGCGGCTAGGCATTGCAGCAGTTTCTCGTGGTTTACTAGATCAAAGGCAGAACTCATATTGAATTGCATAACCAGGGCATTAAGGCCCTTACTAGACAGTAGGCGCAGATTGTCTAAGATAGCCGCAATTACTGTCTCAGTACTGAATAACGGTCTAAAACCGGATTGAGTTTCATGTAGGAGAGAGAACTGATCAAGAAAATCCATCAGTTGGATGTATACCAATCCCTCCATAATTTTTACAATGAACGGAATGGATGCTACCGGTCTGTAGTTGGATATTAGGGCTGAAGATTCTTTTCGATTTTTTAGAATTGGGGTTATTATTATGTGACCATTATTAGAGAAAAACTTCCCAGTTTTTAGGTTGTGAGCCAAGTATTGCATCAGCGATAGTTTAAATTCTAAAGGTGCCGCTTTCATGATTTCTGGGGGGCCCAATCTTGTTCAACATCTATATAAGAGACTTGACAGAAGGGCTCCGAGGTAGAATAACATTATTCGCCGATGATGCCAAACTAAGCAATGTAGTGAGCAAAAGCACAACAGACAAAAATTCAATGGCAGACGATATGATGCATGACCTACTTCTACTGGAGCACTGGTCTAGGTCCTGGCAACTCAGTTTCAATGCCAAAAAATGCAAAGTCATGCACCTGGGAAGCCGAAATCCATGCAAGGTTTACACCCTAAATGGCGAGATCCTGACAAGAACTGAAGCAGAAAGAGACTTAGGGGTGATTGTCAGGGAAGACATGAAGTCACAAGTGGAGCAAGCTTCATCCAAAGCAAGGCAAATCATAGGTTGCATATGCAGGAGTTTCGTCAGCCGTAAACCTGAAGTCATTATGCCACTGTATAGATCCATGGTGAGACCGCACCTGGAGTACTGTGTGCAATTCTGGAGGCCGCATTACCGCAAGGATGTGCTGAGACTGGAATCGGTCCAGAGAATGGCCACCAGGATGGTCTCGGGACTCAAGGAGCTCCCATACGAGGAGCGGTTAGGGAAGTTGCAGCTCTACTCACTCGAGGAACGTAGAGAGAGAGGGGAGATATGATCGAGACATTCAAGTATCTCACGGGCCGCATCGAGGTGGAGGAAGATATCTTCTTTTTCAAGGGTCCCGAGGCAACAAGGGGGCATCCGTGGAAAATCAGGGGCGGGAAACTGCACGGTGACACTAGGAAGTTCTTCTTCACTGAAAGGTGAAATAGTCTTCCACTTCAGGTTATTGAGGCCAGCAGCGTGCCAGATTTTAAGGCCAGATGGGATAGACATGTGGGATCTATCCGCAAAGATAGATAGGGAGGGTCATTAGAGTGGGCAGACTTGATGGGCCGTGGCCCTTATCTGCCGTCTACTTCTATGTTTCTATGAACGCAATAGGATTTAGAGTATTTGTTATATAGTCAGGTGTAATTATTCCACTCTAAATCTTGAAAGGAGCTCCAGATCATGTCTGCCGGTATATCATTTCCGTGGGTGAGAGCTATTTGATGATCACTAGGGTCGTTAGTTGAACTATGGATTCTAAGGTTTTTAATTTTTGAATTGAAGAGGAGCAGCAGGGGTGGCAGATGTTGGTGAGGGCGGGAGGGGGGAATCGCTGGCGTGTACCCTGCCTAGCAGCAGCTGCGGCAGCGGTTGGTGAGTGAAGGGGAGGGGGAGTCGCCGGCATGTTCCCTGCCTAGCAGCGGTTGCGGCAGCGGTTGATGAGTGAGGGGGAGGGGGAAGTCACTGGCATGTTCCCTGCCTCCGTGTTCGAAAATAGAATTTGGCACGGACCCAGACACCACGGTGGCAGGGAACATGCCATGTGCACTTAGGGTTTTATTATAGAGGATCCTTCTCTTTTGGGGCTCTTTTAACAAAGCCGTGGTATCAGTTCACCCATGGCAAATACACCAAAACCCATTGAGTTCCTATGGGCTTCAGTTCATTTGTTGTGGGAGAATTAGTACCTCAGCTTTGTAAAAGGGCCCTTTGTTTGCCTACTCACCTTTTTTTTTTTTAAGGTAATGCCTTTGTTTGTTGGCATCAGAGTTTCAGGAATTTTGGAGCCTCTTGGATATGGTATTTTGTACTCTTCCTTTTCTTTCCACCCTCACAATCCCCTATACTGCTTCTAGGAGCTTGAGATCCCTTGATTCCTACTGTCTTGTATGATCAGGCCCAAAATAATCCAGTATGCATCTACAAGACAATCTGCTTTTTGTTTTTTTAGCACTGAAACTTTGAAACAGTTTGCCCCCACCCCTGCGAGCAGACGTTTCTTTTCATAAATTTAAGAGCTTACTAAAAAGTTCAGCAAGTCTTTGGGTCTCAGCTGTTGGGTTAAATGCACGACCAGTTACTGAGGTTGTAGTTGTGTTTGAATGTTCCTGTCTGTTTACTTTCCTGTTTGAATTGGAGTTCCTTTCCTTTTTAAAAATTTTTTTTTTTAGTTGTCCACCACTCTGACCTAGATAGAGCAGTATATCCCTCCTATCTGTGCCCTTCTCTTCCTCTGCCAAATCCAGACTCTGTCCTTTCTGTCTTGCTGCTCCGTATACCTGGAACACACTGCCTGAATCCCTACGGCAGGCTCCGTCTCTGGAAGTGTTCACATCCAGGTTAAAAGCCCACCTCTTTGAGACTGCTTTCGGCTCCTAACTCTTCTCACCTTGGGTTCCGCATCCCCAACCCTCTATGTCATGTCTGTCTGTCCAACTTAGATTGTAAGCTCTTCCGAGCAGGGACTGTCTATTTAATGTCAAAATGTACAGTGCTTCATTTGCCCTTCAGCGCTATAGAAGTGTTAAATAGTAGTAGTAGTAGTAGTATATCAAATACAATAAGCAATACCCACCTTCTTTAATACTAGAAGTAACACAGCAAACTCCGCCATAACCATTTCTGCAAATTCAGGAGCGATTAATATACGAGCATAGCCACTGCAGAGCATCAGGGTATTAAGGAACCAGAAAATAGAGGCCAAATTCTATATGTCACCTAAAAAAATTGGCACCGCCTAGAGCGGTGCTAGGTTACCATTATAGAATCATGCTTAGCATCGCTTAGGCATGCTTAAGTGGTATTAAGTGTTCTAACATTTAGGTTCATCCTATTTATGCCAGGGTTTTCCTGGCCTAAATGCCTGCACCTGTTAGGCACCCGACTCCTAACTCAAAAATAGGCACCTAACTCAAAAGCATGCCCATGATCCGCCTCCCTAATCACACCCACTTTTATGATCCATCCCCTAACCACACCTACTTTTAACTGAGCACTTTGCACTAGGCGCCTAACTGTTGTAGAATCATGCCTACCAAGTTAGGCGCCTAACTTTCAATTAAACATTTAGGACCTGATTCTCTTTAGGACGCCAATCTCGGCGGACACCTAAGAGGCAGCTGCCGAACACGTGTCAATCACACATTGGCGTCCTAAAGAGAATTGCATCTACATCACTGAACGGATGCCTTAAATGTAGGCCAGCATTTTACAAGCCTACATTTAAGGGCATTTGTCTCATGCCTATGGAGATACAAAGGGATGTTTAAGCAACCCCAAGGCCACTTCTGGGCAATTTTATGCCCATGCCCCGCCTTGAGTGAGCTTAAGCGTCCCTGTGCATCTCCATAGATGTACTACAGATGCCTACAAAGTGGGTGTCCTTCCTTGAACATTTTTAAAAAAAAACATGTATTCCAATTGGCTGCCAGATGACGTTAGGACGCCTACTGCCACCTGCAATTGGGAGGCGCGTTTCAAGAATCAGGTCCTTAGTGCCAATTAAGAGAAGGTGAATGCCGATTATTAGCATTTTACACCCCAAAATGTATGGGTACCATGAAACATACTATGTAGCTACTGCCTGCATCCATCTCATTTTGAATATTCAAGTTCACAAGATTTTTATATTTCATAGCACATAAACTGAAGTGAAATTTTCTCCCAGCAGATTGCTCTTCTACAATCCTATCTAATGATGCAGCCAGGTTTTTTTTTCATATGTGCAATTATTGCTTTCATTTTTCAACACACCATCTGGTGGCATCTTAACAATTGCTTTAGTTTCACAGTCTCCAATGCAAGTGTTTGCCTTTTTGCGAGAGTTTGAAAAACAGCATTATATTTAAAATATCTTCAATGAAAACAGAGCATCTGAAATGTGGAGAAATATTTCTTGCCTCTTCAACTGTCAACATAATGTCAACAATAATAAGGACAATTGCATATATATTGTGAGCGGTTTAAGTATTTCTAAATGTACCTGTTTACATTTATGGGGTAATTTTCAGTAGCCTTGTTGCAAGCTATGGGCCTTATAAACAATTTTCCAGTTTTCCCTTTATCTGTAGGCTTTGACTACCCAAAAGGCAACAGTTATCTTTCTTGAAGGAGGGGTACAAAACAGCACTTTCACTCTTTAAAGGCAATGTTATAAACTGGGTGCTAACATATTGTATATACATAGTGTGACTGGTCACACTATATATACATCCATTGTATGAGTAAATGTTTAGAATACAATAATATATGTGTCTAACATGCACACTTACCCATGTATAGGCCAGCAGGTTATCTAAGCACTATTTTCAAAAAGCCATTTAACTTACCGTACATAGCGCTTATTTACTAGGGAGGCAAACACAGGAAGGACCATGAAAGACACATGGGTAGAGCTTACACTCATACCTTACAGGATACTGGAGGTTACACATTTCCCTGTCACAATTAGTTCCTTGCTCTTGCTCAAGCTCCATGACTGGTTTAAATGTGGATGTTTAAATATTAGATGTGCTGATACTGGAATATTACATTAGTGACTTTTATTCTGCCATTACCTTGCGGTTCAAGATGGATTACATAAGAGGTTATCTGGACATTTCCAGAAGTGTTACAGAGTTGAGCGGGTTACTCTGGGGGATTGAAATGTTTCCTGCGGTGTTAGTTTGTCTTGATGGATTTCTTGAATAGCAGGGTTTTTATTTCTTTTCTGAAAGTTTTTTACTCTGGTGATATCCCATGGAACCTCAAGGTTTCATTATAGAATAGACTTCTAATATATGCCCTTGGGAGCACCTAAATGGAGGCACTCTGTTATAAAATTGCCTCCTGCATGACAATAATTAATCATATGGAGATAATTTTATAATAGGGCACACTGTCAAGCCAACATGCTGTGCAGCCAACTAGGGCACAAATATGGAGCACTGTAATTGCTGCCAGCATACCATCTTCTCTCTTTGGCAGTCATAGTTTCATAGTTTATTTGAATTTTGATTAAACGCTTCTACAGAGGTCATGGAGTACAGACAGTGGTATATCGAGAGGGGGCAGAGAGGGTGGACCGCCCCAGGCACCATCTTGGCAGAGGTGCCGGCCTCTCTCCTCCTTACCCACCCACCTCTTCAAAATCTTTGGCGGTAGCAAGCAGCATCTCCTATCATGAGACCAGGAAGTGATGTCAAAGGAAGAGCTGAGGCCGGCGAGAGCAATAGCTGGGAGATGCTGTTTGCTGCTGCCAAAGACTTTAAAGAGGTATGCAGTGGAGATGCATAGGTGGCAGGAAAGAGTGTGGGGTGCACATGACATGGTGATGCTGGGTTCCACCGTCCCAGGCACCTCCTTCTCTTGCTATATCACTGAGTACAGTTCTGGAGGACAAGTCACAGAGGGTGCAACTATAGTCTGGTACAGTGCCATATAGGTCCATGGCCTTCCATTTTGAACCAATCAGGGCCTTAGGCCCCTCTCACTACATCCCAAGGTGCATTGGGAGGGGGAAGGCCCATCATTATGAAGAAGTGGCCCTATTGGCAGGAGAGAGTGGGCTTCGGAAGGAACGGGGGTATTGGCTGATGTTGAGAGGTGTTGGCTGATGTGGGGGGGAATTGTTGTCTGATGTGGGGGGTGTCAGGTGATATTGGGGGTTGTTGGCTAATGTCGGGTGGGGGTTGGGTGATGTCCGGGGTTGTCAAGGTGTTGTCAGATGTCAAGGTGCTGTCAGGGGAGGTTAAGTTAATGTTAGGGTGATGTCCAGTGCTGTCTGGGGTGTTGGGGGAGGGGTAGAGGACTCTGACAACAGCAGCTCTCTGTGGATGGGGGGGGGGGGGGTGGGGGGATCAATAGGTGTGAGGGAGGGAGAGAGGAATTGCATTCTCCCTGCAGGTTCTGCTGATGCCAAGCCTTTTGGACAAGGTATTAGGGTACATCTGAAAAACTTGCTTTTATGCGTTCTTCATGTGGATGTCTTCATATTTGAGAATGGTCAAAAAAGATAGACATATTAAGGACTAGTGCTGCCCGATTCAGGAAAAAAAAATTCGATTTGATTCAGCCTATTGAATCGATTTTTTTTTTATTTGATTTTCCTGCCCAATTGGGTGTTTGTTTGTTTTGTTGTTGGGTTTTTTTTTTTTCCAAACATCCTGCTGGGTTTATTTTATAGCCTCTTCTCCCCCTTTGCCTTCTCCTAACCACACTGGCGCTGTGGTGTAAACAAAATAAACAAACAAAAAAGACTTTTCCTCTCTCTGTTAAATCCTAGCTCACGTTTGTGGTCTAACACCAGCTCTGGCAGGATACGCGTTTCAAATCTGACATATTGTAATCACAAAACAGAAAATGATTTTTTCTACCTTTTGTTGTCTGGTCATTATTCAAATCTTGTTGGTCCCAGGCTCTGATTGTCTTCTGATAACTTGCTTGCCAGGGTCTCCTTCTTTCTTCTTTCTCCATGTTAACCATCCATCTTCCATCTCTGTCCTCCCCTTCCTCGGAGGTCTTGCATCTTTCCTTTTTTTTCATCTCCATCCACAAATTCACCTTTTCTCAACTACCCTTTCATCCATCATCTCTCCCTCCTTCCCCATTACCCCAGGGTCCACCATCTCTCCCTTTCTTTTCCCAACTACCCTCCTATCCAGTATCTCTATCCCCCCCTCCACACCATCCCTTGTGTCCAACTTCTCTCCCTTTCTGTTTCTTCCCTCCCTACATCCCATTGACCACCATCTCTCTCCCTCTCCTCTGTTTTTAGACCCATTATTTCTTCCCCCCAAAGTCCGGCATATGCACATTTCTTTGAATCCCCCCTCCCTCCATGTACTTCTACACCAGGGCCCCCCTCCCCTGAAGGTCTGTCCCCTCCTGAAGGCTGCACCCCACTGCTGAAGGCCTGTGCCACCATCCCTGAAGGCCTGTCCTCCCTTAAAGGCCTGCACCCCCCCCAAAGGCCTGTCCTCCCTGAAGGCCTGCACCACCCGAAGGCCTGTCCTCCCTGAAGGCCTGCACCCAACTCCTAAAGGCCTGCCTGTCCCCCCTAAAGGCCTGTCCCAGCACCCTTGAAGGACTGCAACTCCCCCCTTCCCCCCCCCCCCGGAAGGCCTGCGTGTTCCCCCTGACCTCCCGCACATCCATTTAACTCATTTCAGCAGCCTGCAGAGAGGATCACTTGTGCTAGCTATCTCTGCAAGCTGCTATAGGCCTTCAGAGCTGTCTTACTTCTGCCACGGTCCCCACTTCTCCTCTGCTGTCAGAGGCAGGATCGCGGCAGAGGAAACAGCTCCGAAGGCCTATAGCAGCTTGCAGATATCGTGAATCGAGCAGTACTACTAAGGACCAATATGCATGGAGCTATGGATCACGGGCGCAAGGATCACGAAGTTTGAAATTCGCATGCACGCTTAGGGTTTTATTATAGTAGATTAGTGTAAGTGACAGGTGTGAATATTTACACTTGTTCCTGAGGGTGTAAGTATTCTGTACAGAATATGTGAGTACAGACATAGATTAACATATTTATAGTATTAAGTGCATACTTTTGAACTCCTCCAATGCTAGGCTCAAACTACATTCCTGTACATACCTAGCAACAAAATATACATTGTTATGGTGCTCTTTTCAACACAGATGGAGACCTCAAAATGACGTCCACATCCTGATTTTGGAAAGTCAGGATTTGAATATTTATTTAACAATTTATATACTGCATAAAACTTCATTTCATCCAAATAGTAGGGGGTATATTGTAGGTGTGTTTTGGAAGGGACTATGGAGGGCCCAAAAGTAGAATGTCCAATAACAATTTTCAAATGGGAAGAAACATCCTTGTCTAAATAAACTTTTTTTTTTCTAGACCTGTCATGTCCAAGTTGATTGAGCACCTGACCACTGGAGGGATTAACATATGACCACTCCTTATCCTCTAATGATTGCTGTACTCCTTCCTCTCTGTTTTATCTACAATTCTAAGCGATTTCTAATAAAACAAACAATTCCAAAATACTAATATAAACATAACAAAACAAAAACACAGTTGTATTACATTCAAAGCAACTCACGCTTAAAGACATAGGGCCCATAATCAAAAAACAGAGATGTCCAAAAAGCATCCTAAATCAGCACTTGGGTGTCCTAATCGCCAGAATGTCCAAGTGCCGATAATCAAAACCGTCTTCCTGTACGTCTAGCAAGGTGTTTCAGCCTCTGTACATTCAGAGCATGAGATGGGCATGGTGGAGGGCTTTGGGTGAGTTAGACATGAACGTCTTGCAGCGATAATCAAACATTTTTCAAGACATCCTGGACAGACCTTATACATTTGGAACTAGACCTGTTTTAGAAGGGTCTAAGTGCCACAAAGTTGCCCAAACTGACCAGATGACCACTGCATAGATCAAGGTAAGACTCCCCATACTCCTCCAGTGCTCAATGACTCCCCCCCTCATACCCACAAAAATCAGAATACAAACGTAAATACCTATCTCCAGAACATCAGCACCTGGTATAGGTAAGCCTAGTAGAGCTATTCACAAGTGTCTTAAGTAGCCTGGTGGGTGGGCTAGTGACCAACAGAGAGGAGTATCAAGCCCCGTAAGTCACTCTAACCACTACATTTATGGTGGAAAATGTGAGCCCACCAAACCCCCTCAAAACCCTACTCTATTGCCATATAGATGCCACCTGCAGCCATAAGTGTGCTATTGGGTTGTAAACAGGTGGGTATAATGGGTTTTGGAGATGTTTTTTGTGGGGGATCATCATAACCTATAAGGGAGTTCTGATGAGATGTTTATCTGACACCCTTTATGTGAAGTTCACACCAATGCTCTCTAAGGTTCCCCATGTTCTGCTGCCATGTCTGGGTGGCCAGTCCGTTACAGGACTGGTCCCTCACATGTCCAAATGGTCTTGTTCTGGGCACTTGGGACTTGGATTAAATTTTGGTTGAAAATGTGGTCTGGGCGTCTCAATGGCCTGGTCGTCCAGATAGAGGATTTCCCAAAAAATATTATTTCTAGATGTTTGGTGGTTTGCCTTTTGAAAATAGGCATTTTATTACTGCCGACTTGGGACATCTAGCGCCATACGTCCAAATCGGACTTAGATATATGTTTTGAAATGCCCCTCCACATTCTGCTAATAGCCAGCATAAGCATATTCTGCTATTAACATAGACATTTTGAGCAAATCAAACTACAGCAAGATCAATGCCTGTTGAAATGACACATACTTTAAAACTTTTCTAAATTCTACTAAGTTCCTCAAAACTCTCAAATTATAAGAAAGTGGATTCCATAAATTTGGACCTACCACATAAAAAATTGAATTTCTGTATCCAAATGATATGTTCGAAAAGATGGATTATCTAAAACATTTGCTGATGCTGATCTCAACAGCCTAATCAGTTTAATTTCAAGCAACTGCCAACAGCCCAGCATTCAATTTTGGAAATACACTTGAGTATTCTATGAAGGGTGAAGCATTAAGAAATATCTCCTGAAGAATGAAAATATCGGCAGCATAAGAAAATATGGTTTCACCTTCCTCCACTGGCAGATAGAATGAATGCATGCAGATATTAAAGATGATGGGAGAAAGGGGTGAACCCTGAAGGACTCCACAGACCTGCTCTAATTATAAAATATTCCAGAAATCCAATAAAACATGGTTATTCTGTAAATATGTGATTTGAGACTGGGTCCAGATTGAAGATTAGACGAGTGTCAATATATTTTATAAATGGAGTGATTTTTTTTTTTTCCTAGATGGTTATTCTAGCTTCTTTGTTTATCTGTTTAGAACTCACATTTTTAGTGGCAAAATATAAGAAATATTATTATATTATGTAATATAATGGAACTATGAAAAAACTTTATTTGGATACTGCACAAATGAATACAATGTTGGAAATGGGATTTTCTAGGATTGGTGTACAAGAACAAAAATCAGTCAATTAAGGGCTCCTTTTACTAAGCTGCGCTAATGGTTTTAGTGCTGAATTTCCATGCACGCTAGATGCTAACGCCACCATTGAGCTGGTGTTAGTTTTTGGCATGTAGCACGGGGGCAGTGTGCGCTAATCTGCAGCATGTGCTAAAAACGCTAGCGCACCTTAGTAAAAGGAGCCCTAAGTCTCTTTAATCAGTGAAAACACAATAAAGCAGTTAACTAATAATTTTACTAAGGTGTGCTAGGGCACAGGTGTCGAAGTCGGTCCTCGAGGGCCGCAATCCAGTCGGGTTTTCAGAATTTCCCCAATGAATATGCATTGAAAGCAGTGCATGCACATAGATCTCATGCATATTCATTGGAGAAATCTTGAAAACCCGACTGGATTGCGGCCCTCGAGGATCGACTTTGACACCCCTGTGCTAGGGCATTAATGCGCGGAATAACGCACTCTACAATGCCGCATGCGCTAGATGCTAATGCCAGCATTAAGCTGGCATTAAGTTCTAGCCACGTAGCATGGGGTTAGCGTGCACTAATCTGCGTGCGCTAAAAACGCTAGCGCACCTTAGTAAAAGGAGCCCTAAGTCTCTTTAATCAGTGAAAACACAATAAAGCAGTTAACTAATAATTTTTTTTTCCTTATTGATCTCTCTAATATTGTAGGCTAAATATGAGAGGTATTATTTTCCTTTTTGTTTTACTTTAACGATGATTTCATCTGATTCAGGTTTTCATACTTCATTGTAAAATTGAATATGCTATAAATAAAAAGTTAAAAAAGAGAAATACAATAAAGCACAGTTACTTACCGTAACAGGTGTTATCCAGGGACAGCAGGCAGATATTCTTAACGCATGGGTGACGTCACCGACGGAGCCCCGGTACGGACATTTTTCACTAGAAAGTTCTAGTTGGCCGCACCGCGCATGCGCGAGTGCCTTCCCACCCGACGGAGGAGTGCGTGGTCCCCAGTTAAGATAAGCCAGCTAAGAAGCCAACCCGGGGAGGTGGGTGGGTCGTAAGAATATCTGCCTGCTGTCCCTGGATAACACCTGTTACGGTAAGTAACTGTGCTTTATCCCAGGACAAGCAGGCAGCATATTCTTAACACATGGGTGACCTCCAAGCTAACAGAGAGGGAGGAGGGATGGTTGGCCATTAGGAAAATAAATTGTGTAACACAGATTGGCCGAAGTGCCCATCCCGTTTGGAGAAGGTATCCAGACAGTAGTGAGTAGTGAATGTGTGAACTGAGGACCAAGTGGCAGCCTTGCAGATTTCCTCGATGGGCGTGGAACGGAGGAAAGCCACAGAAACAGCCATAGCTCTGACCCTGTGGGCCGTGACAGCACCTTCCAGTGAGAGACCGGCCCGAGCATAACAGAACGCAATGCAGGCAGCAAGCCAGTTGGAAAGCATCCGTTTGGAGACAGGACAACCTAGACGGTTAGGGTCGAAGGACAAAAGGAGCTAAGGAGATGAGCGGTGAGCCCTGGTATGGTCAAGGTAGTAAGCAAGGGCACGCTTACAGTCCAGCGTGTGCAATGCCTGTTCCCCAGGATGAGAATGGGGCTTGGGGAAAAAGACAGGCAACACAATGGACTGGTTGAGGTGAAATTCCGAGACCACCTTGGGAAGGAATTTAGGATGGGTACGTAGAACCACCTTGTCATGGTGAAAAACAGTGAAAGGGGGGTCGGCAACCAGTGCATGCAGCTCACTAACCCTCCTGGCAGAGGTGATGGCAATGAGGAAAAGCACCTTCCATGTAAGAAATTTGAGTGAAGTTGTGGCAAGAGGCTCAAACGGAGGTTTCATGAGTGCTGATAAAACCACATTCAGGTCCCAGACGACTGGAGGAGGCTTCAGAGGTGATTTGACATTGAAGAGGCCTCTCATGAACCGGGAAACCAGGGGATGAGCCGTAAGAGGTTTTCCGAGGATAGGCTCATGGAACGCAGTGATGGCACTGAGGTGGACTCTGATTGAGGTCGACTTGAGGCCAGCGTCGGAGAGAGAGAGCAAATAGTCCAGTACGGTTTCCACCGCCAATGAGGTGGGATCGTGATGATGAAGCAGACACCAAGAGGAGAACCGGGTCCACTTCTGATGGTAACATTGGAGGGTGGCCGGTTTCCTGGAGGCATCCAGAATACGACG
Organism: Geotrypetes seraphini; assembly: GCF_902459505.1. Taxonomy (NCBI): domain Eukaryota; kingdom Metazoa; phylum Chordata; class Amphibia; order Gymnophiona; family Dermophiidae; genus Geotrypetes; species Geotrypetes seraphini. Next base: position 134,144,843 of record NC_047089.1, read on the forward strand.
GACAGGCTGAGATAAATTCTCTGGAGAGGTCAGCCCGAGAGAAACCAAGCTGTCAGGTGGAGCAAGGACAGATTGGGATGTAGTAGAGACTGATGCTGCTGTGTAAGTAGAGTAGGAAACACAGGAAGAGGAATGGGCTCCCTGGAGCTGAGCTGGAGCAGGAGGGAGAACCAGTGTTGGCGAGGCCACCGAGGAGCGATGAGAATCATGGTGGCTCTGTCCCTGCGGAGTTTGGATAACGTCCGCAACATCAGAGGCAGTGGAGGAAAGGCATAGAGGAACTGATCCGTCCAGTCGAGCAGGAATGCATCCGGGGCCAGACGATGAGGAGAGAAGAGTCTGGAACAGAACTGGGGCAGCTGATGGTTGTGAGGAGCTGCAAAGAGGTCCACCTGAGGAGTGCCCCAGCGAGCAAAGATGGAGCGGAGTGTGGGAGGATCCAGAGTCCACTCGTGAGGTTGAAGGATGCGGCTGAGATTGTCGGCCAGGGAGTTCTGTTCGCCCTGGATATAGACAGCCTTGAGGAAGAGACTGTGGGCCGTGGCCCAGGTCCAGATGCGGATGGCCTCCTGACAGAGGAGGGGAGATCCGGTGCCGCCTTGCTTGTTTATGTAGTACATGGCGACTTGGTTGTCTGTGCACAGGAGAAGAACCTGAGGGTAGAGAAGGTGCTGGAAGGCTTTGAGAGCATAGAACATGGCTCTGAGTTCCAGGAAATTGATGTGATGTTGACGCTCCTGAGGGGTCCAAAGTCCCTGAGTGCGAAGTTCTCCCAGGTGAGCTCCCCATGCATAGGGGGAGGCATCTGTGGTTATGATCATGGAGTGAGGGGGTAGATGAAAGAGTAGACCCCTGGAAAGATTGGATGAGTTCAACCACCATTGAAGAGATTGCTGAAGAGACGATGTCACAGAGATGGGATGAGAAAGAGGATCCGTGGTCTGTGACCATTGGTTGGCCAGAGTCCATTGAGGGGTCCTGAGATGGAGTCGTGCCAGAGGAAGCACATGGACCGTCTGGGCCATGTGGCCCAGGAGGACCATCATCTGCCGAGCTGGAATGGAGTGATGAAGGAGCACCTGATGGCAGAGGTGGAGCAGGGTCCGTTGGCGGTCGGAAGGGAGAAACGCCCTCATGAGGGTGGTGTCGAGAATGGCTCCAATGAACTGAAGTCGCTGTGTGGGAAGTAGATGCGACTTGGGATAGTTGATCTCGAACCCCAGGAGATGGAGGAAGGAGATGGTGTACTGAGTGGCTTGTAGCACAAGTGGAGACGTAGGTGCTTTTACCAACCAATCGTCCAAGTAGGGGAACACCTGGAGGTTGTGAGACCTGAGAAAGGCTGCCACCACAATAAGGCACTTGGTGAACACCCTGGGCGATGATGCGAGGCCAAAGGGTAGCACTTTGTACTGATAGTGGCGGTGCTGTATCTGAAATCGGAGGTAGCGACGTGAATTCAGATGGATTGGAATGTGAGTGTAGGCCTCTTTGAGGTCCAGGGAACATAGCCAGTCGTGTTGAGAGAGAAGAGGATAAAGCGTGGCCAGGGAGAGCATTCTGAACTTTTCCTTGACCAGACACTTGTTGAGGTCCCGGAGATCGAGGATGGGACGAAGGTCTCCTGTCTTCTTGGGAACCAGGAAGTAGCGGGAGTAGAATCCCTGACCCCTTTGGTCTGTGGGAACCTCTTCGATGGCATTGAGAAGAAGGAGGGATTGGACCTCCCTTAGGAGGAGAAGAGACTGGGAGGTGTGGGACGCAGACTCTATTGGAGGGTTGTCTGGTGGAAGAGTCTGGAAGTTGAGAGAGTAGCCGTGGCGGATGATGTTGAGGACCCACAGGTCTGATGTGATGACCTCCCAATGGTTGAGGAAGAGTTGGAGACGTCCTCCGATTGGCTGAGGAAGAGGTAATGATGGTGGAAGACTGGCTATGCCCTGGAGAAAGGAGTCAAAAGGGCTGAGATGGTTTTGACGGAGGAAGAGGCTTGGCAGGTTGGTGAGATTGAGAGCGAGCCTGAGTGTGTTGTTGTTGACGAGGTCTGCGAGGCTGCTGTTGGGGCGGGTTGAGCGGCCTGGCCGAGAACCTGCGCTGGTAAGAGGACTGTGGTCTATAAGGACGAGCAGGTGGAGCCTTCTTTTTAGGTTTTACCAGAGTGTCCCATCTGGTCTCATGTGCCGAGAGCTTCTGGGTGGTTGAATCCAGGGACTCCCCAAAAAGTTCGTCCCCAAGACAGGGTGCGTTAGCTAGGCGGTCTTGGTGGTTGATGTCAAGATCAGATACCCTCAACCAGGCCAGACGTCGCATGGCAACAGCTATGGCAGATGCTCGGGAGGTCAGCTCAAATGAATCATAAATAGAGCGCACCATGAATTTCCGTAGTTGAAGGAGGCTGGAAATTTGTTGTTGAAAGAGTGGAACTTTGCGTTCAGGGATGTATTTTTGTAGGGCGGATAGTTGTTGTACGAGATGCTTCATATAAAATGAGAAGTGAAATGTGTAATTATTCGCCCTGTTGGCTAGCATTGCATTTTGATAAAGGCGTTTGCCAAACTTATCCATCGTTTTGCCTTCTCTGCCAGGAGGGGTGGAGGCATAAACACTGGAGCCCTGAGTTTTCTTTAATGTAGACTCAACTAGGAGAGACTCATGGGGCAATTGAGGTTTGTCAAAACCCGGAATTGGGATGACCCTGTATAGGCTGTCAAGTTTATGAGGAGCTCCGGGGACAGTGAGTGGATTTTCCCAATTTTTATAAAAAGTTTCCCGCAGTATGTCATGGACGGGTAACTTGAGGAACTCTTTGGGAGGTTGTTCAAAGTCTAAGGCATCCAGAAAGGCCTGGGACTTTTTGGAGTCGGACTCTAAAGGAATAGAAAGAGCCGCCGACATCTCCCTGAGGAATTTGGTGAAAGAGGATTGCTCAGGCTTGGAAGCGGTATCGGTCACTGAGGGTTCCTCGTCTGTGGATGATGCGTCCTCCTCGGTACCGGGTGGGGATTCTTCCCATAAGTCCGGGTCCCTGATGTCAGTGTGCGCACGCCGAGATGTCGGGGTGGAAGGCTCGGTGTGGCGGGTCTTAGAAAGAGACTTGCCAGAGCGCATGGAGACGGTACTGGGAGAGGAAGACCGGTGCTGATCCCGGTCCCGAGAAGAGCGGTGCCGTTCTGGGTCCCGGGGAGACCGGTGCCCTTCCTGGTCCCGAGGAGGATCGACCTCGGAGCGGGTCTGTACCACAGGATGAGAACGGGGTGGTTCAGCCGAGAGGACTGGCATGGAAGTGTTGAGTGGCACCGAGGTGGTGGACACCGGTGGGATGGTGCGAGGCTCGGGCCGGTCTGGTACCGAAAGAAGTGGTGCCAAGAGGGTCGGTAACAGGTGCTGGAGTTGTTGCTGCAGCTGTTCCTGCAATTTGTCATGGAGTATGGCTGCGATGCAGTCATCCAGGGGTGGCACCGGGACCGCTTTTTTCTTTTTCGGTTCCATAGGTGCTGCTCCACGCCCCGGCGATGAGGAGGCCGATGACGAGGCACTCACCGAGATCGGGGCGGAGCATTTGCGGGGTCGGCGTGAGGCCGGGAGGACCGGCGTCGCCACTGTGGCAGGCGGGCGCTCAAGGGAGGTGGAAGGCTTCTTAGCCGGCTTACCTGGTGCCAGCGACCCCGAGGAAGGATCGGGCGTCGTCGAAGTGGTCGGTGCCGTCTTTTGCGGTACCGTCGACGTCGCGGCAGTTTCCATAGCAGATCCGGTACCGAAAAGGATGTTCTGTTGGATCTGCCAATTTTTTAAGGTGCGTTTCTTAAGAGTGGCACAACGGGTGCAGGTGTCAGCCCGATGCTCTGGACCCAAACACTGTAGGCACCAATTGTGTGGGTCAGTGAGGGAGATCGGGCGTGCACACCGCTGGCACTTCTTAAAGCCCGGTTGAGGGGGCATGAAGGGAAACACGGCCTCCGCAAAATCAAAACCGGAGGCTTGTATGGTGACAACAGGCCCCGCTGGGGCCGGTTTCAAAAAATAGAGAAAATCGAGAGATTTTTTTTTTTTTTTTTGAATCGAATAAAAAAGAGAACCCGAAGTGGGAAAAAGAGAAAAAACGAGAAAAAAGCGCGAGCGGGAAGGCAAAAAGGATGTTTTCAACGGCCGTTGAAACCACATGCGTCTTCTTCGCTCCGCGGAAACGAAGAAACTGGGGACCACGCACTCCTCCGTCAGGCGGGAAGGCACTCGCGCATGCGCGGTGCGGCCAACTAGAACTTTCTAGTGAAAAATGTCCGTACCGGGGCTCCGTCGGTGACGTCACCCATGCGTTAAGAATATGCTTCCTGCTTGTCCTGGGATAAAGCAGGAATTCCAAATACTTATTGAAGCAGACAAAAATGTGCCACTTTAAAAAAAAAAGTATCTCAGGAAATAAAACTGGTTATAAAGAGCAGGAATCCAGATCATTGTGAATGTCCGGTTTTGTGTTATGTGTAGGTAAATGGATCCAGTGTTTCAGCCATTGTGCTATGGCTTTCTTCAGGGTGGTGTGGAGTCTGCAATGTTGTCGTTGTATAGAGGTTCCTCAAATCTGATTGGTTGAAATTTGCAGTGGGCAGATTCAATTTAGGAAGGTAGGAAGATTTGTTGATACCATTTAAAATTAAATCCTAGGTGGGAAATTTTGGGTGAAAAATTGAGGCAGGAAAAGTGCATTGCACACAAATTCAAATTTTGGCAGGAAAATGAGATGAGAAAATTTATGGTGATAGTAAGACACCCATACAGCCTCAAAGAAGACATCTTAAACAAAGCATAGCAGCTGCTCAAAAAGGACTGTTGCCGAAGACAAATGTACTCCTAGCTTGCTAAATATTTAAGGGCTCCTTTTACTAAGGTGCGCTAGTGTTTTTAGCGCACGCACAAGATTAGCGCACGCTATAGCGTGCGCTAGTTGAAAAATTACCACCTGCTTAAAAGGAGGCGGTAGCAGCTAGTGCGCAGGGCATTTTAGCGTGCACTATGTGCGCACTAAAACCGCTAGCACGCCTTTGTAAAAAGAGCCCTATGTATTCAAATTTCTAGGCTAATATATGTACAATAGTTATGTTATTGGTAGTCTTATATCCTGCCAAATTCTCCAAGGTGGAGTTTGAGGCGAGTTATATCAGTTAATGCATCACAGACATTATAACAGTAATTATAACAACATAAACATCTTTTCAACATCAGTTAAATGTTATGACAGTAATTATAACAAAGAAACACATCATCCTTCATGGTGGGGTTTAGGTGGGCTATAACATCCCTAATGTACAGTGTTTTATTAATATTTAATTATTAATACATTGCCATAAATTTTTAATCACTTATGTAATTGAAAACCACTACTAATTATGACACATATCTAATTAACTATTAATTGATATGCATTAAATTTGTATGCATGTTAATGCTCACATTCATGTGAACCCTCATTTATTAATTATCATGCATATCTTAATGAATTTATATCATCAAATCAATTTATTTTAGATGTTATACTAAATCACTTGTATGACTGAGACAAGCTATTATAAATATGAATAGTTGAAAAAAATAATTGAAATATTTTTTTATAATATTTATAATAGCTTGTCTCTTTAATCATATAAGTGATTTAGTATAACATCTAAAATAAATTGATTTGATAATATAAATTTAAGATATGCATGATAGTTAATAAATGAGGGCTCACATGAATGTATTAACATGCATACAAATTTAATGCATATCAATTAATAGTAGTTTAATTAGATTTGTGTCATAATTAGTGGTGGTTTTTCAATTACATAAGTAATTAAAAATTTATGGCAATATATTAACAATAATTAAATATTAATAAAACACTGTACATTAGGGTTGTTGGGATTTTCACTTTTTATAAATTACTAAAGTAGTTCACTTTTAATGCAGGACAAAAGTGTGTTGGAGCAGAGCTACAGCCCCTGAGGAAACTTACTAGTGAAACGGCTGGGTAGCCGTTGGGCTTTAAGTTAAATGATCTTCTGTATAAGAATTTTCCACTACAATTAAGTATATATAAAAATATTTAGTTTGACAACTAAAAACCCTGCACAAGACTGATGATGAACACTTCACCCCAGTAAGGACACAAAAAACAACAAAAGTAGTGTCTTGGGTGTTTGAGGTCTTGAGCGTAATTAGAACTCAGTTAAGTTAGTTCATAGTCAGTTGGTGATTTGCTTCATAAGCATACATTACAAGATTTATGTCAAGCTACTGTAGGCTCCTAGCCAGGATTTTTGGAAGAGTTAAAACTGGGTGTAGATGGTGGATGTGTGAATCTCTGTGGGTAGTGAGTTCCGTGTTTTCATAGTTTGACAGTTAAATGAGTCACAGTGAATCTTTTTATATTTTACTCCTTCCAGGGATGGAAATAATAATATCATACAGTTTGTGTTACATTGCTCAGTATATCTTCCTAATAGTTCTGTATATCTGAGGAAGCTATTGAAAGTCTTTCCATGTAGGATCTTGAACATTAAACAGCAAAGTTTGAATTCGATCCACTTGTCAACTGGGAGGCAATAAGTAGTGGTATGATGTGACCAAATCTCGATCTGTAGAATATAAATCTTGCTGCTGTGTTCTGTATTAGTTGCAGGGTTTGGGGTTTTTTTTTGTTAATTTCTTCAAGAGTCCTAGGAGACGAGCATTGCAATAGTCTAGTAGTGATAATTTTGCTGATTTTGCCAATATCATGTAGCGTTGGTGGTCTAACCCTTCTCAACTGTTGTAGTTTGACAAACGACTTATGAACTAGATTGTTATGATTTTCAGATGTCAGTGAGCTATGAGTTATGACCAGAAAGAAAATAGGAGAAAGTGTGAATCTGAATTAATAGATGGAAGAAAGGAAGTCTAGTACATCATTGAGAATTGAAGAATTCTGAAGCCTAGACCATTAGAGACATATAGGACTCTGTTATTTGATACAGACCCAGTTCAGTTCAAGATTCATCACAAGAATTGCATAGCTGGTCAACAATGGCAAAATCAGTACAGTTAGATGGCATATACTGTATTTGTCAACCTTGCTATTCTCAGGATGTTTTAACTAATGCATTCCAATGTTTGTCATCTTTTCTCTCCAAACTTCAAGTTTTCAGTTTTCACTAAGGTGATAGCTTTCAATTGGAATAAGGTGATAGCTTTTAACTGGAATAAGTTACATTTTTCAGAGACACAGTAGAAGGTTCCTTCCCTGCTATGTTCATTGACCCTATTGTACCTTTACAGTTGACGTAGGTGTTTCCTCCCCCCACCATAAAGAATTAAACTAAAGTTGTATTATGTATGGTAGTAATGGTGAGAAGATCATGAGGGGGGCCCCCTTTTAATTTCTGCCCTGGGCCCCAATGTCTAAAATCAGCCCTGTTTAGACTATACTATAAATCTCAGTTTCCCAATAAGTGGATTTGTTCTACTAGTGAAAACTGAAAAACTTGAAGTTTGGAGAGAAAAGATGACACCTGACACACTCCATTCCTTCCCCCAACTTTTTCTTCCTCTCTCCCTGCCTGCCCCTTGCCACCAAACACACTCTATTCCCTCCCTCAACTTTAAACTTTCTTCCTCTCTTCCTGCCCCCACCCCTTTCTTTCTGTCTCCATGCCCCCTCCCCTTTCTTTTTGTCTTTCTTTCTCTCTCTCTCTCTCTGACCCCCCCAAGCCACCGCCATCGATTTCTCCCTGCTTCCCTGACGCCGACACAGCAAAAGGCCAGGTGCGTGCAGCAACTGCACAAGCGGCGGGCCCACAACCCAACTGGATTCCAGCCCTCGAGGACCGGCGTTGCCCACCCCTACCCTATATTAACAACCCAATTCTCCCAGGGCATAGAATAATGCAGTTTGTAATGGTGATCACAAATCGTATTATTCCTTTACCACAGAGTCACTAACCTGTAGCACTGCATTAATTCTTGTTAGTGATTCCTGTGGTAAAATGTCACATTTTACTGCAGTTTAGTAAATTTTCCAAACTATATATTTAACTTTCTTCTTTTCTTTTACTATTCCAATGTTCTGTCTTCTAGCATTTTGTTTCCTGAAATTTTGTAATCTAGTATTTGCAATGTATTTTCTTCTGAAACACTTTCTGATCTTCTCTTTACTTACTGCTTAGCAAATGTGAGAAATCAACTCTTCAGAAATCCGATATCTTGTTCAATAAGAGAAAGTTCAACATACAATACACTCCAGAATGTTCAAGCAATGAGAAAAAGTAACATAGTAATTACCAATCCAAACTACAGCCACAGGCAATCAAAAACAGAACATTTGGCCACTGAGAGGAAAAGAAGCAGGATGATATTTTTAAAGATGTGAGAATTACTTCCTATGGCTCTTAATAATAGCTGCTGTAACACATTTGCCCTATATATTTTGATGCTCAGCACCCTAAGGGATCTTCAAAATGATAATATTTATAGAAAATTGCTCTTTTGAATAGATGGAAAGGTAACAGTGTTTCCTCCTCCAACCAGCAGTCCAACACACAGTTTGGCAGCCAAAAACAGATTGATCTCCCATTCTCTTTGACCTTAACAAACCCAGGAAAAAATCCACTTATGTAGCGAGATATACAAATCTGTATTTTCCAGGCAACTTAAAGTTATTGTTTAACATTGGCTTTTATATTTTTCACGTATAATGTATAACATCTAAAAAAAATTTTTACACAAAGAGACGCTCAATATTTATGATTGTTTCCCCTTCCTACTGTGGTCTTCCCTTTTTGTACACGTTACTTTTAATTTGTAGTTCTCCCAACTTTCCTAACTGTATCTGTCAATCATGTCTTGTTAAGTGATTATTTGTTAAGTTTGTCTCCCTTTATTATTTATAAATTGTAAAACGCTTAGAAATTCTGATTTGTGTTCAATCAAATTTTTAATAAACTTGAAACTTGTATAAAAAAATAGACCTAATAAGTGAGAAGTTGAAGTTGGAAGAACAGCTGCATCACTGCAGTCTTATGGAACAGACTGCTCCAATTCTATACTAAGAAAACCCCCCAAAACAGCCCAGTACAAACTCAGCACATTTCCCATGAGTGTTTATTCTGGAGTTCATTATGCATACTAAAACCAGGGCTTAATTTCTGGGGGAAATGGTTCTGAATGCAGTTGTACCATTTTGTTTCAGAGATCAGAGCAGCAAGGGTGTTCTATAAATTAGGGCAGGCTTGGAGCCAGGACAAACCAGAGATACACAGTAGGCTAAGTTGAACAAAAAACATTTATTTTAAAGTATCAGGTAGGGGTCCTGTTGAACTTAAAGGTAGGTGAGAAAAGGAGAGTCATGAAGAAAAGAAGTTGATCATGCAGCAGCGGACTGTTAAGGATAAACGGAAAATCTGGTAACCCACATTCCTTTCCCAGAGCCGCCTTCAGCATTTCTCCTCCTCTCTATGGTAGACCAAAGGCAGGAATTCTCTCTAATCTATCTGTAGCTTTTCTATGTTCCCTGCTATTAGTCCATTGCTCAGACATTCCTTAACCAACCAATAAACTTCAGAGGAGGCAGGACAAATAGCTTAGGAAACATCAACCTTCAGTCCTGCTTTTCCCCTGCAGCCTATTAGCTGGTTAAGGAATATCTGACCAACAGTGTCTCCTAAGCTACTGGTACTGCTTCCTTTGCATCTTATTGGCTAACTAAGGAATGTCTTACCAATGGGCTGCAGAAGAGAGACGGGACAAGTAGCTAAAGAGATACTACCTTACCTCCTGCATCAGGAAGGTTTTAGCTCTGATGTCTGGGTAGTGCTAGAAAGAATATTGGGGTTGCTCTAGCACCCACAGAGCTGGCACCTATGGATAGGGTAATTCTATAAAAGAATCCACTAAAATTTACACATGGATTATCCCCTGGATTCTATATATGGCATCTAGATTTGTGCACTCCAATTTGTATGCACGCCCAAAATACATGTTCAAGTTAATTAAATAATAATCTATGAACCTTCAATAATTGGTTGCTTGTTATTTTACAAGGTAGAGTGCCTAACTCCCATAGCGCATTTCTCAAAAGGGTGCGTGGCCATGGGAGGAGCATTGGTATGTCAAGGGCATTCCAAAAAGTTACATGCATAGTTATGGAATACTTGGTAAGCGGGCCCAAATTGGACACTAGCATTTACACCATGTTTCAGCAGGTGTAAATCTGGCACCCAAGTTAGGACAAGGGAATCAGCGCTAAACATTATTCTATAAAGACATGTACCCTTTATAGTATAGCGTTAGCACCAGTTTTTTTCAGCACATGTTTTAGAGCACCATTTATAGAATTCAACCCTATGCATAAATTATTAGAATACTGAGAATATATAGGGTTGCCATATTTTTCTCCAGGAAACCCGGCACATGACCCCCACCCTGTCCACCTCCAGCCCCACCCTGTTCTGCCTTCACCCTGTCCAGTTCCACCTCCATTCCGCCCCAAGCCCTGCCCTCACAAGCCTCCTTCCTTCTTCCGGACGAGCTCCAGTCGTGTCTAGGGGTTCTGGAGCATGCGTGGATGTGTGTGACATCATCTGCGCATGTTCAGAAACCCTCCAAATGCGGCCAGAGCTCATTGGGGCTTTCCGAAACCGTCCTCTAAAAAGAGGACATGTCTGGGTTTTCCTGGATATCTGGCAACCCTAAGCATATATGCATGTATCTCTACACATTTGTGCGTATTGTGGGGCAGGATCCTGGCTAGGCCTATCTGTCCCTAAGAATCCCTGCCCCAAGTTGAAAAGGGTTGTGGAACACAGCTCTCAATGCCTCCCAAAAAATGCACACTGAGATTTCTCTAGTTGAAACACAAAACAGTTTAAAGGTAACTCCAAAAATATTAGTCATAATGCTCAGTACGGCACGAACAATAAAGTTTCTTGATTTATTTATTCATTTATTTAGATTTTTATCCCATCCTCCCAGTAGCTCAGAACAGTCTACAAGCAAACATTCACAGTGGCGTAGATTTGGACAATACAAAGACTATACCACAGGGCTCAGTCTTGGGCCCAATCCTATTCAACATCTTTATAAGAGACTTGGCAGAAGGGCTTCGAGGTAAAATAACATTATTCGCCGATGACGCCAAACTGAGTAATGTAGTGGGCAAATGCACAACAGACGAAGATTCAGTGCCCGACAACATGATGCACGACCTACTCCTACTGGAGCGATGGTCTAGGACATGGCAACTCAACTTCAATGCCAAAAAATGCAAAGTTATGCACCTGGGCAGCCAGGATCCATGCAAGTCTTATACCCTTAATGGCGAGATCCTAGCAAAAACGGTAGCAGAACGAGACTTGGGGGTAATCGTCAGTGAGGACATGAAGTCTGCCAATCAAGTGGAGCAGGCTTCGTCCAAGGCAAGACAAATCATGGGCTGCATACAAAGGGGTTTCGTCAGTCGTAAGGCGGAAGTCATTATGCCATTGTATAGATCCATGGTGAGGCCCCACCTGGAATACTGTGTGCAATTCTGGAGGCCGCATTATCGCAAGGATGTGCTGAGACTGGAGTCGGTGCAAAGAATGGCCACCCGGATGGTCTCGGGACTCAAGGATCTACCATACGAAAAACAGCTTGACAAATTACAGCTATACTCGCTCGAGGAGCGCAGAGAGAGGGGGGACATGATCGAGACGTTCAAGTATCTTACGGGCCGCATCGAGGCGGAGGAAGATATCTTCTTTTTCAAGGGTCCCACGACAACAAGAGGGCATCCGTTGAAAATCAGGGGCGGGAAACTACGAGGTGACACCAGGAAATTCTTTTTCACTGAAAGAGTGGTTGATCGCTGGAATAGTCTTCCACTACAGGTGATTGAGGCCAGCAGCGTGCCTGATTTTAAGGCCAAATGGGATCGGCACATGGGATCTCTTCACAGGGCAAAGGTAGGGGAGGGACATTAAGGTGGGCAGACTAGATGGGCCGTGGGCCCTTATCTGCCGTCTATTTCTATGTTTCTATGAATAGATATCAGGCCTGGGGGGGGATGGAAGAAAATAGGAAATGCTAGAACCTGATGGGTATAGAGGAGCGAGAGACAGAAAGAGAGAAACCAGATTGAGGATGGAGAAGAGAGACAAAGGTTGAGATGCTGGACCCATGTTGGAGGAGTGGAGGGAAAAGAGAGAAATACTGGACTAGGGACTCAGGGGAGAGACAAGAGAAAGAGATGCTGGATCAATGGAGGGAGTGATAAATGCCAGACTGTGGGAGAGTAGGAACATAAGAACATAAGATTTGCCGCTGCTGAGTCAGACCAGTGGACCATCATGCCCAGCAGTCCGCTCACGCGGCGGCCCTTAGGTTAAAGACCAGTGCCCTACTAGAGTCTAGCCTTACCTGCGTATGTTCTGGTCCAGCAGGAACTTATCTAACCTTTTCTTGAGTTCCCTGTAGGGTGCTTTCCCATATAACAGCCTCTGGAAGAGCATTTCAGATTTCTACCATTCTCTGGGTGAAGAACTTCCTTAGGTTTGTACAGAGTCTATCCCCTTTTAACTTTAGAGAGTGCCCTCTCGTTCTCTCCACCTTGGAGAGGGTGAACAATCTCTCTTTCTCTACTAAATTAATTCCCTTCAATATCTTGAATGTTTTGATCATGTCCACCCTCAGTCTCCTCAAGGGAGAAGAGGCCAGTTTCTCTAGCCTCTCATTGTATGAAATGGAGAGATGCTAGCCCAAGGATGGGCAACGAGGGCCAGAATCCAGTCAGGTTTTCAGGATTTCCCCAATGAATATTCATGAGATCTATTTGCATGCACTGCCTCCCATTGTATGCAAATGGATCTCATGCAGAGATTCTTAACTGAGGACCGATCTAATTTATTGAAAATTTTTCTATTGCCTTCATTATTGTTTTATATTATATTCTTTTCAATTTTGTTAACCGGCTCGAGTCCTTGCTGGAATGATATAAGATGGAAATTAGATTAGATTAGAACTTGTCACCGGCAGCCTCAGGGCAATGGGTCCCGGGCCACTGGAACAAGGAAAAGTACTCTTGTGCAAGGAAGAAAAAGAAAATAAAGGTTTAGTGAAAGGATCCACCAACACGCTAGGTAAGTAATTGTCAAATAAAGGACTGGATTTATTTCTTATATCAAAAGAAACAGGCTGCTTCACTGGTCTGTCCACAAACCAATCATAGAACAAAAAAAAAAACCCAACTTGTCAGGATTCTTGAAAAATAAACATAGTCCCAAAACATCAACCTTGCATAACTCCACAGTCTCTGAGTTGCAGGTAACTTCAGGTGGTTCTAAACTCACCAACATGCAAACCTTATTCACAAGCTGTTAGTGCTCCACATTAAACTAGTAGTCCCCAGCTTAGAAGATTTCAAAAACAAAACAATAATCAGTCTGCCCATTATGTAGTTGAGCCTGGCTTGTTCCAGTGCTACGGCACTGGTCTTCCCAGCAGCAAAAGTGCTGGCCAGGCGGTGTGCCCCGCATGGTGATACAATTGCCACAATTAGGCCCTCAATCCCACCTCTTTGAATGCAGGGCAAACCCCACCACCTTGACTTGAAACAGTTCAATTCCCACAAGGAAAAAAAAACCCAATTAGCAAAAGTCCTCCACAGTTCTTATAAATATTCCTACCCTGCTTTAGACTCAACAGGGTCATCAATTGTCAACTTCAAAATAGTCCAAAAACAAAACATAGGAATTCATAATCCACAAAGGCAGTTTTTCACTACTTGCCTTTGGACCAGCACACTTCCATGGGTTGGACTCCGTTCTGCAGCTCAGCAGTAGGCTCCGGATCCAGTTCCATGTCTTGAGGGTTTTCAGACAGGTAAGGAGAGAGTTCTGCTCCGGCTTCTGTTAGTTCCATGCACTCTGGCTGTGGACTGCCCTTCAGAGCTCTCAGCCCTGAGCGTTGTTGCCAGGACTCCTCCTGCAACTGCTTCTCTTCCCTCTGCTTTTCCCTCTGCCTCTCTAACAGATCAGTATGCAGGTTTAGAAGCCTGCAGCCACGCCCCAAACTCCCAGGTGCAGAGGATATCCTGTTAGTTACTCTAGGACTGCGTGGGGAAGGGGAAAACTGCAGCTCGGCTCCCTGCCTCCCTCTACTGGCAAAGGAAGGGAAATCAGGCAACCTAACAGTCTGAGTTTTAACATGGTCAGGCTGAGATTGGTCTGCTTTAGAAATGGGTCTTACTCTAGGGCCAGACCTAGCAGGCACAGCCTGCATATCACAAACTGTAGCGGTCTGATTTGTTCCATTTTTCCAGCAATAAATATACTGTATTGGTACTCTAGGATGCTGCCTTTTTATAAGTAAGATTGTTGCTATTTGAGTCCTGAACATTAGTGCTGCTTTAGTATGACAGGTTTTATATATGTACTTTTTCCAGGATTTAGTTACTGGTACTCTGCTTTTGTTATATAAAGTTTGTGAAATAATCATAGAGCATAGATACAGGTAGCAGTTATTTTTTATGAGATGGCAACCTTAGTGCATTTGGTTGTAGAGTGGGAGAAGGGTGCAACAGTAGGTATGGCAAAGAACTTGTGGTGGGGTATGAGGGCAGGATAAGAGAGGGACATTTTTAAAAACATAAGAATTGCCATATTGGGACAGACTGAAGGTCCATCAAGCCCAGTATCCTGTTCCAACAGTGGCCAACCCAGGTCCCAAGCACCTAGCTAGATCCCAAGTAGTTATTTATATACCACCTATGAGTGGAGGTTGTCTAAATGGTTTACAGTCAGGTATTCAATAATTTTTCCCTATCTGTCCTGGTAGGCTCATAATCTATCTAATGTACCTGGGGCAAGGATTAAGGCCCAAATTCTGTAACCAGCGCCTAAAGTTAAGAAAGTTGGACTTGGGAGAGTCTTTGGACGTCGTGTACCTGGACTTCAGGAAAGCTTTTGACAGTGTCCCACACCGCAGGCTGCTAAGCAAGATGGAATCGATGGGGTTAGGAGAGACACTAACTGCATGGGTCAATGATTGGCTGAGTGGCAGACTTCAGAGGGTGGTGGTTAATGGTACCCTCTCTAAAACATCGGAGGTGACCAGTGGAGTGCCGCAGGGCTCGGTCCTGGGTCCACTCCTTTTCAACATATTCATAGGGGATCTGACTCAAGGGCTTCAAGGTAAAATAACACTATTCGCCGATGACGCCAAACTATGTAATATAGTAAGTGAATGCAGTTTACAGAATTATATGGCGCAGGACCTGCTTACATTGGAAAGTTGGTCCTCAACCTGGCAGCTAGGCTTCAATGCTAAGAAATGTAAGGTCATGCACCTCGGAAGCGGAAATCCATGCAGGACGTACTTCTTGAACGGAGAAACTTTAACTAGGACTTCAGCAGAACGAGATTTAGGAGTAATCATCAGTGCAGACATGAAAACTGCCAATCAAGCGGAGAAGGCTTCATCTAAGGCAAGGCAGATATTGGGTTGTATCAATAGAAGTTTCGTCAGCCGAAAGCCTGAAGTCATAATGCCGTTGTACAGGGCCATGGTGAGACCTCATCTGGAGTACTGTGTGCAATTCTGGAGGCCACATTACAGTAAAGATGTGTGCAGAATTGAATCGGTTCAACGGAAGGCCACCAGGATGATCTCGGGGCTCAAGGGTCTCTCGTACGAAGAGAGACTGAACAAATTGCAGCTCTACACTCTTGAGGAACGTAGGAAGAGGGGAGACATGATCGAAACATTTAAGTACCTCATGGGACGTGTCGAAGTGGAAGTTGATATTTTCTTTCTCAAGGGACCCTCGGCCACAAGAGGACACCCGCTCAAACTCAGGGGCGGAAAATTTCATGGCGACACCAGAAAGTATTTCTTCACAGAGAGAGTGGTTGATCATTGGAACAAGCTTCCAGTGCAGGTGATCGAGGCAGACAGCGTGCCAGACTTTAAGAATAAATGGGATACCCATGTGGGATCCCTACGAGGGTCAAGATAAGGAAATTTGGTCATTAGGGCATAGACAGGGGGTGGGTAAGCAGAGTGGGCAGACTTGATGGGCTGTAGCCCTTTTCTGCCGTCATCTTCTATGTTTCTATGTTTCTATATTTAGGAGGAGCCCAACTAGATAGGCGCCTATCTATATTGAATAACAAGTTCAGTTAAGCTTTTTATTCAGCACTGATTGAAACATAGGTGCCTATCAAGAAAGCGCGATTCTGTAACAAGGCGCCTCTAAAAATTTATGCAGCCTTCAAAAAAATAGGCGTTATGCATGTTAGGCTTGGGCGTGGCTACGTGTTAGGCGCCTTCTTACAGAATCACTGCTTTTAAGCGTTCGCATGGGCGCCTAACTTTTAGTTGTGCCTAGAGCTGGCCTATTTAATGTGCGCCTCCAAAATAGGTGCTGCTCAGCGTGATTCACTAAACAGCACTCAATTTTACTTGAATCACGCTGAACAGTACCTATATTGGCGCCCAACTTTTGCCCTTAAGTGACCCATGGTCACAAGGAGCAGCATAGGGCTTGAACCCACAACCTCAGGGTGCTGAGATTGTAGCTCTGCCCACTAGTCCACATGGGTGGAGCAAGGGAGAGGTATGGAATGAGGTATCTGTTGAGTTTTTCTTTGTTCAAAAGTTGGCAACCTTAGCTTAAGGCCTACATTATGCTTCAATACCATGGAAAATATTAAAACCTAAAATTGACTTCCTACTTAATTAAGGGTAGCCACTTATGTTACAGTTTATGAGCCACAATACGCTTAAATCTAGCCCTGGCTGTGTATAAATCAGTTTCTGGTGCTGTTTCAAACCTAGACAAGTATTTAATAGTCAATCAGGTTAGAAGATATTACAAGCAGTCAAATCCCTCAAACCAAAATCGAATTTGAAATAATTCCTGGACAAAGTGATGTCTCTTTAGAAAAATTTAATCTCTATATTAATGCTCTTGCACCTGCGTATGTGACCAAACATACTTCTCAGCAGCTAAGACCTGAATGTATTTTAGAAGTCTGCAGCTGCTCGTGCCCCACATCTAGTAGAGACAGCATTAATTTCAATTAACAATGTGACAAATTCTGCTGATGCTGGTTGCGCTTTAGAATACATAAACTCATATACTCTGAAAGAAGATGAGGACTCTCGAGAAAATATAAAAACAAAAAACGGCATTTTAAGGTTAAACACTTACCTTCTCTTGATTTTTGTACATGGTAACAGCTCTGACACTCCGATGCTGTTATTGCCGCAGCCAGCACTAAAAAACGGTCTTCGATTTTGTAAAATTAGGGGGGAGGAGGTAAATGTTTAAAATAATAATAAAGGATTTTAATACAAAATTAATTCCTATGCCTAATGAGATATCAAATTTTATGCAAAATTAGGAAAATTTTCCACATAATTTTGAAATATTTGTTGAAAAAAATGGGGCATTGTGCCAATGACCCTAGAGGAAATTAGAAGTTGACATCCAGTCTTCCAAGAGCAGCAGACAATAAGAAGCAGGAAGAACCCATGAGAAACCAGACCATAGCTATTTTTTTATCATTGTTTTTTCAGTAAAAAGAGATTATGCACTTAACCTGGTAAGACATTCTAGACAGATGGGTAGTGTCCCCATGGCTGAGTGCCATCTGCAGAAGGAATCCACTCTGGATTTTTCCTTTTGCCTCTGCTGTACTTCAGTGGACTCCTTTGCTCCACCTGCAGTTAGTACCCAAGCACTGAGAGATACCAAATAAACGTGATGTAGAGGCACCTGTAGCAAACAGGCTCAGAAAGCACAGTTAATTACCGTAACAGGTGTTATCCAGGGACAGAAGGCAGCTATTCTCACATATGGGTGACATCATCGACAGAGCCCGGAAGCGGACGCCTCAAAAGCAGACTTGCTTGAAGAAACTCGAAGTTTCATGTCGCCCACAGCGGGCATGCGCGAGTGCCTTCCCGCCCAGCGTAGGGCACGTCTCCTCAGTTCAAATAGCTAGCAGAGAAGCCAACCAGGGGAGGTGGGTGGGTTGTGAGAATAGCTGCCTGCTGTCCCTGGATAACACCTGTTACGGTAAGTAACTGTGCTTTATCCCAGGACAAGCAGGCAGATATTCTCACATATGGGTGACCTCCAAGCTAACCAGAATGGGATGGTGGGAGTGTTGGCAATTTAGGAGAATAAATTTTGTAATACTGTTTGGCCAAACTGTCCATCCCGTCTGGAAAAAGTATCCAGGCAATAGTGAGAAGTGAAGGTATGAACCGAGGACCAAGTAGCAGCTTTACAAATTTCCTCAATTGTGTAGATCTGAGGAAAGCTACTGAAGCTGCCATAGCTCGAACCTTATGGGCTGTGACTTTACTGTGAAGGGGTAATCCAGCCTGGGCATAGCAGAATGAGATACAAGCCGCCATCCAGTTGGAGATGGTACGCTTAGAAATAGGATGTCCCAACTTATTGGGATCAAAGGAGACAAAAAGTTGAGGAGCAGTTCTGTGTGGTTTGGTGCATTCCAAATAGAAGGCCAAAGCACATTTACAGTCCAGAGTATGAAGAGCAACTTCTCCAGAATGAGAATGAGGCTTTGGAAAAAACACTGGAAGAACAATGGATTGGTTGAGATGAAATTCCAAGACCACTTTCAGGAGGAATTTAGGATGAGTACGAAGAACCATCTTGTCATGATGGAACACTGTGAATGGTGGATCAGTGACTAAAGCTTGCAGCTCAATGACTCGTCGAGCAGAAGTGAAGGCTATGAGAAACACCACTTTCCAAGTGAGAAACTTTAGATGAGCCGTATCAATTGGTTCAAATGGAGGCGTCATCAGTTGAGCAAGGACAACATTGAGGTCCGAAACCACAGGAGGCGGATTGAGATGAGGGTTGACACTGAAAACTCCTTTCATGAATCTGGAAACCACCGGGTGAGCAGAAAGGGGTTTTCCTTCAATAGGCTGATGGAAAGCCGCAATTGCACTGAGATGGACTCGGATAGATGTAGACTTGAGGCCAGAATTGGATAAGTGCAAAAGGTAGTCCAAAACAGAAGATAAGGAGGAATGTTGAGGCTCCTCATGATGAGAAAAACACCACGTAGAAAATCTAGTCCATGTTTGGTGATAGCATTGCCTAGTGGTAGGCTTCCTAGAAGCTTCTAAAACATCTCTTACAGATGGAGAAAACTGAAGAGGGGTTATGTTGAGAGGTACCAAGCTGTCAGGTGTAGAGACTGCAGGTTGGGATGAAGCAGAAATCCTTGACTCTGTGTAAGCAGAGAAGGAAAAACTGGTAGAGGGTATGGCTCCCTGCTGCTGAGTTGAAGTAGAAGGGAGTACCAAGGTTGTCTCGGCCACCGAGGAGCAATTAGAATCATGGTGCATGATCGTTATTCAGCTTGACCAGAGTCTTGAGAATGAGAGGGAATGGAGGGAATGCATAGAGGAAGAGATTTGTCCATTCCAGAAGAAAAGCATCTGCCTCGAGGCAATGAGGAGAGTATATCCTGGAGCAGAACTGAGGCAGTCTGAAGTTGTGGGGAGTTGCAAAGAGGTCTATCTGAGGTGTTCCCCACTGTGAAAAAATGTGATGAAGAGGCGAGGAATGGAGTGTCCATTCGTGATGTTGCAGTAGATGACTCAAGTTGTCCGCCAAGCAATTCTTCGCCCCTGGAATATAGACAGCTTTGAGGAAGGTGTTGTGGTGGATTGCCCAGTCCCAAACCTTCAGAGCTTCTTGACAAAGGGAGGCAGACCCCGTCCCTCCCTGTTTGTTGACATAATACATGGCGACTTGGTTGTCCGTCCGAATGAGGACTACTTGGTCGTGAAGCAGATGTTGAAAAGCATTGAGAGCTTTGAGGATCTCTCTGAGTTCCAACAGATTGATATGACACTGATGATCCGTACTGATCCAGAGGCCTTGAGTATGGAGACCATCGAGATGAGCATCCCAAGCATAGGTCGAAGAGTCTGTCGTGAGGACCCTCTTATGGGGGGGCATTTGAAAAAGCAAGCCTCTGGAAAGATTGGAAGAGAGCATCCACCAACGGAGAGACTGCTTCAAGGAAGGAGTGACTGATATGTGTCTAGAAAGAGGGTCGCAAACTTGCGTCCATTGAGATGCCAGGGTCCACTGAGGAATTCTGAGGTGAAGTCTGGAAAAAGGATTCACGTGTACTGTGGAGGCCATGTGACCCAGAAGTACCATCATGTGTCTCGCCGAGATGGAAGAGCGGGAAGACACTGTATGACAGAGGTGAAGAAGAGCTTCCATTCGTTGTTGTGGATGGAATTTTCTGAGTTGAACAGTATCTATAACAGCTCCAATGAATTGTAGAGTCTGTGAGGGCTGAAGTTGAGATTTGGGAAAGTTGATTTCGAATCCCAAACTTTGTAGGAACCAGGTAGTCCGTTGGGTCGCTACAATAACCCCTTGAGATGTGCAATCTTTGATGAGCCAGTCATCGAGGTAGGGAAATACCTGAAGACCATGATTCCTTAGAGCTTCTGCTACCACTACCAGGCACTTCTTGAATACTCTGGGAGATGAGGCCAGGCTGAAGGGTAGTTCTCAGTATTGATAATGCAGATTCCCACCCGAAATCTGGTGAATTGACGGGAGGACGGCTGAATGGGGATATGAGTGTAGGCCTCCTTGAGATCCAGAGAGCATAAAAAGTTATTCTGCTCAAGAAGGGGATAAAGGGATGCCAGGGACAACATTCAAAACTTTTCTTTGACTAGAAATCTGTTGAGAGCCCTGAGATCCAGAATGACCCGCAGATCGCCCGTCTTCTTCAGAACAAGGAAGTAACGGGAGTAAAACCCCCTGTTCTGCTGTTCCAAGGGAACTGGTTCGATGGCATGGAGAAGAAGCAGAGCTTGAGCTTCTTGAAGAAGAAGGGCGGTCTGGGATGGATTGGAAGGATACTCTCTTGGAGGACGCTCTGGTGGAATCTGAGAGAAATGACGAGAGTATCCTTCCCTGATGAAGGAAAGTACCCAGAGGTCGGATGTAATTATCGTCCATCGGTGGTAGAAATGATGGAGACGACCTCCTATGGGGGAAAATGAGACAGAGTCAGAACGGTGGAGGTTATGCTCTGTTTTAAACAGTCAAAAAGCCTGAGTAGCCTTAGGTGTAGCAGAAGATTGAGGTTTCTGTTGTTTCTGAGGCTGCTGTTTCTTTAGAGAAGGGCGATTATAAGGAGCTGTCCTCGGAGTAAAACGCTGCTGATAGATAGGAGCAGGGCGTGCAGGTTTTGCAGGAGCTGGCTTCAGCTTGGGTCTGACAATAGAAGCAAAGGATTTCTCATGGTCAGACAATTTCTTGGTGGCTGCCTCGATGGATTCATTGAAGAGGTCATTGCTGTCACAAGGGTATATTAGCCAAGCGGTCTTGAAGATTAGGGTCTATGTCAATGATACGAAGCCAAGCAAGACGACACATAGCCCGGGCAGACCACTCAAAGGCATCGTAAGATGACTGCAGGAGATGCAATCTGAGTTGGGATAAAGAAGCCAGGACTTCTTGAAATTCAAAATGCTTTTGAGTATCCAGATAAGTCAAAAACTTTGGCAATAGAGAAATAAGGAATTCAAAATAAGTGATGAATTGAAGATTATAATTGAAGACTTTAGAGGACATCATAGCATTTTGATAGATGCGACATCCAAATTTGTCCATAGTTTTCCCTTCCCTTCCAGGAGGAACGGTGGCATAAACCTTGGAAGGATGGGACCTCTTTAAGGAGGACTCGACAAGCATGGATTGATGAGATCTGTGAGTTGTCAAACCCTTTGCGATGCACAGTTTTATACCTAGAGTCCAATTTTCCTGGAACAGCTGGTATGGAAAAAGGTGTTTCCATGCATCGACCAAAAGTCTGATTCAAAAGCTTATGAAGTGGAAGCTTAAGAGACTCTGCCGGAGGTTGAGGAAGATGCATGACTTTGAGATACTCCTTAGAGTATTTGGAGCCAGTATCTAATTGAAGGTTCAAGTCCACAGCCATCTGACGAAGAAAAGATGAGAAAGATAGCTGATCTGCTAATGCTTTGCGTCGAGGCAGCCTGGGTCGAAGATGAAGCTTCGGCGGGAAAAAAGGCATCAAAGGAACATGGTGACTTGGACGAGGCAATTGAAACTGGGACATCCTTGAGGTCCGGCATTGGAGACCTCGAACGAGGAGTCAGTGGTCTAGTCGAGGTTGGAGTAGATCGAGGCTTAGTGGAAGAAGGTCTTTCTTTAGAAGAACTATGCCTGGAAGGATGCCTTGAAGAAGGCCTTGATCATCGATGAGAACTATGCCTGGAAGCAGATCTTAAAGATCGAGGAGACTTCACCTCGGAGACGGAAGCAGCCGATGGTATCAACGAATGTATGGGACTGGAGGCTGTAGATCGAAGCTCCAGAGGCTTAGTGGAGGGACCTTGATGCACTCCCAAAGACTCTTCTCCTTGTATAGAGTGTGAGGATTCCTTCCGAGGCACTTGCAAAGAATCTGCTCCTTGCTATACGTGCACTGATGCCAGATCAGACACTCGCAGAGACTCTGCTCCCTGCAAAGAGTGTGGAAGGTCAGCCTGAGGCAGAGGAAGCGGCTCGACCTCACGGGAGACTGCTGAATGCCCAGGCTGGATAAGAGGAAGAAGCTTCGGTCCCATATTAGTAAGGAACTGAATGAACTGCTTCTTCAACATGGTCTGGAAAGAAGCTGGCAAGGATGGATCCGCGTCTGAAACTGGACCACCTGCCTTGGCTGGAGGTTCCTTAGAGGTAGTGTGTCCGTAAGAGAGATCGCGCTCTGGCACTTGCCACACTTCTTGAAGCCCGTGACAGGCTGGGACATAGAAGTGAAAATAGCCGCTGCATGATCGAAGCCCTCGGGCTGCGGCCGAGCGGCCTGTCCTGGAAAACGGACAGAAGATAAAAAAATTTTTTTTTTAAACTGAAAATAAAATAAAGAAAATAAGAACAGCGATTCGTGAGGGAAAAAAGTAACAAACCGCGGTTCAGAGAAGGCACAAGTAACGAAGTTAATGCAGAGAGTCAAAGACGGACTTCTCGGCTCTGCGGAAAGCTGAGAACTGAGGAGACGCGCCCTACCCTGGGCGGGAAGGAACTCGCGCATATGCGGTGCGGGCGACTTGAAACTTCGAGTTTCTTCAAGCAAGTCTGCTTGTGAGGCGTCCGCATCCGGGCTCCGTCAATGATGTCACCCATATGTGAGAATACCTGCCTGCTTGTCCTGGGATAAACAACTGTTTTGCTCAAGAAGTAAAATCAAACAGTAATGTTAATCACCAACAAAGGTTTCAAAGGAGCTCAGAAACTACTCCCATATAAAACGGAAACATATATACAGTATTCTTCCCAGTCCCCAAGGGCTGATGGGCATCCAAGAATCAGCATGGAGAAGCATAAACAATAGGCAAGCGCAGAAAGGACAGGGCGGGAGTCTAGAATGTCTCACCTATCTACTGGAAAAGAGCTTACCAGGGTAAGTACATAATCTCTTTTTCCAGTGCAATAGGTGAGACATTCTAGACAAATGGAATGTACAAAAGCAGTCCCCAAAAAGCTAGGGCAGGCTTGCTGCGCTGGTTCATAAGACTGAGGACCCAAAGGCAGAGTCCTCTCTCGCCACCATATCCACTCTGTAAAACTTGACAAACGTGTGTAGGGAAGACCACGTTGCCACCCTGCAAGTCTCCTCAAGGGAGACAGCTCTAGCTTTGGCCTACAAAGAATCCCAACTCCTGGTAGAATGAGCCTTGATGGAAACAAGGAACTGTTTCCCATAAAGAATGTAGGCTGACAAAATGGCCCTACAGAACCATCAGGAAATTGTGGCCTTGGAAGTGGGAGTGCCCTGCTTAACTGAATGAGTCAGCACAAACAGATGGTCAGCGAGATGAAACTCGTTAGTGACCTCCAGATAACACAGAAACTCTGCGCACATTTAGTTTCTTCAACAGGCGATCTTGTGTCCTGGAACCAGTAGGTTGAAAGGCAAGCAAATGCACTTCCTGATTAACATAGAAAGCCAAAATCATCTTCGGCAGGAAGGAAGGAACCTTCTGTAGGGAAACCCCAGACTCTGAGATATGGAGGAACGGTTCTCTATAAGAAAGAGCCTGGAGTTCTGACACATGTTGCGCCAAAGTAATGGCAACCAGAAAAACGCTCTTGAGCAGGGCTGCCCAAGTCTGGTCCTCGAGATCTACCGGAAGGCCAGGTTTTCTAGATATCCACAATGAACATGCATGAGAGAGATTTGCATACCAAGAAGGCAGTGCAGGCAAATCTCTCTCATGCATATATACTGTGGATATCCAAAAAACCTGGCCTGCCAATAGATCTCGAGGACCGGACTTGGGCAGCCCTGCTCTTGAGCGTCAACTCCAAGAGGGAAGCATTTCATAGGGACTCAAAGGGAGCCTTGGTAAGGCTAGACAGCATTAGGTTACGGTCCCAGGAAGAGAATGTTTGCTTAACTGGCGGTATGACATGAAGAGCCCCCCTTCAGAAATCTAGCGACATCAGGATGAGATGCCAAAGAGGAATGATGATCCCAGGATCTAAAACAAGAGAGCCCGGCTACCTAAACCTGAAGAAATGCCACAGTGAGACCCTTATCTAGGCCAGCCTGAAGAAAGGCGAGAATCACCGAGATTGGAGCTGAATAAGGGTCCACCTGGTCTTGAGCGCACCAATCCTGGAAAGTCTTCCATGCCATAGTGTAAACAAAAACTGTGGATAACTTCTTAGACTTGAGAAGAGACTCAATAAACACAGCAGAATATCCTTTGTGTTCTAAGGATGCGTGTCTAAAAGCCATGCCATAAGAGCAAAGAGACCCGGATCCTCAATGCAGACTGGAGGTTTGGATGGGCGCTCAGCCAAAGGCTGTGACCCCTGCGAAGATGCATCAGATCTGCATACCATGGTCTTCAAGACCAATCTGGAGCCACCAGAGTAGTAAAGACGCAGGGGGATTGCGAAGATCTGCAACGTGACATAATCAAGCTCGAGGAATGGGCATCGACATGGCAGATGAGGTTCAACGTGGATAAGTGTAAAGTGATGCATGTTGGTAACAAAAATCTCATGCACGAATACAGGATGTCCGGGGCGGTACTTGGAGAGACCTCCCAGGAAAGGGACTTGGGAGTTCTGATCGACAAGTCGATGAAGCCGTCCACACAATGTGCGGCGGCAGCAAAAAGGGCAAACAGAATGCTAGGAATGATAAAGAAGGGGATCATGAACAGATCAGAGAAGGTTATCATGCCGCTGTACCGGGCCATGGTACGCCCTCACCTGGAGTACTGCGTCCAGCACTGGTCGCCGTACCTGAAGAAGGACACGGTACTACTCGAAAGGGTCCAGAGAAGAGCGACTAAGATGGTTAAGGGGCTGGAGGAGCTGCCGTACAGCGAAAGATTAGAGAAACTGGGCCTCTTCTCTCTCGAACAGAGGAGATTGAGAGGAGACATGATCGAAACATTCAAGGTACTGAAAGGGATAGACTTAGTAGATAAGGACAGGTTGTTCACCCTCTCCAAGGTAGGGAGAACAAGAGGGCACTCTCTAAAGTTGAAAGGGGATAGATTCCGTACAAATGTAAGGAAGTTCTTCTTCACCCAGAGAGTGGTAGAAAGCTGGAACGCCCTTCCAGAGGTTGTTATAGGGGAAAACAACCTCCAAGGATTCAAGACAAAGTTAGACAAGTTTCTATTGAACAAGAACGTGCGCTGGTAGAGCTAATCTCAGTTAGGGTGCTGGTCTTAGACCAGAGGGCCGCCGCGTGAGCGGACTGCTGGGCATGATGAACCACTGGTCTGACTCAGCAGTGGCAATTCTTATGTTCTTATGTTATGTTCTTATGAGGGACATCCTGGGCGCTGAAGAAAATTTTTGCTTACCTGGAATGTCTGCTTGCAGTCATTGCCTCTGAGGGGACGCAGCTTACTGCTGAATATGTTAGGCTGACTGATGTTTGAAAATGAATGCTTATCTTGATAAATGTACATGTGGGATATGTGGGTAGTGAGTCTGTTTTGCTGGGAAGGGCCATAAGAGTACAGGTCCTCTAGCTAATTTCCTAGAACCTTTGTTTCATTGTGATCACCTATACTCTTCTGGACTGTTCTTGAGGTAGGAGGTGGGGATTGGGAGAGGGGACAGGAATGATGGGATTAGTGGGGGAGGGTTCTGCACTGTTATATTGCAAAAAAGATTGATGATATAGCTTGTTGATTCTTTTTTTGATTCCCTGTGTATTTACTTTTATTGCTGGTGTCTGTCATTTTCATCAATAAAAAAACTGTTTAAACATAAACTAGGCAAGAGCCTTCCTGCTGGTTAAACCCTTTTGGATATTGTTCCTAGTCCTGATAGACTTTGCACCATCCTGTGATCACATGTGCTTCCCTTTCTAGCTCTACTACACATATGACCTTCTTTAAATAGAATACTTAGATCTGTACTATATGTTGTCGTTAAGGTCTTTTACAAGTACATCCCAACATCCTTTTAGGAATTTTCAATGTCAGTTTCTTTATGATATTATTTTCCTTATTTTCTTTTATGCCATAAGCCTAACTGACTCACTCAAGGTTCATTTCTCATTGTTATTTGTGGTGAATAGCAGGTTATTTTTTTATGTTTAATGTGCTCCTGTTGCTTTTTATCCATCTGTATCGGCTGACAATTTTCTAACTTGAATGCCATGTGCCATCTTATTGTTTATTCACCTAGACTGTCCAGAGTGCATTTATTGATTGCAGTTAATATTTGGAGCACTAAGCTTTGTAATTTACTCTGTCTGTGCTTACTCTACTACCTTACAAATCATTGATTCAAACAATAAAAAGCAATTGCCTTAGCATCCTTCTGCCAGTCTATAACTTTTTTGTTTTGTTTTCCTTAAAATGTTAATCTATTTCCCATTGTGTTAATAAGCTGCATAAATACCACCGATTACAATTGGGCAAGAGGGAGCCCAAGCCCTCTTGCTCCGCGGCACCCCCCCCTGCCGATTATGATTGGGCAGGAGGGAGCCCAAGCCCTTCTGTCCAGGCAAACCCCTACCCTCCACACCCACTATGATATGGGCAGGAGGGATCCCAGGCCCTCCTGCCCTCGACGCACCCCCCTCCCCCGAACGGCCCCGAGCCCCTGATTGGCCCCTTCCCGCCGACTCGTGTGACCCTGCCGATCCCTCGACCCCCCCCCCCACCAATCCCCCTCCCCGTACCTTAAATTAGTTGGACGGATGGATGGGTGCTAACCTGTCCGTCTGGCAGGCCAGCCATCCGTTGAATGGCTGGCCTTAGGGCCTGATTGGCCCAGGCGGCTCAAACCGTGCCCACAGGTGGGGCCTGAGGAGCCTGAGCCAACCGGAATAGGAAGTTAAATATTTTTAGTGCATGGGTAGTGCACACCAATTGGGAACTTTCTGCAGGCAGCTAAGTAAAAGAACCCTATATAAAACCTCTCACAATCCGCCTCTTTTACAAAGGTGCGCTAAGCTTTTTAGTGCACACTAAATATTATCACATGCTAAACATGCGCTAACCACTAATGCGTGCATGTTATCCTATGGACGCGTTAGCAGTTAGTGCATGTGTTGAATTAGCGCGCACTAAATCCATGCTAAAACGCTTAGCGCGCCTTTGTAAAAGAGGGCCAATGTGTTAAGATCTATGTTTAATAAAACAGAAGTTTAAAAAAATAAGAATTAATGGACCCTTAAAACAATAATACTGTATATTCACAATGCTATTATCTCAATTACAGTCCTTTTATGGTTTCCTGATTCTCCTTGACTTTTACAACTTATGTGGCTCATGATTTTTGCCATGATGTGCTCCATAGAGTTACTGACAAAGTCTCCATTGTTAATTTTGTTGTTCCTTTATATTCTAATAAACTTCAGAAATGTTCAAACTTTCCTCACTATCCCCATCCCCACCCTTTTACAAAGCTGCATGACAACGGCACTGAAGCCCATTAATTCCCAATGGGCTTCAGTGTGATTACTGCGGGCTGCCATAATAATCAACTTTGTAAAAGGAGGCCTATTTACTCCAATTTCCAGAAATCAGAATACAGTAGTACCTCGGAATCCGAACGCCCCAGAACTCGAACATTTTGGAATCCAAACTTTTTTTTTTTTAGTAAATTTTGTCTCGGAATCCGAACGCTGCTTTGGAATCCGAACCTGCGTTGCTCAGCCCAAAGCTTCCTCTCTAACACAGCTTCCCGTTTCTGCCTGGGAGGAAAGCTTTTGGCTGAGCAATAGTTGCAGTTCCTGTATGCTCGGATCTTGCTGCCTCTGCCACGTGGGAATGATCTTGCTGCTTCTTCCAGGGGGACCCGATCTTGCTGTGTCAGACAAATGGGCCCGATCTTGCTGCCTCAGCCAGGGGGACACAATCTTGCTATTTCAGCCATGGGAGACTCGATCTTGCAGCCTCAGCCAGGGGGACCCGATCTTGCTATTTCAGCCACGGGGGACCCGATCTTGCTATTTCAGCCATGGGGGACTCAATCTTGCTGCCTCTGCCAGGGGGACCCAATCTTGCTGCCTCTGCCAGGGGGACCCAATCTTGCTACCTCTGCCAAGAGGACCCAATCTTGCAGCCTCAGCCAGGGGGACCCGATCTTGCTGCTTCTGCCAAGAGGACCCAATCTTGCTGCCTCTGCCAAGAGGACCCGATCTTGTTGCCTCTGCCAGGGGGACCCGATCTTGCAGCCTCTGCCAAGAGGACCCAATCTTGCAGCCTCAGCCAGGGGGACCCAATTTTGCTGCCTCTGCCAGGGGGACCCAATTTTGCAGCCTCAGCCAAGGGGACCAGATCTTGCTGCCTCTGCCAGGGGGACCCAATCTTGCTGCTTCTGCCAAGGGGACCTGGTCTTGCTGTTTCTGCCACTGAGCCAATCTTGCTGTCTCTGCCAAGGGGACCCAATCTTGCTGTCTCTGCCAAGGGGACCTGGTCTTGCTGTCTCTGCCAAGGGGACCCAATCTTGCTGTCTCTGCCAAGGGGACCTGGTCTTGCTGTTTCTGCCACTGAGCCAATCTTGCTGTCTCTGCCAAGGGGACCTGGTCTTGCTGTTTCTGCCACAGAGCCAATCTTGCTGCCTCTGCCAAGGGGACCCGATCTTGCTATTTCTGCCACTGAGCTAATCTTGCTGCCTCTGCCAGAGGGACCTGGTCTTGATGTTTCTGCTACAGAGCCAATCTTGCTGTCTCTGCCAAGGGGATCTGGTCTTGCTGTTTCTGCCACAGAGCCAACCTTGCTGCCTTTGCCAGGGGAACCTGGTCTAGCTGTTTCTGCTACAGAGCCAATCTTGCTGCCTCTGCCAAGGGGACCTGGTCTTGCTGTTTCTACCACTGAGCAAATCTTGCTGCCTCTGCCAAGGGGACCTGGTCTTGCTGTTTCTGCCACGTGGGTCCGATCTTGTTCCTGCACAGCCCTCAGGCCACCTATATTAGCTATGTGTCCAGCGGAAAATAAAAGCAAGAGGAAAGCTGTTAGAGCTACAATTGAAGTTAAGAAAGAGTTTATTGCTAAGCATGAAAGCGGTACACATGTGGTTGATCTTGCTGCTATGTTTGAGATGCCTAAATCAATTGTGTGTACAATTTTGAAAAATAAAGAAGCTATCAAAGCAGCTAATGTGGCCAAAGGGGTTACAACACTGACCTCTAGGAGATTAAAAAGCATGGAAGAGATGGAAAAACTGCTTTCTATTTGGATTAATGGAAGACAGCTTGCTGGTGATGTGATTTCAGAGACAATCATTTGTGAGAAAGCCAAAGTTCTTCATGAAGATTCAGTGAAACACCTGCCTGATACTACTGATGAAAAGGAGGAGTTTAAAGCCAGTAGAGGGTGGTTCGAGAACTTTAAGAAAAGGACTGGGATCCACAGCGTTGTTATGCATGGGGAGGCAGCCAGTTCTAATGTTAAAGCAGCTGAAGAGTTTGTAAAGGAATTTAAGGAGTTTGTGATCAGTGAGGGCTATGTTTCGAACTAAGTGTTCAATTGTGATGAAACTGGCCTCTTTTGGAAAAGGATGCCCAGGTGAACATACATCTAAAAGGAAGAAAAGTCTGTACCCGGCCATAAGCCAATGAAAGACCGCCTTACTCTTTTGGTGTGTTGTAATGCTAGTGGGGACTGCAAGATCAAACCTCTCCTTGTATATCATTCAGAAAACCCACGGGTCTTTAAGAAGAATAACATCATTAAGAGCAAACTTAATGTTATGTGGAGATCGAATGTGAAAGCATTGGTTACTAGGCAGTTCTTCACTGAGTGGATACACGAGGAGTTTGCTCCTCATGTAAAGGCTTATCTGCAGGAGAAAAACCTCCCGATCAAGGCTCTCCTTGTCCTCAACAATGCTCCTGCACATCCACCAGGGCTGGAGGATAATTTGGTGGGTGAATATAGCTTCATCAAGATCAAATTTTTGTCCCCAATACCATTCCTCTTATACAGCCAATGGATCAGCAGGTGATCTCTAACTTCAAAAAACTGTACACCAAGGCTATGTTCCAGAGATGTTTTGAAGTTGCAAATGAAACGGAACTGACTCTGCGAGAGTTCTGGAAGGATCACTACAATATCCTCCATTGCCTAAGAATCATTGAGAAAGCATGGAGGGAAGTGCCTTTGAGAACATTAGTCTCTGCCTGGAAAAACCTCTGGCCAGAATGTGTTGCTGAAAGGAACATTGAAGGCTTTGAAGAACCACCTGTTCCTGACATCGTATCTCTGGGCAAGTCCATGGGTTTGGAAGTCAGTGAAGAGGATGTCAACGAGTTAGTGGATGATCACAAGACAGAACTGACAATGGAAGAGCTACAGCACCTCAACCAGCAGCAGCAGAAAGAAGTAACCCAAGAAATTTCTTCAGAGGAGGAAGAGGGAGACGCAGGTACCATACCCACAGCTGAAATCAAGGATCTGCTCAGCATGTGGTCAAAAACACTGGCAGTCGTAGAGAAGTGGCACCCCGATAAAGCCCTTGTTAACAGGTTATCATTGAACATTTTAGAAAAGTTCAAAAAGGTCATCATCATCAAACCATTCTGGAACGTTGGTTTGCAAAAGACACCACCAGAATACAGACACCAGAATCATCTGAACCACCTGATGCCAACACAGAAGGTGATCCCAAGCCCTCTACAAGTGGTACCTTGACAAAGAGCTTAACAAGGAGCAGAATGAAGACACCAAAACTATCTGAACCACCTGATGCCAACACAGAAGGTGATCCCAAGCCCTCTACAAGTGGTACCTTGGAAAAGAGCATAAAAAGGAGCAAAATGAAGACACCAGAACCATCTGAACCACCTGATGCCAACACAGAAGGTGATCCCAAGCCCTCTACAAGTGGTATTTTGGCAAAAAGCCTAAAAAGGAGCAGAATGAAGACACCTGTCTGGTAACACATGCTTTCACATTCTATCTCCACCTGAACCACAAGAGGCTAATCTGGAAAGTGACTTGCCTTCTAACAATAATCTACCTCATGTTCCAGGTTCCAAATCATGATTGGTAATCATTGGTTACTTTAAATTACTGTACTGAACATTACTCTACTGTACTGTATTACAGCATCATTGGTTAATACAGTAACTAAAAATGTTATGAATAAAAAAATACAAAACAAGCTGCACTTATTTCACAGAGGCTTCGGTGTTGCCAGTCTTGTCCACTGCTTCTTATTGTTTTAAATGCTACAGCGCTGAAACTAGACAATGGCCAATGTTTCACGATAAGATAATCATTTCTTCAGGGCTCTGGAATAGCGAGAACAGTTGGTGTCCCGTGTTCAGTTCTCTAGTTTCAGCACTGTAGTGTCTAAAACAATAAGAAGCAGTGGACAAGACCGGCAACACAGAAGCCTTTAAAAAATAGGCCTTTCTGCTTGCTTGCTTTTCTTTTTCGCAGACTGGTTTCTTTACATTACTGTACTGAAAATTACTCTACTGTACTGTATTATCATTGGTTAATATTTGAGAATGTTATGAATAAAACATTACAAAACAAAACTAATGTGTTTACTGTTATATTTATTTGAAAATGCAGTATCTATTGCTTTCAATGGGAAAAATTGTCTTGGAACTCGAACGTTTTGTAACTCGAACTGAGTTTGGGAATGGATTAAGTTCGGATTCCGAGGTACCACTGTATTTTAGTGAGAATGAGACCGATTTAAAAGCACCTTAACATCTATGCTGATGTAACCTGTTCCTTGTCTGAAGGAGACTCTCACTTCAAATATATATTCGTAGTCGTTTAGTCGAGGGTTTTCCTCCACAACCAGAAAACAAGTGTACAAATAAAATATTACCTTCACCCAAATAAAGAATTAAACAAGTGAAACATGGAAAAATTAGCAGAGCTTTTTATTTTTGCCAGTAAAGAATTGTATTCTTAAACTGTTTTTCCTACCCCTTTACATTTAGGGCTCCTTTTACTAAGGTGCGCTAGCATTTTTAGCGCGCGCTGCATTGCCATGAGCGCTAACCCCGCGCCACGCGCCAAGAATTAATGCCAGCTAAAACCACTAGCGCAGCTTAGTGAAAGGAGCCCTTAGTAAAAGGTATTCCTATTTAATTCAAAGCAATGAGATAATTCCAAATACCTAAGGAACAAAATATAAACAACTTCTTTTCTTTTTCTTCTAGACATCAAAAAGAATCTTCAAAGTATTTACTCACTAAACATATTTCAACAATATCAGATAAGTACATGTGCCCTCCTGCCCCGTGGCAGCCCCGAACCCCTGATGAAGATCAGGGCAAGAGGGAGCCCAAGCCCTCTTGCCCCACAGCACCCCCGAACTCCCCGACAGGATCGGAGCAGGAGGGAGCCCAAGCCCTCCTGCCCCGGGCACCCCCAAACTCCCCAATAGGCTCGGGCAGGAGGGAGCCCAAGCCCTCCTGCCCTCGACGCAAGGGCACCCCCCTTAACCCCGATTGCCCCCCCCCGCTGACCCGCAACCCCCCCCCGCTGACTCCATGATCCCCCCTCCCCGTATCTTCAATAACGTTGGTCGGACGGACGGGTACCAAGCTCGTCTGTCCGACAGGCCAGCCATCCATTGAATGGCTGGCCTTAGGACCTGATTGGCCCGGGTGGCTCAAATCCCGCCCACAGGTGGGGCCTGAGATGCTTGGGCCAACCGGAATAGGCCCAGTAGGCTTAGGCCCCTCCTTTGGGCGGGGCCTTAGGCACATGGGCCCAACCCGGGGGGGGAACTTGCGTCGAGGGCAGGAGGGCTTGGGCTCCTTCCTGCCCCGATCCTGTCGGGGAGTTCGGGGGTGCCCGGGGCAGGAGGGCTTGGGCTCCCTCCTGCCCTGACGTTTTTTTTTATTATGCCCCTCCACATCCCTATGAGTTGGCTTAGCTTAAAAGAAACCCAAAAACCAATATATAGTGTGGACACTAGCTACCTAAATAAAAGAATAGAAATTTCACTATGCTTTACCTACCCACAACGTATCTCAGCTTTGAGGGTATAATCCAAGGTTAAAAATAAAATCTTTTTTTTTTTTTATATAATTTTACTGACAAAATTAGGAGCTGAAAATCATACACCAATTGACAGCCGACCTCCTTGAATAAAATTGAATAAAATATCTCCACTGCACACACACTACTGCACAGCTTCTTACAATGTCTAATTGAAAATTTTTATCCTTTCACCTGACATTAGCAAGAACATAAATTTCTTAGTTACCACCACCTGTCAAAACACAGATTCAGCACTACAGCACAAAAGTGATACACAAAATCGTTACTGTATCACAAAATCTTCAGGGTCAGGTTAAACTAAATTAAAATTAGCTGTAAATTCTCTTTACAAACTTTTCTTTCGCAAAAAAAACTTCCTTTACAAGCCACAGACAACAAAACCAACCTCTCTTTCAACAGAAAACCACCCAACTGCACATGCAGCTCTGAATTCTTAAAGCTATAGACAGGCCTCAAATACTGTAGCTCTAAACATCTTTTTTTTCTGGGTTATATTCACCCTTGTATTCAGGCCTGACACTCCGGACCTGAAGCCTCAGATCCAGGTATTTTATTTATTTTTAACCCTGGTTACACTGAGACAATGACAATCTTTCAAAATATCCAAATTCACTCCAAAAATGAACTTTCCCTAGATCAATGAAAGAAGTCATAAACTTTTTCCAGAAGTTTCTTTTTTTCAATCACATTCAATCAATCTTTTGTATTCTACAGCAGGACCCCTGATGAATGTTATTACAATAGCCGAAACACAGACCGTGTCTTCTGTCACTATTCATTGCTACTGCTATTTATTTTGACATAGACCATTGTTGAACTACTTGCCAGCTGGATTATTATATTGGATCTCCTGGTATTGCTCAGTGCAATTATTTATCATCCTGGAACAGACTATTGCAGCAAAGCTCATCAGTTGAAATGGACATTTTCTATTCTTTACTACAACAATAGAGACCTTTTGCTGCTTTGCTTGCCAGCTGGTACGTTTTTATTGGACTGTATTTATTGAATTTTTTTATTGTTCTGTTTTTTAATTTTTTTAATCAACTGCTTTCATCAATTGTTTCCATTAGTTGGCCCATTTCTTGCAATAAATTTGGTTGCCATAGTCCAACGCTTCCACATTTGGCTTTTAGCTTTGTGGGTTGAGGTTTTCCTGGTTGCTGTATTCTAGAGTAGAAGAGTTCTGCATTTGCAAAAGATTACTTTTAAAACTTCCTCTCATCTGTTTCGGAAACTATTTTAAAACATTTCTTCCTACCTTTTAGCCACAGTTAACGCTGAAACATTACACATAACAATTTTGTACCATAAACACAACCTTCATTACTTTGATATTATTATTATTCTTTGCTACATAAAGGAATGTTGGGAAGAAATTATACACAAGGGCTCAAAAATCTGTCCTTACATGTGGGAGCAAAAATAGCTTTCCAGAAACTAAATGGAATGGGAGCAAACTTTGCATGGGAGAAGATGCAGGGAAAAGAAAAGTGGAGCAGTTTATCAGTGTCTTGAGGTTATTACCAATTGTACAATAGCATTTTTGTGCCAAGATTCCATTATAGAATACTAGCATATGTTGGCACTGGTGCACCCATGTATAGGTACCCCAGGCCCAACATTCAGAGCATAGGAGGCTACCTCCTACAGTCAACAGCAAACCTAGAAAATCAGAAAGGCAAAAATATCTGGAAAGAGGAATACAGGCAAAAATATCTGGAAAAGTAAAGAGAGGCTGGTCGTGTAGTCAGGAAAGCAAAGATGCAAATGGAAGAAAAAATAGCTGATATAGTAAAACGGGGAGACAAGACTTTTTTTTAGATATATTAGTGATAGGAAAAACTGCAAAAGTGACATTGTGAGATTCAATGGTGAAGGGAAGGAATATGTAGAAGCTGATAAAGAAAAGGCTGAATTGCTTAACAAATATTTCTGTTCTGTGTTCACGGCTGAAGCGCCGGGAACGTAACCACAGAAGACAAACATGAACAGAGATGGAGGAGTGGAAGACCCTGATCGATTATCAGAGGGTTGTGTTTGTGAGAGGCTAGCTAAAATAAAGGTAGACAAAGCGATGGGGCCAGATGGTGTACATCCGAGGGTGCTGAAGGAATTTAGGGAACTTCTGGTAGCTCCGCTGACTGACCTTTTCAATAAGTCTCTAGAGCTGGGAGTGGTACCAGAGGACTGGAGAACAGCAGATGTGGTCCCTGTCCACAAAAGTGAAAGTAAGGAAGAAGTAGGGAATTACAGGCCAGTAAGTCTGACTTCTGTGGTAAGCAACTTAATGGAAATGCTTTTAAAACAGAGAATGATGAAGTTTCTGTAATCCTGTGGATTACAGGACTGGAGGCAACATGGATTCACTAGAGGTAGGTCTTGGCAGACAAATCTGATCAACTTCTTTGACTGGGTGGCCAGAGAATTGGATAGAGGGAGTGCACTAGATGTGGTATATTTAGATTTTAGCAAAGCCTTTGACAGTGTTCCACACAGACGTCTAATAAAAAAACTGAATGCCTTCGGGATGGATCCCAAAGTGAAGGGCTGGGTCAAGAACTGGTTTAGTGGAATGCGACAGAAGGTAGTAGTCACTGAAGATTGCTCTGAGGAAAGGGATTTTACCAGTGGTGTGCCTCCAGGTTCTGATCTTGGGCCTGCTCTTTTTAACATTTTTATAAACGATATTGCTGAAGGGCTGTCAGGTAAGATTTGCCTCTTTGTGGATGATACCAAAATCTACAATAGAGTGGACATGCCGAATGGTGTGAATAACATGGCGAAGCTTGAAGAATGGTCTGAAATTTGACAGCTAAAATCTAATGCTAAGAAATGCAAGGTCATGCATTTGGGCTGCAAAAACCCGATGGAACAGTACAGTTTAGGGGGTGAAGAACTTATGTGCATGACAGAAGAGTGGGACTTGGTTGAAAAGGTGATGGCAAAAGCTAGATGGATGCTAGTATGGCCAGTAGGAAAAAGGAGGCATTGATGCCCCTGTATAATACTTTGGTGAGACCTCAATTCTGGAGGCCGCACCTTCAAAAAAAGGATGGAGTCGGTACAGAGGAAGGCTACTAAAACGGTATGTGGTCTTCGTGATAAGGCGTATGGGGACAAACTGAAAGATATCAATCTGTATACTTTGGAGGAAAAGTGGGAGAGGATAGATATGATAGATGTTTAAATACCTAAATTATGTAAATGCACATGATTCAAGTCTCATTTGAAAGAAAGCTCTGGAATGAGAGGGCATAGGATGAAGTTAAGAAGTGATAGGCTCCTGAGTAATCTAAGGAAATACTTTTTTATAAAAAGGGTGGTATATGCATGGAACAGTCTGCCAGAAGAGGTGGTGAAGACAGAGACTATTTCTGAATTCAAGAGGGGCTGGGATAGGCATGCGGGATCTCTTGGAGAGAGAAAGAGATAATGGTTACTTAATATAAGCCCTACCCATGAAAATAAGCCCTAGTCGCCAGCAGAAGCGCTTCCCTCCACCCTCCCCCACATGCCCCCCGCCGACCTTTCCATCTCTCCCTCCCATGCGAACCCCGACTGCGAGCCAAAAAACCTGGAAACAAACAGCAGTGTCGGCAGCACAGGCTGGATCACGGCCTGCCCTTCTCACGCCCGGCTGTTCCGTGTCACGTTGCTGATGACATCATCGGTGATGCGGCAGAGGAACACCCGGACGTGAGAAGGGGAGGCCATGATCCAGACTGTGCTGCTGACACTGCCGTTTGTTTCCAGGTATTTCGGCTCGCGGTTGAGGTTCGCATGGGAAGGAGAGATGAAAAGGTCAGCGAGGGGTGTGTGTGCGGGGTACACAGCGGCGGAGGAGGTTGATGGGAGAGATAGAAAGATGCTGCACAGGGGGATGGGAGGAAGGGAGGGATAGAAGCCTCAAGGGCTCTGCTGCACAAGGGATGGGAGGGCTAGAAGCTGCAAGGGTTCTGCTGCACAGGGGGATGGGAGGGAGGGAGGGATAGAAAGATACTGCATAAGGGGATGGGTGAAAGGGGAGGAAAGATGCTGCACATGTGGGGGAGAGAAAGGAAATAGGAAGAATTGGGGTGGAGAAGAGGAAGGGAGAGATGATCATTGTACATGAAAAAAAATAAGATCTAGTGCCTTTTTTGGGCCCATAATTAATATGACAGTGTCTTATTTTCAGGGAAACACAGTAGTTTCCAGCTCCCTGACTGTACCATCTGGAACTGACCTCAATATACATAAAGCATCCAAAGTACTTGGAGTCATTCTAGATTCCTCACTCTCCTATGCGTCACAAATCTCCAACTTATGGAAGAAAATCTTCTATAGCATGAAACGCTTATGGCTGATCAGATCCTGCTTTTATGAACACCACTTCACTATCCTGGTACAAATGCTAATACTATTACAACTAGACTATTGCAACTCACTATATGCAGGTCTAAGCTCCTCACACAGACTTCAACTGATTCAAAACACTGCGATCAGATTGATCTTTAGACTCAAGACTACTACCATAAATTACACTGGCTCACATGACTTCTTAAATCTCATTCAAAATATCTTGCATTGTAGTCTACATACATCACACCAACTCATCTGAGGCATTAATTCACATATTCTTGGAACCCCACTTCTCCTCAACCAGAATATCTAACACCTCACAGATGATCCTCCCTTCTCCTAAAGAAGTCAAATACAAATGGATATTCAGCTCTCTCTTTATTTACGTCACCATCAAAATCTGGAACAATCTGCCATTAAGAACATAAGAACATAAGAAGCGCCATCTCCGGATCAGACCTTCGGTCCATCAAGTCCGGCGATCCGCACACGTGGAGGCCCTGCCAGGTATACACCTGGCTTATTTTATAGCCAACCATATCTTTATATGCCTCTCTCAAGGAGATAAGCATCTAGTTTGCTTTTGAAGCCTAGGACTGTCGATTCCGCAATAATCTCCCCTGGGAGAGTATTCCAGATGTCAACCACTCTCTGTGTGAAGCAGAACTTCCTGATATTAGTCCTGAACCTGTCCCCCCTTAGCACAAGAACAGAATCCTGTTACCTACAATTCATAAGAAAGCTGAAAACCTTTCTATTCTGCAAACCACCAGAACCGATCACACAATAACTATCCTCCTTAACCCCTTACAAAACCACTAACCACCTCAGCCCTGTCAACACTGATGGCAAAAGCTACAACCCAATCACAACAAATGGCTCCATAACTCACCAGACCAACAACCCGACTGACATGGCACTGAATGCCATAAACACTTATGCCTACTTTAAAATGTTGACAAACTTAGTTATATTGTACTCTGCATACAACACTTATGTAATGTATAACAGATTTAAACCAACTACTGTGAGCTCCCCATGCTGCTACATGGGCTTCTTTGTACTGTAAATAGCCTTGAATACAAATTATAGATTAGATTAGCAATATGACAACAATATGTTGAAAACCTGTGAATAAGAAAATGAAATTAATGTGTTAGTGTTAATATGAGTAAATAAGATAAATTAATAAGTAAGGTACAAAGGCCCGGATTCTGTAAACAGTGCGTAAATTAGTTGGCACCTACAAAATTGGTGCCAGGTGAATGTCAATCACACTTAGGTGCCATTAACAGAATTGCGGCTACTGCTGCCTAAGAAAAAACTTAGGGCTAGATTCGCTAACCTCTGATCCATGTCCGTTTGCATGCAGGCCGACGAATTTACTAAAGGCCTGTATGCAAATGGAGATGATCGCTAAAGCCCTGACAGTAGAAACATAGAAACATAGAAATTGACGGCAGAAAAGGGCCATAGCCCATCGAGTCTGCCCATACCAATGATTCACTCCCTGATTCTTACTCTCCCAGAGATCCCACATGAATATCCCATTTTCTCTTGAAATCTAACACGCTGCTGGCCTCAATCACCCGCTGAGGCAGCTCGTTCCAATGATCGACCACCCTTTCGGTGAAGAAGTACTTCCTAGCATCACCCCGAAATATCCCTCCCCTGATTTTCAGCGAGTGTCCTCTGGTTACCGAGGGCCCTGTAAGACTGAAGATATCATCTTTCACCTCTATACGCCCAGTAATATACTTAAAGGTCTCAATCATGTCCCCTCTCTCTCTTCGCTCCTCCAGTGAGTACATCCGCAGTTTTTTTAACCTTTCTTCATACGTGAGATCCTTGAGCCCCAAGACCATCTTGGTAGCCATTCGCTGAACCGACTCAATTCTCAACACATCTTTTCGGTAGTGTGGTCTCCAGAATTGAACACAATATTCGAGATGAGGTCTCACCATGGATCTGTACAATGGCATTATGACTTCAGGTTTTCTGCTGACAAAACCCCTACGGATACAGCCTATCATTTGTCTTGCCTTGGACGAAGCCTTCTCCACTTGATTGGCAGCCTTCA
Organism: Geotrypetes seraphini; assembly: GCF_902459505.1. Classification (NCBI taxonomy): domain Eukaryota; kingdom Metazoa; phylum Chordata; class Amphibia; order Gymnophiona; family Dermophiidae; genus Geotrypetes; species Geotrypetes seraphini. The sequence goes on from NC_047089.1 coordinate 134,184,828, forward strand.
TGTCGTCGCTAATGATCACTCCTAAATCACGTTCCACCGTGGTCCTGGACAAGGTTTCACCATTTAGTGTGTAAGTTCTGTGTGGATTTTTTTTGCCTAGGTGCATTACTTTACATTTTTTAGCATTAAAGCCTAGCTGCCAAGTTGATGACCACTGTTCAAGCTGTTTTAGGTCCTGCGTCATAAAGTCAGGCACACTGCTTTTGTTAACTATGTTGCATAGTTTGGCATCGTCGGCAAACAGTGATACTTTTCCTCTAAGTCCTATGGTCAAATCTCCTATGAATAAATTGAATAGAATCGGCACTAAGACGGAGCCCTGAGGTACTCCACTCATCACTGCTGACATTTTGGAGGGGGTACCGTTTACCATCATCCTTTGAAGCCTACCATCTAGCCAATTCCCTACCCATGTAGTGAATGTATCTCCTAATCCCATCGATTTTAGTTTGTTCAACAGCCTGCGGTGTGGGACGCTATCAAAAGCTTTGCTGAAGTCCAAATATATTACGTCAAGGGACTCACCGGCATCCAGATGATTGGTCACCCAATCAAAGAAGTCAATCAGATTAGATTGGCAGGACCTTCCCCTGGTAAATCCGTGTTGATGTGGATCACGTAAATTTTCTTCGTCTAGAATTTTGTCAAGTTCCTGTTTGATCAGTGTTTCCATGAGTTTACACACTATGGATGTGAGACTCACTGGTCTATAATTTCCTGTCTCTGTTCTGCAGCCCTTTTTGTGGAGTGGAATTACGTTAGCTGTTTTCCAGTCTAGGGGTACTTTTCCCGTGCGCATGGAAAGATTGAAGAGTATGGATAGTGGTTCAGCCAGAACTTCACTCAGCTCTCTGAGTACCCTGGGGTGTAGATTGTCTGGCCCCATGGCTTTGTCTACTTTGAGTCTTGAAAGTTCGTGGTAGACGCTACTAGGTGTAAACTCGTAATCACGAAACAGGTCATTTTGGCTGTCTCTTATTTGCAGTTGTGGACCATTTCCCGGTGCTTCACAGGTGAATACTGAGCAAAAGTATTCGTTTAGCAGTTCTGCCTTGGCAGTATCAGATTCTGCGTAGTTTCCATCTGATTGCCTAAGGCGTTCTATTCCATTTTTGTTTCTCTTCCTGTCGCTAATGTACCTAAAGAAGGATTTGTCCCCTTTTTTAATGTTCCGTGCTAGATCTTCCTCTGTTTGAAGTTTGGCTTCCCTGACTGCCTTTTTGACAGCCTTAGATCTGGCCAGATAGTCTTCTTTTGCCTCCTTTTCCCAAGATGTTTATAGGTGATAAATGTTTCTTTTTTCATTTTAATGAGGTCCGAAAGTTCCTTGTTAAACCATTGTGGTTTTTTGTTTCTCCGGTGTTTGCTTACTGTTTTTACGTAGCGGCTAGATGCTTCATTTAGGATGGATTTAGATTTGACCACATAGTTTCCGGATTGTCAGTTTCTGCATGGTTTTGCAGCTCTTGATGGACAAAGTCTCTCATGTGGTCGAAATCTGCCTCCCTAAAGTTGAGGACCCTCGTTGCTGTGTTTGATTTAGAGAAGCCTTTCTTGAGGTTAAGCCATACCATGTTGTGGTCACTGGAGGCCAGCGTGTCTCCCACTGATACTTCCGAGACACTGTCTCCATTTGTGAGTACCAGGTCCAGTATTGCTTTTTCTCTGGTGGGCTCTAATACCATTTGTTTGAGTTGTGCACCCTTAATGGAGGTTATTATTCTTTTGCTACCGCTCGTAGTTGCTGAGAGGGTGTTCCAGTCTGCATCTGGCATGTTGAAGTCGCCTAACAGTACTGTGTCACCACGCAAAGTGATGTTCTCTATGTCCTTAATCAATTCTTTGTCTTTGTCTTCCTGTTGTCTCGGAGGCCTGTATACCACACCGAGGTAAAGGCATTTTTCGTTCCCTCTGGCCAGGTTTACCCAAAGTGATTCCCCTGTGTATCTAACATCTGTGATCCTGGTAGTTTTGATATTATCCTTAGTGTATAGTGCTACCCCCCCTCCTAATTTGCCCTCTCTGTCCCGACGAAGTAGATTGTAGCCTGGTATAACCATATCCCACCCATGCGAGTCTGTGAACCAGGTCTCGGATATCGCTACTATGTCAAGGTCAGCATTCCTTATTTCTGTTTCTAGTTCCAGGATTTTGTTGCCCAAGCTGTGTGCATTAACATACATTGCTCTCCAAATTTGTGATGATATGCCTATCCCCGTTAGTGTAGCTCTTGTTTTTTTGTATATACTATGGGTACTTACCTTAGGTTCAGAAGTGTGGGTATTACTTTCTTCCCCAGGATGGATCCTTACTGCTCTGGTATGTATGTGTGAACCCTCCCCCAACTTACCTAGTTTAAAGCCTTCCGAAGTAGATGTGCTAGTCGATGTCCAAAAACTTTCTTGCCTCTCTTTGTTAGGTGAAGTCCGTCAGGTCCCTGTAGTCCTTGTAGCGCTGCTCCGTGGTCTAGGAATCCAAAGTTCTTCTCTAAACACCATTCGCGAAGCCACTCGTTGGTCCTATGGATGCGCTCTTCCCTGTCTCTGCCTTTGTCTCTTACCGGGAGAATTGATGAGAAGACCACCTGTGCTCCTGTCTGCTTTAGCTTCCTTCCCAGGGCCTCGAAGTCTTTAGGGATGTTGTCTGATGTGCTTCTGGCAGTATCGTTGGTACCTACATGGATGAGAAACATAGGGAAATGGTCAGTAGGTTTTAGAAGTTTGTCTAGAAGTAGTGACAGGAGAAACAGCCTCCTATCACTGCTGTCAAAAAAATTTGCCCCACAGCCGCCGCTTAAAATTATGGCAGGAGGATTCCCATTCCCTCCTGCTATTGGTCCCACCCGTGAAGCATGGGGCGGGGTCTAGGGCCATGATTGGCTCAGGTGCCTCAGGCTCCTCCCTTGGGAGGGGCCTGAGGCGCCTCAGCCAATCAGGGACTTCCTTAATGAGTGCTTCAGGATTGGATGAATGGCTGAGGCACTTGTTGGGAGGGGGGTTTAATTTGTTTGTGGGTTGGTGGGTGGGGAGTCGGGAAGCATTGGAGCAGGAAGGATTGAGCACCCTTCCTGCTCTGCGGGGAAGGGCAGGAGAGTCAGGGCTGAGAGCAGGAGATCGGCGCTTGTTTTTTGGATTAGCCAGCTAGTCGGTAAGTTTTGTGAATCATGTCCTTCCTGCTTTGCATGCCGGTTCCCCTCATTTGCATGCACTGATCGTGATCGGATCATTGGAGCGGTTAGTGAATCGGGTTGGAGGGAAATTGGGTCGCAAAGAGCTCGCAAACCGATCGGTACACGATCGGTTTGCTTAGTGAATCTAGCCCTTAGGTGCCAGTAATGTAGGCCAAGGTTTTAAAGGCCTACATTTCCAGTACCTACATTTTATGGAGAATCGCGCATAGCGGCACCTAAGGTCATGTCTGTCTCTAACCACACCTACTTTGACCTTAGACTGAGTTTTTAATCAGTTTTAAATGATGCGGTCAATTACTGCACCAATTAAAGCCAATTAATGTGATTAAGTTAGACGCCTGTAGGGCACCTATTGGGACCTAACTTTCGGCACCATTTACAGAATCTAGGCCAAAAGGCATTAATATGCAATACAAATACATTAAAAAATATATTATCAGAGCACTTTAAACATACTTCAGTAATTTGTGTATGTTTGCAAAATATCCTAGAAATTCCATTAAGGTAAATAACATATTACACAAAATTTAAAGCTACTTGTTGATTTTCCACATGAAATTGTCCCATTTTTTTTCACTAGCGCTTTTTAAAATTATGACATCTCCAAAACAGACACACCCTAATGCTTTGCTAATGCGGAGAAGACATTCTAAAGTCAGTTACGTCTTAGAACGTAATATAAAACTAGTGCTCTCCTACCACACCACATGCAAAGTGGGCAACCATGTCCCTATGCACCTGATTTATTTTGTTTTTATGACAACAAAACTTCTATATATCAGCCTCTATATGTTTTTTCTCCTTGGGAATGTGCCTATCAAAATGAAAAAGAATATTAAAATGCCCCTCACTGTGTACGCAATCATCCTTTTCTCTCTTCTGTCTTTTCGCATTTTCTGAAATGAGTATCCCGGGTGAGCCATCAGTCAGTCCAAATGGATCCTCAGCTGTTCTCCACAGTTACTCAGGGCTCTAAATAATTAACTGTTGATATAAGGAAAAAAACCATACTAAACTGAATTTTTTTTTTAAACAGCTACTTTACATGCACGTAAAAGCATATATAAAGGTTAATGTTCCACAAAAAAATCTGAAAACAAACAATAACAACTGCAAGCAGTTCTTTAAAATACTTCTCCATAGTTCTACAGTGACAATAAGAAGAGCTCCCTTACATGGTGTGCTTAGTGAATATATTATTTAAGGAGTAACAGGATGAACATGAATAATAATAATAATAATAATTTATTCTTGTATACCGCCAAAGCCATAATAGTTCGAGGCAGTTTACAATGAGAAGTACTGGAGAATTAGTGAAAAAAATACAATACAAATCATCAGAAATACATACAAGATACAAGGATAAAAGATTAAAAACAGTGAATCAGGTTACAAATTGAACAAACAACTGTGTTTTTACTAATTTTCTAAAAGTAAAATAAGATGCAGCAAGGGATGGAAGGGGATAATAGGCAACATGCTTTACTGAACTCAGGTTGTACTATTATTAGGCAAGTCCACTAGAAAACAGGCGGGGTGAATAGTTCTCGTTTGTTTTGATTTTGTTCATGAAAAGATACTAATATATATTATAGGGGATAAATACTCAGCCGGAGGCAGTGAGCATTTTGTTGACTACTGCCGTGTTATTCCTGGATATTCAATGCCGACCATGTTTGGGCTTCAGCACTCAATATATTTTATTTATCAATTTTCTTTACCGTTCTCCCAGGAGAGCTCGGAACGGTTTACATGAATTTATTCAGGTACTCAAGCATTTTCCCTGTCTGTCCCGGTGGGCTCACAATCTACCTAATGTACCTGGGGCAATGGGGGGATTAAGTGACTTGCCCAGGGTCACAAGGAGCAGCGTGGGTTTGAACCCACAACCCCAGGGTGCTGAGGCTGTAGCTTTAACCACTGCGCCACACATGTGGCACCGATTAGGTTGATAGGACTTAACTGGCTATGAGTTGCCACATAAAAGACAGGACTGTGTTTTGTGCAGTCCCATTTATGCAGTTATCCTGGCGAACTGCTGGCACCTAACTGTCCAAGTGCTGACTCCATCCCTGGAATGCCCCCACAATAGCTGGTTCTCACTTAGGGCTCCTTTTACTAAGGTGCGCTAACCCCGCGCTACGCGCCAAGAACTAACAGCAGCTCAATGCTGGCGTTAGCGTCTAGTGCGCGTGGCAATGCAGCACATGCTAAAACCACTAGCGCAGCTTAGTAAAAGGAGCCCTTAGGCACTAAACGCTAATTTTCAGTGGTGATATCTGGTTAAGTGCTACCGAAAATTATCGGATAGCCCCAAATGAGCAATTTAACCAGTCAGTAGCTGATTCTTGCTGGTTAAATCATTTTGAATATCAACCAGAACATTTTTAAAGGTTTTTCTGTATAATCACTCCTATTATTGTGAATTGTAAGCAACCTGGGTCTGATTCTATAAACGGCACCTAAATTATAGGTGCCTAGAAAAATGGTGGTTATTGCATGTCAATCAAATTTAGGCACAATTTGTAGAATTGCACCTAGTGGTGCCTAAAAGCACAGTTACTTACCGTAACAGTTGTTATCCAGGGACAGCAGGCAGATATTCCCACACATGGGTGACATCACCGACGGAGCCCCGCAGCGGACAGCCTCGAAAGCAAACTTGCTTGAAGATCTCGATCTTTCGAGGGCTGCACCGCACATGCGCGCATGCCTTCCCGCCCGAACTAGGGGGCGCATCTCCTGAGAGGATCCTCAGTTCAGATACCTAGCCAAGAAGCCAACCAGGGGAGGTGGGAGGGTTGTGGGAATATCTGCCTGCTGTCCCTGGATAACAACTGTTACGGTAAGTAACTGTGCTTTATCCCAGGACAAGCAGGCAGCATATTCCCACATATGGGTGACCTCCAAGCTAAGTAAAAAGGGACGGAGGGAAGTTGGCAATTTATGAAAAAATATTTTGCAAGACAGATTGGCCAAAGTGGCCATCTCTCCTGGATAAGGTATCCAGACAATAATGAGAGGTGAAAGTATGAACCGAGGACCAAGTGGCAGCCTTGCAGATTTCCTCAATGGGGGTTGATCGGAGGAAAGCTACAGATGCCGCCATAGCTCTAACTTTGTGGCCCGTCACTCGACCTTGCAGAGGAAGACCAGCCTGAGCATAGCAGAAAGAAATGCAAGCAGCCATCCAGTTGGAGATTGTGCGCTTTGAGATAGGACGTCCCAACCTATTCGGATCAAAAGAGATGAAAAGTTGAGGAGATGTTCTGTGCAGTTGAGTGCGTTGGAGGTAGAAAGCCAAGGCACGTTTACAATCCAAGGTATGAAGGGCCACTTCTCCAGGATGAGAATGAGGCTTTGGAAAAAATACAGGTAGAACAATAGACTGATTGATGTGAAATTCTGAAACAACTTTAGGCAGGAATTTAGGATGAGTACGGAGGACCACCTTGTCATGATGAAAAACTGTGAAAGGTGGATCTGCAACCAGCGCTTGTAACTCGCTGACTCGTCGAGCAGATGTGAGAGCAATCAGGAACACAGCTTTCCAAGTGAGATATTTGAGGTGAGCTTTGTCAAGCGGTTCAAAAGGAGGTTTCATAAGTTGAGCTAAAACAACATTGAGATCCCAAACCACTGGAGGTGGTTTAAGTGGTGGATGGAGATTGAGAAGTCCTTTCATAAAGCGAGAAACCATAGGATGTGCAGAAAGAGGTTTTACATCCAGAAGCTGATGAAAAGCAGCTATAGCACTAAGATGGACTCGAATAGATGTAGTTTGAAGTCCAGATTGTGACAAATGAAGCAAGTAGTCCAGAACTGATGCTAAGGAGGACGAGATAGGTTGCAAGTGACGTGTAGAACACCAAGTAGAAAATCTAGTCCACTTCTGGCCATAACATTGTTTTGTTGATGGCTTTCTGGAAGCAAGTAATATATCTTGAACAGACTGGGAAAATTGAGAAAAGTCTGTTATAGAGAAAGGTACCAAGCTGTTAAGTGTAGAGACTGCAGATTGGGATGAAGCAAAGATCCTTGACTCTGCGTGAGTAGAGAAGGAAAGATTGGCAGAAGCAGAGGCTCCCTGGTGCTGAGTTGAAGTAGTAGGGAGAACCAAGGTTGCCTGGGCCACCGAGGAGCTATCAGAATCATGGTGGCATGTTCTGACTTCAGTTTGACTAGAGTCTTGAGAATCAGAGGAAACGGAGGAAAGGCATAAAGGAACTTATTCCTCCAATCCAGTAGAAACGCATCCGCTTCGAGACGTTGAAGGGTGTAAATGCGGGAGCAAAATTGAGGCAGCTTGAAGTTGAGAGGTGATGCAAACAGATCTATCTGCGGAGTTCCCCAACGAGCAAAGATTTGGTGAAGAGTAGGAGAATTGAGCGTCCATTCGTGAGGTTGTAGAAGACGACTCAATTTGTCCGCCAAACAATTGTGTTGACCCTGAATGTAAACAGCCCTGAGGTAGAGGTTGTGAAGAATTGCCCAATGCCACAATTTCAGAGCTTCTTGACATAGGGAATGAGATCCCGTCCCTCCCTGTTTGTTGACATAATACATGGCTACCTGGTTGTCGGTACGTACAAGAATCACCATGTCGTGAAGGAGATGTTGAAAAGCTTTGAGAGCATAGAATATCGCTCTGAGTTCCAACAGATTGATATGACACCGACGGTCTGCTTGAGTCCAGAGACCCTGAGTGCGAAGACCGTCCACATGAGCTCCCCATGCGTACGTTGACGAGTCGGTTGTGAGGACTTTCTGATGAGGAAGAGGGTGGAACAGCAAGCCTCTTGAAAGATTCAAAGAGAGCATCCACCAACGGAGAGACTTCCGCAATGAAGGAGTTATGGAAATCAGTCGAGTTGGTGGATCCACGGATTGCTGCTATTGGGATGACAGTGTCCATTGAGGAATACGAAGGTGAAGTCTGGCAAAAGGAATCACATGAACTGTAGAAGCCATGTGACCGAGCAAAACTTTCGTGCTGGAACAGTTGAAAGTTGGAAGACTTGTTGAGAAATCTGAAGAAGGGTGGCCTGACGTGGTTGTGGAAGGTAGGCTCTCAGATTGATAGTGTCCAGAGTTGCTCCTATGAACTGGAGAGACTGAGAAGGAGTCAACTGAGATTTGGGAAAGTTGATGTGAAATCCCAAACTTTGTAGAAAAAGAATAGTCTGTTGGGTCGCTGCAATAACCCCTGAAAAAGAGGGAGCTTTGATGAGCCAGTCGTCGAGGTATGGAAATACTTGGAGACCCTGGTTGCGAAGAGCTGTAGCCACCACCACTAGACATTTTGTGAAAACTCTGGGAGAAGAAGCCAACCCGAAGGGGAGAACTCGGTACTGTAGATGAAGGCTTCCTACTTGGAATCTGAGGTACTTGCGAAATGCTGGATGAATAGGGATATGAGTATACGCCTCTTTGAGATCGAGGGAACACATCCAATCCTCTTGATCAATTAAGGAATATAAAGTTGGCAGAGTGAGCATTCGAAATTTCTCTTTGACTAGATATTTGTTGAGAGCTCTGAGATCCAGGATCGGTCGCAATTCCCCCGTCTTTTTGGGAACTAGAAAATAACGGGAGTAGAATCCCAAGTTCCTTTGTGGAAGAGGAACTTCCTCCACAGCTCGCAGGCGAAGCAGAGCCTGAGCTTCTTGAAGAAGAAGGGGAAGATGCGACTGATCGGAAGGACACTGGTTGGGAAGTGTAAAGTATTGCAAGTGGGAAGCAAAAACTCAAGGTATAATTATGCGATGGGAGGGAAGTTTTTGAATGAGAGTGCCCAAGAAAGGGACTTGGGGGTGATGATAGACATGACAATGAAGCCGACAGCACAGTGCGCAGCTGCCGCTATGAGAGCAAATAGAATGCTAGGTATAATCAAGAAAGGTATTACAACCAGAACGAAAGAAGTTATCCTGCCGCTGTATCGGGCAATGGTGCGCCCACATCTTGAGTACTGCGTCCAGTATTGGTCACCGTACCTTAAGAAGGATATGGCATTGCTCGAGAGAGTTCAGAGGAGAGCAACACGACTGATTAAGGGGATGGAAAGCCTTTCATATGCTGAGAGATTGGAAAAACTGGGACTCTTTTCCCTAGAAAAGAGAAGATTAAGAGGGGATATGATAGAGACTTACAAGATCATGAAGGGCATAGAGAGAGTAGAGAGGGACAGATTCTTCAAACTTTCAGAGAATAAAAAAACAAGAGGGCATTCGGAAAAGTTGAAAGGAGGCAAATTCAAAACTAATGCTAGGAAATTCTTCTTTACACAACGGGTGGTGGACACCTGGAATACAATTCCAGAGGAAGTTATAGGGCAGAGTACAGTACTGGGGTTTAAGAAAGGTTTGGACAAATTCCTGCTGGAAAAGGGGATAGAGGGGTATAGATAGAAATTTACTGCACAGGTCCTGAACCTGTTGGGCCGCCGCGTGAGCGGACTGCTGGGCGCGATGGACCTCAGGTCTGACCCAGCGGAGGCATTTCTTATGTTCTTATGTTCACTCTCTTGGATGGCGATCTGGAGGCACCTGCAGCAACCGAAGAGAGTATCCCTCTCGTAGGATGGAAAGCACCCAGAGATCTGATGTAATGAGCTCCCACTGGTGATAAAATGTGGACAGACGACCCCCTTTGGGGAGGGGAGAATTTGGAAATAGAGAAATTGGAATACTCAGGCTGAGACTGTCAAAAAGACTGAGCTGGTTTGGTGGCAGCAGGAGTCTGAGACTTTTGCTGGCGCTGTTGTTGAGGAGGACGACGAGGAGGAGGCCTGGAAAAAGCAGGAGTCGTTTTCTGAGGATAACGACGTGGAGTCTGTTTGAAACCTCTAGATGGTGCAGGTTTGGGTTTTGGTCGAATGAGGGAAGCAAGAGCGTTCATGTTCTGAGAGACGCTTGGTAGCTGCTTCAATAGAGTCATCGAACAATTCGTTACCCTGACAAGGGAGATTCGCCAATCGATCTTGAAGATTGGGATCCATGTCAACAATACGTAACCATGCTAAACGACGCATGGCTACTGCAAAGCTTCGAAGCTTAGAAGCACTATGTCTCGAAGGCTTTGACCGGTGCTTCGAAGGAGGTGAGTCCGGAGAAGAATCAGATGAAGGTATTCTCTTCGGTGTCCGGGATCGGCCTCAAGATACTGGATGCTCCGGTTGGGTGACAGGCTGATCCACCCGAGGCAAGGTCGAGGACGGGACCAATTGAGCCACTAAAGAGGAAATCTGTGTGGTCAGTATAGATTTGAACATGTCTTCCAGCATCGGCACTGAGACAGAAGGTTCTGATCTCGTAGGTGCAGCAGTACGCTCCGAAGAGGGCGACCTCGAAGGTGAGTATTCCCTTGTCTTGGAGGTACGCTTGGAAGATGGACGTGCAGAGGACTCTGGTGGCTTCTTGGGTACGGTACCTGAAAGAGAACCCGGAGACTTACCCCTCATGGCAGATTTCACCGAGGACACCGTCTTCGAGGGAACCGAAGCAGGCAAGGTCGAGGCCTTCGAGACCGAAGCTCCAGCCGGAACTTGGGTCGAAGCCTTCGAGACCGTAGTCGATGATGTCGGAGTCGAAGCCTTCGATACCGGGGCAGCCGCCGAGGTCGAAGTCGAATCCGAAGGTTGCTCCATGTCTCCGAAAAGTTGAAAAAATTGGGCGCACCTGCGTCGAAAAGCCCGTGGAGTGAGAGTGAAGCAACGATGACAATCTTCTGGTGAATGGGAAGGACCCAGACACTGTAGACAGCGACAGTGGGGATCGGTGACCGAAATCACAGGATTACACTGACGACAACGTTTAAACCCGGTGAGAGGCCGGGACATAGAAAAAATAAAGTCCGTGTCGAACAGAAGGAGCAATTGGGCCTAGGCCCAAGGCTCACCGGCCGGACAAGTATAAAAGAGAAACAAAAATTCAAGTGTTTTTTTGTTTTTTTTTTGGAGAAAGGAGAAATAAATTAAAGCACAGCGACCGAATTTTGTGAAAAAAAAGAAACAGCCGCGGTGAAGAGAAGGCAAAAGTGCTGCAGAGCTGAAGAAAAACGTGTCTTCTTGTCTCCGCGGAATTAAACGAACTGAGGATCCTCTCAGGAGATGCGCCCCCTAGTTCGGGCGGGAAGGCACGCGCGCATGTGCGGTGCAGCCCTCGAAAGATCGAGATCTTCAAGCAAGTTTGCTTTCGAGGCTGTCCGCTGCGGGGCTCCGTCGGTGACGTCACCCATGTGTGGGAATATGCTGCCTGCTTGTCCTGGAATAATCAACTTAGGCACTGGTAGGCGTTATATTATTAGGCGCCGGTATGATGGCCAGGGTTTTCTTGGCCTAATTTACCAGTGCCTAACATTGACACCTACCAGCGCCTGAAGAAATCCATTTCAAAACTTCTATTAATCTTTGCCAGGAAAAAAAGACATAGGCGACCAAAGTTCATTCGTAAAAGATTCTATTTCCATAAAAGAAGATATTACAGAAGAAACCCCCCCCCCTACAATATGAAATACACAGCTTTAAACTTTCAGTAGCTACCAATTCATCACATCAGAACAAACTAAACTGCTAACTCTTAGGGCTCCTTTTACTAAGCTGCGCTAGTGATTTTAGCACACACTACAAGCTAACGCCTCCATAGAGCTGGTGTTAGTATTTTCCGCGTAGCGCGGGGGTTAGCACGTGCTAATCTTCAGTGCGCCCTATAAAACGCTAGCGCAGCTTAGTAAAAGGAGCCCTTAAACTCTCTGATTTTGACGGATAAGCAGTTAATTTCCACAGTATTTTGGAATATTACAAAATTGGTAAAGTTCTTGTGAAACTTACCCCCTCTTCTACGAAACGGTGCTAGCAGTTTCTAGCATGGAGAGCTGCGCTGAATGGCCCGAGCGGCTCTTGACGCTCATAGGAATTCTATGAGCATCGGGAGCAGCGCGAGCCATTCAGCGCAGCTCCCTGCGATAGAAACTGCTAGCGCAGTTTAATAGAAGAAGCCCTTACATCCAGAATTACAACTGTAATGTCTACAGAAAACCTTGGCTAAAATATGAACAAACATCTATAGATTAAGATGGAATGACAGCAACAACTCAAAAATTTCCTAACTCAAATAATTTAACTACTAAAATATGGCAATCTAATAAAACTCATACAAGAATAATAAAATCTGTTGATTCAACAAATCCATCAAATGATACTTCATTTCTCTTCAGTCTTGGGAAAAACAGAACATTTCAATGGATAGACAACAGAGAAAGCAACAAACCTCACTATGGACTACAAATCTACACTAGATCTGGTGTATTTAGATTTTAGCAAAGCCTTTGACAGTGTTCCACACATGTGTCAAATAAATAAACTGAGTGCCCTCGGGATGGGTCCCAAAGTGAAGGGCTGGGTCAAGAACTGGTTAAGTGGAACGCGACACAGGGTAGTGATCACTGGAGATTGCTCTGAGGAAAAGGATGTTACCAGTGGTGTGCCTCCAGGTTCTGTTCTTGGACCTGTTCTTTTTAACATTTTTATAAATGATATTACTGAAGAGTAATTTGGTAAGATTTGCCTCTTTGTAAATGATACCAAAATTTGCAATAGAGTAGACACGCCAGATGGTGTGAATAACATGAAGAAAGACCTTGAAGCTTGAAGAATGGCCTGAAATTTGGCAGCTAAAATTTAATGCTAAGAAATGCAAAGTCATGCATTTGGGTTGCAAAATCCTGAGGGAACGGTACATTTTAGGGGGTGAAGAACTTATGTGCACGAAGGAAGAGCGGGACTTGGGTGTGATTGTATGTGATGCTCTAGATCTTCAGCTAGCAGTCTTGGGAAATTTTAAAGCTTAATGGTAATTATATGATTTTATTTAGGAGTGAATATTTTTTGTAAGAGTGAATGTTCCTTAGTATGCCTGCTGTTTATATGGATTAGGTCTACACTATCTAATAATGGAGTTCTTTTTTATATTTGTTTTATCTTATTTTATTTTTATAATATTTTGTAAACTGCTTGGACCAATAAAATGAACGAGCGGTATAACAAACTTAATAAACCATAAACCATGATGTTAAAGTGGCCAAACAGGTTGAAAAGGTGACAGCGAAAGCTAGAAGGATGCTAGGTTGCATAGGGAGAGGTATGGCCAGTAGGAAAAAGGAGGTATTGATGCCTCTGTATAAGACTCTGGTGAGACCTCATTTAGAATATTGTGTACAATTCTGGAGGCTGCACCTTCAAAAAGATATAAAAAGGATGGAATCGGTCCAGTGGAAGGCTACTAAAATGGTGTGTGATCTTCATGATAAGGCACATGGGGACAGACTTAAATTGGTAAAGTTCTTGTGAAACTTACCCCTTCTTCTACGAAACTGCGCCAGCAGTTTCTAGCACGGAGAGCCGCGCTGAATACTTTGGAGGAAAGGCGGGAGAGGGGAGATATGATAGAAACGTTTAAATACCTACGTAATATAAATGTGCATGAGTCAAGTCTCTCTCATTTGAAAGGAAACTGCAATGAGAGGGAATAGAATGAAGTTAAGAGGTGATAGGCTCCTGAGTATTCTGAGGAAATACTTCTTTACGGAAAGGGTGGTAGATGCGTGGAACAGTCTCCTGGAAGAAGTGGTGGAAACAGAGACTGTGTCTGAATTCAAGAGGGCCTGGGATAGGCACGTGGGATCTCTCAGAGAGAAAGAGATAATGGTTACTGTGGATGGGCAGACTAGATAGGCCATTTGGCCTCCTTTATCTGCCATCATGTTTCTATGTTTTTATGTAGTGTCTTTCTTTAAAATCCTCAAACTTATACCAATCAATAGGTGGAACATTTGAAGCTATCCAGATATCCTTTGCCAAAAATTCCATGCCCACTTTTGGGTAGATGTGGGTAGGTGCCAGTAGGTGCCTCAGTGTAGATGCCTACATGACATCTACCAAGTTAGGTATCTATCCAAAAACTGGTAGAGTCTTTAGAACGGAATCTGCTTGTCTGTCTTTAAAACTGAAGGTTTCCCCACACACTTGATGCTTTTGTATCAGTTCTCAAAGAAATTCAAACAGAGTTTGCTATTTGATGAAAATTTGTTAGAACAATGATTTCAACTTTATGAAAGCTTTCTTTGTAATTGGACAACATAATAATGATGATGATTTATTTAATTATTTACACCATGTATATTCAGCTCAATACTAGCGGTGTACCCCAGGGCTCGATACTTGGGCCCATCTTATTTAATATTTTCATCAATGTCCTAGAAGAAGGAACATCCAGTGAGATCATCAAGTTTGCAGATGACACAAAGCTATGCTGGGCAATCAGATCGCTGAAGAACAGCGAGGAACTCCAGTGCGACTTGAGTCAATTGGAGAAATGGGCAGAGAAATGGCAGATGAAGTTTAATATGGAAAAATGCAAAGTGATGCATTTAGGCAGAAAGAGTAATGAACACAAGTACAGTATGTCAGATGCAACTCTGGGACAGACCGAACAGGAAAAGGGCCTGGGTGTACTGATAGATAGGACCCTGAAACCGTCGGTGCAATGTGCGGCGGTGGCGAAGAAAGCAAATAGAAAGCTGGGCATGATAAAGAATGGAATCACGAGTAGATCAGAGAAAGTTATAATACCACTCTAAAGAGCCATGGTCAGCCATGAAATACTGTGTCCAGCATTGGTCTCCATACCTAAAGAAGGATATAAAACTGCTGGAGAAGGTGCAGAGACAAGCAACAAAGCTAGTGAAAGGTATGGAGCACCTGGATTACGAGGAACGACTTAGGAGACTGGGGTTGTTCTCCCTTGGAAAGAGGAGACTGCGAGGAGATCTGATCAAGACTTTCAAAATACTGAAAGGAATCGACAAAATAGAACAGGAAAAACAATTATTTACAATGTCCAATGTGACATGGACAAGAGGACACAGACTGAAGCTGAGGTGGGACAAGTCTAGGACAAATATTAGGAAGTTCTGTTTCACGCAGCGAGTGGTGGACACCTGCAATGCTCTCCCAGAGGAAGTAATTGAGGAATCCACTGTTCTAGGATTTAAGGGTAAGCTGGATGCACATCTCCCTATGAGAAGCATAGAGTGATATAGGGACCAAAACTATGCCAGGGTACTCCTGGCGGGGCCTCCGCGTGTGTGGATCGCCGGACTTGATGGACCTAAGGTCTGATCCGGAGATGGCAATTCTTATGTTCTTAATACATAAAAGACCATTCCTAGTATTAAAAGGAATAACAAATAGACAAAACAAATGTATCACATTCACATTGAAGCTATTATTTGAATTATAAGCAATAGTGGTCAAGCAACTGCAAATGCCTGCTAAAACAATACAAAATAATGAAGATAGAGATGAAGATGCGAGTGATGAATTAGACAGCATTACTTCTCATGCGGATGATAATGACAATAATGATGATAAAGCACATAAGAACATAAGAGTTGCCATACTAGGAAACACTGAAGATCCATCAAGCCCAACAATGGCCAACCCAGGTCATAAGTACCTGCAAGATCCCAAGCAGCCAAACAGATTTTATGCTGCTTATCCTAGGACTAAACAATGTATTTCCCCAAGTCCATCTTATGTGAAAGAGGGAATTTAATCAAACAAAATAAACATTCTGCATGACATAGATAGCAGCATAGAATCCATTTGGATAGAAATTCCATGTGGGAAGGAATATACAGTGAGGATTGTACTGCCATCCCCAGGGACAGAATGAGCAGAAAGATGAAGAAATGTTTACAGAGATTAGGGAAACTGGCAAATTGGGCAACTATATAATAATGGGTGGATTTAATTATCTTATACAGTCAAATGAGTGCACGAGTTTACGAGTGCACCGGTTTGTGAGTGTTTTGTAAGACAAGCAAAACATTCGCAAAAACGGCACCTTGGAAACCGAGCTTGACTCGATTTACGAGCGTCCCCCCACCCCCCACGATCCGGCATCCCCCCTGCAATCCGGCATCCCTCCTGCTTGTGTCACCCCCACCCCCTGCGATCTGGCATCCCTCGCCGAGCACCCAAACAGCATCCCTTACCCAAATTTGGCACCGGCACCAGCACCAATGCACAGGACATGCCGGAGCCCGAAGATCGTCCCTCTTGGCTGGGCTGGGCTGGACTGGGCCTTGAGCATTTGCACATGTTCAATGCCTTCCGGTCTCGCTCTCTCCGAGATTCTCGTGGGGGGGTGACATGAGCGGAGGGGATGCCGGATCGCAGGGGGGATGGGGTGTTCGCTGGCGGGGGGGGTGTATGCGATGCCAGTTCTCGGGGGGTATGGAGCAGCGCCGGTGGCCTCGGGGGGGGGGGGGGGGGAACGAATCAAGCGAGTTTCCATTCATTCCTATGGGGAAACTCGCCTTGATATATGAGCACTTTGGTTTACGAGCATACTTCTGGAATGAATTATGCTCGTAAACCAAGGTTCCACTGTATATGAAAAGATCATAGAACAATAATCACCAAACATCAAAAAAATGTTCTACTCTTTGTCAAAGAAGAGAACTCCAAAATAACAAACTTTTGGAGAAAAAAGAGACCTCAGTAAAATAATAGAGCTGCAATTGGTAGCCAGTGGCTTAATACTGCAGACTCTCCTTCAATCACAGGTCTAAAGAACTCCACAAACAGTCCAAATCAGGATTCAATAGGATTTTTTTTCAACACATCCTTGAAAAAAATTCACCCATATATAACAAAGCTACTTTATGCTCTGTGCGTTTTACAAAATAACGGTTGAAAACATGAAAAATTACATATCTTCAGAGTATGCAGACAATACACTAATCCAAATGAGAAACTGCTTTCAAGTCTTCAATTAATCCAGGAAAGAGCGCAAATGAAATCCTGACAGGGGTTCCCTGTTTTGCTGAGCTTTTTCAAGGGAGACGGAGCTCATTTCCACTGGCTAGCATAAGGCTCTCACAAATGATTTTAATTATCCCAATATTGCCTGGATAAATGCAACATCAGGGAGTGCTAAATAGTTAAGATTCCTAGATGTTATAAATGACTGCTTCTTGGAACAACCGATCCAGGAACCGACAAGAGGGGGCCCAACTTTAGGTTTAGTCCTTAGTGGAATGCAGGGCATAGTACAAGAGGTAACGGTGTTGAGTCTGCTAGGAAACAGTGATCATAACATGCTCACATTTGAGCTGACATCTACAGTGACATCGCTAAAGGAATCTATTGTAGTGGTATTTAATTTTCAAAAGGATGACAACAATAAAATGAGGAAATTGGCTGGGAAACAGTGGTCATAACATGCTCAAATTTGAGCTGATTTCTGGAGTGTTGCTAAAGAAATCTACTGTAGCGGCATTTATAAATGTTTAAAAGAGTGACTACGATACAATGAAGAATTAGCTAAGTTTAGGACTTTAAATCAGACATGGATATTATTTTAAAATATCATCGTGGAAGCCCATGCATTAACAAAGGTGGAAAGAAAAGCAAATGAGAGACGGCATGGTTAAAAGATGAAATGAAAGAGGCTATTAGAGCCAAAAGAACATCCTTCAAAGAATGGAAAAAGGAATGAAGAAATAAGAAGCAACATAGACAAAGCATTGATAAAGAAGGCTGAAGAGAATATGAAGAGAAACTTGCCAAAGAGGCAAAAAGCTTATAGTATTAACTTTTTCAGGTATATCAAAAGCAGAAAGCCTGTGGGACCACTGGATCATTAAGGAGCAAAAGGGGCACTTAGGGAGGATAATTCTGGGTGGGCTGGCCACCCAGAGCTTTTGCAGGCCTGGCCAATATTCAGCTTGGGCCACATGAGAGTTATACAGACCCAGAATTAATATGGGGATGGGGATGGGCCCCCTCCCTCCTCCCCTCTGCCCAGAACAAAGCCTCTCCCTGCCTGCTTCCCCCCCCCCCCCAAGAATGGAGGTAGGAAGTCCTGGCTTTTCTCCAGAACCCCATCACAGCTGATATTCCAGGACACCACCCAGCTTAGTGCCACTGAATATTGGCGGTTAGGCAGTGACAGGTGATTTAAGAGCACCAAAAATTAATGTAATTATGTAAAATGTTTTTTTTCCTGCCTTCTGCTATCAAATACACAGGCCTTTTTAGTGTCTTTATAGATATTTTACAAAAGGCTCTTTATTCAGTGAGCCTTTTATAAAATATACATCAATTTATGAATCTCCCAATTTGAATATCTATTTTTCTACCTAGACAATCTAGGCAAAATTGGGCTTAATACCTATGTTTTTCCTTTTTAAAAAAATAAATTAAAAATCTTTCTCATACTTGTGTCCATCATCCATCTTTTGAAATCTTAAATCCTTTCACTCTTGTGCATGTCACCAGACATTGTCTGATGTTTTCATGTTTGTATTTTAGGAAATTCTTATTAGCTTCATGTATGGCCTTCATTATTTTATATAATCTAGGGTTAGTGCTTTACATTTTTTTAAATTTCATGACACACAATTTAATTTAGTCAGCCAGAGGTCTAGGCTGGAAGATATCCCTTTATTTTCTGTTTAGATCAAATTCATGCTTTTGTCTCAGCTGCCCTTTTCAAAATGCAGTTAGCACATAAGCTGTGATATTTACTTTAATACAGATCAGTTTCACCATGCTGTAATCATTAGTGATTAAGAGCTACACTACTAATGCTTCCTATATTAGGCTGCCTAAAGATTTGCTTCAGTCCTTACAAGCAGTCCAGAATGATGCAGTACACTTGTTGATAGGCTGACCGAAGAGGACATATATTAGCTCTCAGTTTAAGAATCTGCATTGGCTTCCCGTAAAGCAGAATACGTGTATTTTAAATATTAGATGTGCACAATAATACATCATGTGTTGCTTGAGAAAACCCCTGAATATCTTGCTAATATTCTGCAAATATTTAACTCTAATTTCAATTCAAAGAGACATCCCTTCTGTACCACAAAGCCGATTAGTGGTAATAAAGAAAACTGCCTTTTCAGTGGCAGGTTCCAACATTATGCAATTCTCCACCTGATGCATGTATTGTTCAATAGAACTACATGTACTTATGGCCTCTTCTATTAAACTGCGCTAGCGGTTTTGTAGCGCGGTGAGCCGTGCTGAATGGCCCGCGCTGCTCCAGATGCTCATAGTTTCTTTTCTTGCCTCTTTTCATTTCAATGATATGAAATGAAAAGTGTGGAATAACTTGCAAGTTTCATGGCTCCACATCATTCTCTTCTTGGTTGGGCAGAGAACTTTTCAACTGCCTCTTCTACACTGTCCTGACCAGAGCAAGGATATTTTGGCCTCTGAAAGCTAGTCAAAAAATATTGTTAGTCTAATCAAAAGGTATCACCTAATTTTTCATTTATTAACTTTAAAGTAGTTTAACACAGCTACCACACTACTTTATCCTAAATAAAGTGCAATTCTTTTTTTCTATCTTTGTTGTCTGGCCATTTAATTTTTCTGTGTTGGTCCTAGTCCTTGGTTGCTGCTTTCATGTCTTCTCTTCATTCTCTTGACAGGGATCCCTTTCCTTTGTAATTTTTCACTCTTCCCTTTCATCTTTCTTCAATTTATTTTTCTGCCTATGGTCAGATTTAGTTCTTTCTTACTATCCAATGTGAACCAAGAAATTTCTTTCCTTTTATTGTTGGGTTTTAGACTGTACACCGCCTAGATATGCATTGTCAGCACAGCAACAAAAGCAACTGAAGCAGAACACCAAGCTGTCCTTCAATTATCTAAGGATACAAACACCTTTACAACAGCGTCCTTCCTTCCTATGTCCTTAGTGCCCCCAGTGCTCCTTCCTATGTCCTTAGTGCCCCTTCCTATGTCCTTAGTGCCCCCAGTGCCTCCTGCCCATGTCCTTAGTGCCCCTTCCTATGTCCTTAGTGCCCCCAGTGCCTCCTGCCCATGTCCTTAGTGCCCCTTCCTATGTCCTTAGTGCCCCCAGTGCCTCCTTCCCATGTCCTTAGTGCCCCCAGTGCTCCTTCCTATGTCCTTAGTGCCCCTTCCTATGTCCTTATTGCCCTAGTGCCTCCTGCCCATATCCTTAGTGCCCCTTCCTATGTCCTTAGTGCCCCCAGTGCCTCCTTCCTATGGCCCCGTCACTGCTTTCCAGCCTTTGTTCCACCCCCTCCCCAGGGCAGGATTAATTCTTCGAGGGACCCTAGGCACACAAGTACACTGTGCCCCCCTGGGCCTGCCACGCCCACCCCCCACCCCCATTTATCGGTTTTCTTATTTACTTCTTTATTTCCACTTATATTTATTTTTTTAAAATTCAAAACAAACAAAGATTAGCATACCAGTGCACAGTTTTTCTTCTATGCAACCCCCAAACATCTCTGAATAAATCCCCCTTCCTTCCCTTCCCACCTATTTATCCAGGACATTAACTCTGAACCCTTTCAATACGTATATAAAAGTGTTCAAATATATTGTAAGTACAACTTGTAATATGTAAAATGGTCTGGATTCTACTGTCATTTATTACCTTTTGTGTTCATTAAACAGACGCCTCAGCCCACACCACTCCACCGCTGTAAATGATTTTATACTGCGGGAAGCATAGTGTGGTGCTTCATCATTGGCTGTCTATTTCAACCCCTTATTTTGTTATATTTGATTTTAATTTTTATCTTGTTTTTTTATTTTCTTCAATTGTCAAATTCTTACATATTTCGTTAAAATTTTTTCTGTATTTTCATTTCAAATGTTTAGTTGTAGTAATACTTATCTCAGCCAAACCCAGGGAGTCAGACCCGACATGTTTCACACAAAGTCAGTGCTTTATTAAGGGTCTCCCTATAAAATACAGAAACGAAGCTGTAAACATACAGTTGTGTCCAGCCCTCTCCCTGAACAAGTTTATGCAATTAAAATGTCATATACAAAAACGGCTTACCAAGGTCGCCGCCGTCATCCGACTCCTATCTTGAATTGAGCAAAAGATGGCGCCGGCGTCCTTTGTATCCGATTTAAATCCTCCCTCACAGATCGTAAAGTTACCGCCTCCCTGCAGCTGATTGGTCCAACCCTTTCAAAACATTACATCACAGATCCCCATTCAATCCCGCTGTTCAATCCGCGGGGTTCAATAGTGTCTATCTTAAAGATGTATCTCTGCTCACTCTCATTTAGCTGTCTGTGATCAACCTCACCGTCAGTGTCCATAATCTTATTTATAACCCGCCATCTTAGATCATCTATATTATGTTTGTGCTCAAGCCAATGCTCTACTAAGGGTGCCTGAGCTACCTTATTTAATATACGGGATTTGTGTTCCGTGAGTCGTGTCTTCACTTTCCGGTTAGTACGTCCTATATATACAAGGTCACAAGGACAGGTTATCGCATAAACGACTCCCTGTGAATTACAGTCAGTGTTCCCTCTAGATCTCAAAACCAATTCCCTACCTGGAACTTGCCAGCTGTCACCTTGAATGGCGGCTGGACACCACTGGCATCTACCGCAAATCCCGTGGCGTCCCCCTACCACTCTGGGTCTTATCCCATATCTTTGAAAATTACACCGCTGCCCAAGCGACCTCCCACGGGAGTACGCTATCAAAGGGAAATTTTCCAAGGGTTTGTGTATTTGGACAATGTGCCAGTGTTTTCTTAGCATGCCTACCATAGCTGTCGTTGCCTTGGAGAAAGGTAAGACACATGTCAGTTGATTGCTATCTCCCTGGGGGGAATCTTTTGGTACCTGTAAAAGGAGATCTCTTTGGGCATATTTTCCCCTTATATAGGCCTGTTTAATTGATCTTTCCGGGTACCCCCTCACCCTCAATCTGTCTGCCAACCTATTGGCCTGTGCTTTGTATTCACTGACGGAAGAACAAATCCTACGAATCCTTAAAAACTGTCCAATTGGTAAATTGTATTTCAATTTGAACGGATGAAAACTGCTATAGTGAAGTGTGGTATTTCGAGTAACTGGCTTCCTGTAAAGAGTTGTGTTAATCCTCCCCTCCTGTATTTGTACCGAAATGTCCAGAAAATCAATTTCAGTTTGATAACATGCCATAGTAAATTTTATGTTGGGGTCAACAGAATTCAGATATTGTATACGGAGGCATAAACCCAGGTTTCCTCAAATCTTGCCATATAAAGGGATGCGACCGAGGGAGCCAAAGTAGCCCCCATCGCCACCCCCTAGATCTTTCTCCAAGGCAACGACAGCTATGGTAGGCATGCTAAGAAAACACTGGCACATTGTCCAAATACACAAACCCTTGGAAAATTTCCCTTTGATAGCGTACTCCCGTGGGAGGTCGCTTGGGCAGCGGTGTAATTTTCAAAGATATGGGATAAGACCCAGAGTGGTGGGGGGACGCCACGGGATTTGCGGTAGATGCCAGTGGTGTCCAGCCGCCATTCAAGGTGACAGCTGGCAAGTTCCAGGTAGGGAATTGGTTTTGAGATCTAGAGGGAACACTGACTGTAATTCAAAGGGAGTCGTTTATGCGATAACCTGTCCTTGTGACCTTGTATATATAGGACGTACTAACCGAAAAGTGAAGACACGACTCACGGAACACAAATCCCGTATATTAAATAAGGTAGCTCAGGCACCCTTAGTAGAGCTTGAGCACAAACATAATATAGATGATCTAAGATGGCGGGTTATAAATAAGATTATGGACACTGACGGTGAGGTTGATCACAGACAGCTAAATGAGAGTGAGCAGAGATACATCTTTAAGATAGACACTATTGAACCCCGCGGATTGAACAGCGGGATTGAATGGGGATCTGTGATGTAATGTTTTGAAAGGGTTGGACCAATCAGCTGCAGGGGGGCGGTAACTTTACGATTTGTGAGGGAGGATTTAAATCGGATACAAAGGACGCCGGCGCCATCTTTTGCTCAATTCAAGATAGGAGTCGGATGACGGCGGCGACCTTGGTAAGCCGTTTTTGTATATGACATTTTAATTGCATAAACTTGTTCAGGGAGGGGGCTGGACACAACTATATGTTTACAGCTTCGTTTCTGCATTTTATAGGGAGACCCTTGATAAAGCACTGACTTTGTGCGAAACATGTCGGGTCTGACTCCCTGGGTTTGGCTGAGGTAAGTATTACTACAACTAAACGTTTGAAATGAAAACAGAAAAAATTTTAACGAAATATGTAAGAATTTGACAATTGAAGAAAATAAAAAAACAAGATAAAAATTAAAATCCAAAATAACAAAATAAGGGGTTGAAATAGACAGCCAAAGATGAAGCACCACACTATGCTTCCCGCAGTATAAAATCATTTACAGCGGTGGAGTGGTGTGGGCTGAGGCGTCTGTTTAATGAACACAAGAGGTAATAAATGACAGTAGAATCCAGACCATTTTACATATTACAAGTTGTACTGGTAATTTAAAGGCTGGATTAGATATCTTTAAAACCGGCCATTTAGGTGTTAGGCAAATATATTGTAAAGCACTAATACTATCCGAAATAGAAGTCTATATTAATAACCCAAGTTTACATCGCCTAACTGCCTCACTCTACATCAGGGGTGTCAAACTCAATCACATAAGGGGCCGAAATCTGAAAAAAAGGCTAAGTTGTGGGCCAAATTTTTAATTAAGATACTTAGAGGTCCTTTTATTAAGATACACCAACTGATTTTGCACACGCTAAATGTGCACCTTAATAAAAGGACCCCTAAGTGACTAAGGCTTAGTCTTAGTAGACATATAGTGTTATAATATCTCCAACCCCACACCGGCTCTGTGGTGTAAACAAAATAAATATTGTAATCACAAAACAGAAAATAAAATTATTTTTTCTACCTTTTGTTGGTACCAGGCTCTTGTTGTCTTCTGATAACTCGCTTGTCAGGGTCTCCTGCCCATTTGTTGTTTTCTTCTTTCATCCATCTTCCATCTCTGTCCTCCCCTTCCATTTCCCTTCCCTCCCTCAGAGGACTGGCATCTTTCCTTTTTTTTGTGTCCATATTCGCAGCTGCGGCAATGGTCCTCACCATCCCCAGATCCACCATCTGTCATTTTCTCAACTACCTATTCATCCAGCATCTCTCCCTCCTTCCCCACTACCCCAGGGTCCATCATCTCTCCGTTTCTCTTCCCAACTACCCTGTCCTATGCCACTTCCAGAAACTGTATGCCTCTCCCTTCCATCTTTTCCTTCACCCCCATTGGTCTGGCATCCATCTTCTTCCATTCCCTCCTCCAATAATCTGGCATCTCTCTCCTCTCCTCTTCTTCCCTTCCCTCTCCCACACCCACACCCCCATGGTCTGGAATTTTACTCTCTCCTCTCTCTTCTGCCCACTTCCATTAACATCTGCCCCCTTTCTTTCCCTCTGACATAAATCCATCCAGTATCTTTCCTCCTTGTTTTCCCCCTTTCCCTGCACACCAATTCCATCAGCATATGCCCCCTTTCGCTCCACCACTCTTTCCACCCAGCAACGGCAACGCACCCCCCCCTATGGCAACGGGCCCCCACCCTGCATCGACTGCCCCCACCCTCCCGGCATCGCCGGACAGCAATGCAGCCAACTGCTGGCATCGACGGCAACGCGGCCACGCAGCTCCAAGAAGATCCCGCGATGACTGCGTCTGCCGGTCCATCCCCCTCTGACGTCACTTACTTCTTCTGTGCATCGCGGGACCTTCTTGGAGCTGTGTTGCCGTTGATGCCGGCAGTTGGCTGCATTGCCATCTGTCGATAATGGGGGGTGGCGTTGTTGTCGGGTGGAGGCCCGTTGCCATGGGGGTCGTTGTTGTCGGGTGGGGGCCCGTTGCCGTGCAGGGAGGGAAGAAGTGGGGCCCCTTGTCTTCTGAAAAAAAATTGCATGGTAAGTCATCCTTCAGCAGGCCTCCTGACTATTTCGGGCCCTAGGCACATGCCTACTGGGCCTATTGGTTAATCTGGCCCTGCCTCTCCCCCAAAGCTAGCCAGCCTACCTCCCTCCCTGCCGTGCTAAAGCCAGCCAGCCTGCCTCCCTCCCTCCCTCCAGCGTCGAAGCCTGCCCCCCCCGACCGGCCCCCGCTTCTGCTGCCTACTGCCACTTCAAACACTCCCCCACCCTGGTCCACTGCTACTAAAGCAAAGTAAGGTCCAGGCACCGGCCCACAATCCTTCTTCCTGACATCAATTCTGATGTCAGAGAGGAAGTTCTGGGCCAGCCAGGATTGGCTCTGGAGGGAGGGGAAGCAATCGCCTGTCCCATTGTCCTCACAGACAGCTTCGGGACGCTGTCCCTGAAAACAGGACATTTTGGCGTTCCGAAGCTGTGTGTGGGGACAATGGGACAGGGGATCTAAAAAGGGGACAGTCCCATTCAAAACGGGACGTATGGTCATCTTATCCCCTTCATTTATCAAGGTACAGGCTGCGCAATGACCACAGCAAAATAAACCCACCCTCCTCAGGCCTTGACCACACATCTGATGGGCATAATTAATCTTTCAGGTTTCTGTTCCAAGAGAAAGCAATTTTGCATTCCAAGGTCTGACAATTTGCTTTAGTTTGTAACAGTGGCCACTAAATTCTTGATCTTTTTGCCCAACCTTTGGAACACAGTAGAGAACCGCAAAACACATGCAATAGAACTGCCATTTGTTTTTTAAGGCTTATATTGCAACAATTGAACTCGAGCGGTGTGGGGGTAAAGCTGAATATTTTCAGGAAGCTTATTCCCAACTGAATGATACCAATGTATATGTGCAAGTAGAGGGTGATCCTTCCACATGACATTTTCGCAAAATTATTATTCATCATTAATAAAGGCAAAGCATTGGGATGTGTAACCAACAAGAAATACAAGGGGGTAATGAAAAGTTCTCAGCCCATCCGAGAATTACGTGGATATGGTTCAGTAAATTATCTGAAACAATGTAACCCCCCCTCCTCCCCCCAAATTTCGTTTCTGCAGATTGTCAAAATAACGCTCAGAACTTAGGAAGTTGGTTGGTTGGGCTGAGAACTATTCAGCACCCCTTGGTATAGGCCGGAAGGATGTTGGATTATTTTCCGCCCTCAATTTCTGCTCCGTGATGGTAATAACGTTCCACTGCAAGTTCGGCGTTACTGGAGAAACACCGAAGAAGAATTACGCAAGCTTCAGAAGTGGATCCCTCCCCCCTCCCCGGGCTCGTTGTGAGATGGCGATTGGTCACTTCGGTGGCAAATAGCGTTCAAGAATGCGCTCTGACGTGTCCTATGGGAACAGACGACGGAGCTGTGACGTAGGATTGAGGCTGGTTGGCCAATCATGTTTTCTTGGAGACCGGAAGCGTGTGCAACTACAGCATCTGTCGATGGTGGTGGTGCGGACCGGCTTCTTGTACAATGTGCTCACGTTTGGTTCTCTTGCTTAGCCTTGCATTCTGTGCCCTCAGTGTGCGGGCAGGAGCGAACAGAGCAGTAAAAGGCGTGAGCGCGAGCCTGGCAGCGAAATGGCCACGAACACCGCTGCTGCTGGAGGCGAGGTGTGGTACACGCAGGGCACGATTTCACCTTTCCCGGGGTGGAAGGAGTTTTGCAGCACTTTTTCGTATGCCACTGCTTAACACGTAGGCTAGAGTATCAGGAAGTGTGGGAGGGGTCTGGCTGTCCATAGGTACAGTAGAGTGATACCGTAAATCAGGATGAGGGGGCAGGTGGGGATTCCCTAGGCTTCTCCATGCTGGGAAACCTTCAGAAAGGAAACTGAAAGAAAACAGTTTTGTTACATGTGTGCGTTTAGTGGTGATTATTCATTGACATTATTTTATAATTGGAAAAATACATTTTTTTAAATGTTGGCAATGATTGCATAGGATTAATACACTGTTTAGGAATTGTAATGATTTATAGTTTCGGTAGTGAATCTTCCGGATGCTAACCCAGAACCTTTTGAGCTTCCCTCCTCCTCCCCTCCCCCCCCCACTCCCCCACATCCCATTGAACTTTTAGTTAATACCTTCTTTACCATGAAATTTAATTGGGCAGTGTGCTGACATCAGTCGGAGTATTTGTAGTTTGCAAGTGAGCAAACATCCTTCAGATGCAGAAAATTGTGCATAAGCTATACTAAGAAAGTGCATCAACTTGGTCACTGCATTCACAGCACTTAAAGGTGTTTTTCTATGCAGTGATTATGGGAAGATGCAGGGAATGCTCCCAATAGGCTTTGCAGTTACTGCACTTTAATTTTTGTAACCGGTACCCGTTTAATAAAGTGTGGTAAAGTTTATGATTTACTGTGCATTAACAGTCGATATTAACATGTGGTAGGTGCAGAAGCTGTGTGGTAACTGTTGCTGCTTGTCCAGCATTCCCCCTGTTGTTTCTACCTGAATGTAAATCACTTAGGCTAGAAGTATATAAATACTAAAAATAAATAAATATATAGACAAGGTTCCTACTGTGCATTAATATCAAGTGTGATTAGTGCAGATGCATCTATCATCTATTAGGTGGCATTAAGTACCACTTTGCTAACTGTACATATCAAAGTACACTCTAATTTCCACACACTAATTGCAGTCTATGCCTATTCCTTGCCCTATCCTAGACTAAGCATGGAATTTTTACTTCACGGTAGCCATTAGCATGTGCAAAACTTGTGTGAACTACTTAGCACATTTTAAAAGAAGGGCCTCAATATGTGGTAACTAGGAAAAAAAACCCTATACTGCACTTTTAGTAAAAGGCCTCATGGTTGATAATAGTTGACCCTTCTGAATTTTTTGTTTTAATTGTTAGTTTTTAAATAGAGAATCAGAAAATGATGGCAGATAGTAACATCATAACATACATAGTAACATAGTAGATGACGGCAGATAAAGACCCGAATGGTCTATTCAGTCTGCCCAACCTGATTCAATTTAAACTTTTTTAATTTTTTTTAATTTTTTCTTCTTAGCTATTTCTGGACAAGAATCCAAAGCTTTACCCGGCACTGTGCTTGGGTTCCAACTGCCGAAATCTCTGTTAAGACTTACTCCAGCCCATCTACACCCTTCCAGCCATCCTCCTGCCCACCCTCCCCTGCCCATCCTCCACCAAACGGCCATACACAGACACAGACCGTGCAAGTTGCTTTGGACGATATTGTTCGCATGAAGCACTACATAAGCTTTTTTAAATAAAATTTAAAAAATTTGGAGTATCTGTAGAAAAGTACAAGTTTCAAATTCTGCGGCTTATGAGTATCGTTCTTATCTGTAAAGTTACATTTTGGAAGGGCTTCAGACATTGTTCTAGGTAAATATTAAGAGGACCTTATGTATAACAGTGATTGCTAAATGTGCCATGCTATAAGTATGACTATAATATTCAGCCACTGTCCGTATAGTGAGATGGTATAGGACAGCCTTTCTCTGGCCTAAAGTAAACAAGACATTTTTAGATATATTAGTGATAGGAAGAAGTGAAAAAGTGGCATTGTGAGACTCAAAGGTGAAGGGGAGGTATAAGTAGAAACTGATAAAGAAAAGGCCAAATTGCTTAACAGATATTTCTGTTCTGAGTTCATGGTTGAAGCTCCAGGAGCGGGACCACAGAAGACAAACGTGAATAGGGATGGAGGAGTAATAGACCCTGATCGATTTTCAGAGGGTTGTGTTCATAAGGAGCTAGCTAAAATAAAGGTAGACAAATCAATGGGGCCAGATGGTGTACATCCTAGGGTGCTGAAGGAACTTAGGGAAGTTCTGGTAGCTCTAACTGACCTTTTCAACAAGTCTATAGAGTCAGGAGTACTGGAAGACTGGAGAAGGGCTGATGTGGTCCCTCTCCACAAAAGTGGAAGTAAGGAAGAAGTAGGGAATTACAGGCCAGTAAGTCTGACTTCTGTGGTAAGCAAATTAATGAAAACACTTTTAAAATAAAGAATGGTCAAGTTTCTGGAATCCTGTGGATTACAGGACTGGAGGCAACATGGATTCACTAGAGGTAGGTCTTGTCAGACAAATCTGATCAATTTCTTTGACTGGATGACCAGAGAATTGGATAGAGGATGTGCGCTAGATGTGGTGTATTTAGATTTTAGCAAAGCCTTTGACAGTGTTCCACACAGACTTCTAATAAATAAACTGAGTGCCCTTGGGATGGGTCCCAAAGTGACGGGCTGGGTCAAGAACTGGTTGAGTGGAAGGTGACAAGAGGGTAGTGATCAATGGAGATCGCTCTGAGGAAAGAGATATTACGAGTGGTGTGCCTCAAGGTTCTGTTCTTGGGCCTTTTCTTTTTAACATTTTTATAAACAATATTGCTGAAGGGTTGTCGGGTAAGATTTGCCTATTTGCGGTTGATACGAAAATCTGCAATAGAGTAGACATGCCGGATGCTGTGAATAACATGAAGAAAGACCTGGCAAACCTTGAAGAATGTAGATGAAAAAAGACCTCCAAAAAGAATTTAGATCAAACATTACAAACTCTTAAATTTCTAGTGAAATTCACATACACTCAGAATTGTGTAATTTGGCCAAATTCATCATAAGCAGATTCCATTCTTAGATTTGATGATGATCACCATTAACAATGGTTCTTTTTCCACTACCATATACAGGAAGCAAACTGACAGAAAATTTATTAAGGGCTTGAAAACTTTGTTTTAAATTTTCTTGTTATTAGGCTGATATACAGTATTTTAAAGAGGTGCTTAACATAGCTAATTTTAAGAATGTTGTCTTATTGAAATGTTACTATGTAACTAAAAAAATATGTGTTCTGAATGAGCAAGAATTTGTGTTTGATAAAATGATCTCTAGATAGCCTGGATTAGTGCTGCCTGATTCAAATTAATTGGCTTTCTAGAAAAATCGGACTCACCGATTCAATGAGTCCTAATACCCTGGGTCTCCTTAAGCAGCAGCAGTGGTGGCCAGTGGGAAGAGGCAGTGCTCTGAACAGGCAGCTCCTGACTTGTCCCACCAGGGTCTTCCCTCTGCAGCATCACTGATGATACAGCAGAGGGAAGCCCTGGCGGGGCAGGCCAGAAGCAGCCTGTTCAGAGCACTGCCTCCTCCTGCCAGATACTGCCACTGCTGCTGCTGCTTTAGGAGGTTCATATGTCAGATCTCACGATGGAGGGGGGGGGTCAGTTGGGAGGTGCTGCACAGGGGGATGGGAGGGAAGGAAAGCTGCTGCACAGGGGGATGGGAAGGATGGAAATCTGCTGTACATGGTGGGAGAGAGGAAGAAGTATTGGGCATGGGTGGAGGAGAGAAAGGGAGAGATGTAACAGAGGTAGAAAGGGGTGAGGGAGAAATCCTGCATATGGTGGAGGGGAGGGAGACATGCTTGGAGAAGAGAGAGAGAGAGGGAGAAATGTTGGACATAGGGTGGAAGGCAAGGAGAGATGATGAATGGTGAGAGAAAGAAATGCTGCACATGATGATGGAGGAGAGGAAGAGAGAGATTCTGCATGGAAGAGGAAATAGAGAGGTTTGACTCAGGGTACAAGGCAGGGAGAGAGAGATGGTAGAAAGTGGAAAAGAAACAGAAATATTGGATATGGCAGTGGAAGGGAAGGTGAGCATGGAGAAAGAAGAAAATGTCAAATGGGCAGGAGATCCTGGTTAGCGAGTTAACAGAAGACAAACAGAAACCAGAGCCTGAGACCAACATGATTTGAATAATAATATGACCAGACAACAAAAGGTAGAAAAAAAAATTATTTTCTATTTTGTGATTACAGTATGTCAAGATTTGAAATGTGTATGTATACTGCTGGAACTGGTGTTAGACAGCGAGCATGAGCTAGGACCTAACAGAGAAAGGAAGTCTCTTTTTTTTTTTTCACCACAGTGCCGTGGGGGTTGGAGAGGGCAAAGGGGGGTCGGGACATCTGAAAAAAACACCTGATTGGGCAGGAAAAGTGAACCCCCCCACCCCTGATTGAATCAAATTGAAAAATCAATTCAGTGGGCCAAATCAAATTGAATCAAAAATTATTTCCCTGAATTGGGCAGCAGTAGCCTTTTTGGAAATCTCTCAAGATAATTTTGTTGGATGATCACCTGCTTGGCTTTATTTTGAAACGAAAAGGATACATTGCTTGTGCATCTTATTTAAAATATATACTTTTTTTTGTGGCAAATAATTAATTTTCCCAAATTTAGCTTAGCCTACCCAGTTACATAGTAATATAGTAAATGATGGCAGATAAAAAAGACATAGAAACATAGAAGATGACGGCAGAAAAGGGCCACAGCCCATCAAGTCTGCCCACTCCAACAACCCTACCCCCTTGAATTTACCTCCCTAGAGATCCCACATGTGTATCCCATTTCCTTTTAAAATCCTTCACGCTGCTGGCCTGAATCACCTGAGGTGGAAGTTCATTCCAACGATCGACCACCCTTTCGGTGAAGAAGAACTTCCTGGTGTCGCCATGAAATTTCCCACCCCTGATTTTCAGCGGATGGCCTCTTGTGGCAGAGGGGCCTTTAAAAAAGAAGATATCATCCTCCACCTCAATACGGCCGGTGATATATTTAAACGTCTCTATCATGTCTCCTCTCTCTCTACGTTCTTCAAGTGAATATAGCTGCAATTTATTCAGCCTTTCTTCATACGGGAGGTCTTTGAGTCCCGAGACCATTTTGGTGGCCATTCTTTGAACCGACTCAACTCTCAGCACATCCTTTTGGTAATGTGGCCTCCAGAATTGTACACAATACTCCAGATGAGGCCTCACCATGGATCTGTACAATGGCATTATAACTTCGGGCTTCCGGCTGATAAAACTTCTTCGGATGCATCCCATCATTTGTCTTGCCTTTGATGAAGCCTTCTCCACTTGATTGGCAGTCTTCATGTCTTCGCTAATGATCACCCCCAAATCACGTTCCGCCTTGGTCCTAACTAAGGTTTCACCATTTAGTGTGTAAGTTTTGCATGGATTCCTGCTGCCGAGGTGCATGACCTTACATTTTCTAGCATTGAAGTTTAGCTGCCAAGTCGAGGACCAATGTTCCAATAGAAGTAGGTCCTGCGTCATACTGTCTGGTAAAGTGTTCTCACTTACTATGTTGCATAGTTTGGCGTCATCGGCTAATAATGTGATTTTACCCTGAAGCCCCTGAGTCAGATCTCCCACAAATATGTTGAAGAGGATCGGGCCCAAGACCGAGCCCTGAGGCACTCCACTGATCACCTCCGACGTTTTTGAAGGGGCACCATTTACCACCACTCTCTGAAGTCTACTGTTTAGCCAATCACCGACCCATGTAGTTAACGTCTCTCCCAGTCCCATTGATTTCATCTTGTTCAATAGTGTGCGGTGCGGAACGCTATCAAAAGCTTTACTAAAGTCCAAGTAAACGACGTCCAGGGACTCACCCACATCCAGTTTCCTTGTTATCCAGTCAAAGAAACTAATCAGATTGGATTGGAGTAGTGTAGTAGAGATCTGCATGGGAATGGGGATCCCACGGGTCCTGTAGGTACCCTGCGGGGTTCCCCCCCAGCTATGCAGAACTCCCATGGGGACCCCCCCAAGGACTCCCACAGGGATAGAACCAGGGTTCTTGAGGCCTACCTAATGCTCTGTCGATCCACTTTAAATTTAATGAAGAAACTGGTCCAGGCGAGAACAGCCATACAGAGGAGTGAGCTCAGTACATACGCACACGTCGCACACTGGGAAGAAATGCTGCTGATTGTTCGGGAGGCGTCACATGCAAGGCTAGGCGGGAAGACAGCATGTTTTAATTGAGTGAGCTGCCCGATCCCCCCCCAACGGCCCCAACCGAGAGAGACCCGAGGAGGAGACGAAGCCTTCAGAGGAGGAGGAGACCGGACCCAAGGAGGACCCCTGAGCCGAGGAGGACCTGGCCCCCAAAGGCCCCGATTGAAAGACCCGAGGAGGAGACGAAGCCCAAAACCTTTAGATACCCGAGCCGAGGAGGGCTGTCACCTGAGCTGATTCCCCTCCCCCCCACCAGAGGCCCAGACTAAGAGAGGAGGAGATGAGTAAACATTACACTGCACTGTGATAGATCAGGTATGAGAAATAAAAGTCCTGACACATCAGAACACACAAGGCTAGAGTTTAGGCAACTCCTTAGCTTTCCATTAAATTTTATTGAAGGCACCCGAACCTGTTGCAGTTGAAATATTGATATATATGCTGGTAATGATTAACCTTTGTCCCTTAGTGATTCCTTTCAGTAGAGAACTAAGCCTTAAGGAATTTTGTTTTTTTTTAACCTTACAATGTAAGTACTATCTGCACATCTTTCTCAGCCTAAATGTATAGACGGAGGGGATTCTTCGTGGAGATGGGTGGGATTTTGGCGGGGACTGGTGGGATTTCTGTCCCCGCGCAACTCTCTACTGTGTGGTCCATCTAGTCTACCCAAGTCATTCTCAAGGCAACAAACCAGTAATTCGTTTTACTTGTTAAGTTTCAGTATAAGATATCTTCCTTCCCCCTCCCCCCGAGATAGGTAAGACCTGTACTCAGGCGCTTTGAATGTGGTATAATTGCTCCTGATCCTTCTTGCCCCATATGGGATGGAGACCATAGAAGACTGTCCAGCATTAGCTACACTAGTCTTTCTCAACCTGGGGTAAACGGGCCGCTTGTTGTGGGTATGCGTCCTGGCCGCCAATTCCTGTCAAATTAGTGTCTACTGCACGGCTGCCTGGGATCTCCCGTTCCTGCCTGCTACCACCGTCATCCATGATCTCCCATTCCTGCCCATTCACTGAAGCCGCTTCTGATGAACTCTTTTCGCTGTGCTGCCCCGCCTCTGAAGCCGACAGTGTGCCACACTCGCCTTTGGTCTTCAGCTTTCAGCAGCGCTCTTTGTGGTGGTTGGTGCACGCAGCGATTCAGGCGCTGCACGTAAGTGGCTGACCCAGAAGCCTTCTCTCTGACATGCAGGGTGTGGGTAGCTGCTTACACTCTCCATTGCGGGGAGTGTTGTGGGGGGCTGAGGCCCGAAGGAGTAGTACAGTTCAACAAGTAAGGAGCAGAGACACTGGAGATGAATAAGGGTTTTGGAGAGGCAGCCGATCAGCACAGGAAATGATTTTCTTACACCCAAACGTGAGGGGAATGGGAGAGAAATGTCAGGCTGTAATGGGGAGAAGGAGGAAATATGCTGGGCTATAGGGCCTACTGGAGCTATTTTATGCTAGGTGTGGGAGGAGGGGATGAGAGACAGTGAAATGCTGCACCAGAAGTGATGAGAGAGAGGAAGAAATGATGGGAGGGAGGGAAGAGGAAAGAAGAGAGAGTGGAGTAGGAGACCACCATTCCGGGATTCAAGGGCAAGTTGGATGCACACCTTCTCGCAAATCACATTGAGGGATACGAGTAAACAAGGTTTCTCAACAGGGAACACCTGGCTTGGCCTCCGCGAGTGCGGGTCGCCGGACTGGATGGACCTAGGGTCTGATCCGGCGAAGCCATTTCTTATGTTCTTATGAGTAAAGAACAAAAAGGGAATGATCAAGATATCAGACTGGTGTAGTAAAAGAATTTAACGAGAAAAAACTAAATTAATTAGCAGAAGAGACAAACTGGGATCAACATGATGGAAAAATAAAATGGGTAAATAAAAGGCATTTTATTTTGAATTTAATTGGAATATGGTAGTTATCCTAGAATAGAGTTTCTCAACTTTCAGTACGCTGACCCTGAAGCCTTCTCTCCGACATCAGAGTTGATGTCGGAGGAAGGCTTGTGGGTCAGGCACTTGCATCATATGGGTAGCTGCTTGTGCCGTCCATTGTGGGAAGTATTGCTGGGGCTGAGGACCAAAGAAGCAGTGCAACAAGTAATGGGGACATGATCTTTTGCTTGACAAAGACTGGAAGGCAGGGAGGGGGAGAAGGATTTGATTGGATCTGCTGACAAGAAATTCCAGTTGGATATGGTGGTGGAGAGAGAACAGAGGGGTTGCAAGGTGGGGGAATATTGGACATGGTGCTGGAGAGGGGTCATAGAAATGGGCATGGGGTTAATGGGCAGTGGTAAAAAAAAAATGCTGCACATGATTCGACCAAGTTATCTTTATCTGGAAAATGAAAAAAAGAATCTGACTAGTCACTGTGATCAGTAAGAACACACCAACTAACAAGAAGCCAGACAGTTAACTTTATGGGAGTGAAACATAACTGTTTTTGATATGTAGTTTAATTTTGTGATTACCATTCTGTATTGTTAGTAAGGTTTTTCAGGATTTCCCCAATGAATATGCATTGAAAGCAGTGCATGCACATAGATCTCATGCATGTTCATTGGGGAAATCCTGAAAACCCGACTGGATTGCGGCCCTCGAGGACCGACATTGGACACCCCTGAGTTATACAGTATTGTTTGTATATTAAAAATAAAGGGAAGAAGTTTATAAGAAACCAAATCCTTGGTTGAGATTGATTGTTTATAAAAATAAATAGAAGAAATGACATTACAATTAGTACTATTATTATGGGGGTCAGGGGCGGGGTACTCAGTTGGTGTTTGTTAAGCTTAGGGGGCACTTGGCTTGAAGAGGTTGAGAAACACTGTCAAAGCTAGCTTCAGCCCCTCCCCTCATAATATTCATTGTGGATATCCTGAAAACCTGACTGGCAAGGGGGGTATCCAGGACTGAGTTGAGAAACGCTGTTGTAATCAATTGGATTCCAGATACTTCACTATTCTTTCTTTCAGCAGAGCTTCCATCTTTCCAGCCACCAAAGTGAGGCATACCACCGGCCTGTAGTTTCTTCCTGTAGGCTTCTTCTCTGTTACCACTTTTGTGAAAAGGGGCAACATTCAATCTTCTCCAGTCCCATGGAATATTTTCCATCTGCAAAGATTTATTAAATCTGCAAAAAATCCTGTAAGAACTTCTCAGAGTTTCCTCATTATCCTAGGATGGATCTCATCAGGTCCCATGGCTTTTTGTCCACTTTTAGTTTTTCCCAGTTGTTCATAAATACTTTCTTCCATGAAAGGAGTAATATCTACTCCATTCTCTTGTATAATTTGCTCAGCCAACTGAGGTCCTTCTCCAGGCTTTTCTTCCATAAACACAGAACAGAAATATTTGTTTAGCACATCACTTTTTCATCAGAATTTTCCACATAGTGCTCAGTTTATATATTTTAGTCTCGCAATTCCACTTCTATCTCTTTCTCCAATATATCTGAAAAATGTCTTGTTTCCTCTTTTTTTTCTTTCTAGCCATTTTTTCCTTATGCCTGTGCTTTCACCAGTCATATTTCTCTCTTTACTTCTTTGAGTTTTATCCGGTATTCTTTTCTGTGTTTCTCTTCTTGTTTATTGTTTATTGTGAGCTTCTATACTGCTACTAATGACAGGGGAGTCAGTTCAAAGCAGTTTGCATGAGCTTCTGTAAAGGTGTTACAATACATGAGCTCTATACAGAGTTACAGGGGCTTCTGCAGCGGCGTTACAATACATCCTACTTATGTTACCGGAACATCAGTCATCCTACTTGTAATGCATATGTTTATACCAAATTGATTTAGTATTGCAGTTAAGTACACAATATTTACACACCTCCTAATGAGGTTGGCCAATTCAACTAAATATAATCTATATATATGTATCTGTATCCTGTTTTATGTTTATCTTTGAAATATAAATTCATCACAGAGTCTAGTTTTTTGTGCTTCTTTGCTTTCTCTAGATCCCTATTGTGTTCTTCCTATTGTGTTCTGATTAAGGGGGGGAGTGGGGGCTAGCCAACTGTCTCCTCTAAGTTGTTTTATTGGCTAAAGTAGTCTCTGAAGAGGCTGAGCTTTATCCTTTTCTTGAACTTTCTGGTATCCTTTTATAGTTTTAGTTCCTTAGGGAGGATGTTCACCACCTTGGAGCCATCACCGAGAACATTCTATGAACGCCACAGAAAAATCTATTAAATCATTTAAATTGCATTTGAAAGGCTATTTCAAACTGGTGTTTCACCCTAGTTCTTAACACTTCAGTTTAGTTCTTCCTTTGCTTTTTTCTTGCTTTTTTCTTTCTTCTATCCTGTTTTTACCTTATTTGTTCTTGCCTCTTGATATTGTAAACCTTTCCTGCCCTTGATTGTCATTTTGTGTCTAGTATTGTTAATTGTACAGTATCCATTTCCCTCTTGTGTTTATTTTATTGTTTTAAAATTATTTCCCTTTGATTTTTAACTATTGTTAATCACTTTTATATTACTTTTTTGTTAATAATGGTGGTATTAATGGTGTCTTTATTTTTTTTAGCCACCTGTTTAGAGAACCATAATGATTTCCTTTTCCTCTTTTTATTCTTTCCTCACACAGAGTTCAGTTGCCATTTTTATAGCTCCTTTTAGCTTGGATCAGTCTTTCTATTTCCCTTTTAACCTCCAATCCCTCAGATCTTTCTTCAGGAACGCTCTCATTTTACTGAAATCAACACACTTGAAATCCAGGACTTTTGAGTTTTGTGTGTCCATGGTCCACTTTAGCTCTTAGACCATACCGTATGATGATCACTATTACCAAGGTGGGTACCCAATCAGACATTAGACATGCTTTCTCCATTTGTGATTACTGATTTAGTGTCGCCCCTTCTCTCGTTGTTTTCCCTCACCATTTGTTTGAGCAGAGTGCTTTGAAGGGCATCACTATCTCTTTGCTTCTTTCCGATTCTGCAGTCGGGATGTTCAGTGCGCATTGGGAAGGTTGAAATCTCCTAGTAACAGCAGCTCTCCTTTTAGACTCAGTTTATGGATATCCACAACCAGCTCTTTGCCCAGCTTCTCCGTTTGTGTCAGAGGCCTATAGATGACTCCTGTGTGTATATAGGTTCCATATTCTCTCTTCCAGAATATCTGTAATGCCTCCTCTGTTTCCCAGGACCCTTGTATTTCAGCTGCTTTAATATTGTGTTTTGTCATATCAGTCATTCAGAAGATCATTGAAAACCAATTTATTTGACAAATTTAAACCTCAAACAATTTCCTCTATGTCTACTTGCATGCTCCTACCTCCTGTTATATATAATTACATTACACGCCTGCTTGTGTTCTCCTACTGCAGGCCTACTGTGTTCTCCTACTGATATAACTTTGCTGTATTCATGCAGCCTCTCTTGTTGTAAACCGTCTTGAACAGAAAGGTATGACGCGATACAAATAAAGCTGCTATTATAGTTCCACTCATCCACCTCTTTGGCTCTCTCTATCCTTTTCTAAAAAGATTATAACCAAGTACGGTTACATCCCACTCATGGGAATCATTTGAACTACCTAGAATCCAATGGACTACAAGATCCGAGACAACATGATTTCACCAAGGGGAAATAATGCCAAATGAAACTGATCGATTTCTTTGACTGGGTGACTGGAGAATTGGATAGAGGATGTTGCTAGATGTAGTCTACCTAGATTTCAGCAAAGTCTTTGACACGGTTCCTCATAGGAGTTGGTAAATAGGGGACTAGTTCATGGGGGGGTGGTTGTTTGTTTGTTTTTTTAATGGTTCCCTTGCAAATGCCTTTATGTGTCTTAAGTCCTAAGGGGCTCGAAATCAAAACAAAAATACATCTAGAAACCTGCCCAAGTTGACACTTGGATGACCTAAAAAACAGGTCGACCAAGTGCCGATAATTGAAATGGGTTTTTAGATGTATCCAGAGACTTTTTAGGCTTCTGAATCTCTTTGTATGTCCAGAGCAGAAAGGGGTGTTTTTGAAAGAGTAGTGAGGGCAGGAGGTGGGCGGGATGGGGGCCAAACTAAACTTAGCCGTACTGCAAGGTTAATCGAAAGTTTTATGAGGCTGCCTGGATGGAACTTGTATGTTGTGACTTAGACAATATAAAATCAGGTCTAGGGGCCGGACTCTGTATGGGACACCCAGTCTCAAAAGCTTATGGGAGTGGCCTAAGGGAGCTGACCAGTCTGCATCTTGGGCCACTCCCAGTGCATCCTATGGGAGAGGCCATAAGCGCCTGGGCTAATCAGGACCTTAGGCCCCTCCCCGGTTCATCCCATGATGCATCGAGAAGGGGCATGCCCGCCATTCAGTTGGAGGCGGGCCTGCCGGTTGGAGGGAGGAAGCATGGATATTTTTTCTCTCCCTGGAGGGACAATGAAGAGTTAAATGACTTGCACAAGATCACAAGAAGAAGCAGTTGGATTTAAATTGGACTCCCCTGGTTCTCAGCCCACTGCTGTACCCATTAGGCTCCTCAGTTCTATTCTCCTTCAATACTGTGTAGTAACCACTGTTTTATTTGTAAGGCAATTATTGTTGAAGATATCTGTAGGAAATCTGTATTCCATCTACTAGTTGCCCTGATCTCGGAGACTGTGAGCACTACCTTACCTTTCTAGGATGTATTAAAGATATTAAACATGCTTGATCACTTTACTAAATCACAAACTATGATCTCCTGTTTTATCTTCTGACTTTCTGAGAAATTAACTTAAACTGTCGTATTTGGTTTTATTTTAATAGTGAATTCATTGCAGAGGAAGGCAATGAGAAGTTTTGGCAGTTTTTGGATACTGTCCGAGAATTAACTGTATATAAAGAAGGGGGTAAGTAGAGGTAATATGTATCATTAGATGAGCCATAGCCCATTTTATTACATTATATTTATATTCTTGTCTTCTGCTACATTATCTGTATTTTGTATGTTTGTTTATTGGTATGTATATTACTACGCAATTTGTGGCATCAATGTGATTGCCTTAATATGGATATCGGATCAATTAATTCCGATCTGTAGTGTGATTATAAGTGTCATTGTTGAATTTGCCATTATGAGCATGTTTGCAAATTTATTGAGAGTCTTTCTGGTATATCTCCATTTTAATCTATTATAGGTGTGTGCAACTTCTTTGTGGAAGGCTACATGAACATCGACACTATCCCTAGAAGGTCATGCACATAGAATTCCTTCTCTCCCTTAGTCTCCTGTATTTCTCCTCCACTATCTTCTTTCTCATCCCAGTGATCTACAGCCTCTATTTCCCTCCTTACCTTACCTTACCCCCACCCCCCAAAAGAATTCCAGCATCTGTCTTCTACCTTCTGTCCACCTCCCCCTTACCTGTGAACTGTTTTAATCTCTTACTCCCCTCGTTCGGAGTGGTGAATCTACAACTACCATAAGATTCACTGCATGGTCAGCTGGCATGGAGCCTTGAGCATGTGCTTCAGCCTTCTTTGACTGCATAGTGCATTTCATGGTGATTGTAGATTTGCCCTCAGGGTGGGAAGTACTGTAAGAGAGAGAGTGTGGCACAGTGGTTAAAGCTACAGCCTCAGCACCCTGAGGTTGTGTGTTCAAACCCACGCTGCTCCTTGTGACCTTGGGCAAGTGACTTAATTCTCCCAGGTATATTAGATAGATTGTGAGCCCACCAGGACAGACAGGGAAAAATGCTTAAGGACCTGAATAAATTCATGTAAAACCATTCATAACAGACCAATTTACCTGAGCAAATCACTAGGTGGAGAGAACTTGAGGACACTCTCTAAAGTTAAGAGGATAGATTCCGTACAAACATAAGGAAGTTCTTCTTCACACAGAGAGTGGTAGAAAACTGGAACGCTCTTCCGGAGGCTGTTATAGGGGAAAACACCCTCCAGGGATTCAAGACAAAGTTAGATAAGTTCCTGCTGAACAAGAACGTACGCAGATAAGGCTAGTCTCAGTTAGGGCACTGGTCTTTGACCTAAGGGCCAACACGAGAGCGAACTGCTGGGCATGATGGACCACTGGTCTGACCCAGCAGCGGCAATTCTTATGTTATTAAGACACCCGGTCAAACGCCTTCTCTGCATCTAAAGAAAGCAGCATAGCTGGTATGTGATGTCACTGGCAGCATCAATGATATGCAAGGCTCTGCAGATGTTATCAGCTGCCTTTCTACCCTGGACAAATTCTGATTGGTCGGGATGCACTATCGCTCCCAGACACCTTTTGGAGGCGAGCTGCCAAAATTAGTCTGTTAGTAATGAAATGGGTCTATAGGAACTACAATATTCAGGGTTCTAACCGGGTTTAGGTATCAAAGTGACAGCAGCTAATCTCCACGAATGGGGTAGAATGGTAGTCTCATCAAAAACGTTAAAGACCCTCAACAATAGAAGGGCCAAATAGTTAGCAAAGCTTTTATAAAATCTATTACCAAAGCCATCCAATCCTGGTCCCTTAGAGTTAGGTAAATCCTTTATTGCCCAGAGCACCTCTTCTAATGTGATAGGTTGGGACAGTGTTTCAGCCTCTGCTAAAGATATCTGTGGTAGCTTTACCCTAGCTAAAAAAATTATCATAGGTTGGGACAGTGTTTCAGCCTCTGCTAAAGATATCTGTGGTAGATATCCTGATTGATAGTTTTTAGCTAGGGTAAAGCTGAGTGAGTTGTTTCTGGAGTGTAAAGGGTTCGAAAATAGTGCTGAAATTGCTGGTGTATAGTCAGTGTCAAATGAGAAGTTCTCCCCTATCACCCAAAATCTCTGCAATATAATTCTGTTTTCTACGTTTGTGAAGCTTTTGCGCCAATAATCGACTAACTTTGTTATTAAATTCAAAATGATTTTATTTTATTCAATTTGTCAGCTATATCCCTTAACTAATTCGTGCAGTTGATGTTGAACCTCTTTCAATTTAGTCTGGGGCACGGTTGTATCTGCAGCCATTCTTCATTCACGTTCGACTTGTACTATTTGGGAGCGGAGCTGGGATTCCTGTTCTGTTTGTGTTTTCTTCAGATGGACCTGTAAGAAAATAATATTCCCTCGCATAACTGCTTTTAAAGATTCTCATAGGATAGCAGACTCCAGTCCGGAAATATCGTTAAGGTCAAGAAAATCTCGCAACTGAGATTCCAGTATGGTGATATTATTGGGTTATAATAATAGCGAATCTTGGAGTTGCCAATTTCACCTACCTATCTTCAGTGGGCCTAGTTGAAGAGTCATAGTGACTGGGGCATGATCAGACCAGGTTGCTTGATGAATTGTAATCTCAGAAAGCAACCCAACTGGGATAGCTTCCCAAACCACATATCAGTTCGTAAAAAGAAGGAATGCCTAGGTGCACAATATGTATACTCCCTTATTCTTGGATTTCTCATCCGCAAAAAGTCCAAAATACCCCATTGACTAAGAAAACCCCCAAATTGAGCCCTATCCTGCTGTGCATATTGAACCATTCCTGTGGAATTATCTATGGAGGGGCATGAGGTTAAATTAAAATCGTCTCCCACTATTGATCACCTTTCTAAGTGAGTTGCTAAAACCTAGGACAGTTGTATATAGAAAGCCCCTTGAGCCGCATTAGGTGCATAGATTTTTTAAAGTGTATAAATGGTGTGCCATAACTGAGCCCTGATAAGCAAATACTGTCCCTCCGGATCTCTCACCACCTTCTGTATCTGCCAGGAGTGTTGATCATGAAACAGAATGTCCACTCCTTTCGTCTTAGACACCCCCCCCTTGAGATGCAAAAAAACCCCTGAGGATAGTGTGGATGGTATACCAGTCACTCATATCTAGTGCGC
This sequence comes from Geotrypetes seraphini, assembly GCF_902459505.1. Taxonomy (NCBI): domain Eukaryota; kingdom Metazoa; phylum Chordata; class Amphibia; order Gymnophiona; family Dermophiidae; genus Geotrypetes; species Geotrypetes seraphini. Next base: position 134,227,472 of record NC_047089.1, read on the forward strand.
AAATGCGTTTCCTGTATAAAAAGAACCGTAGCCTTTAAACGCTGTGCTTCCCTAAACAGAAGTCTATGTTTGGTAGGTGTGTTAAGGGACATAAATTGTATGTCAGTCATCTGAGGGCAACATATACATAAGCTGTCCAAAAACCTATATCTATACTATCATACAAGCTCAGATAGGCTAACTGGTAGACTTTCCCCCCTGTATACCCTTCCATCCCCACTCTCAGTCCCACCTTATCCTCCCCCCGGCCCCGAAAGTTCTTCACCTGAATCAAATATCCTTAACCCTCCCCCCCCGGCCCCCCCATGTCACCCTCTACCCCCTTCCCACCCCAACCCTCTCAATAATATCGCCTCTCTGTTTGTTTTAGATGAAACCGTATTGGAAGCAAATAAGTTATGTAAATAGTTGATATATACAAAATACTTCCCACAACTGGGGAGCAATTGAATCTCATGTATAAAACTCACCCCAGATTGCAGGTTTTCCGCTTCCTTTAAGCAATTTTGATGCTTTAGAGGGGAATTAAAAACGTCCCCAGCCATTGACAACCACATTTGACATTTAGAAAGCATAATACAGTGGAACCTTGGTTTACGAGCATAATTCGTTCCAGAAGCATGCTCGTAAACCAAATTGCTCGTATATCAAAGCAAGTTTCCCCATAGGAAGTAAGGGAAACTGCTTTGATTGGTTCCACCTCCTCCCCCCCCCCCGAGGCTACCGGCGCTGCTCCATTCTCCCCCCCTTGAGGAATCCGACACTGTTCCAAACCCCTCCCTGCGATCCAGCTTCCCCCCCCCCTGCGAACCGACATCCTCCCCCCACTTGCATTGCCCCCCCTCCACCGCGATCCTACTTCCCCCCCTCCCCCCCCGAGCAGTCAATGACACTTCCTTTACCCGACTTGGCACCAGTGCTGGTGCCCGAAGATCCTCCCTCTTTGGCGCGGCCCGGACTGGGTGGTGCGTCGGAGATCCTCCTTCTTCTGACTTGGCCGGGCTGGACTGGCTTTGAGCATTTGCGTATGCTCAAAGCCTTCTGGTCTCACTCTCAATCTCGGAGAGAGCGAGACCAGAAGGCTTTGAGCATGTGCAAATGCTCAAAGCCAGTCCAGACAGAAGAAGGAGGATCTCCGATGCACCGCCCAGCCCAGGCCGCACCAGAAGAGGGAGGATCTTCGGGCACTGGTGCCAAGTCGGGTAAAGGAAGTGTCATTGACTGCTCGGGGGGGGGGGGGGGAAGTAGGATTGCGGTGAAGGGGGGCAACGCGAGCGGGGTGGGGGATGCCGGATCACGGGGGGGGGGGTGGGTGCTTGTACAGCGAGGCAAGCTCGGTTTACGAGGCACCAAGTTTGCGAATGTTTTGCTCGTTTTGCAAAACACTCGCAAACTGGTGCACTCGTAAACCGAGGTACCACTGTATAAACATAATACTGTGGTACCTCGGAATCCAAACACCCTAGAACTCGAACGACTTGGAATCCAAACTTTTTTTTGTAGTAAATTTTGTCTTGGAATCTGAACTCTGCTTCGGAATCCCAACACCCCAGAACTCGAACGACTTGGAATCCAAACTTTTTTTTGTAGTAAATTTTGTCTTGGAATCTGAACTCTGCTTCGGAATCCCAACACCCCAGAACTCGAACGACTTGGAATCCAAACTTTTTTTGTAGTAAATTTTGTCTTGGAATCTGAAATCTGCTTTGGAATATTTGTTAATATTTTACCTTAAAATCCAGTGTGTTTCCTGTTAAAATTTGAGTGTGGGACCCAGGAACGGATTAATCCAGTTTCTATTATTTTCAATGGGAAAAATTGTCTTGGAACTAGAACGCTTTGGAACTCGAATGGGGTTCTGGAACGGATTAAGTTTGGATTCCAAGGTATCACTGTATAATCAGTTCCTTTCACTCACTTCCATTGAGAGCTCCCCTCCAAACAATCCCAATCGTAGACTCCCATCCATACAACTTAATCCCCAAACACTCTCACAGTCGCACTTAATACTCACTATGCTCTCAAACCCCTGCCCCATCCCCCCAACTCTAGCAACCCACCTCCCCCACCCTCCAAGACCATAGCGTCTAGGCCTCTGCGAAACCAGAGCCAAACTTCAAGTGATATCGTCCTCCTTGGCAGTCCCATACCAGGCATTGTAGCTCCCTTCTGAACCGTCCGGTAAAAATAGGATCTCAAGGCTCCAAACTGCCAACCTCTTATATCCTTAAGAAGGGAAATGGAACACAGCTGTAAAACTGCTCGCTGATCCTGACTGCTGCTCAGGGTGATGCTGTAATCGCTGCTTCTGGTCCACCCTATACCATCTCTGACCCGGAGGACCCCACATGTAAAACTCTGGAGGCCCATGGCATTTCTCTCCATCTCCCGGCCACAGCTTTGCTCGAACTAGCAAGTGTTGAGCTTCAACAGCTGATGATACACGCTGTAATTTATTTTTCACCATAAAAGATAAGCCAAAAGGGTAGTGCCATTTATATTTAATATTGTTCTCTTGTAGGCATCCAGTGACTTCACGGCACTCCCTTCAGCGGCGTAATATGATAGCTGATATTTCCGCAAATAATTCCACCCGAGCTCCCTCAAAGGTAGATGCCCCACTTTACGGGCCACTTGTAGAACCTGCTCTTTCTGCGGGTATCGGAGAAAACATGCCACAGTGTCGCGGGGCCTTCCCATCTGTTGAGGCCCTAAGGCTCTATGTATGCATTCAAAGTCAAACGCCAGCAGCTCTGCCACTGGTTTCACCTCCTGCAGAAATTTATGACATATGGACCACATGAGCTTGGCCATATCACACTCTGCCACATGTTCCAGTACCCCTCTCAAGTTATTATGCTGAGCTCTATTCTCACTATCTTCAATTTTGAGAACTAGGTCTTCCACCTTGCCATCCAACTGTTCGCGATGATTTTGCAGTTCATTGAGTTCTTGATCATGAGAAATAACTCTTCAAACTCATGCAAGCGTTGGCCCATATCATCTATTTTTTTATGTAGTCCCAGGAAGTAGACTTGGGAGTTCTGATTGACAAGTCGATGAAGCCTTCTGTGCAATGCGTGACGGCGAAAAGGGCGAACAGAATGCTAGGATTGATTAAGAAGGGGATCATGAACAGATTGGAGAAGGTTTTCCTGCCGCTGTACTGGACCATGGTGCGCCCTCACCTGGAGTACTGCGCCAGCACTGGTCGCCATACACGAAGAAGGACACGGTACTATTCAAAAGAGTCCAGAGAAGAGCGACTAAAATGGTTAAGGGGCTGGAGTAGTTGTCATATAGTGAGAGATTGGAGAAACTGTATCTGCCAAGATAAGAAGAAACTGGGCCTCTTCTCCCTTGAAAAGAGGAGACTGAGAGGGGACTTGATCGAAACATTCAAAATACTGAAGGAAATAGACTTAGCAGATAAAGACAGATTGTTCACCCTCTCCAAGGTAGGGAGAACGAGAGGGCGCACTCTAAAGTTGAAAGGGGATAGATTCTGTACAAATGTAAGGAAGTTCTTCTTCACCCAGAGAGTGGTAGAAAACTGGAACGCTCTTCCGGAGTCTGTTATAAGTGAAAACACCCTCCAGGGATTCAAGACAAAGTTGGACAAGTTCCTGCCAAACTGGAACATACACAGGTGAGGCTGGACTGATACACGGCCCCCAAGAAATCCCTGCCACCAGGTTCACTTATATACTTTTACAATGCATTATATCACACCTGTCAACCAATCAGCCAACAGAGAGGCTGTCTTTTTAGTTTTGAACAAAGAAAATTCATTTTAACATAGGAAAATTTTTTTCAAATCATATTTTTGCTTACATCAATTTCTTAATGCACAACACATAACATATCCAATAAACACTTTGTAATTCTCAAAAAGTTTAAATCAAACAGCTTATCTGTGTTTGCAGAACCCATGCTTGGAAAACTAACAGCTTCAAGTTTCACTGAACCACATTCCTAAGTGGGCTACAAGTACATGTTTCTATGGTAGGCTAGCTGAAAGGTCAGACAAGTCAAACTACAGATGTGGTACTTTTCAGAATTTCTCCTTTAAGTTTCTTGAATCTTATATGTAAAACATTTGAAATTAAATACAAATCATTCTATCACACATCATTTTCACACATAGGGATCCCTTCACCCATACACACGCAACATTCATAGTTCATTCCTGATCAATACTGCATTCAAAACCTAGATTTTCTTCTATTCCCAGCATTGGAATGCCAGGACCATCTCTTAATACTTAAGCCATGAGGTCTCTCCTATTCCCCCTAGGCATATCCGTCCACACAAAGAACACTAGAATCACAGGCCTTTTATAGGCGGGAAAACTTCAGTATTTTTTTCCCCAAGAAGAGACGCAAAGAAAGACAGAAGCCAACATGGAGGAAGATTAATACAAAATGGAGTCATTAATACCTCTAGAAGTCTGTTACGCATTACCTGATTTCCCCTAGGATTTGGTTTAATAGCAAAATACATAAAGAGAATATTATTATGCTTTTTCTTAATATTAATCTGTAGTGTTTTTCTGGCCTTGGTACAATCCATATTCAGATTTTTTAAGTCAAATCTATTTTATTAAGCAACAGTAAATACAACAGCAATAACAACCATGGTATGCATTTTCATCAAACACCCGCGGAGGACTGGACTCTTATGTCCTTTTTTGTATGTTTCTATTAGGCGTGGCCTTAACTAACGCATATGTTTCTAACTAGATTTACCCCGAACCATACGAAAAGCAGGTGTTGTATGTAGAAAAAATCTACAAAATACTTCACAAACTCCACATTTTATCCACACCCTCTTGGGAGTTCTGAAGCAAGTCGATGAAGCTGTCTGTGCAGTGTGCGGCGGCGGCGAAAAGGGCAAACAGAATGCTAGGAATAATAAAGAAGGGGATCACAAACAGATCGGAGAAGGTTATCATGCCGCTGTACCGGGCTATGGTGCGCCCTCACCTGGAGTACTGCGTCCAGCATTGGTCGCCATACATGAAGAAGGACACGGTACTACTTGAAAGAGACCAGAGAAGAGCGACTAAGATGGTTAAGGGGTTGGAGGAGCTGCCGTACAGCGAAAGATTAGAGAAACTGGGCCTCTTCTCCCTCGAACAGAGGAGATTGAGAGGGGACATGATATAAACATTCAAGGTACTGAAGGGAATAGACTTAGTAGATAAGGACAGGTTGTTCACCCTCTCCAAGATAGGGAGAATGAGAGGGCACTCTCTAAAATTGAAAGGGTATAGATTTCGCACAAACGTACGGAAGTTCTTCTTCACCCAGAGGGTGGTAGAAAACTGGAACGCTCTTCCAGAGTCTGTCATAGAGGAACACACCCTCCAGGGATTCAAGACTAAGTTAGACAAGTTCCTGCTGAACAAGGACGTACGCTGGTAGGGCTAGTGTCATTTAGAGAAGCTGGTCTTTGACCAGAGGGCCACCGTGTGAGCGGGCTGCTGGGCATGATGGACCACTGGTCTGACCCAGCAGCGGCAATTCTTATGTTCTTATTACAGACAAACTTTACCCAACAGTCCTTCTGCAGTATTACTCGCAAAGATGTTGAAAAGAGCTGGCCCAAGGACAGCTCTACTAACATCCTTTTCCTTGGAGCAAACTCAATTTACCACTACCCTTTGTCTCCCACTTAACCAGCTTTTAATCCAGTTTGTCACTTTAGGGGCCATATCGAAGGCACTCCGTTTATTTATCAATCGCCTATGTGGCACCATGCCAAAGACTTTACTAAAGTCCAAGTACACCACATCTAGCACCTGAAGTATGGACTACACCCCTCATTTTCTTCCTACCCTGTCTTTCTTGACCAGATTATAGCCCAGTATAAGTATATCCCAGTCATGGGTCTTTGTGATACTACTAAATCCATATCGGCTTCTTAGTTCACAGCCTCTAGATCCAAAATCTTATTTACCATAGTATAGGCATTAGTATATACAGTACTGCTTTCCAGACATTTTGTATAGAGATAGTTAATGATTCACTTAATTGAAGGCTTATAATTACTTTGGGGCTTTGATCACCCAATCCTAACAATTCTAGTTAACTCTGTCTTCAGTAAGTTAGGCAGTCTACTAATGAAGGCACTTCTTCTCTTCTTTGATTGATAAGAACATATAAGAACATAAGAAGCGCCATCTCCGGATCAGACCTTCGGTCCATCAAGTCCGGCGATCCGCACACGCGGAGGCCCTGCCAGGTATACACCTGGTTTATTTTATAGCCAACCATACTTTATATGCCTCTCTCAAGGAGATATGCATCTAGTTTGCTTTTGAAGCCTAGGACTGTCGATTCTGCAATAATCTCCCCTGGGAGAGTATTCCAGATGCCAACCACTCTCTGTGTGAAGCAGAACTTTCTGACATTAGTCCTGAACTTGTCCCCCCTTAGCTTCATTTCATGTCCTCTTGTCCGTGTCAAATTGGACAATGTAAATAATCTTCTCTGCTCTATTTTGTCGATTCCTTTCAGTATTTTGAAGGTCTCGATCATATCCCCACCATCTCCACTCAGTAACCCTTGGTAAATCATCCCATGGTCCAGTATGCCAAAATGCTCTTGACGACACTATTCACGTTTCCACACATTAATCTCCAGAATGTGAGCTTCTCTGCCTTGATCCTCAATCCTTGACAGGGAGAATTGACAAGAACACCCGCTGTGCACCTGTCTGCTGCTTCTTCTCTCCCACTGCCACAAAGTCACTTTTGATACAAGAAAATTGCCTGACAGAGTGCATGTATTTGTGTATGTTTCTGTGTCATATAAATAGATCCTCTCTTTGATAATGTTGGCTGAAATTCCCTTTGAAAATCTTCCCTTTGAAGTCCACTGCTACGAATGTACCTATGTGCATTCTAATTGAAGGGATGTTCTTAACCTAGGAAATTTTACCCTGCAAACTATTAAGTTTCCTGGACAAATTCCTTTGAACACTGTCCTAGAGTACTGTTGTCTTGCTGTCTATAACCTTTAATAAACACCAAAGAAAGTGATTTGATTTTTTTTTTTTTCTACTTCTGTTTGTGAAGCCTTTCTCACATGTAAAACTCTGTAAATATATACCTCATTTATATTATCCCATGGCACTTCCTAGTTTGTACCAGCGACAATGGAGGGTGAAAATGGCTTGCACAGCTTGTCTGGTTCTTGACTCATGCTGCAGAGCTGCCAAGTTACCTAGCTTCAAGGGGGAGACTTTTTGGGCAATTTGAATTTACATCCCAATTCAGTGTACTATTTGATACGACCAAGTGAAATAATAGATGGTCAGCCGGGGATCCCAGTTACCTCTACAGCCCTCCTTCCAGCTGGGCTGCTTCTTCCTGCCTTCAGCGGCACTTGTTTGCAGAGACTTGGGTCAGCCATGTGCAGCGTGCAAGAGCTACTGCATACAAGTGCCTCTGAAGGCAGGAAGGAGCAGCCTAGCTGAAAGGAGGACTGTTGAGGTAACTGGGATTCCTGGCTGACTCGGAAGGCTTTCCTCCGATGTCAGCTCTGACATTGGAGGGAAGCCTTCCAGGTAGCTTCGGCAGAGGGTGGGGGCCTGTTTATAAATGGAATTGCTAGTGGTGGCAGTGAACGCATTGGGTGTGAGGGTGGGGGGCTTTTTGACCCATGATAGGGAAGGAGGGTGGCTGCTGCACTCATGATTGCGAGGGGGGCTGCTGACCCGGAGAGGTGGGAAGGGAGGCAACTTGTAGCAGATTCTTGACTGCGGGGACAAGGCCATTTACTGCTCCACAGGGCGGTGAATGGCCTTGTCCCCATACCCGTGACAACCAGTTGTTATCCCAGGACAAGCAGGCAGCATATTCTTAACGTATGGGTGACGTCACCGACGGTGCCCCGGTATGGACCTTTTTAACTAGAAAGTTCTAGTTGGCCGCACCGCGCATGCGCGAGTGCCTTCCCGCCCGACGGAGGAGTGCGTGGTCCCCAGTTTCTTCGTTTCCGCGGAGCGAAGAAGTCGCATGTTTTTCAACGGCCGTTGAAATCATTAGTTTGCCTTCCCGCTCGCGTATTTTTTCCGAATTTCTTCCTTTTTTCCCTTTGGATGACTTTATTTTTCCTTAAAAAAAAAAAAAAAAAACTCGTCGAGTTTTCTTTATTTTTTCGAGCCGGCCCCGGCGGGGCCTGTTGTCACCATACAGGCCTCCGGCTTTGATTTTGCGGAGGCCGTGTTTCCCTTCATGCCCCCTCAACCAGGTTTTAAGAAGTGCCAGCGGTGTGCACGCCCGATCTCTCTCTTCAGACCCGCACAATTGGTGCCTCCAGTGCCTGGGTCCAGAGCATCGGGCTGACACCTGCACCCGCTGTGCTACGCTTAAAAAGCGCACTTTGAAAAATAGGCAGATCCAGCAAAATATTTTGTTTGGTACCGGATCTGCCATGGAACCTGCTGCGACGTCGACGGCACCCCAAAAGTCGGCACCGACGACGTCGACACCACCGGACCCTTCCTCGGGGTCGTTGGGCCCAGGTAAGCCAGCTAAGAAGCCTTCCACTTCCCTCGAGCGCCCTCCTGCCACGGTTGCGACACCGGCCATTCCGGCGCCGCACCGGCCCCGCAAACACTCCGTTCCGATCTCGGTGAGTGCCTCATCATCGGCCTCCTCATCGCCGGAGCGTAGAGCGGCACCTATGGTACCGAAGAAGAAAAAAGCGGTACCGGTGCCTCCCCTGGATGACCGCATCGCAGCCATACTCCAAACACAGTTACAGGAGCAGCTGCAACAACATCGGTCTTCCTCACCCGGTACCGCCTCGGTGCGCTCAGGCAAATCTCTCTCAAAGACCCGCCATGCCGAGCCCTCCACGCCGATGTCCAAACGTACGCACCCCGACATTAGGGACCCAGACTTGTGGGAAGACTCCCCTCATGGTACCGAAGAGGACGCTTCGTCAACCAACGAAGAACCCTCCATGACCGACACCGCCTCCAAACCAGAGCAATCCTCTTTCTCTAAATTCCTTAGGGAAATGTCAGCAGCTCTTTCCATCCCCTTAGAGTCCGACTCTAAGAAGTCTCAGGCTTTCCTCGATGCCCTAGACTTTGAGCAACCTCCCAAGGAATTTCTAAAGTTACCCGTCCACGACATCTTACGGGAAACTTTCTATAAGAACTGGGAGACTCCCCTCACTGTTCCCGGAGCCCCTCGTAAATTGGATAGCTTGTACCGGGTTATCCCAATCCCAGGGTTTGACAAACCTCAATTGCCCCACGAGTCCCTCCTGGTGGAATCTACTTTGAAAAAATCTCAGGGTTCCAGTGTATATGCCTCCACCCCTCCTGGCAGAGAGGGAAAAACCATGGATAAATTTGGTAAGCGCCTTTTCCAAAATTCCATGCTAGCCAATAGAGCCAACAACTACACCTTCCACTTCTCCTTCTACATGAAGCATCTGGTGCAACAGCTCTCCTCCTTACAGAAATATCTTCCTGAACGTAAGGTCCCTCTATTCCAGCAACAAATTTCCAGCCTCCTCCAACTCAGGAAATTTATGGTTCGCTCCATCTACGACTCATTTGAGCTGACCTCTCGCGCCTCTGCCATGGCGGTGGCCATGCGCCGTTTGGCATGGCTGAGAGTCTCTGACCTAGACATTAACCACCAGGATCGCCTGGCTAACGCACCTTGTCTGGGCGATGAACTCTTCGGAGAGTCCCTGGACTCAACAACCCAGAAACTCTCAGCACATGAGACCAGGTGGGACACTCTGATCAAACCTAAGAAGAAGACTCCACCTGCTCGTCCCTACAGACAACAGTCTTCTTACCAGCGCAAGTTCTCGGCCAGACCTCTCAATCCGCCTCAACAACAGTCTCGCCGTCCTCGCCACCAACATCAGACTCAGGCTCGCCCACAGACTCAACCTGCCAAACCTCCTCCTTCATCTAAGCCGTCTCAACCCTTTTGACTCTTTTCTCCAGAGCATAGCCATTCTCCCACCATCGCTGCCTCTCCCTCAACATATCGGAGGACATCTTCAGCTTTTCCTCAGCCGTTGGGAGGTCATCACTTCGGACCAGTGGGTCCTCAACATCATTCGCCACGGCTACTCTCTCAACTTCCAGACTCTTCCACCAGACCATCCTCCTGTAGAGTCTGCTTCTCACTCCTCCCAAACCCCCCTCCTCCTGAGGGAGGTCCAGTCCCTCCTTCTCCTCAATGCCATCGAAGAGGTACTTCCGGACCAAAGGGGTCAGGGATTCTACTCCCGCTACTTCCTGGTCCCCAAAAAAACAGGAGACCTTCGTCCCATCCTCGATCTCAGGGACCTCAACAAGTGTCTAGTCAAAGAGAAGTTCAGAATGCTCTCCCTAGCCACGCTTTACCCTCTTCTCTCCCACCACGACTGGCTATGCTCCCTAGACCTCAAGGAGGCCTACACTCACATTCCAATCCATCCGACTTCACGTCGCTACCTACGGTTCCAGATACAGCACCATCACTATCAGTACAAAGTGCTACCCTTTGGCCTCGCATCATCGCCCAGAGTGTTCACCAAGTGCCTTATTGTGGTGGCGGCCTTCCTCGGGTCTCACGACCTTCAGGTGTTCCCCTACTTGGACGATTGGCTGGTGAAAGCACCTAAGTCTCCGCTTGTACTTCAAGCCACTCATCACACCATCTCGTTCCTCCATCTCTTGGGTTTCCAGATCAACTACCCCAAGTCGCATCTGCTTCCCACACAGCGACTTCAGTTCATTGGAGCAGTTCTCGACACCACTCTAATGAGGGCATTTCTCCCCTCCGACCGCCATCGAACTCTGCTCCACCTCTGCCGTCAGGTGCTCCTTCATCACTCCATTCCAGCTCGGCAGATGATGATCCTCCTGGGCCACATGGCCTCGACGGTCCATGTACTTCCTCTGGCGCGACTCCACCTCAGTGGACTCTAGCCAACCAATGGTCACAGACCACCGATCCTCTTTCTCATCCCATCTCTGTGACATCGTCTCTTCGGCAATCTCTTCAATGGTGGTTGAACTCCTCCAATCTTTCCAGGGGTCTACTCTTTCATCTACCCTCTCACTCCATGATCATAACCACAGATGCCTCCCCCCTATGCATGGGGCGCTCACCTGGGAGATCTTCGCACCCAGGGACTCTGGACCCCTCAGGAGCGTCAACATCACATCAACTTCCTCGAACTCAAGGCCATGTTCTATGCTCTCAAGGCCTTCCAGCACCTTCTCTACCCTCAGGTTCTTCTCCTGTGCACAGACAACCAAGTCGCCATGTACTACATAAACAAGCAAGGCGGCACCGGATCTTCCCTCCTCTGTCAGGAGGCCATCCGCATCTGGACCTGGGCCACGGCCCACAGTCTCTTCCTCAAGGCTGTCTATATCCAGGGCGAACAGAACTCCCTGGCCGACAATCTCAGCCGCATCCTTCAACCTCACGAGTGGACCCTGGATCCTCCCACACTCCACTCCATCTTTGCTCTCTGGGGCACTCCTCAGGTGGACCTCTTTGCAGCTCCTCACAACCATCAGCTGCCCCATTTCTGTTCCAGACTCTTCTCTCCTCATCGTCTGGCCCCGGATGCATTCCTGCTCGACTGGACGGATCGGCTCCTCTGTGCCTTTCCTCCTCTACCTCTGATGTTGCGGACGCTCTTCAAACTCCGCAGGGACAGAGCCACCGTGATCCTCATCGCCCCTCGGTGGCCTCGCCAACACTGGTTCTCCCTCCTGCTTCAGCTCAACTCCAGGGAGCCCATTCCTCTTCCTGTGTTTCCTACTCTACTTACATAGCAGCATCAGTCTCTACTACATCCCAATCTGTCCTCGCTCCACCTGACAGCTTGGTTTCTCTCGGGCTGACCTCTCCAGAGAATCTGTCTCAGCCTGTCCGTCGTATTTTGGATGCTTCCAGGAAACCAGCCACCCTCCAATGTTACCATCAGAAGTGGACCCGGTTCTCCTCTTGGTGTCTCCTTCATCATCACAATCCCACCTCACTGGCGGTGGAAACTGTACTGGACTATTTGCTCTCTCTCTCCGACGCTGGCCTCAAGTCGACCTCAATCAGAGTCCACCTCAGTACCATCACTGCGTTTCATGAGCCTATCCTCGGAAAACCTCTTACGGCTCATCCCCTGGTTTCCTGGTTCATGAGAGGCCTCTTCAATGTCAAACCACCTCTGAAGCCTCCTCCAGTCGTCTGGGACCTGAATGTGGTTCTATCAGCCCTCATGAAACCTCCATTTGAGCCTCTTGCCACAACTTCACTCAAATTTCTTAAGTGGAAGGTGCTTTTCCTCATTGCCATCACCTCTGCCAGGAGGATTAGTGAGCTGCATGCACTGGTTGCTGGCCCACCTTTCACTGTTTTTCACCATGACAAGGTGGTTCTGCGTACCCATCCTAAATTTCTGCCTAAGGTGGTCTCGGACTTCCACCTCAACCAGTCCATTGTATTGCCTGTTTTCTTCCCTAAGCCCCATTCCCATCCTGGGGAACAGGCGTTACACTCGCTGAATTGTAAGCGTGCCCTTGCATACTACCTTGATCGTACCAGGGCTCACCGCTCGTCTCCTCAGCTCTTTCTGACCTTCGATCCTAACCGTCTAGGTCGTCCTGTCTCTAAACGGACGCTTTCCAACTGGCTTGCTGCCTGCATTGCGTTCTGTTATGCTCGGGCCGGTCTCTCACTGGAAGGTGCTGTCACGGCCCACAGGGTCAGAGCTATGGCTGCTTCTGTGGCTTTCCTACGCTCCACACCTATCGAGGAAATCTGCAAGGCTGCCACTTGGTCCTCAGTTCACACGTTCACTACTCACTACTGTCTGGATGCCTTCTCCAGACGGGATGGACTCTTCGGCCAATCTGTGTTACAAAATTTATTTTCCTAATGGCCAACCATCCCTCCTCCCTCTCTGTTAGCTTGGAGGTCACCCATACGTTAAGAATATGCTGCCTGCTTGTCCTGGGATAAAGCACAGTTACTTACCGTAACAGGTGTTATCCAGGGACAGCAGGCAGATATTCTTACGTCCCACCCTCCTCCCCGGGTTGGCTTCTTAGCTGGCTTATCTTAACTGGGGACCACGCACTCCTCCGTCAGGCGGGAAGGCAGTTGTGCATGCGCGGTGCGGCCAACTAGAACTTTCTAGTTAAAAAGGTCATAAGAACATAAGAACATAAGAATTGCCATCTCCGGATCAGACCCATGGTCCATCGAGTCCGGCGATCCGCACACGCGGAGGCCCAGTCAGGTATACACCTGATTGTTCTAATCACCCATATCCCTCTATGCCTCTCATAAGGAGATGTGCATCTAATTTGCCTTTGAATCCTAGCACAGTGGATTCCTTAATAACCTCCTGTGGAAGAGCATTCCATGCGTCCACCACTCGCTGCGTATAGCAGAACTTCCTGACATTTGTCCTGGACCTGTCACCCCTTAGCTTCAAACCATGTCCTCTTGTCCGTGTCACATTGGACAATGTAAATAATTTGTTTTTCTGCTCTATTTTATCGATGTCTTTCAGTATTTTGAACGTCTCTATCATGTCCCCTCGCAGCCTCCTCTTCTCAAGGGAGAACAATCCCAGTTTCTTGAGTCGTTCCTCGTATTCCAATTTCTCCATACCTCTTATTAGTTTCGTTGCTCGTCTCTGCACCCTCTCCAGCAGTTTTATATCCTTCTTTAGGTTGGGAGACCAATGTTGTACACAGTATTCCAAGTGTGGTCTGACCATTGCTCTATAAAGCGGCATTATGACTTTCTCCGATCTACTCGTGATTCCTTTCTTTATCATGCCCAACATTCTGTTTGCTTTCTTTGCCGCTGCCGCACATTGTGCCGACGGCTTCAGGGTCCTATCTATCAGTACACCCAGGTCCTTTTCTTGTTCGCTCTTACCCAGAGTTGCTCCTGACATTCTATACTCGTGTTCCTTATTCTTACTACCTAAATGCATTACTTTGCATTTCTCCACGTTGAACTTCATCTGCCATTGCTCTGCCCATTTCTCTAGCTGATACAAGTCGCTCTGGAGTTCCTCGCTATCTTCCTGCGATCTGATTTCCCGGCATAGCTTTGTGTCGTCTGCAAACTTAATGATCTCACTGGATATTCCGCCTTCCAGGTCATTGATATATATATTAAATAGAATCGGCCCAAGTACCGAGCCCTGGGGCACACCACTAGTCACTTTCTCCCAGTCTGAGAACTTCCCATTTATGCCCACTCTCTGCTTCCTGTTTTCCAGCCATTTGCCTATCCACCTTTGTATATCTCCCTCTATTCCATGGCTTTGTAGTTTCCTGAGAAGTCTTTCATGCGGAACTTTGTCGAATGCTTTCTGGAAGTCCAAATAAATTATGTCCACCGGCATTCCACTATCAATTTGCTTGTTCACGGTCTCAAAAAATTGAAGCAAATTCGTTAAACATGATTTCCCTTTCCTGAACCCATGTTGACTGGGTTTCATCAAGTCGTGTGTATCTAGGTGCCGGACTATGCTATCCTTGATCAGTGCTTCAACCATCTTTCCAGGGACAGACGTAAGACTCACAGGTCTGTAGTTGCCCGGTTCCCCTCTCGATCCTTTTTTGAAAATTGGCGTGACATTCGCTATCTTCCAGTCTTCTGGTATCTGTCCAGTTCTGATTGTCAGATTGGCAAGTTTCTGCAATAGCTCTCCGATTTCAACCTTCAATTCCTTTAATACTCTCGGATGAATTCCATCCGGTCCAGGGGATTTGTCACTTTTAAGTTTGTCGATCTGGTAGTATATCTGGTCCAACTCCACTTCAACTGTGGTGAGGCTGTCTTCCATTACTCCATTAAACACTTTCATTGCCTCTGGTATTTTTGCAGTATCCTCCTCCGTAAAGACAGACGCAAAGAAGGAATTTAGTTTGTCCGCAATTTGTTTATCTTCCTTAATGTACCCTTTTCTTCCCTGGTCGTCCAGGGGTCCCACCGCCTCTTTTGCGGGTTTTTTCCCTTTCACGTATCTAAAGAAGGGCTTGAAGTTCTTGGCCTCTTGCGCTATTTTTTCTTCATAGTCCTTTTTGGCATCCCTCACCGCCTTGTGACATTTCTTCTGTTCGTCTTTATGTTTTTTCCATGCTTCGGTCGTTTTGATGTGTTTCCATTTTTTGAAAGAGTCCTTCTTTTCTTTTATGGCTTCCTTCACCTGTCTGGTAAGCCATGCCGGTTCTCCCTTACCTTTTGTTCTCCCTTCCTTGGAGATCCTCGGAATGTGTAGGTTTTGTGCTTCTGTGATAGTACTTTTCAGTAGGGACCATGCCTGGTCTACTGTTTCAATTTTATCCACCTTTTTCTTGAGTCGTTGTTTCACCATGGCTCTCATGCGATCGTATTTGCCCTTTTTAAAGTTAAAGGTTTTGGTTAAGGTTTTGGCACTTTTTCTATTCCCGATGTCAAGCTTAAAGATGATCACATTGTGATCGCTCGTCCCCAGCGGTACCGTAACTTCTACTTCTTTTGTCGGTCCTGTGAGGCCATTTAGCACCAAGTCCAGGGTGACGTTGCCTCTTGTCGGCTCTTTCACCATTTGTTCCAGGAAGCAATCCCCTAGCGCCTCCAGGAACTTGGCCTCCTTGCCGCAGTTGGAGGTTCCTAGTTTCCAGTCTATCCTCGGGAAATTGAAGTCTCCCAATATTATTGCATTGCCCGTCTTGCATTCTCGTTTGATTTCCTCTATCATTTCTAAGTCAGTTTCATCCGCCTGTCCCGGGGGACGATAAAAAAGGCCAATTTTCGTGGCTGCACTGTTTTGTCCAGGAATCTTGACCCAGAGGGACTCTAGCTTCTCTTTCGTTTCCATCGTAGCCACTTCAACAGATTCTACTCCTTCCTGCACATATAGGGCAATACCTCCACCTTTCTGCCCTACTCGATCTCTTCTATATAGTTTGTATCCCTGAAGTACTGTGTCCCATTTGTTTTCTTCATTCCACCATGTTTCTGTTATGCCAATGATTTCCAACTTATCATTTCTTGCTATTGTCTCTAGTTCCCCCATTTTGTTTCCTAGACTTCTAGCATTCGTATACATACATTTGAGTTCTCTTCGAGTTACTTTTATGGACTTTCTACTCTTTGCTGTCCTTACTGTTACTTTCACGGTATCCTTAACCGCTGCAGTGTTGTTTCCCTTGTTTGTTGTGCGGTCTTCCTCTCCTATGTCTGAGTTGTCCCTTTCTGCCTTGTCTTCCTTATTTGCTGTGAGATCGTCCTCTCCTGTGTATGAGTAGTAGCCCATTGTTCCTACATCGGGGCATCCTGTCGTCCGTGCCATCGACTGGTGGTCGACTGTTGGCTTTCCCCTATTTATTAGTTTAAAGCCTTCTCGATGGCCCTCTTCAAGTTGCCTGCCAATACTCTCGCTCCTTCCTTGTTGAGGTGTAGTCCGTCCTTTCTATAGTACTTGCTTTTCCCCCAGAACGCCGTCCAGTTGCGCACGAAGTCGAAGCCTTCTTCTTCACACCATCGTCTCATCCAGGCGTTAATAGCTTGCAATTCCCCTTGTCTCTTTCCATCCGCTCTTGGTACTGGGAGGATCTCGGAGAAGGCCACCTTCACCTCCCTGTTCTTCAGCTGTCTTCCAAGTGAGCGGAGCTGGCCCTTCATCTCTTCCCTGTCATACTTCCGTCCGCTTACATCATTTGTTCCCACGTGGATGAGCACAGCAGTATCCTCTCCCCCTGCACTGTCTATGATCCTGGAGATCCTGTTGGCCACATCCTTCACTCTTGCTCCAGGCAGACAGGTGACGATTCTGTCCTCTCTTCCTCCTGCGGTGTGGCTGTCCACGTGACGTATAATGGAGTCTCCTACGATGATCCCCATCTTCTTTATTCGGGGGTTTCTTGGGGGTCGTAAGTCCACGTCTTCGGTATAGGGCCAGTCTTCTTCTTCCAGTGCTACTCTTGAAATTGTTTTCGTCTCTTCAGATGGGGGGACGTCTTCCTGTGATGTCTCTCTTCCTTCTGGTGTGCGGATATCTCCTACCTCATCTTTGGTTTTTTCTGTGTTAGCTTGTGTGTCTTCTCTCCTCTCTTCCAGTCCATCTTTCTGGGTATCCTGGGTACAGCTTTCCAGTCCTGGGATCTCTACGTGTTGCTGGTGGGCTTCCTCGATGAATCTTTCTAATTCCACGATCCCTTCGCTGGTTTCGGGCTCCCCTAGCAACTTCTCCTGCATGCAGTTTTCTTCCTTCCTGGCAAGGAGTTCTTCGAGTTCCATCACAGTTCCCTCCAGCAGCCGAACTTGCAGTTTCAGGCTGTCCAGCTCCTCACATCGGCTGCAAATGTATGCCCTAGTCCCCGAGGGGAGGTAGTCATACATATTGCAGCCGGTGCAGAAGACTGGAAAGCTCATCTTCTGGCTTCCGTGGGCGCTCATGTCTTATTCTCCTTCTCAGTTGTGTGTGTCCTGTCCTCTTGATAGCAGTCCTTTTGTTGATCGCTGGTTTTGGTTGTGCTGGTGCTGTTGAGCTGTTTGGGAGTGCTTGTCTCGCGGTGTGCTGTGTGGCTAGGTAATAATAAACAAAAAACAAAAGAACAATAGACAATAACTGGATGTTACTTACGTATTGGGGCTCCCTGTTAGTCGGCCCTGCTTCCTGGCTCCTTCTACAGGCTCCTTTGCAAAGGCGCTGTGACGTCGGTGACGTCACCCATACATTAAGAATATCTGCCTGCTGTCCCTGGATAACACCTGTTACGTTAAGTAACTGTGCTTTCCCCCCCACCCCCACCCCACCCCCGTTCTGGTGGCTACCCGCGGGTAACAGTCACCGTGTCATTTTCTACTCTAAAATATACATATTGGGATGTTTAAGTCTGTCCCCATGCACCTTATGATAAAGAAAATGCACCATTTTAGTAGCCTTCCTTTGGACTGACTCCATCCTTTTTATATCTTTATATCTCCAAAATTGTACACAATATTCTAAATGAGATCTCACCAGAGTCTTATACAGGGGCATTAATACCTCCTTTTTTCCTACTGACCATACCTCTTCCTATGCATCCTAGCATCCTTCTAGCTTTTGCCTTCACCTTTTCAACCTGTTTGGCCACCTTAACATCATCACATACAATCACACTGAAGTCCCACTTCTGTCATGCTCAAAAGTTCTTCGCCCCCTAAACTGTACCATTTTTTCGGATTTTTGCAGCCCAAATGCATGACCTTGCACTTCTTAGCATTAAATTTTAGCTGCCAAATTTCAGACCATTCTTCAAGCTTCATGTTATTCACACCATCTGGGGTGCCTACTCTATTGCAGATTTTGGTATCATCCGCAAAGAGGCAAATCTTACCTAACAACCTTTCAGCAATTTTGCTTATAAAATGTAAAAAAAACAACCCCAAAAAACAGGCCCAAGAACAGAACCTTGAGGCGCACCACTAGTAACATCCCTTTCCTCGGAGTGATTTCCGTGAACTTCTACCCTCTGTCGTCTTCCACTCGACCAGTTCTTGACCCAACCCATAACTTTGAGGCCCATCTCGTGGGCACTCAGTTTATTTATTAGATATTTGTGTGGAACACTGTCAGAGGCTTTGCTAAAATCTAAGTACAGTATACCCCTGCAAATTCGCAGTTCGCAAATCGCGAACTTAGTAATTCGCAATATTTTCCGACCGCCTCTTCCTTGTACTAAAGTTATGGTTACACCAATCAGGAGCTGCTTTGACATGCTATCTGATATATCAAAGCAGCTCCTGATTGGTGTAACCATGACTTTAGTACCAGGAGGAGGCAGTTGGAAAATGTGCCCAGCTTCGTAAGTACAATTTAAGCACCCCCTGGCACCCCAGCTGCTCTCTCCTGCCTTTAATCAGCTGAAAAACTGTATTCGTGGATTTTCAAAATTTGCGGATGTTCCTGGAACGGAACCCCCGCAAATTTCAGGGGAGTACTATTCACCACATCTAGTATACTCCCTCTACCCAATTCTCTAGTCACCCAGTCAAATAAATTGATTAGATTTGTCTTGACAAGACCTACCTCTAGTTAATCCATGTTGCTTCTGGTCCTGGAATCCACCAGATTCCAGAAACTTTACCATGCTCTGTTTTAAAGTGTTTCCAATAATTTGCTTACCACAGAAGTCACTTACTGGCCTGTAATTCCCTACTACTTCCTTTTTTACACTTTTATTTCCATTCAGCAAATTGATTATTACAATTGTCTATGTCAGAAGGATATCCTAAGATTGCAGATCATACAGAACACAGCTATTAGAGTGATCCACAATCTCTGTAAATTTGATCATATTTCTTCATTTATGAAAAATGCTCACTGGCCTCCAGTAAAATACCGAAATGTATATTACTTATAAAATTTAAGTTATTGAGACCAGATGAGCCATTATATCTAGCACGTTTGCTGAATCCATATGTAGCGGGTAGGAATCTGAGATCTTTAAATAAGCAACTGCTTATAATTCCATCGTACAAAGATATTGTACACAAACATGTAAGACATGTAACTTTTGCTGTAAATGGTCCTAAATATTGGAATTTGATACCATTGGCACTTAAAGCTATAACTTCAGTAGATAAGTTTTAAGGAAAACTTAAGAATTATCATGACTTTAAACTGATAACAAGGGGAAAGCCGATGGTCGATCTGACCTCGACACATCGGACCACAGTATCAAACAAGGATACTGAACCAGGAAATGACGTAAGAGGGCTAGTGACTGAGTGGGCACTTCTTGGTCATAAACCCAAGGATACATTACAGGGACCCGAGAAGCAACTAGAGCTAAAAAGCAAGAAAAGGAGGAAACAGCCGGAACCGGAGGGATACCCAAAAACAAAGAAGCAGACCGAGGACGGGATAGACACACTACAGGAGGGGGATGAAGACGACACAGACACACCACTGGAGGAGGGTGAACAGAACGAGGCTCGTGGACTGGCAGCCCATGAGGAGATCGGCAGGAGCATCAAATCACGAGGAGATCCAAAAGGAAAGGTAACAAAGCGGGACTTAAATTGCCTATACACAAATGCAAGGAGCTTAAGGACTAAAATGGGGGAGCTAGAAGTTATAGCCAGTAATATGGACCTAGACATAATAGGAATCACAGAGACATGGTGGTCCGAGGACAACAAATGGGATGTGGCCCTGCCAGGGTACAAACTCTACAGGAGGGACAGGGCACACAAGAAGGGTGGAGGAATAGCATTATATATAAAGGACTCCATTCCTTCAACCAGGATAGAAACAACAATAAGGGCGGACAGTTTGGAGTCACTATGGGTTAAACTGACAGGAGGGGAAGGAGCTGACATCAAATTGGGACTGTACTATCGCCCACCAGGACAGCCAGAAGCAAACGACCTGGACCTGGAGGCCGAATTGAGGTAGGTGCGCAAAAGCGGAAGGGTGGTGGTCATGGGGGATTTCAACTACCCGGGAATAGACTGGAACATTGGACACTCAAATTGCACGAAAGAAACTAAATTCCTAGAGGCGATGAGGGACTGTTTCATGGAGCAGCTGGTCACGGAACCAACGCGAGGGGATGCCACTCTGGATCTAATCCTCAACAGGCTAGAGGAACCCGCAAAGGAGGTGGTAGTACTAGCACCATTAGGGAACAGCGACCACAGCAAGAAACTTCAAACCCTTCTTCAGGTATGTGAAAGGGAAACAACCAGCCAGAGAGGAAGTGGGACCACTGGACGATGGAAACAAGAAAGGAGTGATAAAGGAGAAAAAAGAGATAGCTGACAGGTTAAACAAATTCTTCTCGTCAGTCTTCACGAGAGAGGACACATCCAATATCCCAGAACCCGAGGAGATTATAAGCGGAGACCACGATGAAAAGCTGGTCCAACTAGAGGCGACCCGAGAGGATGTACTCCGACAGATAGACAGACTGAAGAGCGACAAATCACCGGGTCCGGAAGGCATCCACCCAAGGGTAATAAAAGAACTGAGAAACGAAATAGCAGAATCGCTTCGTCAAATATGTAATCTATCCATGAAAACCGGGCAGATCCCAGAGGACTGGAAAATAGCAAATGTCACGCCCATCTTTAAGAAGGGATCACCCGGGAAACTACAGGCCGGTGAGTTTGACCTCGGTTCCGGGAAAGATGATGGAAGCACTAGTTAAGGACACAATCTGCGAACACATAGAAGACAAGGGACAACTAAAAGCGAGCCAGCACGGCTTCTGCAAGGGAAGGTCGTGCCTCACAAACTTACTGTACTTCTTTGAGGGAATAAACAGCCAGATAGATAAGGGAGAATCCATAGACATAATTTACCTTGACTTCCAAAAAGCCTTCGACAAGGTACCTCACAAACGGCTACTTAAAAAGCTGTGGAACCACGGGATGCAAGGGGATATCCACCGATGGATCAAACACTGGCTGGCAGGCAGGAAACAGAGGGTTGGAGTAAAGGGTCATTACTCAGACTGGCAATGGGAAACGAGCGGGGTTCCACAAGGGTCGGTGCTGGGACCGCTCCTGTTCAATATATTTATTAACAACCTGGAGACGGGGACAAAATGTGAGGTTATCAAATTTGCCGACGACACCAAACTCTGCAGCAGGGTTAGAAGCACGGAAGACTGTGAAGACCTGCAAAGGGACCTAACGAGACTGGAAGAATGGGCAAAAAAGTGGCAAATGAGTTTTAACATAGAGAAATGCAAGGTCATGCATGTAGGAAAAAAGAACCCAATGTTCAGCTACAAAATGGGGGGATCATTGCTAGGGGTGAGCAACCTTGAAAGAGACCTGGGGGTGATGGTGGACTCAACATTGAAAACATCGGCACAATGTGCGACAGCCTCAAAGAAAGCAAACAGAATGTTGGGCATCATTAAAAAGGGTATCACGACCAGGACGAAGGAAGTCATCATGCCGCTGTATCGTGCAATGGTGCGCCCACATCTGGAATACTGTGTCCAGTACTGGTTGCCGCATCTCAAAAAGGACATGGCAGTACTTGAGGGGGTCCAGAGAAGAGCAACTAAACTGATAAAAGGTATGGAAAATTATTCATACGCTGACAGGTTGAAAATGCCGGGGTTGTTCTCCCTGGAAAAGCGGAGACTTAGAGGAGACATGATTGAAACCTTCAAAATCCTAAAGGGCATAGAGAGGGTAGACAGGGATAGATTCTTCAGACTGTGGGGAAACACAAGTACTAGGGGTCACTCGGAGAAACTGAAAGGGGACAGGTTTAGAACAAATGCTAGGAAGTTCTTTTTTACCCAGAGGGTGGTGGACACATGGAACGCGCTTCCGGAGGATGTGATAGGCCAGAACACATTGCAGGGGTTCAAGGAAGGTTTGGAAAGGTTCCTAGAGGATAAGGGGATTGAGGGGTACAGATAGAACTAGTGGTAGGTTGTAGATAGAACTAGAGGTAGGTTATGGAATAGTCAGAAATTAAGTTTAAGTTTAAGTTTAAGTTTATTAGGATTTTATATACCGCCTATCAAGGTTTTCTAAGCGGTTTTACAATCAGGTACTCAAGCATTTTCCCTATCTGTCCCGGCGGGCTCACAATCTCTCTAACGTACCTGGGGCTCTGGAGGATTAAGTGACTTGCCCAGGGTCACAAGGAGCAGCGTGGGGTTTGAACCCACAACCCCAGGGTGCTGAGGCTGTAGCTTCAACCACCGCGCCACACACTCCTCCACAGACCTGATGGGCCGCCGCAGGAGCGGACCGCTGGGCACAATGGACCTCTGGTCTGAGCCAGTGGAGGCAACTTCTTATGTTCTTATCTTTTTTCTGATGCTTATTCTCGGGTATAATGGATAGTGCTGTGAAGATCTTGGAAGGCAAAAGAATATTTTTTATTTAAAAAATTGTATCCTTTTATTTGTGTTTTGTATTATGCATTTATTAATTTTTGTACATTGTGTTTTTAATTATGGTTTAGATTGTAAAGTGTCTTGAAAGTTTTTTCTATAAGGTGGGATAGAAAATTTTAAATAAACTTGCAAACTTTTGTATAGAGCCGGGGTCTCAAAGTCCCTCCTTGAGGGCCGCAATCCAGTCGGGTTTTCAGGATTTCCCCAATGAATATGCATGAGATCTATGTGCATGCACTGCTTTCAATGCTAATTCATTGCGGAAATCCTGAAAACCCGACTGGATTGCGGCCGTCAAGGAGGGACTTTGATATCCCTGGTATGGAGGGACCACATCTGCCCTTTTCCAATCCTCCGGTACCACTCCTGTCCATAGAGAAGCATTGAAAAGGTTAATCAGCAGAGCCACCAGAACTTCCCAAAGTTCCTTCAGCACCCTCCGATGTACACCATCTTGCCCCATCACTTTGTCTACTTTTAATTTAACTAGCTTCTCATGAACACAACCCTCTGTAAATCGATCAGGGTCGACCACTCTTCCATCTTTATTTGCATTTGTCTTCTGTAGTCCTGCTCCCAGTACTTTAGCCGTGAGCATGGAACAGAAATATTTGTTAAGCAATTCAGCCTTTTCTTTAGCAGCTTCTACATATTCCTCCCCTTCACAATGTCACTTTTGCACTTCTTCCTATCACTGATATATCTAAAAAATGTCTTGTCTTCACTTTTTGCCATGCCAGCTATTTTTTTTTTTTTCTTCCATTTGTATCTTTGCTTTCCTGACTACTCAACTAGCCTCTCAACTTTTCCAGATATTATTGCTTGTCTTCCTCTTTCTGTGATCTTTTGTAGTTTATGAAAGCTAACCTCTTATTCCTTACCTTCTCAGCACTACTTTTGAGAACCAAAGCGGCCTTCTTTTCCTCTTACTTGCCTCACAAAAAGGTTTGTCGCCCTTGCACTAACTCCTTTCAGTTTTACCCACTGCATTTCTACTCCTTCCAGACGTTCTCATCCAGACAGCAATTTGTTGATGTAATCCCCCATCTGAATAAAGTGTGTGGGGTTTTTTTTTTGTTTTTTTTTTTAAGTCTAGAACCTTTACGTTTAAATGAGCCCTCTCTATACCCATCTTAGTACCTGTGACATGCCACTGTTGGAAACAGGATACTGGACTTGATGGACCTGTAGCCTATCGCAGTATGGCAGCTGTTAAGTTCTTATGTTCCTATTTTAAAATGAATGAATATTTTGATAGTTAAAATCAATTGTTTGTAACTCTTGCAGAAAATGTTGAGCTTGCTTTGTTTTTATTTTTCTAGACACAGAGCATGCTTATTACAATTTGATCTTGAAGAAAACTGGGCAGTTTCTATCTGACTTGCAGTTGAGCTTATTGAAGTTTGCCTTTTCCATAGGAGCATACTCCCCAACTATTATGATGTTTCAACAGGTAGGCATAATTGTCATTGAGCTGTAATTTTGGTGCATGTTTGGTACTGAAATATCAGTAGTATGTATAGACAGACATATCGCACAGGGAATGTAATGGAAAAATAAAAAAACAAATCGCATGTATAGGATTTATTTGGATAATATGTATATTCTGGTTTCCTGCCCAAAAAGTGCTTAGTACAGTTTAAGGTAGATAAAATGTACCACGAGAAATGTCCAGATAACTCCTCCATATGTAATCTGCCTTGAACCGCAAGGTAATGGCAGAATAGAAATCACCAATGTAATGTAATAAAATGGAAAGAGAAATTTTATCTCTGATCTTTCATTTAAATTATTGTGGATGCTCTGGTAAGCAACACACAATCACTGAAACATAGAAAATGACGGCAGAAAAGGGCCATGGCCCATCAAGTCTGCCCACTCTAATGACCCACCCCCCTAATTCCCTCCATGAAGAGATCTCATATGCCTATCCCACTTTTTCTTAAAATCTTGCTTGCTGCTGGCCTCGATCACCTGCAGTGGAAGATCATTCCAATGATCAACCACCCTTTTGGTAAAGAAATACTTCCTGGTGTCGCCATGAAGTTTCCCACCCTTGATTTTCAGCGGATGAAGTCAAGCATGATTTGATAACGGAGCAGGGAAATGGAGATTTTTTTTGTGTGTAGAAAAAAAATTACCTGGAAATTCTACTTAATTCTGGAACAATATAAATATTACTATGTAGAATGCTCCTCTACATATTATGTATTAGAGCTATCCTGATGGCTCAGTGGACGAGTGTATGCTACTGAGTAGGTCACCTGGGCTCTATCCTTTGGGTCAGCTGCTGCATAGTGCAAAGGCTAAAATAACCCCCCCCCTCTCTGCAGATTTGATGTACAAGGTGCCAAGTCTGTATTATAGTCAATAAAATGTAGTTATCCAAAAGAATGGTTCACTTTGAGTTTGAGACCAGGACCCAACACAGTTGGTGTTTCGAAAAACACTTATTTCTCAGGGGTCCTATTGGGGAATGTAATAAGATTAGAGTGTAGCATGTGTGTAGCATGTGTGTATATGTTGTCATTGGCAACCTCAGGGCAATGGGTCCTGGGACAAGGAATACTCTTGTGTGCCGCTGCGGGCAGCACAAGGAAGAAAAATAAAAGTTTAAGAAAAAGAAACATCACCACACTAGGAAGGTAATTTTCAAATGAAGAACTGGTTTTAATCTTTATATCCAAAAATGAACAAGCCGGCCTGCTTGTTTCCTCATAGCTCAGTCCAAAGCAAAACAAACTTGTCAGGATTTTTTCATAGCAAACATAGACCCAAAACATCCAAAACTGCAAAATTAAACGGTCTCTGGGGTGAATGCTGGTTCCATGCGGTTCTAAACCTCAACAGTGCAACTCTCTCTTAAAGCTGTAACTGGCTCCACAGCCCCTCATAGTTCCAGCTTGGACAGTTTCAAAGAAAAAAAACAAAAGAAAAACAGTCTTTTCTTTTCTGCTGTTCACTTAAGCTTAAACCAGCACTACGGTACTGATCCACCCAGCAGCTGACGTGCTGGCTAAGCAGTGTGCTCTGCGTGGTAATAATTTTGCCAGAATTAGGCCCTCTATCCCACCACTTTGAATGCAGGGCAAACCCCACTGCCTGGACTTACAACAATTCAATTTCAAAAAACCAACAAAATATGACTTTCTCAGTTCCTAAAGGAGCTCTCACAATACTCCAACTCTTTCAGGATTATTAAAGAACAACTTCAATACAGTTCAAAATAGGTAAGGCTTCAATAACCCACCTAGGCAGTTTTCACTACTTGTTTTTTAGACCAGTAAACTTCCATCGGTTGGACTCTATTCTGAAGCTCAGCATTGGGCTCTGGATCTAGCTCCATGTTTTGGGGAACTTCAGACAGGCAGGAAGACGGTTCTGCTACAGCCTCAGTTAGCTCCATGCATTCAGGCTGTTGACTGCCATTCAGAGCCCTCAGCCCTGAGCGTCGCTGCCAGCTTTCTAACTGCAACCGCTCCTGTTCCCTCTGTTTCTCCTTCTGCCTCTCCAACAGTTCAGTTCTCAGGTTTAGAAGTCTGCAGTCACGCCCCCAACCCTCAGGTGCAGAGGATTTTCTATCAACTACCCTATGACTGTGTGGGGGAGGGGAAATATGCAGCTCTGCTCCCTGGCTCCCTTTACAGGGTAAGGAAGAAAAGTCGGGCAACTTGGCAGTTTGGGGTTTAAATGGCCCAGAATGAGAAGTGTCTGCTTTTGACCTGTGCACTGCTCTGGGGACACTCCTAGCAGGCATAGGCTGCATACCACAATGTATACTTTTGTGTGCCCAATGGTGCATGGCAATTGGATAATGACATCCCTGTGAGAAGAGGGACCTACATTAAAAAATGCCCATTTTAAAGATTAAACCATGATTATAAAGAGCCCAGACCAATTCTAGTTTGATATAGTACAGGCCGACATAAAACTTTGTCAATTGTGAAAAGAAATGTGGATGGTGAGATGGAGTGAAAGATAGGACTATATGTATTAAATTATGTCTAATGAATTTTAAGATACTAGTAACAAAACACACATACATACCAAGATGTTCTAAAAACACTAACTGAAGAGATACCTCATCGGCATAAAAAACCTGTTTGCTTAGTCTTACTATTGAAGAGATCTTAATGCTTTTGGTTACAGGCCAAAGAAAGAAATCTGATCCAGAAAAAGTATAATCTTTAAAGTCTCTTTCACCAAGTTAATTCTGTTCGGGCCATGATTATTAAAATGCCCTTTTCTTAGTGTCCTTAACAACCAAACCAGTTCAAGACTTGTGGGTGTTGTCAGTTGATCAACAGATGGCAACGGAGAAACAAAATAATTCTGTGCGACTTGATCTTTAAGTGCACTGTGCAGGCACATTAAGTATTTTTCTGTCTCTAGTGGCTGGTGATGGTATACATTGTAGGTCCTGGGCTGCCTAGGTCGGGTGCACTCTTGAACCAGTTATTTCTGGTCCATTTGAGTTACTTTTAAACTTTGCTTATGAAAAGGGCTGGAAAAGAAGAAAGTTTTCCTGGAAATACAGTAAATCCTTGGATTGCGATAACTTGGTGTGCGAGTGTTTTGCAGGAAGAGCAAAGCATTTTGTTAAATTTTAACTTGATAAACGAGCATTGTCTTGCAATAAGAGTACAGTGTATGCGCATGACAACTGAGCCAATGGTTATTCTCTCTGATGCTGCGGACTGTTCTAAATGAGCATGGTCTTGCAATATGAGTACGTATATGCACGTCATTTCATCACAACTGGGTTGTATCAATAGAAGTTTCGTCAGCCGAAAGCCTGAAGTCATAATGCCGTTGTACAGGGCCATGGTGAGAACTCATCTGGAGTACTGTGTGCAATTCTGGAGGCCACATTACAGTAAAGATGTGCGCAGAATTGAATCGGTTCAGTGGACGGCCACCAGGATGATCTCGGGGCTCAAGGGTCTCTCGTAAGAAGAGAGACTGAACAAATTGCAGCTTTACACTCTCGAGGAACGCAGGAAGAGGGGAGACAAGATCGAAACATTTAAGTACCTCACGGGACGTATCGAAGTGGAAGATGATATTTTCTTTCTCAAGGGACCCTCGGCCACAAAAGGGCACCCGCTCAAACTCAGGGGTGGAAAATTTCATGGCGACACCAGAAAGTATTTCTTCACAGAGAGAGTGGTTGATCATTGGAACAAGCTTCCAGTGCAGGTGATTGAGGCAGACAGCATGCCAGACTTTAATAATAAATGGGATACCCATGTGGGATCCCTACGAGGGTCACGATAAGGAAATTGGGTCATTAGGGCATAGACAGGGGGTGGGTAAGCAGAGTGGGCAGACTTGATGGGCTGTAGCCCTTTTCTGCCGTCATCTTCTATGTTTCTATGTTTATGTTTCTATGGTTGTTTTCTCTGATGCTGCGAGGTCTTGTAATGCATTGTATACATGCGTCACGTTATTACAACTGAGCTTCTTATTCTGCTTTCTGATGCTGCAGGAGTGTAGTGACTTCTCTATAGTACAGTATTTTGTTTTAAAGTTTTTGGATTGTATAACAAATCTGAGCTTCAATTATTTCTTATGGGGAAATTCACTTTGATATACGAGTGCTTTAGATTGCAAGCATGTTTTTGGAACAAATTATGCTCGCAAACCAAGGTTTTACTGTACTTGGATGGATCCCTTTCTTTTCACTTCCTCACTCTTTTGACAGCGGTTTGTTGGGGTCAAGGCTGACTGAGGTAGGCTCAAGAGCTGGATTTTAATTGAGCATAGGGAAAGAGCTCTGTTCTGGAAAGCTAATGAACATATGGAAATATTCAAAAAATCTGAATCCCTTTCCTAAACCAAATGCCTGTCCTGGCAAAACAGCACTGCACATTTTGGACCACAAAAGAGCCTCCACAGCCACTCTCTCGCTCTTTAACTAAAAGTTTTGTCTTCAAGAAAACAGCAAGTATACTTTGTTACTCTTTGCTTTTGGTGTGTGGACTATCAAAATAGGCTTTCTCTGTCAGCTCTTCTGTGGGAACTTGAGCAGCTGTGGAGTTTCCTGAACATCTTTTGGTGTTTTAAGTTTCCTAATAGCCATCTCAGTTGCTGTAGAGTTGTGCTGGACAGGCTGTTTTTGCATGGACAACATCACTGAGATCACATGATAAAGAGTAAATATTAATGCTTGGTAGTCTGATGATGAGACCATTCATTGCTATATATTCTTGTATTGCAAGACCTTGCTCATTTAGAACAGTCACTACACTCCTGTAGCATCGGAGAAAGAAGAACCATCAGCTTAGTTGTGACGTGTGTACTGTATACTGTAAGTACTTGTATTGAAAGACATTGCTTGTATATCAAGTTAAAATTTAACACTTGCAAACCAAGTTACTTGCAATCCAAGGTTTTACTGTACAGTCAAACCTCGGTTTACGAGTGCACTGGTTTGCGAGTGTTTTGCAAGACGAGCAAAACATTCGCAAAATCGGCGCCTCGGAAAGCGAGTTTGACTCGATTTACGAGCGCCACCCCCCGTGATCCGACATCCCTTACCCCGATTGAGCACTGGCACCAATGCACAGGACATGCCGTTGCCCGAAAATCCTCCCTCTTCTGTGCTGGGCTGGGCGGTGCATCGGAGATCCTTCCTCTTGCCTGTGCTGGGCTGGACTGGGCCTTGAGCATTTGTGCATGCTCAAGGCCTTCTGGTCTCGCTCTCTTTGATTCAGAATCTTGGAGAGAGCGAGACCAGAAGGCCTTGAGCATGCACAAATGCTCAAGGCCCAGTCCAGCCCAGCACAGGCAAGAAGAAGGATTTCCGATGCACCGCCTAGCCCAGCACAGAACAGGGAGGATCTTCGGGCACCGGCATGTTCTGTGTGTTGGTGCTGGTGCCAGTGCCCAATTGGGGTAAGGGATGTCGTTTTGGTGCTCAGGGGGGGGATGCTGGATCGCGGGAGGGGGGTAATAGAGCAGCGCCGGTAGCCTCGGGTGGGGGGGAGGAGGAGGTGGAACGAATCAAAGCGAGTTTCCATTCATTCCTATGGGGAAACTCGCTTTGCTATACGAGCAATTTGGTTTACGAGCATACTTCTGGAACGAATTATGCTCGTAAACCAAGATTCCACTGTATTTTAGACCAACTGTAACTGAAATGAAAATAGAAGGGATAGAGAGATAAGTACATTGACGAAACCACATGTACCTACTGAATATTGTGGTTTGTATTTGATCATTATTTTTATCCCAGGACAAGCAGGCAGCATATTCTTAACACATGGGTGACGTCACCGACGGAGCCCTCGGTACGGACCTTTTTAACTAGAAGTTTCTAGTTGGCCGCACCGCGCGTGCGCGAGAGCCTTCCCGCCCGACGGAGGAGTGCGTGGTCCCCAGTTTCTTCGTTTCCGCGGAGCGAAGAAGACGCGTGTGTTTTTTCAACGGCCGTTGAAACCACTTTTTTGCCTTCCCGCTCGCGCTTTTTTCCCTATTTTTTCTTCTTTTGCCTTCGGGTTTCTTTTTCCTTTGATTTGTAAAAAAAAAAAAAAAAAACTTTGCTTTTTTTCCCCTTTTTTCGATTTTGCCCCATCAATCCGACTTCTCGCCGCTATCTGCGGTTCCAAGTACTGCACCGCCACTATCAGTACAAGGTGCTACCGTTTGGCCTAGCTTCCTCACCCAGAGTCTTCACCAAATGCCTCATAGTAGTTGCGGCCTTCCTCAGGTCTCACAACCTCCAGGTGTTCCCCTACTTGGACGATTGGTTGGTGAAAGCACCTTCATCTCAACTTGTGCTACAGGCTACTCATCACACCATCTCTCTCCTCCACCTCCTGGGGTTCGAGATCAACTACCCCAAGTCGCACTTACTTCCCACCCAGCGACTTCAATTCATCGGAGCTGTTCTGGACACCACTCTAATGAGGGCTTTTCTTCCCTCCGATCGTCAGTGGACTCTGCTCCACCTCTGTCGTCAGGTGCTCCAACACTCCTCCATTCCTGCTCGACAAATGATGGTCCTCCTGGGACACATGGCCTCGACAGTACATGTCCTTCCTCTGGCACGTCTCCACCTCCGCACGCCTCAATGGACTCTCGCCAACCAATGGTCACAGACTACGGATCTTCTTTCTCATCCCATCTCTGTGACATCATCTCTTCAGCAATCTCTCCAATGGTGGTTGAACTCCTCAAATCTTTCCAGGGGTCTGCTCTTTCATCTGCCCCCTCACTCTATGACCATCACCACGGATGCGTCCCCCTATGCGTGGGGAGCTCACCTAGGAGATCTACGCACCCAGGGGCTTTGGACCCCACAGGAGCGTCGACATCACATCAATTTCCTGGAACTCAGAGCCATGTTCTACGCCCTCAAGGCTTTCCAACATCTTCTCTGCCCTCAGGTTCTCCTCCTGTGCACAGACAATCAAGTCGCCATGTACTATATAAACAAGCAAGGCGGCACCGGATCTCGCCCCCTTTGTTTGGAGGCTCTACGCATCTGGACCTGGGCCACGGACCGCAATCTCTTCCTCAGGGCGGTCTATATCCAGGGCGAACAGAACTCCCTGGCCGACAATCTCAGCCGCATCCTTCAACCTCGCGAGTGGACGTTGGACCCTCCGACTCTACTCTCCATCTTTGCTCGATGGGGCACTCCGCAGGTGGACCTCTTTGCAGCACCTCACAATCATCAGCTGCCCCTCTTCTGCTCCAGACTCTTCTCTCCTCACCGTCTGGCCCCGGATGCATTCCTACTCGATTGGAGGGATCGATTCCTGTATGCCTTCCCTCCACTTCCTCTGATGTTGCGGACCTTGTCCAAGCTCCGCAAGGACAAAGCCACCATGATTCTCATCGCCCCTCGGTGGCCTCGTCAACACTGGTTCTCCCTCCTGCTCCAACTCAGCTCCAGGGAGCCCATTCCTCTTCCTGTGTTTCCTACTCTACTTACACAGCAGCATCAGTCTCTACTGCATCCCAATCTGTCTTCACTCCACCTGACAGCTTGGTTTCTCTCGGGCTGACCTCTCCAGAGAATCTATCTCAACCCGTCCGCCTCATTTTGGACGCCTCCAGGAAACCGGCCACCCTCCAATGTTACCATCAGAAGTGGACCAGATTCTCCTCGTGGTGTCTCCGGCATCATCATGAACCCACCTCTCTAGCGGTGGAACTTGTATTGGATTATCTGCTCTCGCTGTCCAATGCTGGCCTCAAGTCTACCTCCATCAGAGTCCATCTCAGTGCCATCACTGCGTTTCATGAACCTATTCTCGGAAAACCCCTCACGGCTCATCCTCTGGTTTCCAGATTTATGAGAGGTCTCTTCAATATCAAACCGCCTCTCAAGCCTCCTCCTGTCGTCTGGGACCTGAATGTGGTTCTATCAGCACTCATGAAACCTCCGTTTGAGCCTCTTGCCACAACTTCGCTCAGGCTTCTTACCTGGAAGGTGCTTTTCCTAATTGCCATCACCTCTGCCAGGAGAGTTAGCGAACTGCATGCACTGGTTGCTGACCCACCGTTCACTGTTTTTCACCATGACAAGGTTGTTCTGCGTACCCACCCTAAATTCCTTCCCAAGGTGGTCTCAGCTTTTCACCTCAACCAGTCCATTGTGTTGCCCGTCTTCTTCCCTAAACCTCACTCGCATCCTGGGGAACAGGCGTTGCACACGCTGGATTGTAAGCGTGCCCTTGCTTACTACCTTGATCGTACCAGAGCTCACCGAACATCCCCTCAGCTATTTTTGTCTTTCGATCCCAACCGTTTGGGTCGTCCTGTCTCCAAACGGACACTTTCAAATTGGCTTGCTGCCTGTATTGCATTCTGCTATGCTCGGGCCGGTCTCTCACTGGAAGGAGCTGTCACGGCCCACAGAGTCCGAGCTATGGCTGCTTCTGTAGCTTTCCTCCGTTCCACGCCCATCGAGGAAATCTGCAAGGCAGCCACTTGGTCCTCAGTTCACACGTTCACTACTCACTACTGTCTGGATGCCTTCTCCAGACGGGATGGACACTTCGGCCAATCTGTGTTACAAAATTTATTTTCATAATGGCCAACCATCCCCCCTCCCTCTTTGTTAGCTTGGAGGTCACCCATGTGTTAAGAATATGCTGCCTGCTTGTCCTGGGATAAAGCACAGTTACTTACCGTAACAGGTGTTATCCAGGGACAGCAGGCAGATATTCTTACGTCCCACCCACCTCCCCGGGTTGGCTTCTTAGCTGGCTTATCCTAACTGGGGAACACGCACTCCTCCGTCGGGCGGGAAGGCACTCGCGCACGCGCGGTGCGGCCAACTAGAAACTTCTAGTTAAAAAGGTCCGTACCGAGGGCTCCGTCGGTGACGTCACCCATGTGTTAAGAATATCTGCCTGCTGTCCCTGGATAACACCTGTTACGGTAAGTAACTGTGCTTAATTGTTCTTATAAAATAAGTTAAAACAAAACAATGTATTCAGTGAGCTACATTCTGATTTTCTACTGCCGCCTTCTGTTCACAGCCCATATTTTCATTACAATTTTTGCCCATTATATTTTTTTCTTAAATACTGTTCAAAAAGTTTTATTGTTGCTTTACTTTATATTCTAGCCTTAATTAAATTATGAAAGATACTATAAATGCAGTCGCACAAAAATCTGTCTGAGATGAGTTCTAAGAATGTTTAATACATATGATTCAAAGTCCCATAGCTATGTGGTTTTCCAGGGTGGGAAATAACTTTTACTCTGAATCAAATATTCAGTTAGAATTATAGTGCAAATTAAATGGCTTTAAAAACTTTTTTCTCATAACTTGCAGATTTTTATTTTGAAGTACGTTCTTCCTTAATTCTCACATATGTAATCTAGAAGCATGACTTAACACAAGTTGAATTATTCTAATCAAGGAATAGGCATTAATTTTAAGATGAAGTACAATTAAACCAGCCTATTTGAGCCTAATTATTGAAATGCTAGATTGCAGCTGATGAACCACCTCCAGAAGGTTGCAGTGCCTTTGCTGTTATCCATGGGGAACACACCTGCCGGCCTAATGACATCAAAAGACTCCTAAAGAATGCAACTGAGAGGTAAGCCCATGGTGAAATATCAGCCATTTTAATGCAGAAGTGCAGTACTGAAGTGACAGTATTTCTGTATACCTCAGCCTTGAACTTTCTATATATAGAGGGCAATCTTCAAAGCCCATTTATGTGAGTTAATAGTGATTTGCTCAGGTAAATCTGGCTGTTTTGAAATTGCCCTCTGCCCTGCTAAAAAGTGCATAAACAGAAAATAGAAAAGGTGATTACAACTTTTTTTTTTTTTTTTACTAAATTCATTTTCAGAGACCAAAATCTCCTTTTTTCGGTTATGATATGAGCAAAAGATGAAAGTATCAAATGCAAGTGAAACAATAGCATTCCAGTGAAGGTTTCAAGGGGAAAGGTGGTTGAGAGAGAGAGTGAGAACAGAGGGAAAAACAGTTGAATGATCGGAAGGTGACAAAATAGTGTGATATAACTAGTGTGACAAAGTAATGTGATATAACTGATCTGAGTTTCCTTTCTCATTAGTTGCAAAATACCTTATAATTAAATTTCTTTTTTGTATCGTATTTATTAGATGCACATTGACAATCAAACATCAGACAAGTGCAAGGCTATACAAAACAAGATAATCTAGTCAGAGACAAGGTAATTTTCATATTCTCCCTGCCCCTCCCAAACACCCAGATACAAAATAACTGTTGAGCAACAACTAGCCTAAACTCAAGTGAGAGTTACAAATTCAGTAAATAACTCTGAGCAACAGTAGACAAGGAGTTCAAAAAAGGTTCCCAAGTAACTTGTAGTTGTTTACTTCCACGAGAGTCTATATCGGTCACCATCTGTTTCTCCATTTGATGAAGAGGTTCAGCATCCAGCCATCGCAGTAAAATAACCTTCTTGCCCAACAAAAAAAAAAAGCTCCTTTTCAGGAATCCTCTCATGCCTTTTGGCACTGGAGCCACTACAGGGCAAACAGAAAACAATAATTGTGGCGATAAGAGGCAGTGAGCATGCCACAGAAATGAGATATGTACCAAGATCCTCTTCCAAAAGGCCTGTATCAATCAACAGGAATAAAACATGTGGCCTAAAGAGGCCACCTCCTGCCTACATTTTGGACAGCAAGAATCAGTTCGCAGACCAGTCCATTGATCATGTTTGGGAGTTACATGCCAAGCGCATAACCATTTTAAAACTTAATTCTCACAAAAGGATAGACAGTTTCAATTTGGACATTGCACAAAGATACCAGCGTATGGTGTCAACTGAAATATCAACCCCCAAGTCTTGTGACCATCAAAGACTGAGTTGTGTGTAATCATATTCTGGAAACATTTCCTGAAGAAACCTATGGTGATAACGCAAGGGTGTCTAAGCACAGAGCCTCATTAAAAACCTCCAACACTTCCAACTTTAAGGAAGATTGAGGCAGAGAGCACACATAATGACCAATATCCAAAAAGGTCTCAAGGTCCAAGCCGAAACAAAGACCTCAATTCTGAATAGGGTTTAATAGAGCCATCTTCCTGTAAAGGTTGGTGGAGATTTTAAAAAAAAAGTCTTTTAGCAGCCCAATGCTGAAAAACAGCCAACATTATTCCTGGAACAAAAGCTGGATTACCTATAATAGACAATAAAGGGGATACATCAGCCCTCAACTTTAACAAAGAACAAAGCCAACGCCAGGTTTTCTGAATAGGAAAGTATACCGGGTAAGCCCGCCAATCCGATCGTAGAAGAGATAAAGATGCCTGTAACATAGCTCTAAATGAAAAGGGGACAAAATTTGCAATTCGTCTGGAGTTAAAGAAAATTGAGAAATAGAGAAATAGTTTGAAACCAATCATTGAGATGATGCAGTTGACATGCCTAAGCCAATATGTGAATATTCAAAAGACCCAGGCTTCCCTTGTCCTTAGGAGATGCTAAGGTCACATAAGACAGTCTAGGTTTTTTTACCGTTCCATAGAAACTTATTAATAGCATGAACCATACGCCTATGTGTTTCCACCGAAAATGTCAAGGGCAACATTTGAATAAATACAACTGAGATGGTAATAGTATCGTTTTATAAAGAGAAATTCTGCCCGTTAAGGACAAGAGGTAGGATTGCCAAATGGACAGCTTGCGCTCCATGTCTTGCAGTCGTGTATCGATATTAAATGGAATACAGCTGAGATAAGTCAGTCAGAATCCACACTCCTAGATATTTGATAGCATCTTTAGTCCAAGTGAGAGGAAACTCACCAGCTAATTTCCTGGGAAGAGCAAGATCCAAAGGGAGGACTACAGATTGTAACCTGCTAAGCTGGAACCCAAAATAAATGGAGAATTTGTCTAAGACACCCAACAAAGCTGGTATAGAAGAAGGTCCCTAGGTTAAAACCAAGAGGATGACATTGGCAAAAGCTAAGACCTTCATTGTCTGCCCTCCCAGGGTTACACCTGCCACAGCCGGGTCCACTAAAAGAAGAAGAGGTTCCAAGTACAATAGAAAGAGTAAAGGGGACAAAGGGCATCCCTGTCGAGTACCATGCTGAATCAGAAAAAAGGGGGTGACTTGACCATTGACTTTCATCGCCGCCATCGGGTGAGCATATAAGGTCTGAAGTGCCTGCCAAAACCAGCCAGAAAGTCCCATATATTGAAGAAGACTGAAGAGATAATTCCGATTGACTTAGCCTGGATGCTGAAAATGCTTTTGACAAACAAGAGCTCCTGGAACTGCATGTGCTGTAGAGTGAGCCAGGGACATAAGTATCTTCCACACGTTAACACAGATTGACGACCCCTGACAAAGTCCACCTGCTCTGGACCTATTAAATCAGGAAGGATAGTAGACAAGACGATCAGCCATAATTCGAGAGAGAATTTTCAGATCAACATTTAAAAGAAATGGGCCGATAAGATTTTGGCAGTGCTAAGTCTTTACCAGGTATAGGAAGCAAGGTAGAAATGCAGAATTAGAGCCCACAGGGAAAGCTCCCTCCGATATCACAGCTTCATAATGCGAAAATAAGGGGGCACAGACTTGAGGAAAGAGCAGTTTGTGAATCCATCGGGGCCTGGGGCAGTTAAATTACTCAATGCTCCTCTAACAGCTAGGGAGCTGCAGCGCACTGTTAAATCATTAAGTAAGGCCAGATGTGCCTGGGAAAAACACGGTATCCTAAAGTCCTCCAGATAATCAATTAGAGAGGGACCAGAATTAAGAGTAAGCTCTTCATACACGGTTTGAAAAAATGACTGAAAAACCACTGCTATATCTGGTGTCCTTTGTTTCAACAAGCCATTAGAGCCTTTGATTATAGGAATGTAAGTGGGACCCTGCCAAAAGGTGACTAGGTTTTTGTACATGCTTGTAAAACTTAAACTTCTTATGAAAAAGGAATATCTTTGTAGAGCATCATGAAGTAGAGCATTTAATGCAGGTTGAGCTGCAAAATAAGCTTCCTTAGTGGGCCTAGAAGGGTGATGAATAAACTGAGATTTGGCTTTCCGTCATTGCTTTTCCAGCTGGATAATGCCTTGGGTCAAACAGCGAGCTCATGAACTGCCTTAAAAGTTTCCCAAAACAAAGGGGGATTATCTTGATGTTGCGCATTGAAGGTACAATAATCCTCATATTTAGAGATTAAATAGGAGTGAAAATGTTTATTCTGATAAAGATAAGCAAAGAACCTCCATCTAGGCATCCCAGAAGAGGAATGAGGTAAATTTAATTCTATCCAATAGATGTGTAGTTGAAAACAACTATGGGTCTGATTTTCCGCTGAAAGGACCTGCGAAAACAAAGATGTGGAAAGTAAAATATAGTCTATTTGGGACAGTGAACCATGTACATGAGATAGGTGTATAGTCTTTGGCAGTAGGATTCAGCAAATGCCAGGAGTCACTAAGATCTAAGGATCAACATAAGAATGGTAAACCTTTCCTAGTGCCCAATATAGTCTCTTTAGCGCAGTGGTCTCAAAATCAAACCCTTTACAGGGCCACATTTTGGATTTCTAGGTACTTGGAGGGCCTCAGAAAAAATAGTTAATGTCTTGTTAAAGAAATGACAATTTTGCATGAGGTAAAACTCTTTATAGTTTATAAATCTTTCCTTTTGGCTAAGTCTTAATAATAATATTGTCATTTATAGCAAAAGAGACATATGATCAAGAAACTGTTTTATTTTACTTTTGTGATTATGATAAACATACCGAGGGCCTCAAAATAGTACCTGGTGGGCCGCGAGTTTCAGACCACTGCTTTAGTAGGTTCAGATCTATCCATCTGATTAGCTAGAACCTGGTTGATGTCTCCTGCAAGAATCATCCTGCAAAGATAGATGAACCAGCTTGTGAAAAAAGGCATGTTCATACATGTTAGGCACACAGACAGCTAGAAGATAGAAATCCAGCCCCGACACCTGAACCCACAGAAATAAATATCTCCCATCGGAATCTTTCTGAATTTGGGTAACGACTCATTAAACCTTTTTCGGATTAAAATGGCCATCCCACCTTTCTTTAAGGGATTCGATAAGTAAAATACTTGGCTCACCCATGCAGTGCAGAGTTTAGAGTGTTTGACATCTGTAAGCTTAGTCTCCTGCAAGCAGGCAATATCTACTGCTCTTTGTTGGAGATTTGTTTTTTTTTTGTTGTTGTTGTTAACATAAATTGTTGACTAGAAAGGTAAAATTAAAGTACATATTTTAATTTTTGGTTCTGATTTAACTAGTTCACTAGAAAATCCAAAAGTTGAAATGGAGTTACAGAAGTCAGAATGGGATGGAACGGCGTTCAGTACTTCTGGAGGCGACATCAACCAACCTCCTCTTCCCCCATCTCCCATTCAACAATCTGGAATTTACCTTGGCATCAAAGTAACCCTTCCTCTCCCACCCCAAGTGTACCTTGTTTTAAAGGTGTATATATGAGAAAGAAATAACATAGAAACATAGAAGATGACGGCAGAAAAGGGCTACAGCCCATCAAGTCTGCCCACTCTGCTTACCCACCCCCTGTCTATGCCCTAATGACCCAATTTCCTTATCTTGACCCTTGTAGGGATCCCACATGGGTATCCCATTTATTCTTAAAGTTTTGCACGCTGTCTGCCTCGATCACCTGCACTGGAAGCTTGTTCCAATGATCAACCACTCTCTCTGTGAAGAAATACTTTCTGGTATCGCCATGAAATTTTCCGCCCCTGAGTTTGAGCGGGTGCCCTCTTGTGGCCGAGGGCCCCTTGAGAAAGAAAATATCATCTTCCACTTCGACACGTCCCGTGAGGTACTTAAATGTTTCGATCATGTCTCCCCTCTCCCTACGTTCCTCGAGAGTGTAGAGCTGCAATTTGTTCAGTCTCTCTTCGTACGAGAGACCCTTGAGCCCGAGATCATCCTGGTGGCCGTCCGCTGAACCAATTCAATTCTGCGCACATCTTTACTGTAATGTGGCCTCCAGAATTGCACACAGTACTCCAGATGAGGTCTCACCATGGCCCTGTACAACTTTATGACTTCAGGCTTTCGGCTGACGAAACTTCTATTGATACAACCCAATATCTGCCTTGCCTTAGATGAAGCCTTCTCCACTTGATTGGCAGTTTTCATGTCTGCACTGATGATTACTCCTAAATCTCGTTCTGCTGAAGTCCTAGTTAAAGTTTCTCCGTTCAAGAAGTACGTCCTGCATGGATTTCCGCTTCCGAGGTGCATAACCTTACATTTCTTAGCATTGAAGCCTAGCTGCCAGGTTGAGGACCAACTTTCCAATTTAAGCAGGTCCTGCGCCATATAATTCTGTAAACTGCATTCACTTACTATATTACATAGTTTGGCGTCATCGGCGAATAGTGTTATTTTACCTTGAAGCCCTTGAGTCAGATCCCCTATGAATATGTTAAAAAGGAGTGGACCCAGGACCGAACCCTGTGGCACTCCACTGGTCACCTCCGATGTTTTAGAGAGGGTACCATTAACCACCACCTTCTGAAGTCTGCCACTCAGCCAATCATTGACCCATGCAGTTAGTGTCTCTCCTAACCCCATCGATTCCATTTTGCTTAGCAGCCTGCAGTGTGGGACACTGTCAAAAGCTTTACTGAAGTCCAGGTACACGACGTCCAAAGACTCTCCCAAGTCCAACTTTCTTGTTACCCAGTCAAAGAAGCTGATGAGATTGGATTGGCAGGACCTACCCTTGGTGAATCCATGCTGACTGGGATCCCGAAGATTCCTTTCATTCAAGATCGTGTCCAATTTGCTTTTAATATGTGTTTTTGCTATGAGTTTGCACACTATTGATGTGAGACTCACCAGTCTATAATTCGCAGCCTCTGCCCTGCAACCCTTTTTATGCAGAGGAACGACATTAGCTAATTTCCAGTCCAGGGGAACTTTCCCCTTACTTAGGGAGAGATTGAATAGCTCAGCCAACGGTTTCGCCAGGACATCGAAACATAGAAACATAGAAGATGACGGCAGAAAAGGGCTACAGCCCATCAAGTCTGCCCACTCTGCTTACCCACCCCCTGTCTATGCCCTAATGACCCAATTTCTTTATCTTGACCCTCGTAGGGATTCCACATGGGTATCCCATTTATTCTTAAAGTTTTGCACGCTGTCTGCCTCGATCACCTGCACTGGAAGCTTGTTCCAATGATCAACCACTCTCTCTGTGAAGAAATACTTTCTGGTGTCGCCATGAAATTTTCCGCCCCTGAGTTTGAGCGGGTGCCCTCTTGTGGCCGAGGGTCCCTTGAGAAAGAAAATATCAACTTCCACTTCGACACGTCCCGTGAGGTACTTAAATGTTTAGATCATGTCTCTCCTCTCCCTACGTTCCTCAAGAGTGTAGAGCTGCAATTTGTTCAGTCTCTCTTCGTACGAGAGACCCTTGAGCCCCGAGATCATCCTGGTGGCCGTCCATTGAACCGATTCAATTCTGCGCACATCTTTACTGTAATGTGGCCTCCAGAATTGCACACAGTACTCCAGAAGAGGTCTAACCATGGCCCTGTACAATGGTATTATGACTTCAGGCTTTCGGCTGACGAAACTTCTATTGATACAACCCAATATCTGCCTTGCCTTAGATGAAACCTTCTCCACTTGATTGGCAGTTTTCATGTCTGCACTGATGATTACTCCTAAATCTCGTTCTGCTGAAGTTCTAGTTAAAGTTTCTCCGTTCAAGAAGTACGTCCTGCATGGATTTCCGCTTCCGAGGTGCATGACCTTACATTTCTTAGCATTGAAGCCTAGCTGCCAGGTTGAGGACCAACTTTCCAATTCTCTGAGCACTCTTGGATGCAAATTGTCTGGTCCCATGGCTTTGTACACCTTGAGTCTTGCCAGTTCACTGTAAACTTCACCTGGTGTGAACTCAAAATTCTGAAATGGGTCTTCTGTGCTTTGTGTTGCCTTCAACTGCGGACCGTGTCCCGGTGCCTCACAGGTGAAGACTGAGCAGAAGTATTCATTCAGTAGTTCGGCTTTATCGGAATCTGCTTCCACAGAAGAAATCTTTTGTAAACAACTTTAAAAACTGAAAGTGGGCAAAGCCACGGGGGCCAGATGGGATCCATCCTAGAAATTTGAGAGAAATCTGAGAAGTTTTGGAAGGCTCCCTTAAATTCCCTTAACAAATCATTAGAGACAGGAGAAGTTCTGTGTAATTTGCGAGCCCACAGGAAAAAATGCTTGAATACCTGAATAAAGTCATGTAATCGGTCTGAGCTCTCCTGGGAGAATGGTATAGAAAATTGAATGAATAAATAAATAATTGGAGGAGAGTGGATGTGGTCCCTCCTTACAAAAGTGCAAACGGAGAAGATGTGTTAAACTACTGGCTGTTTAATCTTACATCAGTGGTTGGAAAGATAAAGGAGGTGTTTCTCAAGGAAAGGATAGTAAATTACCTGGAATCCAGTGAATTAAAAAATCGTGACAAACTAATCTTGATTTTTTATTTTATTTTTTTTTTTACTTGGAGACCAGAGAACTGCATAGTGCACTAGTGCTAGATGCAGTCTACTTAGATTTCAGTAAGGCTTTAACACAGCTGCTCATAGGAGAATCATGAATAAATTCAGCTGTCTTAAGTTGGATCCCAAAGTTGTGAACTGCATCAGAAATTGGTTGACTGTGAGAGGGTGGTAGTAAATGGAGTTTACTCAAAGGATAGAAAGGTAAGTAATGGAGTGCCTCGAGGATTGGTACTGTGGCTGATTCTATTCAGTATGTTTGAGTGTCCTGAAAGGTTAGCAGAAAAATTTGCCTTTTTTGCTGCTGATACCAAGATTTGCAATAAGAGTGGACAACCTGAGAAAGGATCTACAAAAATTGGAAGAATGGTTCTAATGTTTGCACTTCTTCACATTAAGAACATAAATATAGCCATACTGGGTCAGACCAATGGTCCATCCAGCCCAGTATCTTATTTTTAAAAGTGGCTAATCCAGATCACAAATACCTGGCAGAAACCCAATTAGTATCAAGTGTGTGTATGTGTGTATGTATATGTATGTGTATGTGTATCTCCTCTATAATAAAACCCTAGATTTGTAATTTTTGATGGAGTGAAAAATCGATCCACTTGTACCTCAGGATTTTGTAGACTTCAATAATATCTCCCTCAGTTATCTCTTTTCCAAGCTGAAGAGCCCTAACCTTTTTAGTCTTTCCTCATACGAGAGGAATTCTATCCCCTTTAGCATCTTGGTCGCTCTTCTTTGAACCTTTTCTAGTACCACTGTATCTTGAGATAAGGAGACCAGAATTGAACGCAGTATTCCAGATGAGGTCACACTATGGAGCGATACAGGGGCATTATAACATTCTTAGTCTTGTTAACAATCCCTTTTTTAATAATTCCTAGCATTCTAATTGCTCTTTTGGCTACCGCCAGGACCACAGGAGATAAATGCTGGACAATTAAGAGAAGGAGATAATAAAAAATGTTGGACCTTGTAGGGTTGGGGGGAGGGCAGGGAGAGAAATTCTGGACTATTGGGGAATGAAGGCAAGGAAGAAGGAGAAATGCTGAACCATATGGGGAGGGAAGGAGAATAAAGCGGTGGAGAAGGAAATGCTGATTATTGTGGGAAGGGAAGAGACAGGGAGATGGATAGGCTTCATATTGGGAGGAGCATGGAGAGGAGGAGGGAAAGGAGATGCTGTGCTACAAAGATATTGAACATAATGGCAACTTCCCATTGCTTCTCCTAAATGGTTTCAAGGAGATGTACAAGAGGAGATTGAGTACAGGGGATAAAAATGTGGTAATGGAGAGTAAGTGGCAAAAGGGAATAGGAGATGGGGGAAGGAGTGAGAACAGAAATGAGAGGAGGAGAAAGAAAATTTGATAGGAGGGTAGGAAAAAAGAGTTGGAAAACAGGAGGGTGAGAGACAGTGAAATTTTAGCAGACAGAAAAGCAGAGAAAGGCAGGAAAGAGCTAAAAGGGAAAGACAAATTTGAGGGAATAGGCAGGAGGAGTGAGGTAAAAGGATCAATGAATAGCCACGGGGGGAAAATGAGCAGAAGACAAGAAAGCAGAAGAGAGACTCACTGAGACCAACATGATTGGAAAAAATAAAATGTCCAGACAGCAAAGTTATGGTTACATTATTTATATTCCTTTCTCCAAGGTGGGTAACAATCAAAACCTACACAATAAAATTCACAATCAAAAACACAAAACATAATCGATTACAGATCCAGAGAATAGCAAACAGCCTTGGCAATTCAGGTATTTCTACTTAACAAATACTGACATAACATAGCCTTGACAAAATGAGGAAAATGGTTAAAAAGAAGCTAAAAGGATCAGTTGCAAAGGTTAGGACTGTAAACCAGGCATGGATCTGGTTTAAAAATACCGTCGTGGAATCCCAGATCAGATGTATTTCAGTATCAGCAAAGATGGAAAGAAGAGGAAACGAGAGCTGGCGTGGTTAAAAGGTGAAGTGAAAGAAGCTATTAGAGCCAAAAAAAATCCTTTAAAGAATGGAAAAAGGATCCAAATGAAGAAAATAAGAAACACAAGCACTGGCAAGTTGAATGCAAAGCATTGATAAAGACAGCTAAGAAAGAATGTGAAGAGAAACTTTCAAAAGAGGCAAAAACTCAGCAATTTTTTAAAGTACATCAGAAGCAGAAAACCTGTGAGGGAATCTGAGACCGTTGGATGATCATGGAGCGAAAGGGATGCTCAGGGAGGATAAGGCCATAGCGGAAAGACTGAATGAATTCTTTGCTT
Source organism: Geotrypetes seraphini (assembly GCF_902459505.1). NCBI lineage: Eukaryota > Metazoa > Chordata > Amphibia > Gymnophiona > Dermophiidae > Geotrypetes > Geotrypetes seraphini. The sequence goes on from NC_047089.1 coordinate 134,271,658, forward strand.
TGGTCTTTATGGAAGAAGATGTAAGAGATCTACCTGAACCAGAAATGGTTTTCGAGGGTGATGTGTAGGGAACTGAAAGAAATCTCAGTGAATCAGCCAAATCTACAAGTTAAAAAGTAATAAATTGCCAGAACCGGATGGTATATATCCCAGGGTACTAAAAGAACTCAAACATGAAATTGCTGACCTGCTGTTAGTGCCTGAAGTTTGGAGGGTGGCCAATGTTACGCCGATTTTTAAAAAGGGCTCCAGGGGAGATCCAGGAAATTATAGACCGGTAAGCCTCACTTCAGTGCCAGGCAAAATGGTAGAAATGATTATAAAAAAATAAAATTATGGAACATGTACACAAACATGATTTAATGAGAGAGTCAGCATGGGTTCAGCTGAGGGAGATCTTGCCTCCCAAATTTGTGTTACTACTTTGAAGGTGTGAATAAACATGTGGATAAAGGTGAGCCGGTTGATATAGTGTATCTAGATTTTCAAAAAGCTTTTGATAAAGTTCCTCACGAGAGACTCCTGAGAAAATTAAAGTGTCATGGGATAGGTGGCAAAGTTCAGTTGTGGATTAGGAATTGGTTATCGGATAGAAAACAGAGGGTAGGGTTAAATGGTCATTTTTCTCAATGGAAGAGAGTAAACAGTAGAGTGCTGCAGGGGTCTGTACTGGGACTGGTGCTATTTAACTTATTTATAAATGATCTGGTGATTAAATTTGCAGATGGCACTAAACTGTTCAAAGTTGTTAAAACGCATGCGGATTGTGAAAAATTGCAGACGGATCTTAGGAAATTGGAAGACTGGGCGTCCAAGTAGCAGATGAAATTTAATGTGGACAAATGCAAAGTGATGTACATTGGGAAGAATAACCTGAATCACAGTTATCAGATGCTAGGTTCCACCTTGGGGGTTAGCGCCCAAGAAAAGGATCTGAGTATCATTGTAGACAATACGATGAAACCTGCCCAATATGCAGCGATGGCCAAAAAAGCAAACAGGATGCTGGTAATTATTAAAAAAAGGATGGTTATCAAGACTAAGAATGCCATAATGCCCCTGTATTGCTCCATGGTGCGACCTAATTCTGGTCTCCTTATCTCAAGAAAGATATAGTGGCGTTAGAAAAGGTTCAAAGAAGAGCGACCAAGATGGTAAAGGGGATGGAACTCCTCTCGTATCAGGAAAGACTAAAACATTTAGGGCTCTTCAGTTTGGAAAAGAGATGGCTGAGGGGAGATATGATTGAAGTGTACAAAATCCTGAGTGGAGTAGGATCGATTTTTATACCCCGTCAAAAACTATAAAGACTAGGGAACACTCAATGTAATTACAGGGAAATACTCTTAAAACCAATAGGAGGAAATTTTTTTTCACTCAGAGAATAGTTAAGCTCTGCAATGCATTGCCAGAGGATGTGGTAAGAGCAGTTAGCGTAGCTGGTTTTAAGAAAGGTTTGCAAAATAAACTCGGATATGTGAAAATTCAATAATGCTCAAATGTACACTTTCACAAGAAAGATACAAGAAATGTCATAAGAAGTGAACAGTGCTGCTGTAGTTTAAATAAAAGGAGTTAAAAAAAAAATTTTTTTTTTGAGTTTTTTTAAACTCCTTTTATTTAAACTACAGCAGCACTGTTCACTTCTTATATGACATTTCTTGTATCTTTCTTTTAAGAAAGGTTTGGACGTGTTCCTGGAGGAAAAGTCCATAGTCTGTTATTGAGAAAGACACGGGGGAAGTCGCTGCTTGCCCTGTATTGTTATAATAGCCAAAATAGGAACTGACTGTACTGAAAACTAGTGCACAGAGAGTGGAAAGGATTTATAAAGAATATGCTCAGAAAAGTGAAACTCTGAAGAGAGAGTGACAACCCTCTCTTGGGGTAAGAGTTTACCGTCCAGTCATTGCATAATTGATTAAAAAAATCACTCTCCGAGAACTAGTGAAAGTAATAAAAGCTAATTTTAAATCTTGAAATTTCTAAACACAGTCCAGGTTCAAAAAATATTTGAGATATGAAATATAATAAATCTCATTGGATTTTTGATGATACACTTATCTTATAAAGATAAACTTGTTATAGGGGTCTCGGGTCTCAACGTGGCCCCGTTTCGTGGTCTGCTTCAGTAGACCCAAAATCAATCTTTAAACATAAGTTGTGATGCATGAGATGATCATTTGCAGAAGGAGTTCAAAATTTATAATGCATATCCATGAGAAGATCTACAATACAAAAAATACTATCAAAACATAGCACAGATAATCACATAGGACAGCTGTGCTGTAACAAAGTAACATCTTGTCGGCTACAAGGAGGGAAGCACAAAAATTGTAACATACCATTTGCAGAAGTGTTTCTGATGCTCCAAACAACAGAGAACGCTGCCAATCCATCCAAATTTAACCCGAACCGAGAGGGGGAGGGAAAAAACTCCGTGCCGCGGCGCGATGATGTCATCACGTCGGCACACGGAGAAAAATGCTTATGTACATAACCCACTGTGATTTGAATATAACAAGTTATAGAACAGATACAAAGCACAAAAATGAGTTAAAGAAAGGCCACCCATTCAATTTCATTGTTCAGCCCTTCTGGGAAAAGTGTATTCAAATCATAAATCCACTTTTGCTCTTTTCTCCAGAGGAGCTTAGTTACATCATGATCCGTCTGATTTGAGATTTTCAGTGATAGATGTCATATCTACTACGAGGGGCGGTGACATGGCTGAGTCCAATGTGAGACTAAAGGCGCCTCTTGTGTATTAGATCTTATCCTGCTAATGTGTTCACTGATCCTGATCTTGACACTGCGAACTGTACACCCCACATATAGTAGACCACAAGGGCATTGGATGACGTATACTACTTGCTTAGAGGTACAGTCAGTAGTCGGAGGGGTATATCTCCTTTTGATGTTAATGTGCATCTGTTGTAAAGTCACACTATACTGGCACATTTTGCAGTGCCCGCACGGGCTATGACCCCCCGTGCTGCCGACAGCATCATTTGGTTTATTGCTAAATTGTGAATGGACCAATTTCTGCTTTAAATTCTGATTTTTAGAAAATGCAAAACGGGGAGGCTCCTGAAACTCTTGATGGTATTGCATGATGTGCCAGTGCTGTTTGATGATGTGCTTGATTTGAAACGCTAAATGTGAATATGGAAGAACGCATACCAAGGGTTGTTCCTCAGGCTGTGAACGAGTTTGTAGTAACAATGAACGGTTGGCATACAGTCCCCTTTTGTATGCTTTGTGAATGACAGTAGCCGGGTATCCTTTCTCTCAAAATCTTTCTTTCATGTTTTCTGCTTTAGATATGTATTCACTCACTGAAGTGCAAAGTCTCCGGAGCCTTAAAAATTGTCCAGCTGGAATATTGTTCCTCAAATGTCGTGGATGAAAGCTGTCATACTGCAAAAGATTGTTCCGATCTGTAGGTTTTCGATAAATACTGGTTAGGAAACTGCCCTCAGTTAAAAATATGTTAATGCCCAAAAAAGGGACCTGATGAAAATCTTTAGTCATGGAAAAGTATAAATTAACATCACAAGAATTGAGCCATACGAGGAACTGATCCAATTCTTCAACGGTGCCCATCCACACTCCTAAGATGTCATCGATATAACGTTTCCAAAATAGAAGGTGTTTCCAATGTGCTGATGGATACAAAAATTTTTGTTCGAATATGGCTACATAGAGACAGGCTACGGATGGGGCCATTTTAGCCCCCATAGCTGTGCCTTTAATCTGTTTGTAAAAGATGTCCCCAAACTGAAAATAATTCATACCTAGAGCAATGGATGCTAGTTGAATGAGAAAATTAATTCTAATGTCCGGTATCTCTGATGCCTGAAGTTCAATTTTAATGATATCTATGGCATCCTGTTGGGGCACATTCGTATACAAATCTGTAATGTCCAAGGTAAAAAGTATGGCTTGGTCAGGAATGTTGGTAAATGTAGCCAAGAACCTAATCATACTTGCAGTGTCCAAAACATAAGATGGTGTTAAAGGAACTCGGTCCTTAAGATACGAATCTAGAAATGCGGACAAAGGCTCTAAAACAGAACCTATCCCTGAAACAATAGGTCTCCCTGGCAGGTTGGTCAAAGATTTATGAATTTTGGGTACAAAATAAATAACTGGAATAGTAGGATGCTTACAGAACAGGAATTTGAACTCCCTCTCTGTGATCACTCCCTCTCTGTGATCAGTGATAGATGTCATATCTACTACGAGGGGCGGTGACATGGCTAAGCTCCTCTGGAGAAAAGAGCAAAAGTGGATTTATGATTTGAATACACTTTTCCCAGAAGGACTGAACAATGAAATTGAATGGGTGGCCTTTCTTTAACTCATTTTTGTGCTTTGTATCTGTTCTATAAACTTGTTATATTCAAATCACAGTGGGTTATGTACATAAGCATTTTTCTCCGTGTGCCGACGTGATGACGTCATTGCGCCGCGGCACGGAGTTTTTTCCCTCCCCCTCTCGGTTCGGGTTAAATTTGGTGGGATTGGCAGCGTTCTCTGTTGTTTGGAGCATCAGAAACACTTCTGCAAACAGTATGTTACAATTTATCCCAGGACAAACAGGCAGCATATTCTCACATGTGGGTGACGTCATCCACGGAGCCCCGATGCGGACAGCTTTTCAAGCAAACTTGATTGAAGATTTCAAGTTTGCTAGTGCTGCACCACGCATGTGTGTGCCTTCCTGATCCACTAGAGGGCGCATCCCCTCCTCATGGTCTTCAGTTCTTAGTTTTCCGCGGAGCCAGAAAGCCCTGTCTCTCTTCTATGCGTTCTTATAAATGCCTTTCTAGCACCGCGGCTTCTTTATTTTGTTAGGGAGTCGCTGTGCGTTTGTTGATTGATCGTGTATTTCTTTGTTTCAAAAAAAAAAAAGAGGACTTTATTGTGTTTCTGCTGGTTCCACCGGCAGGCCCTTCTTGGGCCTCAGCCATGCGGCTAGGCCTCATTTGGCTGCAGCTGTATTTTCTTCTTCCCTGGCCTCTCTCTGGGCTCACCTCGTGTGAACAGGATGGCCAGGACCATTTTTCCTTCGTTGGAATCGGACTGAGTAGCTTCGATCCCCGGTAAGTCGTCTTTCTTTCTTTCTGTTCTTCTAGCTGTGTTACCTCGGTAATGCCACCGGCTGAGTCTCAGGCATTCCAGGCATCGAGTGCAGTCGTGCCCGCCTCTATGAGACCTTCGAAGCGTGCCTCCTTTCATGGGAATACTCATCTCGAGGTTGCCCTTTATGGAGCGCACTGCTGCACCTTTATTACCAGTTTCATTGGTACGGTGCCGACTTCTGAACCTCGATGTGCCTCGACGTCGACTGAGGCTTCGTGCCTCGACATCGACTGGGGCTTCGTGCCTCGACGTCGACTGGGGCTTCGTGCCTCGACGTCGACTGGGGCTTCGTGCCTCGACGTCGACTGGGGCTTCGTGCCTCGACGTCGACTGGGGCTTCGTGCCTCGACGTCGACTGGGGCTTCGTGCCTCGACGTCGACTGGGGCTTCGTGCCTCGACGTCGACTGGGGCTTCGTGCCTCGACGTCGACTGGGGCTTCGTGCCTCGCCGTCGTCTGGGGCTTCGTGCCTCGCCGTCGTCTGGGGCTTCGTGCCTCGCCGTCGTCTGGGGCTTCGTGCCTCGCCGTCGTCTGGGGCTTCGTGCCTCGCCGTCGTCTGGGGCTTCGTGCCTCGCCGTCGTCTGGGGCTTCGTGCCTCGCCGTCGTCTGGGGCTTCGTGCCTCGCCGTCGTCTGGGGCTTCGTGCCTCGCCGTCGACTGGGCCTTCGTGCCTCGACGTCGACTGGGCCTTCGTGCCTCGACGTCGACTGGGGCTTCGTGCCTCGACGTCGACTGGGGCTTCGTGCCTCGACGTCGACTGGGGCTTCGTGCCTCGACGTCGACTGGGGCTTCGTGCCTCGACGTCGACTGGGGCTTCGTGCCTCGACGTCCACTGGGGCTTCGTGCCTCGACGTCCACTGGGGCTTCGTGCCTCGACGTCCACTGGGGCTTCGTGCCTCGACGTCGACTGGGGCTTCGTGCCTCGACGTCGACTGGGGCTTCGTGCCTCGACGTCGACTGGGGCTTCGTGCCTCGACGTCGACTGGGGCTTCGTGCCTCGACGTCGACTGGGGCTTCGTGCCTCGACGTCGACTGGGGCTTCGTGCCTCGACTGGGGTTTTGTGCCTGTACCTCGACTGGGGTTTTGTGCCTGTACCTCGACTGGGGTTTTGTGCCTGTACCTCGACTGGGGTTTTGTGCCTCGACGTCGACTCCGGCTTTGTGCCTCGACTGAGGCTTTGTGCCTCGACGTCGACTGTGGCTTGATGCCTCGACGTCGACTGCGGCTTGATGCCTCGACGTCGACTGCGGCTTGATGCCTCGACGTCGACTGAGGCCCTGTGCCTCGACGTAGGAGGCGGCTTGGTGCCTTGACGTCGTCTAAGGCTTTGTGCTTCGACTTTCTGCCTCGATGTCGACTGGGGCTGGGTGTCTCGACGTCGACGGATGCTTTGTACCTTTGACATCGGCTGCGGTCGTGTGCTCCGCGTTACTTGACGCTTGTGCTTCGACGGCGCCTGAGGCTTGTGCCTCGACGTCGACTGAGGCTGAGGGCCTCATTGTCGGCTGGAGATCTGTGCCTCGTCGTTGCCGAGGCTTCGTGTCTCGCCGTCGACTGGAGCTTTGTGACTTGACGTCGCTTGGGGCTTTGCCCTTTGGTTGGCGGTGGCCTTGTGTCTCGATGTCGATTGTGGCTTGGTGCCGCAACGTCGCGGGGGGCTTTATATCTCGGCAGCGGCTGAGGCTTTGGGCCTCGGCGTCGACTGCGGGTTTGCGCTCCGTTATCGACGGGGGCTTAGTGTCTCGACGTCGTCTGGGGCTCTGTGCCTCGGCGTCTCCGGCTCCTGTTGGAAAGGGTTCCCCGCTTTCTCTTCGGTTCATTCCGGGCAGCCGTGACGGAATCTTGTAGTATGGAGTTTGGTTGCCTGGAGGAGACTCTCTCCCTGCTCCGGCTCTATTGCTCCTGCCATGCGTTATCTCGCTTGGCGCAGAGTGTGGCTGAGGATCCGAACCTCCAGGATCGTCTCGCCACTTTTACTTGCGTGAGTTCTGCGCTTCTTGAGGCCTCTCTTGCGGTGGCCACTAACCGCCTCTCAGAACGCGAGCGGTCCTTCGCCTATCGGGACGCCTTCAGCTGAATCCCGTCTGCCTTGGTGGTTTGGACTCCTTCTCCGGAGGGGCCCTCCGGATACCTTTCTTGTGTTCTCGGCCTCCTTCGCAGCAGCCGCAATAGCTGCAGCAGCGCCGGGTTATGGTCCAGTCGCCGGCTTCGGCGACTCCTGGCCGTCTTTTTGACTATTCTCGCATAGCCTCCGGGCTGCTCTCCTTCTGGGATTCCTCCCCTCCCTTCGGGAGGGGTGTCTCCGTGTCTACGCACCGGGAGTATAGCCTCGCTTCTGTCGGTTGGGCATTCCCATCCTCCCATCTGCGTCTGGTCCAGGCCCTTTGTGACCTGCACTAGTTCTAGTCTGGGAGTGGTTCAGACTCTGCCCGCCCCAGTCTCGGGAGTCTGTCGGGGCGGACCTGGACCCAGTTTGTCTGCGCTCCTTCTTGTCTCGGCCTCAGGGGGTGGCCCTTGTTTGTTTATGGCGGAAGGTGGCCCCTCTGTCCTCGGTCCGCCTCCGGTCTTTTCTGCCTCGGCAGGCCGCCTGTCTGCGCTTGAGTCAGCTGGTGTCTCCGCAGTCTTCGGCCTCGGCCGAGCTGAAGCTGATCCTTTTGGGATCATGGGTCTCCACAGTTCATGTCCCGATGTTCGCCTGGTTTCATCTTCGTGTTCCCCGCTGGACCCGAGCATCTCAGTGGTGGCAGCATCGGGATCCCGCTTCCAAGCACATTGTGGTGCCTCCCTCCTTGACACGCTTGTTTCGTTGGTGTGCCACCTCTTCGTATCCCCGCATCAGAAGGTTCTGCCGATGGACTCCTCGGCATAGGCTTAGGGGTGCACCTCGACGGCCTTCGGACTCAGGGTCTTTGGTCGGGTGCGGGCCGTCGCAGCCGCATCAATCTGCTGGAGCTCCGGGCCATTTATAATGCCGGGGTGGATTTTTGTTATTGGTTGCAAGATTACGGGGTCCTGGTGCGTCCCGACATCCCGGTGGCGATGTATTCTGTGACCAAGCCAGGGTGTACAGGTTCCCTGTTACTTTGCAGCGGAGCCCTTCGTCATTGGCAGGGGGCGTTACACCACTACTTATTTCTTTGGGCGGTGTATTTCCGGGGCGAGCAGCATTGTCTGGTGGACACGTTGAGTCGCCCTTCTCGGCCGCATGAATGGTCGCTCCATTCTCAGACTCTGCGGCATGTGGTTGTTCGGTGGGGAACCCCAAGTAGTTCTGTTCGCTTTGCCCCTCACTCACTGGTTGCCTCGATATTGCTCGAGGATGTTCTCCCGGGTTCGCATCGAGGTGGATGCTTTCCTTCTCGATTGGATGGGCAGGTTCCTCTATGCGTTCCCTCCCTTTACTCTGATTCTCAGATCTTTGATGCACTTGCTGGCTTCTCTGTGGCCCTGACAGCTGTGGTTCTCCCTGCTCCTTCAGCGTGTCAGGGAGCCTCTGCTTCTACCTATGTTCCCTTCTCTGCTGTCTCAGTGTTGAGGTTTCTGTTGCCTCCCAATCTGCAGTCTCTACACTTATCAGCTTGGTTCTTCGCAACGTGCCTCCCTCCTTCTGTTTCTCTCAGTCGGTGGGGATATTCTCGAGGCTTCTCGTATGGGCTCCACTCGGCAATGCTTTTCCCAGAAATGCTCCTGATTTGCTGCGTGGTGTGCTGAGCACTGCATGGATCCACTCTCTGCCTCCTTCCCTTCAGTGCTGGATTTTCTGTTCCACTTGTCTCAGTCTGGTCTCAAATCGACATCTATCCGAGTCCACCTCTGTGCGATTGCTGCCTTTCCTTGGCCGCTGGATGGGAAGATGATCTCCGTCCATCCGACGGTTTCCCGCTTTCTGAAGGGTCTCTTCAATGTTCATCCTCCGCTCAAGCCCCCTCCGGTGGTTTGGGATCTTAGGGTGGTCCTGGCTCAATTGGTGAAACCTCCGTTTGAACCCATTGATAACGCTCTTTTGATCTGTTTCACCTGGCGGGTGGTACTCCTGGTTGGTCTCACGTCTGTTCGTAGAGTCCGTGAGCTGCAACCTCTGGTTGCGGACCCGTCTTCTGCTGTATTTTATCAGGACGCAGTGGTCCTGCGTACTCATTACAAGTTCTTGCCCAAGAAGGTTTCGAACTTTCATCTCAATCATTCCATTGTTCTTCCGGTCTTTTTTCTGAAGCCCCACTCTCATCCTGGCGTGGTGGCGCTTCATACAATTGACTGTAAGAGGGCGTTGGCTTTTTATCTTCAACGCACTCATTCTCATCGGACGGTTCCTCAATTGTTTTTGTCCTTCGACCCTACTCGGGTGGGACGCCCTGTTTCCCAGCGCACCTCATCCAACTGGTTGGCTGCTGGTTTGCTACGCTCAGGCTGGTCTCGCGCTGCATGGTCGAGTCCCGGGACATAGAGTCCGAGCGATGGCGGCTTCTGTAGTTTTCCTCAGGTCAACGCCTATCGAGGAGATTTGCAAGGCTGCCACTTGGTCTTCGGTTCATTCTTTCACCTCCCACTACTGTCTGGATACTCTGTCCAGGAGCGACGGCCGGTTTGGCCAGTCGGTTTTGCGTAATCTATTTTCTTGAATTGCCAACTTCCCTCCGTCCCTTTTTGGTTAGCTTGGAGGTCACCCACATGTGAGAATATGCTGCCTGCTTGTCCTGGGATAAAGCACAGTTACTTACCGTAACAGGTGTTATCCAGGGACAGCAGGCAGATATTCTCACAACCCGCCCGCCTCCCCAAGGTTGGCTTCTTTGCTAGCTATCTAAACTGAAGACCATGAGGAGGGGATGCGCCCTCTAGTGGATCAGGAAGGCACACACATGCGTGGTGCAGCACTAGCAAACTTGAAATCTTCAATCAAGTTTGCTTGAAAAGCTGTCCGCATCGGGGCTCCGTGGATGACGTCACCCACATGTGAGAATATCTGCCTGCTGTCCCTGGATAACACCTGTTACGGTAAGTATCTGTGCTTTTTGTGCTTCCCTCCTTGTAGCCGATAAGATGTTACTTTGTTACAGCACAGCTGTCCTATGTGATTATCTGTGCTATGTTTTGATAGTATTTTTTGTATTGTAGATCTTCTCATGGATATGCATTATAAATTTTGAACTCCTTCTGCAAATGATCATCTCATGCATCACAACTTATAATGTTTAAAGATTGATTTTGGGTCTCCTGAAGCAGACCACGAAACGGGGCCACGTTGAGACCCGAGACCCCTATAACAAGTTTATCTTTATAAGATAAGTGCATCATCAAAAATCCAATGAGATTTATTATATTTCATATATCAAATATTTTTTGAACCTGGACTTTGTTTAGAAATTTCAAGATTTAAAATTAGCTTTTATTACTTTCACTAGTTCTCAGAGAGTGATTTTTTGAATCAATTATGCAATGACTGGACGGTAAACTCTTACCCCAAGAGAGGGTTGTCACTCTCTCTTCAGAGTTTCACTTTTCTGAGCATATTCTTTATAAATCCTTTCAACTCTCTGTGCACTAGTTTTCAGTACAGTCAGTTCCTATTTTGGCTATTATACACACTTTGGCTGACTTTCTGCATAATCTTTCCCTGTGTATACTGTGAACATAGTTGCCCTGTATTGTTAGCATGGAATATTGCTACATCTTGGGTTTTGGCCAGATACTAGTGACCTGGATTGGCCACCGTGAGAACGGGCTACTGGGCTTGATGGACCATTGGTTTGACCCAGTAAGGCTATTCTTATGTTCTTATGAATGTCAACAAGTCCTGCACTGATTTCAATGTAAGAGGTAGTTTATTTCAATCTACTGGGCTGGCTATAGAAAAGGTACCAGTTTATGTAAGTTTTAGGTGCAGCTGCTTCAGGTTAGGTACAGTCAAGGCACAGGTGTACAATAAGCGAAGAGGTTGGCGAGGCACATAAGACTGAAGTGCAGTCTGTATTTATAGAGAAGATGAATGGTGAAATCTCAAATAGACCAACAACAAAAGTTTATATTTTAGCTTCTGCTTCACTGGGAGCAGTGTTAATAGTGATAGGCTTAAATTTTGACACACCAAACTACAGTTGCACTGCTGAATTTTGTCTGTTGAAAAAACTGAATGTGCACAGAGTTCTTCCATGTGACTTGGATGTCACCATTGAGTTTCGTCTCTTTGACCATTTTTGTGCTGACTCATTCTGTTCAGCGGGGTGCTCCCGCTTCCAAGGCCACAATTTCCAGATGGCTCCGTAGGACCATTTCGTCAGGTCATATTCTTGCGGGAACATGGTCTCCTGTTTCCATCAAGGCGCATTTTGCCAGAAGTGTGGCCTCTTTGTGGGCAGCAGCTAGAGCTGTCTCTCTTGTCGAGATTTGCTGGCCTGTAACATGGTCTTCTCTTCACTTCACTTAATCCCCCCATTGCCCCAGGTACATTAGATAGATTGTGAGCCTGCTGGGACAGACAGAGAAAAATGCTTGAGTACCTGAATAAATTCATGTAAACCGTTCTGAGCTCCCCTGGGAGAATGGTATAGAAAACAAAATAAATAAATAAAATAAATACATTTATAAAATGATTGCACTTGCTGTGAATGCCAGCGGATGACACCTGCACTCCCATAATATGTAATTTAGAAAAGGCTTTGAGTTTGGCAAAATCATTGGTGAAATAACTGCCAGACTTGAGTACTAGAGAATGACACGGGGAAAAAATTTGTCCCCGTCACCGCCCCGTCCCCAGCCGACTATCCTCTGCACCGCCCCGTCACCGCCATCCCTTTCACCGCCCCGTCACCGTCACCGCCATCCCTTTCACCGCCCCGTCACCGTCACCGCCATCCCATTCACCGCCCCGTCACCGTCACCGCAGCATGCATAAAAGCCTCAAACAGGTATGATTTTATATACTTATCTTTATTAACGTATAAAGGAAACATTCTTTACAACTTTACAACTTAGTTAACTATACAAAAACAAAACACAACCTGTACTTTTAATTGTCCTTATTTTTTAACCCGTGGATGAACAACAAATCATCTGCACAAGTGGGTTAAAATGCAAACCTGCTACCATGAAATTTGATTTTTAAGGGCATGCATTTGTGCAATTGTGCCACAGCAAATGGACTTTGGTGCATTTGCCAAGGGAGAATCGCTACTGTGGCTTTGTAAAAGGGGCCCTTACTGAGTGAAGTCCATAGTCACCTAGACCAGTGTTTCTCTCAACCAAGTTTCCCAGGCCATTCTCCACCCCTGACCCCCATCTCCATCATAATAGTAAATAGTACTAATTGTAATGCAATTTCTTCCATTCATTTTTCATGTACACTACTGTATATAATATTAATTCATTATGGTAACCACAAAATTAAAAGAAACACAAAGCACACTGTATGCAGAGAAAATATTAATTAATATTTGTTTCATTTTTCAAAGAGGTCAAGACAGATGACTAAAATATGCAATGTCACTTCAGAAACAACTATAGAAAAATAGACAAATATAATGCAAAATATAACTGATATAAATTCTCAAAACTGACACATTTTGATCACTAAATTGAAAATAGTCATTTTCCATACAATTTTTCTATCACTAATCTTCCCCCACCCCACATATATTCCGCAAGTTTTCAAAGAGATCAAGGCAGATGATTTTATGCAATGTCACATCAGGAACAACTATACAAAAATAGACAAATATACCCCCCCTCCCCTTTTACTAAATCGCAATAGCGGTTTTTAGCGCAGGGAGATGCGCTGAATGCCCTGCACTGCTTTCGATGCTCATAGGCTCCCTGTGCTAAAAACCGCTATTGCGATTTAGTAAAAGGGGGCCATAGTGCAAAATATAGACAGCAGATATAAATTCTCAAAACAGACACATTTTGATCACTAAACTGAAAATAAAATCATTTCTCCCACAAGTGGACATGCTCTATGGCTGCTTTAACTGTAAGGTGCCTGAATCTAAGGCTATATGCTACCATTCTGTAATGGAACCTGGGAGCCCATTCACTGCTATAGAATAGGCGTTCCCTGTACAGTCTCAGGGTGCCTACGAGGAAGAACCCACTTGGAAAATTGCCCCTTATTTTTTAAGGATTATAAAAACAGAAGCAATAATATGAAAAACAAAACCCAGCCTTAAAACAGGCTGAATTAATTTGTGAACCATTATTTAAAGGATGCTCAAAAAAAATATTGTTTTCCCTTAACTTAAATGAAATAAACATATTCCTATCCATCATTTGACTATAGCTAAGGGCAAAAGAACCTCATAGAGCTGCAGTGAAATAGAAAAGTGATTTTGTTTTACTGTAATCTCTGCATTAAGTAGATTTGCACACCCCAAGTTCCTTAAATCCTGATGCACTTTTAGCTTTTCCTGTATCAGACTTTGCAAGATTAATAAATGGAGCATTCTTCTGCCTGCCAGTTAAAGGATGGAAAAAAAAAAAAGCCTATAAAGTTCAAATCACAGCTTGACTAAACTCGAACTTTTTTGGTTTCATTCTTCCTGGCTGACCACAATAAGCACCAAGGTTGGGGAAGGGGTAAAGCGCGGACCTCACAGACCTGACGGACCTCACGGATCTAAACCCGTACCGCCTTAAAAATCTGAGGTCCGTGTCGGTCCGTGTCGTGGCGAGAGCAAGCAGAATCAGGTCCAATGTCCGTGCGTTTTTTTTTTTCTCAAATTGTATACCACTACACTTGCTGCTTTTACTTGCTTCGGGCCTTCCTCGTTGCCGGGACCTGCCTACTTTCTGTTTCCGCGAAGGCAGGACCCGGCAGCGAGGAAGGCCCGAAGCAAGTAAAAGCAGCAAGTTGTAAGCTTCCCTCTGGAGCTCTATTGTGTGCGTGCTGGCTTCCCTTCTCTTCCCTCCGAAACCAGAAGTAGCGTCCCGGGGGGGGGGGGGGGAAGAGAAGGGAAGCCAACACGCATACGATAGAGCCCCGGCCTGGAGGGAAGCTTACAACTTGCTGCTTTTACTTGCTTCGGGCCTTCCTCACTGCCGGGTCCTGCCTTCGCGGAAACAGAAAGTAGGCAGGATCCGGCAACGAGAAAGGCCCAAAGCAAGTAAAAGCAGGCTGGCAAAAAAAGGCAGGCGTCAAACAAAATTTTCGGCAGCGAGTTAGCCCGGGAAGGAGCATCGGCGGCATGGATGGTCATCTAAATCAGCTGGGGAGAACACTTACTTGTACCTGACGAAGTGAAACGAGTGAATCCAAGCGAGGCAGCGACTGCAAACAAAATTCAAATCCTGGGCTCGGCTCCGAAATTCAATCGCTACTGCTGCACTACAACCCATTAAATATCAGGTGTGGCAGTAGCGATTGGTCCCCTTCTTTGAGCAAAAAGAACTGACCAATGAAGAGCCTGTATATTAGGGGGCGGAGTCAATGCGGCAACGTGCAAGTCGGGTAGAGACTAGAGAGTTGAAGAGACAGACCTGGCCGCTGGAAAAAATCTGACACCCGGTCCCGAACTAAAGACTCACGGTGAAGACAAGGTAAATAGCGGTACATAGAAGGGGGTACATTTGCCTGCGGAGACAAATCTTTTCACCGTTTTTGCGGGCGGTGAAAACTTTTGTCCCCGTGTCTGCGGTGATTTGGCTATGGAGTCTCCAAAGCCCGCAGCCAAACCGCAGCCACCCCGCGGCTCCCTGCGGGGATCGCTCCCCGTGTCATTCTCTATTGAGTACTTCACAACCTAGACATTTGAATTCTGATATCATTCTGTATAAAATGTTCCTTCACGCTTGTTAGACTTCCTTCATATCTATTAAACTAAAGGATTCTTAAACATGAGGTGTTCAAGAATTTTCATAACGTTTGTATTGTTAATAAAAATAATATTTTTCTTGGTTATTAACTTGTTTTCAGCTAAACCGTAGAGGCATTTGAAAGTCAGTTGTTGGAATTACTTTTGGTCAGATTTTCTGACTCTAGTTTCCTCTTTTTTTTTTTTTTTTTGTTCTGTATCAAGTCTTTTTAGATAGCTTTATAGCTTGATCTGCTTAAAAGTCAGGAATGAATTCTAGAATTGTAATCTGCTTTTTTGTTGTTGTTTTTTAAATCACCCCCAGGACAAAACCATATTTGTACAAGAAAGATCATAAGTTTCCTACGCTCAGCCAGGATGTTCCTATTGTTATCCTTTATGCAGAAGTTGGTACGAAGGGATTTGTAAAATTTCATGAAGTCCTTTCTGAAAAAGCTCAGAAGGGGAAGATCCATTATGTTCTTCGACATTACATTCAGGTAAACATTACTTTAAAATTACTGTATTGTATTAAAGTGCTTGGTATTGGATGAGGATAATCAGCTTTGTCCTGGTTAGTGAGATTATCCGTAGGATACATTGTGTCTCTTGCAATGGAGTGATTCTGATTGCCTACAAATTTTGTGTGTGTGTGTGTGTGTGTGTAAAATGGGAGCAAGCATCCTGAAAATCAGAGAAACGTGTAAAGCCTATACAGAAAACTACGTTTTCATGCTATATATGGGTGCCACTTAAAGCCAAAAGAGAGAAATGGGTTCCTCACCACTTATGTAAGCTTAAGTCCCCATTCCCTTTTCTCTTTCCCCAAAAGCTAGGTTTTGGTGGAATACAATTTTTAATTTTTTTTTTATTACTGTTTAACAAGACTGTATTTACAAAGGGAGCTTGCCAAATATATGTACCCTATTAAATACAAAATTGTTTTCTCTTCAGTAGCAGTTCCGCATGGACTTGATTCTTGAGTAAGAGCCTAGTTAAGCTTTACAATTTCAGAGGATAGTTACTAATGTTCTTTAAGAAAATACTGAACAATATGTGTGTGTTTTTTTTAAATCGCAAAATCATATGATTTTAACCATAATGTACCCTTGTTTACTGCAACACATGCTTTATAATAGCACCTCATTTTTATGCAGATTGAATAATGAAACTTGTGTTAAAACATCATAAGCTGTGTTACTTGTTCAAATAGCTGGCATTATTTTCTTCCCAAGGAGCTTCTTTAAGGGCGGCAGTGGACATTCTCCTCCCCCCCCCCCCCCCGTGCCCCCGTGCAAAGACTTCCTTCCTAAAAACCTACCATATTGTTCCTTAGTATTTATTGGAAGAGGCAGGAGCAATCCCTCCCCTGCTAAATAGCAAAAAATTCCCTGGTAGGTCAGGGGTGGGTGGGAGCGGGGAAGTGGTGGGGCAGGTTGCATGGTTCTTTGGCTCTGTCCTCTTTAAGATAGCCCCAAGGAACATCAGGATACCATCTTATCATGTGTTGTTCATTTGCTGTGAGAGTTAATAACCTTCAGTACTGAATTACTATAGGTTTGTGACCCCAGCTGTAAATTTAAGCTGTAGTAAAATGACATTTTATCACAGCTTTGTAATGCCTTCTTCCCCCCAGATATTGTCCTATGTGAATTTATAATTTATTTAAACAGGGTTCCTATCTACAAAACGCCTTGAAGGGGCAAAAGAAATAACAGCAGTAATTTAAAGTTAATAGAAATATTCCTACTACCGCAGTTAGATATTTGCTTTTCTTGCTAAATTGATGTGATTTATTTTGTATGCACTCACTAGAAGTCTTGGATCCAATATATGGGATTAATAGTATTGATTAAGAATTGTATTTCCTATCTGATATTAATATCTTGTTTAAAATATTATTTCTGTTTTGTTTTTTTTTCAATATTCTGTAAAAGAGGGTTTTCTTGGAAAAATGTTAAAAGCAATAAATAAATAATAAAAAAGGAGTATAAAAGAATGATTAAAGAAAAGCGCTGTAAACATTATTCCCAAACAATTAATTCTCCTAGGTTGAATAGCAAAGAACTTTTCAGAATAGTCAATTCTCTGTTTGATATTGATCTACATAAACGTTCTAACACAGATTTCCCACCCTCCGCTGCAAACTTAGCCGACTACTTTGCCACAAAAATTCACAATTTGAGATCTTCTCTTGTAAGTACAAGCATAGATCTATCAATCAATCAATTTGCTTTAGAAAATGAAGGCTCAACTGCTGATATGATCTGGAATCATTTCAAAAACCCAGATTGGAACCAATTTCTCAAGCTTTACTCAAAATATGCAAAATCCAATTGCCTATTAGACAACTGTCCACCAACTATCATGAAATCAGCTCCCTTTCCCTTCAAAGCTGAACTTTTCAACTGAGTTTCTCTATGTATGTGTACTGGCTATTTTCTGGTGGAACTTGGCCATATCCTTGTGACTCCTATTACTAAAAACTCCAAGGAGTCAGTTTCTTCGGCTGCCAACTACATACCTATTGCCAACATACCACTTTTTCTTAAACTAATGGAAGGACTGGTTAACATTGATCTCATGAAATATTTAAAGAAGTTCAGCATTCTACATGACTCTCAGTCTGGTTTTTGCACAAATTATAGTACGGAAACAGTCTTAGCTTCCCTGGGAAAAAGCGCACTGGTACTTCAGTTTGATTTGAGCAGTGCCTTTGGCCTTGTTGACCATGACATTCTGCTTAGATGCCTTGATTCTATTGGCATTTCTGGACAGGTACTAAATTGGTTTACAGGCTTCTTAAAAAACCGCATCTACCAGGTTCACAGTGAAGGAACCTTCTCTCACTCTTGGTGTAATCCCTGTGGAGTTCCACAGGGCTCCCCTCTCTCCCCATCACTTTTCAATGTCTACATGGCATCATTGGGACATATGCTATCTGACTTAAAACTGAAATCGTATATATACGCAGATGACATTACAGTTATTCCCATAACCTTACTGACGCAAGAGACAGAACAACTCACTTCTTCTGTCCTCACTAAGGTAGAACAATGGA
This sequence comes from Geotrypetes seraphini, assembly GCF_902459505.1. Taxonomy (NCBI): domain Eukaryota; kingdom Metazoa; phylum Chordata; class Amphibia; order Gymnophiona; family Dermophiidae; genus Geotrypetes; species Geotrypetes seraphini. Next base: position 134,289,648 of record NC_047089.1, read on the forward strand.
GTACGCAATTTAAATTAAAACTGAACTCAGAAAAAAACAAGATTTTATTGGCAAGTCCTAATTATAAGATCATGAATACCTCTTTGAGATAAAACGGTTAGATTACCCAATTAATTCTACTATCAAAATCCTTGGAGTCATCCTGAACAGATGCTTGACTTTTGAAGACCACACTAAAGCTCAGGTTAAAAAATGTTTTTCTACCTTATGGAAACTCCGTACCATTAACACTATTTTGATTTCCTCTCTTTTCGACTGCTGGTTCAATCTTAAATTACTGCAATATTATATACTTCGGATCTTTTAAGAAAACCATCAAACGATTGAGAATCATTCAGAATGCGTCCGTCTCATTTATGATCTCAAAAATTTGGACCATGTAAGCCTGTATTACAAAAAACTACACTGGCTGCCGGTGGAAGCAAGGGTCATTTTCAAGTTTGCCTGCCTCTGCTTCAAAACCATAACAGGTTCATCCCCAGTCTACCTGTCGCACCATTTTGAATTTCCAGGCACCACTTGCACACATAGTGCCTACCTGTTTGCTTTCCCATCCTTGAAGGGCTGTATCTACAAGAGATTCCTTGATAGATCATTATCATTCCAAGCAGGCAAATGGAATAAATGGTTAACCAACTTCATTTCAAATGCACCCTCCTACCAAACCTTCAGGAAATCAATTAAAACCTATCTCTTTGATAAATTTCTCCGACTCCTTTCCTGTCTTGTATCTTTGAAATGCTTCCGGATAAATCCTGTCTACTCTCGGCTTGCTAATGGTCGGGTTGGGCCCATGTGCCTCAGGCCCCGCCCCCAGGAGGGACCTAAGGCTCCCGGTCCTATTCTGATTAGCCCAGGCGCCTTAGGCCCCACCAGTAGGCGGAGCTTTGGGACGGATGGGCCAATCCGGCCTCATTCCGTTGTTGGCTGCCTGCCGGACAGGCGAGTTTGGCTCCCGTCTGTCCGGCCAACTACACTAAAGTATGGGGAAGGGGGGTGTCGTGGGGGGTTGGCCAGGGTGGTCGAGGGTTGGCTGGGGGGGGCGGTCGGAGGTTCTTGGGGGGGGGCGGTCGTTGGGGGGAGGGGTGTTTGCGTCGAGGGCAGGAGGGCCTGGGATCCCTCCTGCCTGTAATGTAGTGCGGGGTGGGGGTAGGGGGTCGCCGTGGCCAGGAGGGTTTGGGCTCCCTCCTGGCCCGAACAACTAGCGGGGGGGGAGTCGCCAGGGCCAGGAGGACTTGGGCTCCCTCCTGGCCCGAAATTGTCGGGGAGTTGGGGAGTCGGCGGGGCAAGAGGGCTTGGGCTCCCTTTTGCCCCGATCGTGTCGGGGGGGCAAGAGGGCTTGAGCTCCCTCTTGCCCCGATCGTGTCGGGGGTGCCGCGGTTGGCTGGGGCAAGAGGGCTTGAGCTCCCTCTTGTCCCGATCGTGTCGGGTGTTGGGACCGCCAAGAGGAAGCAGCAGGACACCGGTAGGAGCTTCTACATGATGGGGGGGGTCGGGAGGCCGTGGGGGTGCGAGCGGTCCTTCGGGGTGGGGGTGCAGGTGCGTGCGAGCGGTCCTTCGGGGTGGGAGTGCGAGCGGTCCTGCGGGGGGGGGGGGGTGAATCGGACGTCGGGGGGAGAACTATGTAAAAAAATTTTGTACAACGCGCTCACGCGTATAACGTGCAAGGGTATGCGCGGTATGTAAAAACCACGTATAACGCGCGCGTTATATGCGAGAAAATACGGTAGTTTTAATAACAGAAGCTTTGTTTTTATTTATTTATAACCTGCTTTTTATAGAGCGACTCACAATTTAAACATACACAATACAAATCATACACATTTAAAACATAAACAGACAAGCGACCAGTTCTTATACCTATATAAACATCAAATCCCATATTTCACATTACAAAACAGATGTCTCTTAACAAATTCTTAAAAACACCAAGATTACTCTGTTGTCATATATACATGGACACATGATTCCAATGCATGAAAATGTTCTTGTTCGCGTAATGTTCAATCTCAAAATCCTAACTGGGGGAACCATCAAGTTTGCGTGATATATAGTGCGCAACTTTGGTAATGGAGCAGTGATATAATTTTGCAGATTGCCTGTTTGTTTTTTGGGCTATGCAACTTCAGGTACATCACTGTAGACTAACATTAACCACAAAATTGGGGTTAACTGTACTTCTGACTTGAGTTAAATTATATCTGGTCAGATGCTCTGGATATTTGAATCTTGATCACAGGATCCAATTAAAAAAGTGGTCATTCAGTTCTGCTGGCTATCTGTGGCAAAAGCCAGCATTCTTCCCCAAGGGTTACCTCTGTTTTAGTCTCAGAAATCTCCCAAAAGTCACTTTCAACCCCCCTATAAGGATTAGGGTGAGGGAGTGATTAGTCTAAATAATTTAAGTTCATGGATAAATCATGCTCTGGGCTTCAGGCTTTCAGAAATCAGTCCTTAAAGCCTACAGTCTCTGACTTTGAACTCTGAATGCTGAAAAAACAAAAATGGGAACTTATGCAAATTAGGCCTTCAGCTCACCCTGAGTCAATCAAGGAACCACAAAGTCCAAGGCAGGTTGCCTATTGAAACACTGATAAGACTTGGCCAAATAATTATTATTATTATTATTTTTTTTTGTCATCATTAAATTGTTTTTAGTTTATAATCTTTTGTAAACCGCATTGAACTCATGGTTACGTGGTTAAGAAGTATTATGTTATGTTAAAAGGAGAGGAAGTTACCACTCACTTGAACACTAGTATGATTCTCTTCCCTGACCTCTCTCTTCTTTCCTCAACCCTCTTCTAATCCCTCTTCCTCAGACAGCTTCATGGGAGGGGAGTCTTCTTGGAAATAAGGAATCTCAGAAGGGGTTTTTGTCTCCTACTTCAGACCCTAGGAGGGTTGTTGTTGGAAAAAGGGACTTTAGGTAGAACCTATCTTCCTCCTTTTCTGCCAGGACTGGTACATTTCTAATGTCTTAACCCCTTACTCAGATTCTCATTCCCGCTTTTACCTCCCCTATTCTACCCTCTCACCTGTTACCTTCTTTCATCTCTCAAACACTTTTTGTAACCCTCTTTTTCACATTTCCCCAGTAGCCACTTCCCTGTCTCGTCTCCAAAAGTTTCTTCTCCATTTCCAAAGCATCTGCTACCGTATCTTTCTTCTACCTTAACCCCAATATCCATCTCTTTGCCTCTCCATCTTCCCCTGCACATGCCCACATTTCTTCCCCCCCCCCCAATAATACAATAATATCTGTCCATCTTCTCTTCCTCCTCCCATCCCCTGTATCAGGCCAATCTCCAAGCTCCATCTCCCACCAGTCCTCATGTTAACCCCAGTCCCCTTTACTCATTCCCAGCATCAGACTAGTATCATCAGCCCCCTTTTCCAATCTACCCAGAACCATTAAATCCACTGCAGAAAAGAAAGCTTTCTTTTTTTTAAAAAAAAATTTTAATTTATAAATTTCAAACAATTTCAGAAGAATAACCTTGCTTAAAAAATAAGAAAATCATAAATTTAAAGAAAAGGGGGGGGGGAATCAAATATTCCTTAGGCCACAAAAAGGGGAAGAGTTCCAAATAAAAAGAGATAGTATCATAAGTAAAAGGAAAAAGAAAAAAAAACAGGAAAGATCTAACAGTATATCCCACTTTAAACAGAAACATAGAAACATCAGAAGCTAGGTTGTTCCAGAGACCATCTTCATGGGGCATCTGGGACTTTGTCAACAATACTTGTTCAAGGTTTCAAGGTTTATTAAATATTTGATGAATCGCTATATCTTTATACAAAGCGATGTACATAATAATAAGATAAGTTAAGTTAAAAAACATACTATATATATAAAGTTCTCTTTATATAAATAGTATGTTCTCTTATCTACTGCAGACATGCTGGTACTATTCTTAGATTCTATATAGCTTGTGTGTTCTTAGATTCACTATAGCAAGTGTGATCTTAGTTTCTCCATAGTATGTGTGTTATAGATATATATCTGTCATAAGCTCTCTGTAGCATGTGTTATTGATCTTGAAGACTTCTGTGTATGTATCTTTATAACCCATTCTGGGCTATAAAATGAAATAAATAAAAAGAATGAGGTTGTATTAAAAAGAATATATAAATAATGAATCCTTCAAAAAGCACTTCAGGAGCATGGCTATAGGTATCATTACTTTAAGGAAAATTGGCAGGCGCAGATCATTGTGGGGCTTATTAAAAAAAGAAATTAGTGGTAATGAGAAGCTACATTATCCTATGTTAACTGATTAGCACAGGAATAGTACATAAGTCCTTATAACCTACAAAATGTGTATATGTATAATTTTTTAGAAAATGGCCATGCGTTAATGGCAACTGCATGGTCATTAATCCAGGAAATAGAAAAAAGGCCATTTTTACAGCTGTGATAAAAAATAGTGTTAGGGGTCCTTTTATTAAGGTGCGCTAACTGATTTAGTGCACGCTAAAGATTAGATGCCCATAAATAAGCTAAATGATAAGATTCCCATAGGATATAATGGATGCTTTAGCATTTAGCACATGCTGAATCTATTAACACACCTTAGTGCATAATAAAAATTCAGTGTAAGGAGTGCTAAAGCCACTTTTTGCCGCAGCCTAGTAAAAGGACTTCTTAGCTCTTTGCTGATCTTGGCATAAATCATGTTAATTCCCACACTGGCAGAGATATACTGATGAACTGATTTTAGTTTAAGCTACTTCAGAAAGCAAAAATTTGAGAAGTGAGTACTCTGGGCTAAGTTTGGCATATAGTTTGCTGATGATATAACTTGTTGGCCTGATAGGAACAGAAATTCATTGTCTTTAGATTAACCATTTGATTTCCCTGAAACAAAAATAAGGTGTATTGTTCTGCATGGTCTATTTTATAAGGGGAGTATGTATGTTGCTCTACATATCATTGGTTGTGTGATAGAACACAAAGAGAAGAGAGTAGTTCTAAAATCAAATTAGTCACTAAATTCATCTCCTTAAATTAGGAAATTTAAAAGAAGAACATGGAATAGAAAAGAAAAATTGCTTGATTCTCTCCTAAATTTTGTTTGGCAGAATCCAAGCCCTAGAAGATTACATTTGTCTGGGTATGGTGTAGAACTTGCAATTAAGAGTACCGAGTATAAAGCAGTAGATGACACCCAAGTAGAAGGTATGTAAATAATATTCGGTGAAAGTTTTTTTTGTTTTTTTTTGGTTTCTGGTTTTTGGGCTCATCTTGCTGATCTGTTAGTTTCTATCAGTGTAGCTGGTAGCCCTGCCCACCTGTAACATCATCAACCTCGAATGAACAGAGTACTATTTTAAGCAAGCCAGGATTGAGATATTGTGCATGTCCTTTTGCGAGTTATGAGTGAGAGTGATTGGTAAAGTTTTTAATTAGATTTTAGTATGGGTTGGTTTTAAAGGATGGCTGAGATGATTATAACCTGGATTTTTGTTTTTTCAATTCTGTGTGGTAATTTTGGGGGAGGGAGTTGATGAGTTGTTAGAAGAAAGACTAGAGATGTTTAAGATGATAGAGGTCTTCTGTAATCACCCTATTCTTTCAGACTATTTGGGAGAGAAGGACTGAAAATTTAATGAGTCAATTACAATCTAAGATAAGCTATGCCCATTTAATCAGTTGTCAACAAATTAGTGCAAAGATAGTAGGGTGTTCTAGAAATTGGAGGTCTGGGTATGTCCCAAGAAAACACTTTCTAAGCCATATTAGACTATCATCTTCATTAAAAGGATGATTTATAACGCTGATTCTAGCTTGTTATATTATGAAAGCTCATTGTATAATAAATATGATTTAATAAAGGATCTAATAGACGAAAAAGATCTGGGTCTTGCTCTTTTTACGGAGACTTGGTTTGAAAAGGAGGATAATGTGATTCAGAATTTGGTTTGTCCCCTTGGTTTTGACATAATTAAGTTGAGAAGGTAAACGTGGATGGGGGTATATCTATAACATAAAATAAACCTTTATTTATATACCGCGAAAGCTTTTTGGTTCGAGGCAGTTCACAAACAATAATGTATTAGGTGCTTAACAAATGTCTTTAACTGTCCCTAAGGCTCACATTCTAACTAAGCACCTGTATAAACAGTACTTAATATACAAAAGTACAAAAAATCAGAACAAAGGAAAAAATTAATTCAGAATAAAACAAAAAGTAGGTAAAATTGAATGAAAATGGAACCTAGCAAAGATAAAAACAGACTAAAGTAAGAACCAATGAAATAAAATAAAATCCAGACGGTTAATGTGGTGGAGCGGGGGGACAAAACTCCAGTAAAGGCCCTAATGGATAATTGACCTCGATGCAAGGGTTGAAATGGCAGGTAGACGGCCAGCAGCTGCATGATGGATTAGGAGCATCTTCACACAGACTCTCTGATCACGGCAAGTCCTCCCACACAGGCGGATAGGCTCTGAGAGCGAGTCACAACATCTTCCTCGGCCGCACATCCTGGATGTCCCCATGGGGCATCCTCCTCCACCACACACAGCCTCCACACTCTCCCTGATGCACCGCCTTCATCCTGAACAAATCGCCAGATGAAAACAGTGATCCTCGCTGCCGTCAGCTTTCCCACCGCACTGGGCTGAAGCACACCATCAGGCACCGGCAAACAGACGCGACCTCCCCAAAGCTCATTCAAGTCGATGCACCAGTTCAACCTCCCTCTGCCACTCCAAGCATTAGCTGACCACTGTAGCACCAGATCCCCCAACAAGGGTCACTGCCAAAAACAAACTGCCCCTGCACGACCCCATACAGCACATCTGACACCAACAGCAGGGAATCGGTGGGAAGGAGACTTAACACCAGTAACAAGGTAGGCAGTTGGAGGTTTTCTGCCATTAACGGTCAAACAGGAAGGATCAGCAATAAAACTTAAAGCTTTCATCTATGCAGTTCAGATAAAAAAATGGACAAGTTAACTAAAATAACAAAACAAGAGTAAACTAAAAGTAATGAGAACAAAAATTAAATAAAAAAGCCAAAAAGATGGCGGGAAGTACCAGAACACACGATCTAGCCTGGCGCCATGTTGAAAAAAAAGAATAAACAGTCCTGGTGGTAGATTTGGTAGATAGATAACAGCCACTCTAAATTAAGTGGTTGTTAATTAAATTTCTTACCATCATTGAGCATTATGAGATTAGTAGTAAATATGATGGAAGAGATCTGTACCTAAGTAGCTCAAATTCAATTGAAATTGGGTTGTATTTTTCTGATGGGTGATTTGAATTTACATATGAAAATTGGTTCTAGTGGAGATGTGTTTTTATTGTATAAATTTTTATTGGGGAAAAAGAAAAGAAGGTGCCAAGCCTCAAAAAACAACAATGAAAACAGGCACTGGAGATGTCAAATCCAACTTGTGGTCACAATGTCTTATTGAGAGTTTATTCCAAAGAACACTGATGAATCCTAAAAATGCTAAAACAAAGTCCCAATTGGAAATTGATCTGTATGAGGTAAGTCAAGGTAGCTCATAAGTAGTAGGTCATATGCTTGATCTAATTGCTTCTGCTAAGTTGGGTACTAGACAATTGATAATTGACGGTTGGACAACTGAACCATTACCATGGTTGGACCATTTTCTAAATGAATTTAATATCCAGCTTAGTGCACTAAGGCATCAGATGGCAAAACCAGATAAGACAATTACTATAAGAGGTTGTATCCTTGTAGAAAATTTATGGACTAAGGTAGATGTTTATCACAAACTCAATTGGATTTGAATCAGCCTGAACAACACTTTCAAATCTAGGCAGTGGCAATAACAAAAGTTTTGGATAATATCACTCCTTTCCAAACTAAGAAAGTTAGGGAGAAGAAAGAAGCATGGTTTACTTCTGAGTTAAGTATCCTCAAATGCAAAGATAAACAGCTGGAAAGACGAAGAAAAATGAAGGAAGAAGAAAATCTTATTACCTTGAAGGCCTATATATATATATATATATCAATATAAACAAAAAAAAATACAGTTGACAAAGAAGCACTTTATTTCTGAGCACAGTTAGAGTTCTAATAGAGATCTATAAAGAGGAGTGCATGGCGCAGTGGTTAACCCAGGACAAGAAGGCAGTATATTCTCACATGTGGGTGACATCATCCACAAAGCCCCGGTATGGCCAGCTTTAAAAGTGCACCACCACTTTAAGAACGTAAGAAAGTTTGTGAACTGCCCGCACTGCACATGCGTGAGTGCCTTCCCGCCCGACCGTAGGCTTGCAGTACCTCAGTTCTTAGTTTTCCACAGAGCTAAGAAGTCGTGTCTCTGAATGTTGTTCAGTTTTTTGCTATTTGTCTTCCCTCTCACGTGGTTTTTCTTCTATATTTTCTTCAATTTTTATAATTCTTTAAAAAAAAAAAAATAAAGTGAGGAATTTTCCCCCCCCCCTTCTTTTCTCCTCGTGGGTTTCCGCCGGCAAGGCCCTTTTGTTTTCTTCAGCCATTTAGTTCAATTTGGCTGACGCACCTTTTCCATTGATGTCCTGACCGTTAATGGGTTTTAAAAGTGTTGCAGGTGCCAAAGGTCAATTCCCATCACTGATCCCCATAGTTGGTGTTTGGAATGCCTTGGCCCAGAACACTGTGTAGGTTCTTGTGCTTGGTGTTCTACCCTGCAGAACTGTTCCATCAAGAGCCAGAGACTACAGCAAGAAAAATTTGGCACCGGCATGGACAAGAAGATGTCACAGCCTTTGACATCGAAGACATCAACACCAGCTTCGGGGTACATCATTCCATCTGGTAAGCCAGCTAAGAAGCTGCCGGCTTCCCAACAGGTCTTGCAGGTCACTCTTGCATCGAGTCCCTCAATGCCAACTAAGCGTCGACTTCTTCTGCACCTTGCCTCCTCTACATTGAGATGTGCATCTTCTTCGAGGTCACCCTCTCTGAGGCAAGATGTGGCACTGATGGTACTGTGAGATAGGCCAATGGTACCGGTGCTTTTATGCCAAGAAAAGCTCGATGCACTTTTCCAAGTGAGTGAAATGTTTAAGCTCGTTACTCTGATATTGACTCCCTCGGTACTGGTCCACCCTGAGCATGAAGAAACCAGGTCCTGCAGTACTGACACTGGCTCTCCAGAGCGGCATCGACGTTCACACCTAAACGTAGACCACATCATCACAGCTCCAGTTCTCCATCAAGGTCCCGCTCTAGTTCAAGGCATTGTCATTCTTCCTCCTCGTCTTGACACTCCAAATCCAGTAAGCATCGTTCTTCAGGAACTCTCAAAAGGAAACATTGCTCTCCTTCACAGTTTTCCAAATGTAAGAGACAGACACTGTGAGGCTTCTAGTTTGGGAAACTTTTCTTCAAAAAATTTATGTTTTGAAATGGTGATTAGATGGGTAAGAGGAAGGGAAAAGTTAGGATTTATCCATCTGAGTCCTCTCCAACTCCCCTTTCCACCGTTGACCAATTTGTGACCCCCCCTCCCCCGGATCGGGTGCTGGCAAAGAGGCAGCCTTACCCGTGCTTGATGTTACACTGAGCCCAGAGGAGAGACTTCTGCCCTTGGATACAAGCATTGAGTCATACACAGAGTTCCTGAGCCCGCGGGGATAGGGAAACCCCCGTGGATTTTTCGTCACCAGAGGGGAGTGCTCAAGCCTTGAGAGGAGACACTGATGCATTGAGCACCAGTATGGGAGCAGAATTTGAGCTCCCCTTGGACATCGAAGGTGCTATGGGCGGTGCATGGCCCCGAAGAGAATGCCAGGTCTGTGAAACAGGATCAGCAGCAGAATACTGGTGAGCACAGCATATCTCCAATGGTAAAACCTGGTCATGTTACTCTCGATTCCAACTAGGATGCTGTTGTGCGCTTGGAGAAGATTTTAACTGGTAACAAAGTTTTGGTAGATAATTCTTTGCAAGATATAAAAACCAGAATTACTACCCAGGAAGTGAAATTTACCGAGTTAGAGAAAAAAATGGACGACACTCAGCAAGATCTTAGAGTGTAAGATTAACACACTGACTTTTAGTCAGGGGTTAGTGGGACTGAGAAATAAAGTTGAGAAAATGGAGAATTATACCCGTTGGTTAAATCTACGTTTTGTTAATTTTCCTCAATCTAAGAATATAGCTTCCATTGAATTGCTTAAGAAATATCTGATGGAAGTTCTGGGTGTTCCTAAGGAAGCGGTTCCTCCATTTTCCAGAGTTTACTTTTGTTCCGGTGAAAAAACGACAACCTCAGGTCCAGGGAGATTTGTCCTTGGACAGTTTTTTTAAATGTCACTCAGTTATTGGACTAACAAAAACAAAAAAGGAAACAAAAAACAAAATGAAAATGCCTTTGAACCACGAAGGTGCTCAGAACCAATATATGGTAAGAAAGTGACCAAACCAGGGCAGCAACCCCTGTAAGCACTTTCAAAGAGTCTATCATAGCACCATCCTCAAACGGTAGAGAGGTATTTAAATTTTGGTAAATGTCTTTTTATACTATTTTTCTTTTTTTCTATTAAATGTCCATTTAAAGTGTCCGGTGCTTAAGTGAAAACTATGATCCTCAAAATAGGCAAAACTTAGCTGTGAGAGTTTAGGAAGCCAACTTGCTACAGCAGGTACAGGTTGGTCCTAACGCGTTTCGCCGACAGGCTTCTTCAGAGAGCCCCCATGCTGGATGGAACATCAAGTTCAACAATTTCCTGAATCTTCACTTGGCAAGTTGGCTTCCTAAACTCTCACAGCTAAGTTTTGCCTATTTTGAGGATCATATTTTTCACTTAAGCATTGGACATTTTAAATGGACATTTAATAGAAAAAAAGAAAAATAGTATAAAAAGACATTCACCAAAATTTAAATACCATTCTACCGTTTTGAGGATGGTGCTATGATAGACTCTTTGAAAGTCCTTACAGGGGTTGCTGCCCTGGTTTGGTCACTTTCTTACCATATATTGGTTCTGAGCACCTTCGTGGTTCAAAGGCATTTTCATTTTGTTTTTTGTTTCCTTTTTTGTTTTTGTTAGTTCACAGTCCTTTGGGAACTTTTTTTGTTTGAATTTCATCCAGTTGTTATATTGGGGACTCAGTTATTGGAAACATCTTTAGAGGAAGAGAGTATAGGATCTATGCTCCTAGTGATATTTGTTTTTGAGTCTGACAAAGACTGGGTGATGAGGCTGTATTTTCGTAATAATGATAAATTGTTTTGGGGAGTAAAGTATGGGTATGACCCGATGTCTGTGTAGATACACAAGAGAAAATAAAAGTTTTTGTTGCTCCCTCAGGTGTTATCTCTGGGAGCCCATTTCTTCTTACATTTTCCCTGTAAATGTTTAATTTTGTATGAATCAAATAGGTATCTTTTATTTGATCCCAAGCAAATTTATTGAAAATAAGTACAATATACAGATCCAGGTTAGGGACCCAAGGGAAGAAATAGGAGATTAGTTAAAAGAGGAAGGATGTTTAAATTAATTTAGTCCTATTTGAGATGTCATCGATTGTTTAGTATTATTTTTTAATTTTGTTGTGCCTCTTTTTCCTGACAATTTTCTCCCCCTTTATATAGTGGGCTTATAGGGGATTTATCTATATGACCATTTTTGATGCATGATTTTCATGATTATATGTTTGTATTAAAAAAAATTTTGTATGCAATAGCTATTTTCTGTTTCCTGAAGCATGTAATATGTTATAATTCAATTAAAATGGAATAAATAGCGTAAGATGTAATTGCTGTCTGGCGCAAAGTCTCGCTGAGCCCATCTGGTCCGGGAGTTCCCCCACGCCCCGGGATGATATCGGGGATTCTGACGGCGCAGCAGGAAGCAGCGGGGACTGTTTCAACCCCGCCGGCGCTCTCCAGCTCACCCTTGACCCCGGAGGCAATTTCAGCAAATGGGGGACATGGAATTCAAGGTGCCTCGAGAGGTGGAATTTTCAATACAGATTCAACGGTTGGAATTTCTTCAAAGGTTCCTGTTTCCCTCCTGAGCCCGTTGAAAAAACCACCGGTAATAGATATGGAGGCACTCTGGGAGGCTAGATATGGAGGCACTGTGGGAGGCTATCGAAAGCCTTCATAAGGTGTGCTCCCACTTTATTTCAACCTCGCAAATTCCTCATTACAATTGAAAAATTTAGAAGAAAAAATTCAACATCACAACCAAAGATTAGACAGAGTTGAAAAACAGGATTCTGATCTACAGAATTCTTCTAATCTTCAGGTTAAGGACAAAGTATTGTTGACCAGAAATATCGAGAACCTGGAGAATGCAAATAGGAATTTAAACTTAAGACTAACTAATTTTCCGTTTTCCAGGTTACAATCACCTAAGGAACTTTTTCAACAGTTTCTAACTTCACTTCTAAAGTATTCGGAGACATCTACACCACCATTGCAGAAATTATACTATTTAAATATCCCTAAGGAAACCAAACAGGATTTGGAAAATCATCCTGCAGAATTAAATATTCAGGTATTTTGGAATCTTCACAATTGGAAATTTCTCTAAGGGCTACACTTCTTGTAACCTTAGTTTTTTTGCAAGACAAAGAAGCAGTTCGTCTGTTCTTTAGGGCCGAGAATGTTGAATTTTATGGTTCAAAAATAGCTGTTTTTCCTGATGTTTCTAAATGGACTCAATTGCATCAAAAAAAATTTCTAATGCTATGTCAATCAGTATTGTCTATAGGAGCTACCTTTTCAGCTGCACTTTCCATGTAAATGTTGTATTAATTATCAAACTAATAGATATGTCTTTTATGAACCTGATCAATTACAATTTTTCTTGGAGGGTAAAGCTGCTTCCGTAACCTCACAGATGCCAACTGATACCACCGCCCAGACTGTTTAGTATAATACAACTGATTTGCTCTGTATTAATGAGTATATTGATATGTTTCCTTTTTCCTTGTAATTCAATTACCATTGATTGTGCTTGATTTTCTCTCCTTAATTGTGGACTATTATTGTAGTACAAATTTATGGTATATTATGGGTGTTATTTCCTAATGGGATACTGTTATTTTCCTTATCAAAGGTATTTTCTCTGAGAAATAAAGACAAATTAAAAAAAAAAAAAAGACTCATGTCAGGTTTTGTTCTCGTCAATTCGACACTGGGCTCGACATAAGCATTGATCTGCTTGATGCACTCCTTCACCAAAGCCCTTTTATGACTCTGACTTAGTCTGATTCAGCTGAAGACTTACCTGAGTCTGCAATGGAGGCTTATGATACTACCATGTTTCCCCGAAAATAAGACAGTGTCTTATATTCATTTGGGGCCCAAAAAAGGTACTAGGTCTTATTTTCGGGTAGGGCTTATTTTTTTCGTTTCAAGTTTTATTAAGGTTTGTTGTACACGCAATGTCAAATACTTCAATGCGTAGAACATTTTAAAAATAGGGGACAAAACAGAACAGTTTTGTACAATTAAATACAAAATATATACGTACTAATAAATTACTGGTACTGAAGGTGAGGGGGATGAACTACAATCTTTAAAGAAAGAGAAGAAACATTTAGGGAAAAACACATATGGTGAGTAACACAAAAAAGATATAAAGGCAAAAAAAAAACATAGAAAAAAAGAAAATAAATATGCGACCTATGAGTAGATCTAATTAGGATTTACATGATTATCTCTCCCTTCCTCTCCTTCACCCCAATTCTTCCTTTCTTTCCCCCACATGTGCAACATATGTCCTCCCCTTTCATCCATCCCCTTTTGCCTTCCCTCTGCAACATCTTTCTATCCCTCCCATCCCTCGTGCAGCATAACCCTTTATCCAGCTTCCATCCTTCCCTCCCTCCCATCCCCCTGTGCAGCAGAACCCTTTGCTCAGCTTCCAACCTTCCCTCCCTCCCATCCCTCGTGCAGCAGAACCCTTGAGCAGCCGAACTGCCGAGGACCCTGCATCCCTCCCAACCGATCCCCATTAACCACAGCCTTGCTGCAGAGGAGCATTAAACTCTCCTGCACTTCATAGTGTTGAAAAAAGAATGGAGTGCAATCACCAGCAGCCGCGTGCCTGAAAAGACCCATGCACGTTCTCTGCATGCAGCAGGGCCGCAGGATGAAGGCACAGAATCTACCCAAGTATCGTCCTAGGAGAGTAGTAGAGGAGCCATGGAACCTCTCAACTATGGCTGATCTCTGAGAAATAGTAACGGAGGATAAATTGGAGATCTCCACAGTGACCACTCAAGTCACAGAAGCGATCAGGGAATTTCGACAGGATCTTGCAGAAATCTGGTCCCATATCAATACTGTTGAGCTTCGAATGGAGGATGCCTGTGAGGAGTCTGCCATGGGGGCACAGTGAGGTCTGGAGGACCTGCAATATGAACTGATTGATAAAATTAAGGACCTTGAGAATCGAGCCCACCAAAATAATTTATGGATTCGGAGAGTCCCAGACACGAGTGAATACAAAGATGCGAATGAGGTGATGACTAACTTAGCCAGATGGTTGCCACAGGATAATAAGAACATAACATAAGGACATAAGCATTGCCTCTGCCGGGTCAGACCAGGGGTCCATCGCGCCCGGCAGTCCGCTCCCGCGGCGGCCCTCCAGGTCCATGACCTGAAAATGTTCCCTACCTAACCTAAAAAGTCCATACCCTATTTGCTCAGTGTCCTGTGAGGTAAACCTCTATCTGTACCCCGTTATTCCCTTCGCTTCCAGGAAGTCATCCAGTCCCTTTTTGAACCCCAGAATTGTACTCTGGCTTATCACCTCTCCGGGAAGCGCGTTCCAGGTGTCTACCACCCGTTGAGTGAAGAAGAACTTTCTTGCATTCGTTTTGAATCTGTCTCCTCTCAGTTTTTCTGAGTGACCTCTTGTTTTAGTTGCCCCTGCTAGTTTAAAGAATCTGTCCCTCTCCACCTTCTCTATGCCTTTCATGATTTTATAAGTCTGTATCATGTCCCCTCTCAGTCTCCGCTTTTCCAGGGTAAAGAGCCCCAGCCTGTCTAACCGTTCGGCATATGAGAGGTTCTCCATACCCTTTATCATCCTCGTTGCCCTCCTCTGGACCCTCTCGAGTATTGCCATGTCCTTCCTGAGGTATGGCGACCAGTATTGGACGCAGTATTCCAGATGTGGGCGCACCATTGCTCGATACAGTGGCAGGATAACTTCCTTCGTTCTGGTAGTGATACCCTTTTTGATAATGCCCAGCATTCTGCTCGCTTTTTTTGAGGCCGCTGCACATTGCGCCTCCGGCTTCATAGTGTTATCCACCAATACCCCCAGATCTTTTTCTTGGCTGCCTTCCCCGAGTACCCTCCCTCCCATCGTATAGCTGTACCTGGAGTTCCCCTTCCCTATGTGCAAGACCTTACATTTCTCCACATTGAAGCTCATCTGCCATTTTTTTTGCCCACTCACTCAGTTTGTTCAGGTCGCTCTGCAGGTCTTTGCATTCCTCAACAGTTCTGACCGTTCTGGAGAGCTTTGTGTCATCCGCGAACTTGATAACTTCGCACTTTGTCCCCGTTTCTAGATCATTAATAAATATATTGAACAACAGTGGTCCCAGCACTGACCCCTGCGGAACACCACTTGTGACCCCTATCCAGTCAGAGTAGTGCCCCTTTACTCCTACCCTCTGCTTCCTGTCCGCCAGCCAATTTTTGATCCATCTGTGCACGTCCCCTTCCACCCCGTGACTCCACAGTTTCTTCAGTAGGCGTTCATGGGGCACCTTGTCGAAGGCTTTTTGGAAATCTAGATATACGATGTCTACGGGGTCACCTTGGTCCAATTGTTTACTTATCCCCTCAAAGAAATGCAGTAGATTCGTCTGGCATGATCGGCCTTTACAGAAACCATGCTGGCTTGATCTCATCAGATTATTTTTTTCTATATGCTCATTGATACCTTCCCTGATCAGTGATTCGGCCATCTTCCCCGGAACAGAGGTTAAGCTCACCGGTCTGTAGTTTCCCGGGTCGCCTCTCGATCCTTTCTTGAAGATCGGTGTAACATTCGCTATCTTCCAGTCCTCCGGGATTACCCCTGTTCTCAAGGACAGGTTGCAAATATGCCGCAGTAACTCTGCTGTTTCATCTCTGAGCTCTTTCAGTATTCTCGGGTGGATCCCGTCTGGGCCCGGAGCTTTGTCAGTTTTTAATCTATCTATCTGCCTGAGAACGTCTTCGAGGCTTACCTCCATGCATGATAATTTTCCCTCTTGATCTCCCCTGAAGATTTTTTTCTGGTTCTGGCACACTGGATGTGTCTTCTATTGTAAAGACCGACGAGAAGAACTTGTTTAGCCTACCGGCCACCTCTTTTTCCTCTTTCACCACTCCCTTCCGGTCACCCTCATCCAGGGGTCCCACCTCCTCCCTCGCTGGCTGTTTCCCTTTCACATATCGGAAAAATGGTTTGAAATTTCTTGCTTCGTTGGCCAGTCTCTCCTCATACTCTTTCTTGGCTTTCCTGACTACTCGGTGACATTGTTTTTGATACTGCCTGTGCTCTCTCCAATTTCCTTCGGTTTTGTCTTTTTTCCACTTCCGAAATGATTTTTTCTTGTCTCCTATCACTTTCTTTACTTCACTGGTTATCCATGCAGGGTCCTTCGTCTGATTCTTTTTGGATCCTTTCCTAAATCTTGGTATATATAGGTTTTGCGCCTTGTTTACTGTGTCCTTGAATAGGGACCAGGCTTGCTCCACAGTCCACGTTTCCTTGGAGCTGTTTCTGAGCTTCTTCCTCACCATTTGTCTCATGGCATCATAGTTCCCTTTCTTGAAGTTAAACGTTGTTGCCTTGGTTCTCTTTCCCTTAGGTAATCCTATTTGCACTTTGAACTGAATCATGTTGTGGTCACTGGTTCCTAGTGGTCCCACGACCTCCACTCCCTTTGCGGGTCCTTTCAGCCCATTGAGGATCAGATCCAGAATCGCTGATCCTCTCGTTGGTGCCTCAACAAGTTGTTCCATGAAGCTGTCCTGAACAGCTTCCAGGAACTCCGTTTCCCTTGCACATTTTGAATTTCCAAGACACCAGTCTATCCCAGGGTAGTTGAAATCTCCCATAACTATGGTGTTTGGGTTTTTGCATTCCCTTCTCAGCTCGGCTACCATTTCTGTATCCTCGGCTTCGGTTTGCCCAGGTGGACGGTAGAACAGTCCCATCTTTATCTCAGATCCATTGCTTCCTGGTACTTTGACCCACAATGACTCCAGTTGGGCATTTGTTACTGCTGTGTCCAGAGTGGATGAGTGAATGGTGTCCCTTATGTATAGTGCTATTCCTCCTCCTTTCTGGTAAGTCCTGTCTTTTCGGTAGAGTTTGTATCCTGGCAGTACTATGTCCCATTTGTTTTCCTCGTTCCACCAAGTTTCCGTGATCCCTATGATGTCTAGTCTCTCGTTATTGGCCATGACTTCTAGTTCCCCCATTTTGTTCTTCAGGCTCCTTGCATTAGTATACATGCAGTTCAAGTCCTGGCATTTTCCCTTCCTCGCTATTTTCCCTTGCATTCCATTCTTCATTCTGTCCCCTTCCTGACCTGTCAACTCCTGAGTATTGTCTCTTTTGTCTTCTCTTTGTGGTAGATTCCTATTGCCTTCCCCTTTTGTCGTGTTCCTATTGTCCTCCTCTTGTTCCTTCTCATTATCCAGTCCCATTTTGACTTCCCCTTGTAGTATGTTCATCCTGTCCCCCTCTCGCTTCGTCTGACTCCCTTGAATGTTCATAGTCAGTTGCTTGCCACTTGTGTCTTCCCCGCAATCTTCCCCCTCAGTACCTTCACTGGATACTGTTTCCCGAACCATCGATACCAGGTCGACTGTCGGCTTTCCCCTTCTACTTAGTTTAAAGCTTGGTCTATCGCTCTTCTGACATTATTTGCTAGTTGTCTAGTTCCCGCCTTGCTCAGGTGTAGACCATCCTTCTTGAAAAGCTTGTTCTTTCCCCAGAATGTTGTCCAGTTCCTTATGAAAAGAAAACCCTCTTCCTCACACCATCTTCTCATCCATGCATTAATTGATTGTAGCTCCGTCTGCCTCTTCGTTTCTGCCCTCGGCACTGGCAGGATCTCTGAGAAGGCTATCCTCTGGGTCCTCATTTTCAGTTTCCTTCCTAAGATCTTGAACTGTTCAGTCAGTGCATTCTTGCTGTAGTCTCTCCTGGTGACATCATTCGTTCCGACGTGGACTATCACTG
Source organism: Geotrypetes seraphini (assembly GCF_902459505.1). Lineage (NCBI taxonomy): Eukaryota > Metazoa > Chordata > Amphibia > Gymnophiona > Dermophiidae > Geotrypetes > Geotrypetes seraphini. Next base: position 134,307,844 of record NC_047089.1, read on the forward strand.
CTGTCTCTTCCGTCTCTGCCCCCACCAGGATTCTTTCAATCTTGTCAACGATGTCCTTCGTTCTTGCTCCTGGGAGACAGGTCACTAGCCAATCCTCTCTCCCTCCTGCTATGTGACTGTCGACGTGCCTCAGGATTGAGTCTCCCACCAGGATTGCAGATTTCCCTTCTTTCAGCCTACGTTTCGGTCGCAGGTCTGTGTCCTTGGTGTTCTTCTTTTCTTCCAGCAAGGTTCCTCCGTGGGTATCCTCTACCTTGATGTCAGAAGTTTCTTGTCTTCTGCTCTGTGTGTCTTCATCATTTCCGTGCACCTGTTCTTCCACTTTCCTGTAGGCATCCTCGATGAACTTCTCGAGCTCCCTGACTTGCTCCCGATGCACCTCTCTCTCATGGGGTCTTCGGCTGTCTGGAAGGGGGCTTCTGAAATGTAGAGTCCCTCCAGCTCCTGGATCCTGAGCTTCAGACAACTGACTTCGTTCTTCAAGCTCTCCAGTTCCTGACATCGTCCGCACACATATGACTGCCTCCCGGAGGGGAGGTATTCGTACATGTGGCAGTCCGTGCAGTACACTGGGAAGCTCATCCTTCGGGTTCCTTCCATTTCCATATTTGTCCGCTCTCTAGGAGTCCTGTTGCTCCTTGCTAGTGTGATTACTCCTGTGCCTGGCTCTTTCTTACCTTCTTCGTCTTCCGCTTCCTTTTACTTATGCGCGTGTGCTATTCGCTTCTTGCTTGCCCTCTGTGGCTGCCTTCTCCTTTAGCTCGTGTTCTCTCTTGAGTCCGCCTTTTCTTGTCCTGCTGAGCTTGTTACTGCTGTCTCTGTGTATGAGTGTGCGCTACCTTCTTGGCCTGCTTCTATCCTGTCTTCTGCCCTTGCTTCTGTTTTTCAGTACCTTTCTTGCCTGTCGTTCCTTCGATGTGTGGTCCTTCCTGGGCCTACTCCTTCCTTCTTTTCTGTGTTTGCTTTCCTTTTCGCTTGTGTGTGTGCGTGTATGTGTATACTTCCTTACCTTGCTGTCTTCCTTTCTTGGAGTCCTTGGATGTAGTGTCCCGGCCTGCCCTTCTTAAGGCCCTTCGCAAAGGCGCTCTCGCTAAGGCGAGCGCCTTTTCCGCTCGCCTTCACCGCACGCCGAACGGCTGTGCGCCGTTGGCTCCCCTCCTTCAAGGGTGAGTCTGGGCGATGACACTGCGCTGATGAGGTGGGGGTGGGCGGAGCCTCCTCTCGCCGCTACCCGCTCCTCTCAGGTGCTGTAGCTGGTCTCCGAGCCCTGTCTCCTCTCTCTGGCTCCCATGACTTGTCTCCTCCTCTCACTGCCGCTGCTTCCACACGGCTCCGATTGCCTTCGTGCCGCGGCTCCCCTCCTTCAAGGGTGAGTGTGGGCGATGACGCTGCGCTGATGAGGTGGGGGTGGGCGGAGCCTCCTCTCGCCGCTACCCGCTCCTCTCAGGTGCTGTAGCTGGTCTCCGAGCCCTGTCTCCTCTCTCTGGCTCCCCTGACTTGTCTCCTCCTCTCACTGCCGCTGCTTCCACCTGGGCATTGAGAGGGTGCATAGAGCCCTTGACCCTAAGACATCTGAACGGCCCTGTGATATTGTGGTCTGTCTTCAATGCTTTGCGCTCAAAGAACTCTACCAAGATCTTTCATCTAGTACGCTTCAGAAAAGAAGACTTTTTTTTGAGAGGTGACCCGGTCGTTGATTCGAGCCAATGTACGGTACCACTGGGCATTCCTCTTTGGGTTGTTGATCACTTTGAATGAAGTCTCTAAGCGAGTTGCTACATAGAAACATAGAAATAGACGGCAGATAAGGGCCCACGGCCCATCTAGTCTGCCCACCTTAATGTCCCTCCCCTACCTTTGCCCTGTGAATAGATCCTACTGTTGGAGAAGCCCGGGACTTGCTTGCTAAAGAAGGGATTGAGGTCCCTGCTGAGTCTGCCAGTAGCGGAGCTCAGCAGTCTATTCAACAACATTTGTCCGGCTTCAGATGGCAGCACATGGAGCGTAGACGGGGCTGCGGGCCTGCGTAGAGCCTGCGTGGATACTGGCCTTGGATCATCTGTGCCCTGTTTATGCTTTCTCTTGGAATCTGTCCCGACAGTTGGATGAGATCACAGGTCACTGCCCCACAAGCCTGAACTATAACCCATGGGATTTGTTAGGATTATGGCTTCTTATATGGGGGGATATATCTAAACTATTGTTGATGAGTGCCTGTTGAGGGGGATGTTGGATGGAGGGATGGTTTGGGCTTTCTCTAATTATGGTTTTGGGGAGCACTATGGGTGCATTGAATATGTTTTTTCAGCGGATGCACACTGTTTCCATGCGTTGATGTTCGCCACTCTTTGTGAGTTTGAGGGGTAATGGGGCAATTGTATGTGTATTCCTGAGGGATTGGGATGTTCCTGAGTTGTAAATCCTTCTAGTAAGATGGATATCTGTACATGTGTGTGTTATTGTGTCTTTGGCTACTGAAGATGTTTACTTCCTGTTTGTATAGTAGGAAGTCTGGTTGATCTCACTGGAGGGGATGAGTGGGAGGGAGGTAGACAGGTGGATGGGAAATGGAGGGGAGATGGGAGGGGGAGCAACTATCACAGTTTTCATGGGCAGAATACTCTTTTTCCACTGATAGATGGCGGGTTTCAAGATTATTTCCTATAATGTTAGAGAGTTAAATTCACCACACAAACGTACAGCCTTGTTTAGAGAGCTAGTGCGTCTTCAAGCAGAGGTATTCTTCCAGCAGGAATCTAGTCTTTCTAGAGCCCATGAATGGTACTTGTGGGACTCTAGATTCCCCTTGATATATTGGACATCTACTGGGGCTTCCAAAAAGAGAGGAGTAGGTATTCTGTTTGCTAGGACCCTGCCCCTAGAGGTCAAGACAGTGGTTCGAGACCCTCGGGGCCACTATATTTTGGTAGTGGAAGCTCTTCAGGGTTGCACCTATACTTTTGTTAATCTTTATGCACTGAATGAGATGCAGGGGGATTTCTTTCATGAGATGATATCTAAGATATTGCAATACAAAGAGGGCTCACTGATTGTTGGGGGTAGTGCTGCCCGATTTGCGATTCAAATCGATTCACCAATTCAATTTGGGTGAATTGCGATCTAATCTACACAGGTGTTTGCTTTATACCATTTTTATTGTAGTTTATCCTAAACCTTATCAACCATGGACCCCTGAAGGTATGTTCTCTGGTTTGTAATAAGGTGATATTAGTAACTGCATTAATATTTGGTACAATATACATAGTCTGCTTCTTGTACATTTTAATCTGCAGTTTTTCTTTTGTTTTTTGCTTGTGTTTACTGTACTGCAGACCCTGTTGGATTTTTTTGTTGTTTGCGATTACAACATGTCAGATTTGAAATGTATCCTGCCAGAGTTGGTGTTAGCCTGCGAACATGAGCTAGGATTTAACAGAGAGGAAAAGTATTTTTTGTTTGTTTATTTTGTTTACACCACAGCACTATAAGAACATAAGAATTGCCGCTGCTGGGTCAGACCAGTGGTCCATCATGCCCAGCAGTCCGCTCCTGCGGTGGCCCCTAGGTCAAGGACCGGTGGCCCCTAGGTCAAGGACCAGCACCCTAACCGAGACCAGCCCTATCCGCGTACGTTCCAGTTCCACAGGAACTCGTCTAACTTTGTCTTGAATCCCTGGAGGGGGTTTTCCCCTAGGACAGCCTCCAGAAGAGCATTCCAGTTTTCCACCACTCTCTAGGTGAAGAAGAACTTCATTACGTTTGTACGGAATCTATCCCCTTTTAACTTTAGAGAGTGCCCTCTCGTTCTCCCTTCCTTGGAGAAGGTGAACAAACTGTCTTTGTCTACTAAGTCTATTGCCTTCATTATCTTGAAGGTTTCAATCATGTCCCCTCTCAGTCTCCTCTTTTTTTTCAAGGGAGAAGAGGCTCAGTTTCTCTAATCTCTCACTGTATGACAACTCCTCCAGCCCCTTAACCATTTTAGTCACTCTTCTCTGGACCCTTTCGAGTAGTACTGTGTCCTTCTTCAAGTATGGTGACCAGTGCTGGACGCAGTATTCCAGGTGAGGGCATAGGGTAGGAGAGGGCAAAGGGGGTGAAAAGTCTATAAAAGGGGTGAAGAGGCTATAAAATAAACACACCAGGATGTTTTTAAAAAACAAACAAACACCCAATTGGGCAGAAAAATCAAATCAAAAATTCAATTCAATAGGCTGAATCGAATTGAAATTTTTCCTGAATGTTTCCTGAATCGGGCAGCACTAGTTGGGGGAGACCTGAATATGACACGCTTTCCATCCTTGGATAATTCTGGTAGTCAGGTGACCTATGCTAGGAGGGATAGGGCTGCACTGTGCCGTTTCCTCCACAATCTTAATCTGGAGGATGGGTGGAGATGGCTGCACCCTAAGGACTGGGATAACACTTATTTTTCATCTGCACACCGCTCCTACTCACATAGATTACATTTTGATGGAGAAAGAATTGCTATACAGGGTGGGCTGAGCCGAATTGAGCCACAGACCTGGTCTGACCATTCACCTGTGTGGGTATATTTGGATGGGGTCTTCCAGAGCACAGGTAGTATCTATTGGAGGCTAAACGATGGCCTCTTAGATGATCCTGTGATCCTGCGTAGGATTCAGACAGTTATTAATGATTATATCTAGTTGAAAGTAGGTGGTGAGGCCTCCCAGGAAGTGATTTGGGAAGGGCTCAAGGCGGTGGTGCGGGGTCATCATATCTGTGGCGATCCACGAGAAGAGACAGAGGGTACAGGAGGTCCTGCGACTTCACCATGTTATTGCAAAGTTAGAAGGAACCTATAAACATCAACCATATGAAGGGGGAGGGAGGAGGGTTTGCATCACAGGGATGCCTGTAAAGCTTTGAAAGCATATGAGCTTCAGCATGTGCAGTTTCAGGCCCAACTTCTTCAGCAGAAATATTTCGACTATAGCAATAAAGCTTCCCATATGGTAGCCCATAGGCTGAACCTTAGGAGATCCCATACCAATGTGTTTTGTATTAAGTGACCCTCTGCGGGAGATGCAGACTGAACGCAAAATACAAGAATGCTTCGTGCAGTTTTACAAGACTTTATATTCTGCCGAGGATGTGGCCTCAGAAGCTCATATAGTGACCTTCCTTGACTCTCTGCAGCTAAACTTTATTACAGCCTTGGATGCTCTGAGGTTGGATAGACCTATTATCCTGATTGAGGCATGTCAGGTTCTCCGGGAGATGAAAGTGTAAAAAACGCCAGGATTGGATGGTCTTATGGTCGAATTGTATAGAGCCTTTCAAGAGTTGATTTTCCCACTGCTTCTGTCCTTGTTTAATTCTTTGGAGGACGGTAGCCAGCTGCCATATTTTATGCGTTTCACAGGGATTATTTTATTGCCTAAAGAGGGGAAGGACCCTGCAGCCTATTCTTCTATCTTCAATCTTGTTGCTAGGATTGCATACTAAGATCTTTGCGGATTGGTTGATGAGTTGGGTACCCCGGCCAATACACCCAGATCAATCCGGCTTTATAGCGGGACGACAGGTGAGTTTATGTTTATTTAAGATTTGATATACCACTCCTGCATTTTACTGACCTAAGCGGTTTACAAAGTATCAAACTAAAATGAAATTAGGTACTTGAGAAAAACTACCCTATCTGTCCCGAAGGCTCACAATCTAGCTAAAGTACCTGATAAACTAAAAATATGTAATTATAACAATATATAATACATTTCCAAGATCAAAATCAAAGAAATAGAAAATAGAAATAATGAAAGAAGATAAAAAATTAAAAATAAAATTAAACAAATTTAAGAGATTGAAAAGTCTCTGAAGCGGCCTGATAGCAAACACAACTCCTGGCACAGCACACTTAACAGATCTGCCACTGGCAGAGCTTGAATGCATCAAAGAAATTAACATTTCTAAAACATATCCACTAAAACTGTTATATGAAATAAATCCAAATCAACACGAATCATTTCAAATTAAAGCAGATTAGTTCCCATTCCATTATTCAGTTTGGGAGAGCCATTTGAAAAAAAAATGTTCTTTTAGATGTCTCTTAAAATTTTGAAATGATTCTTCCTTCCTTACTTCTACTGGTGAATTGTTTCACAATATTGGAACCAAATAGAAGTCTCATTCTCATGCAAGAAAAATCGCATTGCACACTCTGTACTGTAAACGTGCTTTGGTCTATTACATCAATAGGATAAAGCCTTATCGTACTTCTCCACAACTCTTTGTCTCATTTGATCTTAACAAGTTGGGGCTTCCTGTTTCCAAAAGAACAATTTCCAACTGGCTGGTCGCCTATATATCGTTCTGCTATGCTCAGACTGAACTACTACTGGAGAGTCGTGTCACAGCCCACAAAATCCGAGCTATGGAAGATTCTGTAGCTTTCCTTAGATTACTTCTATTGAGGAAATTTGTAAAGCTGCCAACTGTTCCTCAGTTCATACCTTCACTTCTCATTATTGTCTGGAGTCTTTCTCCAGATTGGATGGGCACTTCGGCCAATCCGTATTACAAAATTTATTCTCCTATAGGCCAACTCTCTCACCATCCCATTCTAATTAGCTTGGAGGTCGCACATCAGTGAGAATATGCTGCCTGCTTGTCCTGGGATTAAAGCACAGTTACTTACCGTAACAGGTGTTATCCAGGGACAGCAGGCAGATACTCTCACAACCCTCCCACCTCCCTGGGTTAGCTTCTTAGCTGGTTTATCTTAACTGAAGGGATCGCGCGCCTACATCAGGCGGGAAGGCACTCATGTATGCGCGGTGCGGGCTATCGCAAACTTTCTAAACACTTACAGTGGTGATGCACTTTTGAAGTGGTCCATACCGGGGCTCCGTCTGTGTCGTCACCCATCAGTGAAAATATCTGCCTGCTGTCCCTGGATAACACCTGTTAAGTTAAGTAACTGCTATTTGAACAATTGTTGGACTAGAGGTAAAAAAGGACATGATTTCTGCTTTATATGCCTGCTTTAATTGCGGATCCGAAATCCCCCTGAAATACATGTTACCGTGGGAACTTAGCCTTATTAAAAAAAGTGCATTTCATTCTATTTATTTTGTGGTGTACTGTGTGCAGAGTCTGGCATATTTTAGGGTTTAATATGTGTACAATAGTACTTTTAATTTGTGGGTTTGTATTTGAGAAAGGCATTTGTTTTCTGCATATGTGGCTGAGGCCAGGTGTTCTGATGAGGATAGAAGTTCAGAAACTGGTTGGTGTCATGCCCCAAGTGGGAAGATATTTGTCGGCTCTCCTTCAGCTTTCTTGAACTTGAAACAGCCCCAACTGAAAAATTAGCGATTACTTATGGCATTTCTTACGACACTCGCATATCCAAATTTCTAATCTCGGTTTATATTCGAGTCAACCATTTTGCCTTCTTTTTTGGGGGAAAGGTTACCTCTGTTTATATTCAGATCTGTTATATTCTAGTATTGTACTTGTGTAACTTATGCCTAGTTTTTGTGCCTAGTTTTAGTCCATTGATCATTGTGAACAGTAGTTTTTGGTGTTGATAACTGCTTGAAGTAATGTTGATAGTCAGATGACAGCGGCACTGGGGGAATCCTTGACAAAGCTGTTGCGGATCCAGCCGCTCAGCTCGCAAGTATTAACTGAAGAAATATATACCACAGAAATAAGTAATTTATTGAAAAAAAGATTTATTTAAATGAATTCTTAAGAAGATTTACTACTTAATATATTAAGAAAATGAAAAAAGAAATTCAACTAAGACTAGTGAGGATACAACACGGAAATCTTCCCGCTAAAAATGTTTTTCAGTATGGGTGGTGGAGTGGTGTTTCTGAGGTCTATAGTTGATATAGTTGAAATGATTAAGAGTTTTGATATGAAATATTGAATTGGCTTGAAATAGTTCAACTTAAAGTGGTGGGATTGTTTTGTATATGAGCACTCTAAGTAGAAAAGTAGTCAAAGTCCATTGATCATTGTGAACAGTAGTTTTTGGTGTTAACATATGATATTCTCCTGGTTATGTTCATACTTTATTGTCCACATTAACACTTTAGCTCCGAATGCCACATCAGTGACTGAAGATGATGCACCTGATGAAGTTCAAGGATTTCTTTTTGGCAAACTAAAGTAAGTTATATTTTCACTTATAAATGTTTAAATTTATTGGTTTATTTAAATAACATTTTAGATTTTCTAGAGCAGATGTATATTAGGTAATGCATGATGAGATTTTTATTTTTAATTTTTATTATGGATATTACCAATGATGTGACTTTTTTAAATCATTGTTTTTATCTTTCTGTTATTAAAATGTTCTAATGTGTGCTTATTAGGTGTTTCTTAAGTATTATCTTTCTTTTTTTTGTTGTTCAAATTAAATCTTTATTGATTTTCAATTTTAAAATTCAAGCATAATACTTGTACAGAAAGCAATAATAGTAACATATAGTTAATTATACATCCAATAAAGAAAACATTGATTAACTATTTATGCTCAAGTCCTCTCTCTAGATCCAAGTATTAGAAACAGCAAAAAAAATTATAACAAAAACAAGGAAAAATACAATATATTATAGCAAGATGCTAGAAGCTATAGCACTGAAAGTGAGGTCCCATATTAATCAAATTATAGGGTTCAAGATATTCCTTCATCCAGACGAGACATTGCCACAAAAGTTGTCAATTGAGATGGTTCAAAGAACACATACTTAACAGAGCGGTAACACACAATACATTTACATGGATGTCTCAAATAAAAGGTAGCCCCCAAAGATGTAATCCCAGGTTTCAAAAGAAGAAATTCACGGTGGCGCTTCTGTGTCTCCCATGTAAGATCAGGGAACATCTGTATTTTACAACCAAGAAAAATTTTTTGTCTATTTTTAAAGAAAAGTCTTAACAGCCATGTTTTATCTAACGGAGGCGCAACAGTTATAATCAAAGTTGCTGGTAATGCTAAGTCTTTGTCGGAGGTCTCTAATAGTTCTGAAACATTTACAGTTTGTTGAGCCAAATTTTTTCGCCGCTCTTCACGAGCTTTAACAGGTAAATAATAAACACGTGAAAATGGTGGTAACATTTCCTCCGATACTTCTAAAATTTCTAATAAGTATCTCTTTAGCATATCTCTAGGAGTTACCATCTCAGGCCTAGGAAAATTAATTAACCTTAAATTATTACTATGAGAATTGTTCTCAAGCATTTCAACTTTCCTTCTCAAGTTGGTATTATCTTTAATTAAAGTCCCTTGAAGTTGTTTAGGCATGCAGATTTCCTTTTCAAATTTCTGTATAGATGCATTTGAATTAGTCATTTCCTTTCTTAAATCATTCAGTTTTTTGGTATGTTCTGTAATTTTCCCTTCCAAATATTGAAATTTAGGGGTAATTGACTTTGCAAAGCCAGCAATAAGATCCCATAAGGAATCTAGGGTTACTTCAGCAGGCTTAAGCTAAGAAATTGAAGCTTGTAATATAGTAGAGTGCTCACCATTCTGTGGATGTTCTTCAAGGCATGCCTCCTGGCCATCGCCCCCTTGTAAAGTTGAATTATCCCCAGGTATCTCTCTGTTAAGTATATTTTTGAAGCTGTTTCATGGTGGTCCTATTAAGTTTCAGTTTGCTGATTTTGAGTTTACCTCACTTATTGTATTGCTTACATTTGGCCTTTTTTTTTTTTTTTACTACTGTTATGCTGTTAACAAAATTGTAAGTTTTACATTGAATTGTACTTGCTGTACACCACCTTGGGTGAATCCCCTCAAAAAGGTGGTTAATAAATCTCAATAAATAAATAAAATATATTTTTGATTCTGTGAGATCACGTGTGATCTAAATATAAACTGTAAACTATAGCTCAAGTACTTTATATTCTACCCCTCCCCCTTGTACTAACCTGTGATAGTGGTTATTAGTGGAGGGAGCTACAGTGCTCCCGATGCTCATAGGATGCTCCCGATGCTCATAGGAATTCTGAGCATCGGGAGTAGCGTGGAACATTCAGCTCCATGCGCTAATAACTGCTATCGCAATTTAGTAAAAGGAGGGGATTGTAAGTGGAGGTTTTGTCCTTTTCAGCATTTGATTTTTTTTTTTTTTTTTTTTTAAATTTCATCTGATACAAACACAACAGGAGTAGTAAAAAGTGGGTTTTTACTGTGCCTAATTTACACTAGGAGTCAGCAACCTGTAGCATCCTAGTATTGCAGGTCGCAGAAGTATTATAATATGCATCAAGCTGCCAACCTGCAGCCCAATGTTTCTAGGCTACATGTTTAGAGACCAGCACCCCTCAGCAATAAATTAGTTGAATGCCTCTAAAAATCCCTTAGAGACTTTCCTAGTGGGGAACCCCCTACCTGGAAGTGTCCCCTCCCTTGAATGAAGCTCCCTCAAGGCAGTAACTGAGGCCTCCCAAAGGCCCACTCTTCTCCCAGGCCTATCCTTGTCACTATCCCTGGTATGTAGTGGTCAAGGCAGGAACAATTCCCAATCGTTCTGCCTTCACCAGCACCTTCATCCAAAATGATGCCAGCAACAAGAACAACTGGGGATCGCTCCTGCCTGCACCACTAAATTGGGGTTTTGACCTAAGTTGGATGGGGCAGGGATGCTTGGGGGACCGTTACTGCCTTGTAGGGAGGGGAATGTGCACATTGCAAGCCTCATGGTGGGGAAGAAGATTAAGAAGAGGATAAGCACTGTATAAACACTAAAGCAAGCATAGTCCCTTTTTAAGGACACAATCACCGAGGCGCAAAATCTATATATACATAGGAAAAAAATTAACAAACAATTCAAACTTCTATTAAAAGAAAAGAGAAAAAAACATTACACCAACCTAATAGGCACGGAAACCCAAGACACCAAAAAAACTATTCTAAATATTAAAAGATCTAACTAACACCATACCCTATTTGACCACTAACAATAACTCCTCCCCTTCAGCCTCCCTCCTAGCTGAACACTTCAAGAATAAAATTACAAACACTAGAGCTACTCTCATTAGTAACCCAACCCACCTACTCGAAGTCACAATACTCCCCACAGAAAATGAATCTTGTGCTGCAGACAGATCTTGGTCCCAATTCCCTAAGATACATTGGACCGAATTCAACAAACTCTACAATAAGTACAGCCACGCATCATGTGAACTCAACCACTGCCCGCCATATCTCCTGTCATCAGCGAGCACTAAGTTCCGCACCTTACTCCTACACTGGATACAAACCATGCTCACAGATGGCATTTTCCCGAATGACCTCGGCGAAATCATCATCACCCCAATCTTAAAAGACCCAAAAGGACCAACAGACCTCTCGTCCAACTACAGACCAATAGCCTCAATTCCTCTATATATCAAACTAACAGAAGGATTAGTAGCCAAATTCCTCACCAACTATCTTGAGGACCATAACTTACGCAATCCAGCTTCAGAACTAACTTCAGCACAGAGACACTACTAGGCTCCCTTATCGACACAGCAAGACAACACCTCAGCATTGGAAAAAAAATGCTGCTCATATAGTTGGACCTGACGGCGGCATTTGACCTGGTAGATCATAACATCCTACTGCAAATCTTGGACTCAATAGGCATCTCAGATAAAGTATACTCATGGTTTGAAGGTTTCTTAAAATCCAGAACATACAAAGTAAAATCAGACAAAAAAAAATCCAAACCTTGGTCCAACCCCTGCGGCGTTCCACAAGGGTCCCCAGTGTTCCCGCTAAGCTGCGCTGGGGTGCGCTGGCGCACAAAATATTACCTCGCAGCGCACAAGTTTCTCGTCACAGCGCACACAGTGTAGAGCACAGTTCTTCAACCGCCGGTCCGCAAACAAAATCTTGCCGGTCCGCGAAGGATTCGGTCCCCGCCGCAACGAAAGGCCGGCGTCAGCTGACTTGCAACTTCCTGTTGCAGTCGCTGTGCCGGGTCTCCTGCCTTCGCCGGGACTCCTGCCTTCCACCGCGTTTGCCTCCTGCCTTGTCTCCGCACCTCCAGACCAGCAGCGGCAGCTCTGTATGCTTTTAACTTCGGCACAGAGCTGCCCCTAATCAATAGTTTAGCGCGGTTTCATAAGGCAGCCTCGGGGCCTTTGCTAGGCCGGCCCACATCGCATCATCGAAGCGGGCCGGCTATCAAAGGCCCCGAGGCTGCCTCATGAAACCGCGCTAAACTATTGATTAGGGGCAGCTCTGTGCCGAAGTTAAAAGCATACAGAGCTGCCGCTGCTGGTCTGAACTCTTGGGCCGCTGAAGGAGGGCAAAAAGCAGCTGTCCTGGAGGTTTCCCTTCCTCTCGCCTTTACAGGTTCCTTTTTTCCACCTTTTTTTTTTTCCTTCAAACGGCAACGGGCCCTAGCATCGACATCAATCAAGTAAGTTCCACTGTCAATCAAGCGGTTCTGCTCGGCCAAAGCTTCCCCTGTGACATGAGCCACCCTCAGGGGAAAGAAAGTGACCCACAAAGGTGAGGGGAAGGGGGGCAGATGATGGAAGTTGGGGGGGGGGGAGAGAGAGAGAGAGAGAGAAGGGGCAGATGATGGAATGGAGGAGATGAGAGAGAGAGAGAAGGGGACAGATGATGGAAGTGAGAAGAAGGGAGAGAGAGCAGAAGGCAGATGGATGTCAGTTGAGAAGGGAGAGCAGATGCTGAATGGAAGTGGGGAAAGAACACATACTGGATGGAAGGAGGAGATAAATAAAGGGGGAAGAAAATAGTAAGATAATGGAGGGGTGAGGGAAAGGGGTGACAAGCTGTGTGTAGACACAGTGAAAAGAGGGAAACGGGACTAAATAGTAAGAAAGAATTTAATTTAGATGGAGGCAGAAAATAGAGAAGGAAGACCAGAGAAGAAAAGGGAAGAGAGAGCAGAGAATGATCAGATCTGAGTGGAGGAAATGAGAAGAGAGATATGCTAAAAACCACAGGGGGGAGGGAAGGATAGAGATGCCAGACCATGAGGGGAACAGAAGGAAGATGATGGATGCTAGACCAAATTGGGGGGTGGGGGGGGGCAGGAGGAGAGATGGCAGGGAAAGACAGACAGTGAATGGAAGGGGCAGATGCTGGACTGAAGAGACAGAGAAGGTTATCATGCTGCTGTACCGGGCCATGGTACGCCCTCACCTGGAGTACTGCGTCCAGCACTGGTACTTTAAGAAGGACACGGTACTACTCGAAAGGATCCAGAGAAGAGCAACTAAAATGGTTAAGGGGCTGGAGGAGTTGCCGTACAGCGAAAGATTAGAGAAACTGGGCCTCTTCTCCCTTGAGCAGAGGAGATTGAGAGGGGACATGATAGAAACATTCAAGGTACTGAAGGGAATAGACTTAGTAGCTAAGGCAGGGAGAACGAGAGGGCACTCTCTAAAGTTGAAAGGGGATAGATTCCATACAAACGTAAGGAAGTTCTGTGGTAGAAAGCAACATATTTATTTGGCTCATAACTTGCTGGCGCCCGATATTTTTAGCTCACAGTGAAAAAAGTTTGCTCACAACACCCGCCCGCTTAGAGGGAACACTGGTCCCCACTGTCCCCTACTCTCTTCAACCTATATACGGCCTCTCTTGGCATTTACCTGAACAAACAAGGCCTATCCTCTTATAGCTATGCTGATGACATCACCATCCTCATTCCTTTCGACCAACCAATGCTCTTAATGTCAGACACACTACACCGAGCTCTAGCTACAGTTACGACTTGGATGGAAGACCACAAACTGAAACTCAACCCAGACAAAACTAAATTCATCCTCCTAGAAAATAACAAAATCCCAACCATAACCAACTTAGAAATCAACTCTATCAACTACCCTTTGCAAACCACCCTAAAACTTCTAGGTATGACCATTGACAGAGGCTGCACCATGCAACCACAAATTAACAAAACAATACAGAAATCTTTTGCAGTTATGAGAAACCTTAGACAAGTACGAAAATTCTTCGAAAAAACACAATTTCAGCTCCTAGTACAATCTCTAATCCTAAATATCCTAGACTATTGCAACATCCTCTACCTCCCCTGCCCTGCAATAATGATTAAACAACTACAGACAATTCAGAATACAGCTCTGAGACTCGTCTATTCATTGAAAAAACATGATCACATTACTGAGGTATTCATCAATTCTCATTGGCTTCCAATCCAGGAAAGAATACAATTTAAATTCTACTGTATACTAACTATAAATGGAGACAGCCCAACCTACCTAAACGACCGCCTCATCCAAACCACTTCTACCAGGCATAGAAAAACGCACACCCCATTCACTTACCCCCCAATCAAAGAAGTAAAACGGAAAAAACTATACAACGGACTACTGGCCACTCAGGCAGCGAAGATAGACAACCAAGTCTCCAACCTGTTGACAACAACCCCAGACTACAAGATGTTCAGAAAGGAAATACAAACTATACTCTTCAAGAAATCCCTTAATAAAGCTTAATACCATGATAAAGCTTAATCCCCCTCTTACCATTCCCTCCCTAACCCCAGATCCTACTTTTCCCTCTCTTGGAAACCTTCTCTGATCTAACGTTGTAACCCTTCTTCCATAACTCTTTTTGTAATCCGCTTTGAACCGAAAGGTAATGGTGGAATAGAAATCTGTAATGTAACATAAGAATTGCCGCTGCTGGGTCAGACCAGTGATCCATTGTACCCAGCAATCCGCTCATGCGGCAGCCTTTAGGTTAAAGACCAGTGCCCTAACTGAGACTAGCCTTACCTGCGTTTGTTCCGGTTCAGCAGGAACTTGTCTAACTTTGTCTTGAATCCCTAGAGGGTGTTTTCCCCTGTAACAGCCTCCGGAAGAGCATTCCAGTTTTCCACCACTCTCTGGGTGAAGAAGAACTTCCTTACGTTTGTATGGAATCTATCCCCTTTTAACTTGCCCTCTTGTTCTCTCTACCTTGGAGAGGGTAAACAACCTGTCTTTATCTACTAAGTCTATTCCCTTCATTATCATGTCCCCTCTCAGTCTCCTCTTTTCAAGGGAGAAGAGGCCTAGCTTCTCTAATCTCTCACTGTACGCCAACTCCTCCATCCACTTAACCATTTTAGTCGCTCTTCTCTGGACCCTTTCGAATAGTACCGTGTCCTCCTTCATGTATGACGACCAGTGCTGGACGCAGTATTCCAGGTGACTGCGTACCAAGACCCGGTACATCAGCATGATAACCTTCTCTGATCAGTTCATGATCCCCTTCTTAATCATTCCTAGCATTCTGTTCGCCCTTTTTGCCACCGTCACACATTGTGCGGACGGCTTCATCGACCTGTCGACCAATACTCCCAAGTCTCTTTCCTGGGGGTCTCTTCAAGTACTGCACCGGACATCCTGTATTCGTGTATAAGATTTTTGTTACCGACATGCATCACCTTACACTTATCCACGTTAAACCTCATTTGCCATGTCGCGTGTTTATGTCATGTTGCAGGAAGGAGCGCTTAGTCACCTGCACAACCAAGCGGCCCACCAGAGGAGCCAATGCCATGAGCAGACTGTCAGGAACAGGTTGCCAAGAAAATGAGAAAGACGGAGCACTCACTCTAAACATAAAAGAAGAGGAGGTAGAAAGATCTGGCTGTGGGTTCAAAATGAGCTCATACAGAGAAACTTGAAAAGAGATGCAGTAAGGTAGCAGACTGAAAGAACTGCAGAACCTTGGGATTGTCCCCAGGGTGGAAAACCAGAGAAAGACCCACAGATTAGGCATGCTGGTGAATGTTCTCAGCCATGGGAAAGGCATCTTCAGAAAACAAGGGGTCACGTTTCAAGTTTATTATGTCTTGATACTGTTTTTACTTTCCAAAGTGGTTTACAACTTTACTGTGCTAAAAATAATTAATTAAAAATTGGGGGAATGGATAAACAAAACTAAAAATAATTACTGAGACAAAAATGAAACGGAGGGAAAAAGGGTAAGGATACAATCTTAAAATAAAAAGGAAAGGTACAGGAAAAAAACATCAGGGAAAGGAGTTGACAGGAGCAAGCACAAAGAGCAGGCTCTGCTAATAGGACATGCTCAGAAAGGCAAAGCCGCAAAGAGACAAGGTGCAGGAGGACTGCAAAGTGGAAGCATGGCTGTTCTGACAGACAGGGCACAAAAATGACAGAAAATCTGAGAGGGCATCCTGACCATGGAGCATGTGGTCGCCCTCAGATGACTGAAACCTGCAGTTCCCAGGCTGCGGGGTGTTCCTTCACATGGATATGGCAGTGCTGCTGAGCTCCAAAAACAGAGCAGGCTCCCCCAACGGGCTAGCCGCCCTGTTTGTTGACTGCTTAGACAGAGGAAAGGCTTTGCACTCCTGACTATCCAGTGCTGTACATTCTACATGCAATAGACAGTCCCTATTCAGAAGACCTTACAATCTAATTATGACACACACACAGAGGGGGGCTAAAAAGGTGATAGGGCACTCTTAAAGGAATGATAAATATGTTGATTGGGTTAGTATTTAAACACAGCTTCAAATAAGTGGGCTTTTAGTTTGGCTAACAAGCTGTTTTAGGGCACTAACTCACATTATTTGGCACCTAACAATATTAAACAACTGCAACGCTGGTTGCAATGCCCTGGTTTTACACAGTAATGAGATAATAAAACATTTAAAGAAGCTAGCTATAAAATAAATTACATAATATAAGAACATAAGAACATAAGAATTGCTGCTGCTGGGTCAGATGAGTGGACCATCGTGCCCAGCAGTCTGCTCCCACGGCGGCCCTTAGGTCAAAGACCAGTACCCTAACTGAGTGTAGTCTTACCTGCGTATGTTCTGGTTCAGCAGGAACTTGTTTAACTTTGTCTTGAATCCCTGGAGGATGTTTTCCCCTATAACAGCCTCCGGAAGAGCGTTCCAGTTTTCCACCACTCTCTGTGTGAAGAAGAACTTCATTACGTTTGTACGGAATCTATCCCCTTTTAACTTGAGAGTGCCCTCTCGTTTTCCCTTCCTTGGAGAAGGTTAACAAACTGTCTTTGTATACTAAATCTATTCCTTTCATTATCTTGAATGTTTCGATCATGTCCCCTCTGTCTCCTCTTTTCAAGGGAGAAGAGGCCCAGTTTCTCTAATCTCTCACTGTATGGCAACTCCTCCAACCCCTTAACCATTTTAGTCACTCTTCTCTGGACCCTTTTGAGTAGTACTGTGTCCTTCATGTACAGTGACCAGTGCTGTAAGCAGTATTCCAGGTGGGGACCTACTATGGCCCGGTACAGCAGCATGGTAACTTTCTCCGATCTGTTCATGATCTCCTTCTTAATCATTCCTATCATTCTGTTCACCCTTTTCGCCACTGCCGTGCATTGCGCGGACGGCTTCATCGACTTGTCAACCAGTACTCCTAAGTCCCTTTCCTTGGGGGTCTCTCCGAGTACTGCACCGGACATCCTGTATTTGTGTATAAGATTTTTGTTACTGACATGTATCACCTTACACCTTATAGAGACTCTACCTTATTGTTTGATTCCGGCGTGTTTTCTCCGGTAGACTCAATTCCCTCTTTGATGTATAGGGCAATACCCCCACCTTTTTGACCAACTCTGTCTCTGTGGTATAGCTTGTATCCCGGTAGCACAGTGTCCCAGACATTTTCCTCGTTCCACCATGTTTCCGTGATGCCGATAATATCATGGTTATTTTTTTGTGCTATAGCTTCCAATTCCCCCATCTTATTCCTTAGGCTCCTCCAGTAAAACAGCTGTTCCCTTCATAGAATCTTAACTTGGTTTTGTTTGGCCTCATTGAGGCTCTACTTGAGCCTTTGAAAGACATTTCTCTGGACATGATGCTATAGGCAATTTTTCTGGTTGCCTTTACCTTAACAAGATGTGTATCGGAACTCCAGGCTCTATCTTGTAGAGAGCCTTTTTTGAGGATCTTGGAGAGAGGATTTCTCTCAGCACGGTTCCTTCGTTTCTACCGAAGGTGGTGTTGACTTTCCATGTTAATCAGGAAGTGTGAGACTATGGGTTCTATGACGCAGGACAGCATATTGTGGAAATTGGATGTCTGCAGAGTTCTTCTACATTATCTGGAGGTCACTAATGAGTTTCGCCTCTCTGACCATCTTTTTTGGGTTGACTCATTCTTCTAAATGGGGCGCTGCTGCTTCCAAGGCAACTATTTCTAGGTGGATATGTAAGGCCATTTCGTCAGCTTCCATTTTTTCCAGTAAACTGTTTCCTGTGTCATTTAAGGAGCATTCTACTGGAAGCATGGGCCAAAGCTAAAGCGATCTCCTTTGAGGAGATCTGTAGGGCAGCTACTTGGTCCACTCTGCACACATTTGCCATATTCTATAGAGTACATGTAGCGGCAAGACAGGGCTCTGCCTTTGGGTCCTCGGTCTTGAGGATCGGTGCAGTCAGCCCACCCTAGTATTTTGGAATTGTGTTTATATGTTCCACTTGTCTGGAATGTCTCGCATATTGCACTGGAAAAAGATATTATGTACTTACCCTGGTAAGTTCTTTTCCAGTGAGACATTCTAGACTCCTGCCCTGTGCTAGCTGTGCCTGCCTACTGTCTCAGTCTGTTTATGCTTCTCCAGGTTGCTTCTTGGATGTCAGTCAGCCCTTGGGCTTAGAAGAATCTGTATTTATGTTTCTGTTTTGTGCAGGGGTTGTTTCTGAGCTCCTTTGCTGCATTTGTTGGCTGTTTGCAGTTAATGTTCTTGTATTCATCTTGAACAGAACTGTTTGTTTATGGACTTTATTGGCATGGATGTGTCTACTTCCCGTTTTGTGAAGTGTCTCTTGGTGTTTGGGTGTTAACTGAAGGTGAAGCCAGAGAGCACAGTGAAGTAGAGCAGAGTCACAGAAGAAAATCCAGAGTCTATTCCTTCTGCATATGACACGTGGCCATTGGGATACAACCCACTTGTCTAGAAAGTCTCACCTATCCACTGGAAAAGAACTTACCAGGGTAAGTACATAATCTCTTGTTGTTGTTGTTGTTAGCTGCCCCCCCAAATCCTATTATAAAATTTGAAAACTGCAGTAAAACTACTAGCTCCCTATTTTTAGGCAGATAATCTTGCATAACTGATAAAGATTGCCAGATCTGTATGAAAATGAGTGTAGAAAATGGACTTGACTGCTTTTAAGGTTCAGAGAAAAAAAAAAAAGGGAAAAAGACTGCACACCTATGCTTGTTCAGTTTTGAGAGGGAACATCTTCTGCCTAGGGTTTTTATTTTTGGTCTTCCACTTCAGGTGATTGAGGACAGCAGCGTGCACGATTTTAAGGCAAAATGGGATCGTCACGTGGGTTCTCTTCACAGAGAAAGGTAGGGGTGGGTCATTAAGGTGGGCAGACTAGATGGGCTGTGGCCCTTATCTGCCGTCTATTTCTATGTTTCTATGTTTCTAAAGTACAATTTGCTGAGAATGTATGGTAGAACTTCTGCTGCTGAAGACTGATCTTAATGATTTGCCCTAATATAGCTTTAGAATTTTTATCTAGGATTTATCAGATTTTTCTGAAACTTTATTTTAACTTTTGGCATACACAAACATAGTAAATATAGAAGTACATGAAAATAGAATGTAATATAAGCAACTCTTATCTACAATCTTAAGAACTAAGGGCATATCCTTAAATAGCACCCTCTGTATCTTCTAACCCACATGTGCCAAACACAAGGACTGTGGTCCGAATCCAGCCTGCCTGGCCTTTTTATGTGGTCCGTGGCATTGCTGCCGAAGTTCCCCTTCTCAGAGCCCAGTGTGTCCTCCCTCCTGCGCCGGTCCGACGTCACCATCATGCCGGAAAGTCTGCTGGCTTCGGCAGCGATTTGGCAATGTTGTTTGTGGCTCCCCTCCTGCCTTCTGTCCGCCGTGGCCCACCCTGGCGGAAAGAGGAAGTTGCGTGTCATTGGTGACAGACCGCGGCATGCGAAAAGCAGTAGGAGGAGCCATGTACAACTCTCCCGAATTTCTGAGGCTGGAAGATTCCTCAGCTTGACGGCAGCCTCGGACCGGCACCTGAGGGAAAGACACGCCAGGCTGTGAGGAGAGCGAGATGAAGGGAGAGAGGTTGGACCTGGGGTAGTGTGGAGGAAGAGAACATAAGAAGTGCCATCTCCGGAACAGACCCTAGGTCCATCAAGTCCGGCAATCCGCACACGCGGAGGCCCCACCAGGTGTACCCTGGCATAGTATGAGTCCCCATATCACTCTAAGCTTCTCATAAGAGATGCGCATCTAGCTTACCCTTACCTATGTCACCTTAAGCCACTCATAAGGAGGTGTACATCTAACTTACCCTTAAACCCTAGAACGGTGAATTCCGCAATTACTTCTTGGAGAGCATTCCAGGTTTCCACCACTAGTTGCGTGAAGCAGAACTTCCTGATATTTGTCCTGAACCTATCCCCCCTTAGCTTTAGTCCATGTCCTCTTGTCCTTGTCACATTGGACATTGTAAATAGTTTTTTATCCTGCTCTATTAGGTCGAATCCTTTCAGTATTTTGAAAGTCTCGATCATATCCCCTCGCAGTCTCCTCTTCTCAAGGGAGAACAATCCCAGTCTCTTAAGTCGTTCCTCATATTCCAAGTTCTCCATGCCCTTTATTAGCTTAGATGCTCGTCTCTGCACCCTCTCGAGTACTTTTAAATCCTTCTTTAGGTAAGGAGACCAATGTTGGACGCAGTATTCCAAGTGTGGTCTGACCATCGCTCTATAAAGCGGTAGTATTACTTTCTCCGATCTACTTGCGATTCCCTTCTTTTTCATGCCTAGCATTCTATTCGCTTTTTTCGCTGCCGCACGCATTGTGCCGAAGGCTTCAGGGTCCTATCGATTAATACGCCCAGGTCCCTTTCCTGTTCGGTTTTTCCCAGAGTTGCACCTGACATACTGTACTTGTGTTCCTTATTTTTTCTTCCTAAGTGCATGACTTTGCATTTATCCACATAAAACTTCATCTGCCATTTATCTGCCCAATTTTCCAATCGGCACAAGTAGCTCTGGAGTTCCTCGCTGTCCTTCTGCGATTTGATTGCCCGGCATAGCTTTGTGTCATCTGCAAACTTGATGATCTCACTGGATGTTCCATCCTCCAGGCCATTTATGAAGATGTTAAATAAGATGGGCCCAAGTACCGAGCCCTGGGGCATACCGTTAGTCAGTCTCCTAGTCTGAGAATTTCCCATTTATGCCCACTCTCTGCCTTCTGTTCTCCAGCCATTTGCTTATCCATCTTAGTATGTCTCCTTCTATTCCATGGCCTTGCAGTTTCCAGAGGAGTCTTACATGTGGAACCTTGTCGAACGCTTTCTGGAAATCCAAGTATACAATATCCACCGGTTCTCCGCTATCAATTTGTCTGTTTACTGTCTCAAAAAATTGGAGTAGGTTCGTCAAACATGACTTCCCCTTCCTGAATCCATGCTGGCTGGCTCTCATCTGGTCGTGTGTGTCTAAGTGCCGGGTTATGCTATCCTTGATCAGCGCCTCAACCATCTTCCCAGGGACCGATGTGAGACTCACAGGTCTATAGTTGCCCGGTACTCCTCTTGATCCTTTTTTAAATATCGGTGTGACGTTCGCTATCTTCCAGTCATCCGGTATCTGTCCTGTTTTGATTGACAGGTTGGCAAGTTTTTGCAATAGTTCACCGATTTCCACTTTTAGCTCTTTCAAGACTCTCGGATGAATTCCATCCAGTCCAGGAGATTTGTTACTTGAGTTTGTCGATCTGGCGGTAAATCTGGTCCAAGTCCACTTCTACTGTGGTAAGGCTGTCCTCTGTTGCTCCTTTGAACACTTTCACTGCATCTGGAATTGTTGCAATGTCTTCCTTTGTAAAGACAGATGCAAAGAAGGAATTTAGTCTGTCTGCGATTTGTTTGTCATCCTTGATGTACCCTTTCCTTCCCTGGTCGTCCAGCGGTCCCACCGCCTCTTTTGCGGGTTTTCTCCCTTTCACGTATCTGAAGAAGAGCTTGAAGTTTTTGGCCTCCTGCGCTATTTTCTCCTCATAGTCCTTTTTGGCATCCCTTACCGCCCTGTGACACTTCTTCTGATCATCCTTGTGTTTGTTCCAAGTTTCGGTTGTTTTCATGCGTTTCCATGCTTTGAAGCAGTTCTTCTTTTCTTTTACGGCTTCCTTAACCTCTTTAGTAAGCCACGCCGGCTCTCTTTTGCCATTTGTTTTCTTTGCTTTTGACATCCGCGGAATGTAGAGGCTTTGTGCTTCCATGATAGCAATTTTCAGAAGGGACCATGCCTGTTCTACTGTTTTGACTTTGCCCATTTTTTCTTGATCCGTTGTTTCACCATGGTTCTCATGCTATCGTATCTCCCCCTTTTAAAGTTTAAAGTCGTGGTTGAGGTTTTAGTGCCTCTCCCCTTCCCGACATCGAGTTTGAAGTTGATCCTGTTGTGATCGCTCGTCCCCAGCGGGACTGTGACTTCTACGTCTTGCTTTGGACATCCGCAGAATGTAGAGGCTTTGTGCTTCCGTGATAGTATTTTTCTTCCATCTCATTGTTCAGCATCAAGTGGAAGAAAGAACAACCACAGAAAAGATGATAAGGAGCAAAATGTTGGACCAAGAGGAGAGAGGAGGCGAGATAAAAGGAAATAGGAGGCTGGGAAAGGAGTGAGATGGGAAATGGGAGAGCTATAGAATAAGAGAAGATAGAAAATTGATAGGTAGCTGAAAATTTAAGGAGAAGGATGAGAAAGAGGGCGAGATTTGAGTGGACAGAGGCAGAAAAGAAAAAAGGAGAAAAGTTGAAAGGGAAAAATCAATATGTTGGAGACAGGGACTGGAACAAGAGAGAAGAGGAGAAAAAAATGGACAGCAAACACTGGAAAGAGAATTAGAAGTTATACAAAATCAGAAAGAGAAACTGGGACTAAAAGCAAAATGACCAGACAACAAAAGGTAGAAAAAATAATTTTATTTTCTATTTTTTGATTACAATATGTCAAATTTGAAATGTGTAGCCTGCAAGAGCTGGTGAGACAGCAAGTGTGAACTGGGACCTAAAGAGAGGAAAAGTCTTTTTTTTATTTATTTTGTAGCCGGCGTGGGATTGGAGAGGTTGTATCCCTATAGTTCTACTAAGACTAACCCCCCTCCTTTGCTGGCACGCAACGTGGGTTTTGCCGCCAGCGACAATCGATCCGATGCTCACAGAAGTCCTTTGAGCATCGGAGCCGCCACCAACACTGGGGTCCACGCTGTGTGTCAGCAGTGGAGGGGGGAGGGGTAAGTATCTTAATAAAAAAAATCTGGCTCACGACTTAGCCTGTGTGTTAGATTTTGGCCCCTTATGTGATTTGAGTTTGACACCCCTGTTCTAACCCATAAAAGAATTGAAACCTGTTCCATATCTGGTCATACTTGTACTTTTCCTTTTTTTTAATAGAAACACAATTTTTCTAGGTTAGCAGTATCTTGGGACAATCTGCAACTATCTCTGATTTATGGAATGGTTTTCCAAGAAGTTGTGATCAAAGCATGCAGTAAGAAGAAGGTGCAAAACCAATGCTCAACATGAAGGCAGATAAAGACTATATGGTCTATCTATCCATGCCATCTACTATCCATTTCTCTCCTTTAGAGGCATTAAAAGATGGAGTAATAGACAAACAAGCAGACTTTTATGCAATTAAACAATACAGCTGCATTCATAGTGCTGTATAAATAAGTGGATCAGGAAGAGAGAGCGATACTCCATATTCTAGGTACAGTAGAGCCTGGTTTGAGCAGCATTAATATTTGTGTGCTTCTTTCAACTAGATAGCTGCAGTCACAGTTTTACAGCAAACAGTAATGATGATGCATGGTTTTCCTGCACTGCACTGCAAATAATACGTAGCAATCAAGGAAATATTAGAGGCATTGCTCTTCCAAAGTATTCATAACCCAATGGGATTACACATACTCTTGTCTGTGCCTGATAATGTCCCAGCAGTATGATTAACTTGCAAAACCAGGCTGTCTTACATTAGCACTTAATTAACATACTTAGAAAATGCCTTACATTTTACAATCATTTATAATATACTGTATTTTGATCGACCGTATGGGTAAAGCACAGCTCAGGACTCCTCAACAGTCACTTGATTTCCTATTCTCCTTAATTGTATTTTTGCAATAATAAATCAGCTAATCATCTGCTGATAAGCAACAAACTTAAATACGAACACACAAAAATTTTCCAGCATCAATCAGCCTAGTCAGCGTGAAACCTAAGTTGCCTTTTATGTTAAGTGAGCTTTTCAAACTTATTCATGTGTGTAGATGAGTTTGTTGCTCTTCTCTGGGCTAAAAGAAGACAGAGCAATAGAGTTCAGAGCAAGATCTTTATTACACCAAATATTTTTGTATTTTATGAATAAATTATTCATCATCTAGTGTTATTGCTTTGGCCTGTGAACTGCACAAAGAAGGAGAAACATTCCTGGCTGTAGAAGTCCTGCTTAAAAAGCTTTATAAAGCATTCACATCAGGTGCATAGCCAGAGGTGGAGGTGGGTGCACACCTGATAGCCAGCATAGGAGGTAAGCTCAACAGCCCTGCATCTCTCTCTCTCTTTCTCTTTCTCTCTCTTTCAAGAGGAAGCCAAACCCAGATCACCCCTCCTTCCCGCCGTATCTCACCCCTCTCTTGACAGTTTCCTATTTCCACCTGGTTAGAATCCTGTTCCATATCTGGACATACTTGTATTTTCCCTTTTTTTTTAATAGAAATATAATTTTTCTTGGTTAGCAGTATCTTTGGACTGTCTGCACCCATCTCTGATTTAAGAAATGGATTTCTAAGAAGTTGTGATCACAAATCATGCAGTAAGAAGAAGCTGCAAAACCAATGCGCAAAATAGAAACATGAAGGCAGATAAAGACTATATGGTTTATCTAGTGTATCTATCCATGCCATCTACTATCCATTCCTCCTGAAGCATG
The DNA here is from genome assembly GCF_902459505.1 of Geotrypetes seraphini. Taxonomy (NCBI): domain Eukaryota; kingdom Metazoa; phylum Chordata; class Amphibia; order Gymnophiona; family Dermophiidae; genus Geotrypetes; species Geotrypetes seraphini. The sequence continues at coordinate 134,332,803 of NC_047089.1, forward strand.
CCATCTACTATCCATGCTCCTGAAGCATGAAGGCAAGTTGTCATTCTTCCAGCAGACATAGAAGCCCAGTGTGGGAGGTATATGAATAGGATAAATAAAATGAACATGGTACCCACAGATAACCGTGAAATGGGGCAGAGCCTGTAGGGATAGGAATAAACTGATTTCAAGAAAGCCTGGGATAGTCACATGGGATCTCTGAGAGATAATGGTTACTGCAGATGGGCAGACTGGATGGGCCATTTGGCCTTTATCTGCCATCATGTTTCTATGTTACCATGTCATTCTCTAGTTAGGTGACTTATCCAGAATCACAAGGAGCTGAAGTGAGAATCAATACCCAGTTCGCCTGCTTATTAGGCCTCTCCTAACCATTTGACTTCAGAGGGGCTCAAAAGAAGCTTGGACTTATGCCCCCCCCAAAAAAATCCATAGAAACTATTAGCTAGGTAGACTGGGAATGCAATGCTAGTGATTGTTTTTCTAACTCTTTTGTTCTTTGTTAGATAACATTAAAACTTTCCTGCTGATATCACCAAAGGAGTCATAATATCTACTCCTATTGAAGGGAATTGACTTATTAGAGAAAGAGAGATTGTTCATCCTTTCCAAGGTGAAGAGAACGAGAGGGCACTCGCTAAAGTTAGAAGGGAAAAGATTCTGTACAAACGTATGGAAGTTCTTCTTCACCCAGAGAGTGGTAGAAAACTGGAACGCTCTTCCGAAGACTTTTATAGGGGAAAGCACACTTCAGGGATTCAAGACAAGGTTGGATAAGTTCCTACTGGAACAGAACATATGCAAGTAAGGCTAGACTCAAATAGGACACTGGTCTTTGACCTAAGGGCCACCCCATGAGCGGACTGCTGAGCACTGGTCTGACCCAGCAGCGGCAAATCTTATGTTCTGGGCATTGCACTCCTGAAAGGGCACACCTAACCCCTTTAGGTGTGCCCCCTTATGTTACCCCTTTGAGAGGTCTTTCAGGACCAAGCAGGAGATTGTTTGGGAGGTGGGGGGGGGGAGGAATCAGGATGAGATAGTGTGAGTGTCTGAGATATGTGGGAGTTAGGATTTTTTCTCCCTAATGGGTAGTGGGGAGATTTGGGTCTTAGGGCTAGATTCACTAACCTTACCGCTCCATGGGTGAACCGATCCATGGCTGGGTGACTGATTCACGACAAGTCTGTATGCAAATTGATTCGATCGGAGGCACGCCCCCACAGCAACTGTACGGATCGCTGTAGAGCGATCCAGATGCATGCGCAGACCATCTTCTTTGCCTGTAGATGGTCTGTGCATGCGCTTGCTCTCCTGACTTCCCTTTTGCCACCTGTGACCAGCCTCTCCCGGTTCCTCTGCTTTTCGTCTCTCCCGGCTCTGGTGCCTGAGTTGTGGCAGCAGCACCCGCTGCTCTCCCTCTCTGCTTCTTCGGCTCTTGTGAGGGAGCCCCACCAGCCACCCCTCTGACTTTCCCTGTCTTCCCCACCGGAGCCCTTTCCCGCCGGCTCAGCTGACCAAGTCATGCCAGCAATGCTTGTTCTCCCTGTCCTCCGTTGTCCTTTTTCTGCCAGTTCCGGTGCCCGTAATGCAGCCCCGCTTTAAACCTGCGGGTTAAAACCACAGGCTCACACTGCAGGGAAGGGCAGCAGAGAGCAGGAGAGTCAAACAGTTGGCATTGAAGCAGAGTGAAAAAAAAATTGTATGCTGCCAGCCTGAGCACTCAGCAGTAATCAAAGAGTCGAGTCCTTGAGAGTGCCTCAAGAAAAAACAACACACACTGTACAAGGAGTCGAGTCCTTGAGAGTGCCTCGAGATACATCTGCACAAGGAGCTGAGTCCTTATCAGTGTCTCGACTTCGATCTCCAACTTCCAGCCCTTCCTCTATGCATAAGGCATTGCCTTCTTCGAGGCACAGAGCGAGGACTCCTCGACATTCCTCATCGAGGCTGGATTCAAGATCACTACCTCGTTCTCCAAGGCACAGTTCATCTCCACACCATCTGTTGAGGCATTCATTGAGGCCCAGGTCCTCTTCTTGAGACAGACCTCGTTTCTCGAGGCATAGACAATCCTCGAGGCAACCAGCTTACTTGTCGAGGAAATCTGCTGCAGAACCACACCATTCTCATCAGTCGAGTCCTTCTCCTGTGAGGTTTTCTTCACCAGCTGGTTCTTCCAAATGGAAACATTCTGCTTCTCTGGCTCACTCCAGAAGCGGTCTTTCCTTGGCTTCTTTGCCCATGGATTCAGATCTCAGGTATCAATATTCTACCATGAGAGGTATTTCGAGGGGCTGTCATTCACCTTCACCTCAACAGGGCCACCCCTCTTCTGCTTCGGTGTCTTTTACCAAATTTCTATGCCAAATGAGAAAGATCTTAACATCTGACTCAAAATATAAGGAGTATTTGGAGAAACTGGATATACCTAATCCTCCTAGGGATTCATTAAAATTACCCATGAATGGCATTCTCATTCAGACTTTCAAAAGAAATCTTGATACACCATATTCCGTGCTGCTTTGCCAGCGAAACTGGAATCTCGCTATAAAATGATCCATTATACCATCAATCTCTTCTAGTTGAGTCCTCGTTGAAAAGAACCAATCCGGCTAAGGTCTATGCCACAGTCCCACCTGGCCGAGAGGGAAGAACCATGGACAAGTTTGGCCATAGGCTGTATCAAAATTCAATTATGACAGATTGAATTTTGAATTGTCTTTACATCCTATCTCAAGTATTGGATCAATGCCATGCCCACTTTTTTCAAGTACCTCCCAGAACATCACCTGCCAGAGTTTCAACATATGCATTCCACTCTAGGCCAACTTTGTATGCATATGGTCCAGGCTGCATATGATGCGTTTGAGATGTCCTCCAGGGTCACTGCTTTTTCGGTGGCGATGCACCGACTAGCCTGGCTCCGCACCGTAGATATGGCCCTGAATCTACAAGATCGACTGACCAACATCCCATGCCAGGGCAATGAGTTGTTCGATGACTCTCTTAAGGCAGCTACCAAGCGCTTATTTGAGCATGAGAAGTCATTTGCCTCCATCGTCATGCCATCTTCTTCAGAGGGCAGCACCTTATTCAAAGCCGCCTCCTAAGAAACAACAGCCACAACAGCAGCAACATAAACCTCAGACTCCTTTTTGACCAACTAACCTCATATCGTTTTGAGCATAACCTCAATCGTTCTGTCTCTGTCCTCTCTTTTTCCCATAGGGGGTCGTCTCCATCATTTTTATCAAAGATAGGAGCTCGTTACATCCGACCTCTGGGTCCTCACCATCATCAGGGAAGGTTAATTTCTTCACTTCCTTTATATTCCATCAGATCTTTCCCTAAGAGAGTATCCTTTTAATCCATCCCAGACCACCCTTCTTCAGGAAGCTCAAGCTCTGTTCCATTTCCGTGCCATCTAGGAAGTTCCTTTGGAACAGCAGAGCACGGGGTTTTTCTCCTGTTACTTCCTTGTCCCGAAGAAGATGGGGGATCTGCAACCTGTTCTGGATCTCAGAGCTCTCAACAAATTTCTTGTCAGAGAAAAATTTTGGATGCTGTCTCTAGCATCATTGTTTCCCCTTCTGGATCACAATGATTGGCTATGCTCTCTGGATCTCAAAGATGCTTACACTCACATCCCCATTCATCCAGCCTCTCGCAAGTTTCTCAGATTTTGGGTGAGAAATCATCATTTTCAGTACAGAGTGCTGCCTTTTGGCCTGGCATCAACTCCCAGAGTTTTCACCAAGTGCCTGGTAGTGGTGGCAGCAGCTCTGTACAGCCATGGTCTCCAGGTCTTTCCATACTTGGATGGCTGGCTCATCAAAGAATCAACATCTCAGGGGGTTATTGTAGCGACCCAACGGACTATTTGGTTCCTCCAACATTTGGGGTTCAAAATAAAACTTTCCAAAATCCCAGCTAAACCCTCTCAAACTGTATAGTTCATCGGAGCTGTACTGGACACTGTGCAACTCGGAGCATTCTTCCCTCAACAGCGTCAGGATGCTCTTATTCAACTTTACCTCAAAGTGTCATCTCTTCCTTCACTCTCAGTGAGACACATAATGGTTCTCCTAGGTTACATGGCCTCTACAGTTCACGTGACTCCTTTTGCCAGACTTCACCTCAGAATTCCTCAGTGGACCCTGGCATCTCAGTGGGCGCAAGCTTTTGACCCATTCTCTCAGCACATTACAGTGACTCCTTCGTTAAGAAAGTCTCTCCACTGGTGGATGTTCTCTTCCAGTCTATCCAGAGGTTTACTGTTTCAAACGCCCCCTTATCAGAAGGTCCTCACCACAGATTCCTTGACCTTCACTTGGGGGGACTTGTCTCGATTTTCTTCGTACTCAAGGGCATTGGTCCAGCACAGATCGTCTGAACCACATAAATCTGTTGGAACTCAGAGCGATCTTCAACGCTCTCAAAGCTTTTCAACATCTTCTTCACAATCAAGTAGTCCTTGTTCGTACAGACAATCAAGTCGCCATGTACTATGTCAACAAGCAGGGAGGAATAGGATCTCTCCCTCTTTGCCAAGAAGCTCAAAAGGTTTGGAATTGGGCAACTCTTCACAATGTCATCCTGAAAGCAGTCTACATTCAAGGAGAGAAAAACTGCCTGGCAGACAAATTGAGTTGTCTTCTACAGCCTCACGAATGGACACTCAATTCGTTGCTTCTCCATCACATTTTTTTCTCAGTGGGGAACTCCTCAAATAAATCTCTTTGCGTCTCCCCACAACAATAAACTGCCTCAGTTTTGCTCCAGGATTTACTCTCCTCAACGCCTGGAGGCAGATGCTTTTCTCCTGGAATGCACATGCAAATTTCTGTATACCTTTCCTCCATTCCCTCTAATTCTCAAAACACTGGTCAAACTCTAACACGAACATGCCGCCATGATTCTCATAGCTCCTCGGTAGCCCAGACAACCTTGGTTCTCCCTTCTATTTCAATTCAGCATCAGGGAGCCACTACTTCTACCAGTTTTTCCATCTCTGCTTACACAGAGTCAGCATTCTCTACTTCATCCGAACCTGCAGTCTCTGTACCTGACAGCTTGGTACCTTTCAATTTAACTGCTGATCTACAGTTTTCTCAATCTGTTCAGGACATTTTTGAGGCTTCTAGGAAGCCTACCACTAGACAATGTTACAACCAAAACTGGACAGTTCTGGGTTACCTGTTTCATTTATCTCCATCAGGCCTTAAATCCATATCCATTAGAGTCCATCTCAGTGCAATTGCTGATTTCCATCAGCCACTAGAAGGGAAACCCCTCTCTGCTCATTCTGTGGTTTCCAGATTTATTAAAGGACTTTTCAATGTCAAACTACCTCTCAAACCACCTCCAGTGGTTTGGGATCTCAATGTTGTTCTTGCTCAGTTGATGAAGCCTCCATTTGAACCAATGTCTAAGGCTTTCTCATTGCTCTCATGTCTGCTCGCAGTCAGTGAGCTACAAGCTTTAGTAGTGGACCCACCTTTCACAGTATTCCATCACAACAAGGTGGTCCTCCGTACTCATCCTAAATTCTTACCTAAAGTGTTTTCAGAATTTCATCTCAATCAATCCATTGTACTTCCAGTGTTTTTTCCAAAGCCTCATTCTCACCCTGAAGAAATAGCTCTTCATACTTTGGAATGCAAGTGTGCTTTGGCTTTCTACTTGCAAAGGACTAAGCCACAAAGATCTTCTCCTCAACTTTTTGTCACCTTCGATCCAAACAAGTTGGGACATCCAGTTTCCAAGAGATCAATGTCCAACTGGTTGGCTGCTTGCATCTCTTTCTGCTATGCTCAGGCTGGACTGCATCTAGAGGATCGAGTCACAGCCCATAAAGTTAAAGCCATGGTGACATCTGTAGCTTTCCTTAAATCTACTCCTTTTGAGGAAATCTGTAAAGCTGTCACTTGGTCCTCAGTTCATACTTTCACCTCTCATTATTGTCTGGATTCTTTTTCCATATGGGATGGCCACTTCGGCCAGGCAGTATTACAAAATTTATACTCCTGAATTGCCAACACTCCCACCATCTGGTTAACTTGGAGGACACCCATATTTTGAGAATATGCTGCCTGCTTGTCCTGGGATAAAGCACAGTTACTTACCGTAACAGGTGTTATCCAGGGACAGCAGGCAGATATTCTTACAACCCACCCACCTCCCCTGGTTGGCTTCTTAGCTAGCTATCTGAACTAAAAAGTTCTTCAAGCAAGTCTGCTTGTGAAGCTGTCCGCATCGGGGCTTTGTGGATGACGTCACCCATATGTTGAGAATATCTGCCTGCTGTCTCTGGATAATACCTGTTACGGTGCTTTACAGTATACCTGATTCTTGTTTGAAGTTTCAATAAGAAATAGTGTTTGTTTTTTTGTTTAATTTGATCTTTAACATATAATGCCACTCCCCTTCCTGCCCTGTCTTTCCTGAACAGATTATAGCCTAATATAACTAAATCCCAGTTATAATAACATAGTAACGTAGTAGATAACGACAGATAAAGACCCGGATGGTCCATCCAGTCTGCCCAAACTGATTCAATTTAAATTTTTTAAATTTTTTCTTCTTAGCTATTTCTGGGCAAGAATCCAAACTGCCAAAATCTGTCAAAACTCACTCCATCCCATCTACACTGTCCCAGCCATTGAAGCTCTCCCCAGCCCATCCTCCCCCAAACGGCCATATGCAGACACAGACCGTGCAAGTATGCCCAGTACTGACCTTACTTAAATATATACTATTATTTTGTGATTCTAGATCCTCTGTGTTCATCCCACGCTTCTTTGAACTCTGTCACCATTTTCCTCTCCACCACATCTCTCGGGAGCGCATTCCAGGCATCCACCACTCTCTCCATAAAGTAGAATTTCCTAACATTGCTCTTAAATCTACCACCCCTCAACCTCAAATTATGTCCTCTGGTTTTACCATTTTCCTTTAAGAACATAAGAACATAAGAAGTTGCCTCCGCTGAGGCAGACCATAGGTCCATCCTGCCCAGCGGTCCGCTCCCGCGGCGGCCCATCAGGCCCATCGCCTGAGTAGTGGTCTATACCTATCTATACCCTTCAATCCCTTTTTCTTCTAGGAATCTATCCAAACTTTCTTTGAAACCATTTAATGTTTTCTTGTCTACAACAGCCTCTGGAAGCACGTTCCATGTATCCACCACCCTCTGAGTGAAAAAGAACTTCCTAGCGTTTGTTCTAAACCTGTCCCCTTTCAATTTCTCCGAGTGCCCCCTTGTACTTGTGGTGGTCCTTAATTTGAAAAATCTGTCCCTGTCTACTTTTTCTATGCCCTTCAGGATCTTGAAGGTTTCTATCATGTCTCCTCTAAGTCTCCGCTTTTCCAGTGAGAAAAGTCCCAACTGCTTCAACCTGTCGGTATATGGGAGATTTTCCATTCCCTTTATCAGTTTAGTTGCTCTTCTCTGTACTCCCTCAAGTACTGCCATGTCCTTCTTGAGGTACGGCGACCAGTACTGGACACAGTACTCCAGATGCGGCCGCACCATTGCACGATACAGCGGCATGATGACTTCCTTCGTCCTGGTCGTAATACCCTTCTTAATGATACCCAACATTCTGTTAGCTTTCTTTGAGGCTGTAGCGCACTGCGCCGATGCCTTCAGTGTTGCGTCTACCATCACTCCCAGGTCTCTCTCCAGGTTACTGACCCCTAGCGGTGTTCCCCCCATTCTGTATGTGAACATCGGGTTCTTTTTCCCCACGTGCATGACCTTGCATTTCCCTATGTTGAAGCTCATTTGCCATTTTTCGGCCCACTTTTCCAGCTGCGTTAGATCCTTTTGGAGATTTTCGCAGTCTCCCCTGGTTTGAGCCCTGCTGTATAGTTTGGTGTCATCTGCAAATTTAATAACCTCACACTTGGTTCCCGCCTCTAGGTCGTTTATGTAGATATTGAACAAGAGCGGTCCCAGCACCGACCCCTGCGGAACTCTGCTCGTGACCCCTTTCCAGTCTGAGTAATGGCCCTTTACGCCAACCCTCTGTTCCCTGTTCGCCAGCCAGTTTTTGATCCATCGGTGGATCACCCCTTGTACCCCGTGGTTCCATATCTTCTTAAGCAGCCTTTCGTGTGGTACCTTGTCGAAGGCTTTTTGGAAGTCAAGGTAAATGATGTCTATAGATTCCCCTTTATCCACCTGGCTGTTTACCCCCTCAAAGAAGTGCAATAAGTTTGTGAGGCATGACCTACCCTTGCAGAAGCCATGCTGACTCGGTTTTAGCTGCTCATTGTTTTCGATGTGTTCACAGATGCTGTCCTTAATCAGTGCCTCCATCATCTTTCCTGGGACTGAGGTCAGGCTCACTGGCCTGTAGTTTCCTGGGTCTCCCCTTGAGCCCTTCTTGAAGATGGGCGTGACATTTGCTATTTTCCAGTCCTTCGGGATCTCTCCGGTTTTTAAGGATAGGCTGTATATTTGTCGAAGTGGCTCCGCTATTTCGTTTTTTAGTTCCTTGAGTACCCTTGGGTGAATGCCGTCCGGACCTGGAGATTTGTCGCTCTTTAGTCTGTCTATCTGCTTGAGTACATCTTCTTGGCTTACCTCTAAATTAACCAGTTTTACATCTTGGTCTCCTTTTACGCTCTCTTCAGGTTCTGGGATGTTGGTTATATCTTCCCTCGTGAAAACTGACGTGAAGAACTCATTTAACCTGTCAGCTATTTCTTTCTCTTCCTTTACCACTCCCTTCCTGTCTCCATCATCCAATGGTCCCACTTCTTCTCTTGCCGGTTGCTTCCCCTTGACGTATCTGAAGAACGACTTGAAGTTTGTTGCTTCCTCTGCCAGTCTCTCTTCATATTCTCTTTTTGCTTTTCTAACCGCTCGGTGACACTCCTTGTGGTGTTCTTTGTGCACTTTTTGGTTCTCCTCTGTTTTGTCTTTTTTCCATTTTCTGAACGATGCTTTCTTGTCGCTTATCGCCTTCTTCACTGCATTTGTTATCCACACTTGGTTTTTTGTTCTATTTTTTTTGCACCCTTTCCTGAACTTGGGGATGCACAGGTTTTGCGCTTCGTGCACAGTTCCCTTGAGTAAGGTCCAGGCTTTTTCTACGGAATCCATCTTCCCTATGTTACCTTTGAGTTTTTTTCCCACCATTTCCCTCATGGCATCATAATTTCCTTTTTTGAAATTGAGTGCCGTCGTTGTGGTTCTTTTCCCCTTTGATGATCCAATTTCTAGCCTGCACTGGATCGTGTTGTGATCACTGTTACCTAGCGGGGCTAATACTGTCACCTCCTTTGCTGGCCCCTCTAGTCCGTTGAAGATTAGGTCAAGAGTGGCGTCACCCCGTGTTGGTTCCTTGACCAGTTGCTCCATGAAGCAGTCCCTCATGACCTCTAGGAATTTGGTCTCCCTTGCGCAGTTTGAGTGCCCAATACTCCAGTCTATCCCTGGTCTCAGGGAGGAACTGGGGCAGACATTAAAATGGGTCTTTCTCTGGAAAAGATTTTGTTCTATGTTAATACCCTTCAAGTATTTGAACGTCTGAATCATATCTCCCCTGTCCCTCCTTTCCTCTAGGTATACATATTCAGGGCTTCCAGTCTCTCCTCATACGTCTTCTGGCGCAAGCCTATCATTTTCGCCGCTCTCCTCTGGACTGCTTCAAGTCTTATTACGATCTTCACTAGATACGGTCTCCAAAAATGAACACTATACTTCAAGTGGGGCCTCACCAACGACCTGTACAGGGGCATCCTTCTGGCAGCAGCTACCGCCTTGTCACACTGTTTTTTCGCCTTTAGATCTTCGGACACTATCACCCCAAGGTCCCTCTCCCCGTCCATGCATATCAGCTTCTCACCTCCCAGCATATACGGTTCCTTCCGATTATTAATCCCCAAATGCATTACTCTGCATTTCTTTGCATTGAATTTTAGTTGCCAGGCATTAGACCATTCCTCTAACTTTTGCAGATCTTTTTTTATATTTTTCACTCCCTCTTCGGTGTCTACTCTGTTACAAATCTTGGTATCATCTGCAAAAAGGCACACTTTTCCTTCTAACCCTTCAGCAATGTCACTCACAAACATATTAAACATGATCAGCCCCAGCACCGAACCCTGAGGGACTCCACTACTCACCTTTCCTTCCTCCGAGAGACTTCCATTAACCACCACCCTCTGGTGTCTGTCCGACAGCCAGTTTCTAACCCAGTTCACCATTTTGGGTCCTAACTTCAGCCCTTCAGGTTTGTTCAAGAGCCTCTTATGAGGAACCATATCAAAGGGTTTGCTGAAATCTAAGTAAATTACATCTAGCATAAGTCTTCAATCAACTTTCCGGTCATCCAATCAAAAAATTCAATCTGGTTCGTTTGGCACAATTTACCTTTTGTAAAGCCATGTTGCCTCGGATCCTGTAACCCATTAGATTCAAGGAAGTACACTATTCTTCTTTCAGTAACACTTCCATTATTTTTCCAACAACCGAAGTAAGGCTCACTAGCCTGTAGTTTCCCGCTTCATCCCTGTGACCACTTTTGTGAATAGGGACCACATCTGCTCTCCTCCAATCCCCAGGAACCACTCCCGTCTTCAGAGATTTGTTGAACAAGTCTTTAATAGGACATGCCAGAACCTCTCTGAGCTCTCTCAGTATCCTGGGATGGATCCCGTCTGGTTCCATTGTTATGGTTCTCCGTGAATGCCACTAAATCCAAATCAGCCTCTAGATAAATTGGTCATACATCTCATCCTCAAAGTTTTAAATAACTTTTTTCTTTTTCATATTACTGAGGAGGTTTTGTGGCTGTGTGGTATCAGCTACACATGAGCAGAAAGTGCTTTCTAGCTCTAGCAATTCAATATTTCATCCCCAGTGTCATTAGATAATGTTGCTCCAGCATGACTGATTTATTCTGCTGTCCATGGAGGTCAGCGGTTATGGGTAAACAACTTTGCTCACTAGCATTCAGATTGCAGTATTTAACTGAGATGTGATTACACAAATGTTATGATTAAAATACTCTAGCTTGGCATTGTATATTTAATTTAGTTTTTGAAAAATAAACAATTATTTCAATACCGTATAGAAAGTGGTCAAAATAAATTACATATTTGTACCTACATTGTATCTGAAATGTTAGTTATGAATTCAAATTTTGGAATTGCTGAGTGCCCTGTTCTTTCTTTTTTTTTATTTCCCCCACTAGAGAAATATATCCAGATCTGAAAGATAATCTGAAGGAGTTTAGGAATCATCTTATTGAAAGTACTAATAACATGGTACCCTTGAAAGTCTGGGAGCTACAAGGTATGTGTGTGTATACAGTCGGCTCTACCTAAGTGCACGTCGAATAAGCGCACACTCCGGTTATCCGCACCCTACCACCTTGGTCCTGGTTTTGTTTTTGTTTTTTTCATTAAAGTCAATGGATGTAAACTCTGGATTTTTGCACTTCTGATAAGCACACAATCTGCTTATGCGCATTGATGTCATAGGTCCCACCTCTATTTTTTCATGTTATATTCACTCCGGTTAAATGCAATCACAGGTCCTCTGTATTTATTGCACTGCATTTACTATCCCCCCACCCACCTCCCTGGAACAGCATCGTGAGCCGTCCTAGGCAGCAAGTAGACGGGAGACCTATGCCAGCGTGCTGAGCACTCACCAGCACCTTCCTCTCAGCACTGCTTTCTGTTGCCGCCATCACCCCAGTAGCTGCCGTTAATGGCTAAATGACCGCCTGACTAAAAAGTGATACTCCTATTAAGTGCACACTCGGCTTAAGCGCACGTGGCGGTTCGGTCCAGAAGTCTTGTACTTAAGCGGAGTCGACTGTATTTTCTGTTGTGGCCATTAATGCTAGCTTCAATGTTAACAGGGTTAGGATGGCAGTACTTTTGCAGATTTTTTAAATTTTGAATGGATTTTGCCATTGTTCATCTTAGTGAATGGAAAACCAAGTTAGTTGTGTGTTAAGTGTTTCTGCCTTTATGAACAGTTGTAGCCATGAAAGAGCAAAGTGTTAACTCAGAAAAAATATTTTTAAATAGAAGTGCTTAAAGCAAACAAATACATGGATATGTTCTCTACTTTCTGAGGCACCTTGGATAAAACTATTGTATAAACAGATATAAATAAATGAAAATGCACCATTTAAAAACGTTTTCATGTGAGGAAATATATATTCCTAGAACATTTTTTGGATATGTTAATACAGTATATCCTTTCTGATACTATTTACAAAACTATTGTAATCCTTTTGCCTTTCTGGGTTTTATGAGAGTGTCTGGCGTTAAATTCAAGAAAAAAGTTATAAAAAACAACAAAAAAAATCCAGTGTTCATGATGTCTAGGCTAAAGTGAAGGCATACAACAAAACTGACTTGCCATCTTTTATGAATTTTGATTTTATCAAACTGTTGTATATCCAGCTATTATATTTGTATTCTTGCAAACACAACAGAAGTTAGAAAATTATATAAAAGGAATTGATAACATCTCCCCATCCATTTGTAAGACTGGGAGCAAGCTAACTCTCCATTAATTTAAGGGGATGGGATGTCTTTATGCTTTGGGGTTGGAGAAAGAGGATGAGGGAGAGAAGGGGACTGGAGACCTGCTTTATTTTCATCATTGTCTGATATCACATTAATTTCTAAGTGTTAAAATGGGGTCATAAGCACAGATAAAGAGGAACTTGAAATCAATCCCAGGATTGTAAGACTTTCAAAGTACCTGATCATTTTAACTTTTAGAACTAAGAAGAAAGCAAAGATCCATAAAATATTGATCTGTTACCACCTGATCACCTATTCACCTCTCCCTCACCCCTGCCCCCTCCACCTTTTCCCCTTAAGACTATTATTTAAATGCTTTTCTAATTCATTTGTCTATTCTAATAATGCCACTTTTCAGTACAATAGGTGAGATATTCTAGACAGTAGGGTTATTTCCCCATAGCCGCGTTTGCTGCCGAAGGAATGCACTCCGGATTTTTCACTCTGCCTCTGTTGTACTTCACTGGGCTCTCTAGCTCCACCTTTAGTTTATATTTATTAAAATTTGATATACTGCCATAGCATACAACTGTTCACAGCGGTTTACAATAAAATACAGCATAGAAAAGTACTATCTAAAACTTAAACAATCTTAAAATACAAATTTGTATTACTGTTTCTTCAAGTCAATCCTTGATCATCTCCTGATACTTCAGTAAATATGATCATTCTGTGGAACTTCATGTCCAAATACTAAATTAAATATATATGTTTTCAAAAGTTTCTTAAAGGATTTAAAATTTTATTCCAAACTGATCTGCCTTGGCAATTGATTCCATAAACTTGGAGCTAAAGAAAAAAAAAGCTCTAGATCTAGTAAATTCCCACTTTGTTCTTTTAACCGATGGTATAACCAACCTATTATTGTGTAACGATCTCAGCATTTATAGTGGGGCATTTGGGATAGTAAGCAAATTTAGATAAACTGGTTGCTGCAAATGTAATGATTTATGTGTTAACATCAAAATTTTAAACTGAATTCTATATGATATTGGCAACCAACGATAAAAAAAGATGTAATGGTGTTATGCGATCAAATTTACCCTTGTGAGCCAACAATTTAATAGCTGTATTTTGGAGCATTCCTCCTCCAGTTCTGAGCCCCCTGTTGAAGAGTTAAAATGGCACCAGGCTGAGGGATGCTCCTGTTCAGATAGGAGGCTGGCTCCAAGTCTGTTTTTCCACCTAGATACGCATTGTGTCTGACAATTGAGTCTTGGATTTTCTTCAGTCGGGCTACAAGCTGGAATTTGCCTGGCCTGTGCCCGATTGGTTCATGGACTCTCTCTTACAAGTCACCCAGTCACAGCACTCAAGATTCCAGCCACTGTTCACTGCTGGCAGGATATTCAAGCACAAACTTTCTGGCTCAGGCAGATACTCTACGTACTTTCTCATGCCCAGAAAGGTTCAGAACATCTTCAGCTCTTGAATGCAGCTCTCAAAGTTCCATGCTTTCAAATGAAGGCAGTGGCTTCAGTCATTGCAGTCTTGGCTCCAGAGGAGTTTCTTTCCTCTGTGGTTCTCACGGAACCATATTTGCACATTTACTTATTCCAGCCCAACACAATTTTTTGCGGTTTCATATACTGGAACAGCATTACCAACTCTTGGCTCTGCGTTTTGGGCTGGCAACAGCACCCCAGACCTGTATCAAGGTGATGGTTGTCATGGTGAGTTACATGCAAAAAAAAAAAAAAGCTATCTGATTATCATGCAGTTGCTGGAATACTTGGGAATTCTTTTCATCTATGCTGTGGGCCGCATCTTGTCTTCCAGTAGCCCGCTGGCAGAACCTGTGGGTCAAGGTTTCTCCCTTTGAGAGTGACCGACTCCATCGGCATGGGTTTATCTTCAAGATCTGGGATCCATGGTTGCCCCACTAAATGTGGTTAAGAACATAAGAAAATCAGAACATAAGAATTGCCGCTGTTGGGTCAGACCAGTGGTCCATCGTGCCCAGCAGTCTGCTCCCATGGTGGCCCCCAGGTCAAAGACCAGTGCCCTAACTGAGACCAGCCCTACCTGCTTACGTTCCGGTTCAGTAGGAACTTGTCTAACTTTGTCTTGAATCCCTGGAGGGTGTTTTCCCCTATAACAGCCTCCGGAAGAGCGTTCCAGTTTTCTACCACTCTCTGTGTGAAGAAGAACTGCCTTATGTTTGTACGGAATCTATCCCATTTTAACTTTAGAGAGTGCCCTCTCATTCTCTCTACCTTGGAGAGGGTAAACAACCTGTCTTTATCTACTAAGTCTATTCTCTTCAGTATCTTAAATGTTTCTATCATGTCCCCTCTCAGCCTCCTCTTTTTAAGGGAGAAGAGGCCCAATTTCTCTAATCTCTCACTGTACGACAACTCCTCCAGCTCCTTAACCATTTTAGTCGCTCTTCTCTGGACCCTTTTGAGTAGTACTGTGTCCTTCATGTACAGCGATCAGTGCTGGATGCAGTATTCCAGGTGGGGGTGTACCATGACCCGGTACAGTGGCATGATAACCTTCGATTTGTTTGTGATTCCCTTCTTAATCATTCCTAGCATTCTGTTCGCCCTTTTTCCTGCCTCGTGCATTGCGCGGATGGCTTCATTGACTTATCGACCAGTACTCTCAAGTCTCTTTCCTTGGGAGGTCTCTCCAAGTACCGCCCCGGACATCCTGTATTCGTGTATAAGATTTTTGTTACTGACATGCATCACCTTACACTTATCCACGTTGAACCTCATTTGCCATGTTGCAGCCCATTTCTCGAGCGTGTTTGTCACGTTGCAGATCTTCACAATCCTCCTGCTTCTTCACTGGTCTGAATAACTTAGTATCGTCTGCAAATTTAATCACCTTACTCTTCGTACCAATTTCCAGATCGTTTATAAATATGTTGAAGAGCACGGGTCCAAGCACTGAACCCTGCAGCACTCCACTGGTGATGTTTTTCCAGTCCGAGTATTGTCCATTTACCCCCACTCTCCGTTTCCTATACGCCAGCCAGTTTTTAATTCACGTGAGTATTTCATCCTCGATTCCATGGCTTGCAATTTTTCAAAGTAGTTGTTAATGCGGAACCTTGTCGAATGCCGACTGAAAATTCAGATATACAATGTCGACCAGGTCTCTTTTCTCTATCTGCTTGTTTACTCCCTTGAAGAAGTGTAGCAAGTTCGTCAAGCAAGATCTTCCTTTTCTGAAACTATGCTGGCTGGTCCTCATCAGATTGTGTCCGTCAAGGTGCTCAATGATGCGGTCCTTTATCAACGCCTCAACCATCTTTCCCGGTACTGAGGTCAGACTCAATGGTCTGTAGTTTCCCGGATCACCCCTCAATCCTTTCTTGAAGATCGGCGTAACATTCGCCACCTTCCAGTCTTCCGGAATCCTTCCTGATTTGATTGACAGATTGGCTATTAGTTGAAGCAGTTCAGCTATAGCCCCTTTCAGTTACTTGATTACCCTCGGATGGATGCCATCCGGTCCCAGGGATTTATCATTTTTAAGCCTATCAATCTGCCTGCATACCTCTTCTAGACTGACCGTCAACCTGTCAGTTTCCCGTTGCCAAATATGTAACCTTTCCTTAGAAACAGGGGAGATCCCAGAGGACTGGAAAATAGCAAATGTCACGCCCATCTTCAAGAAGGGATCAAGGGGTGACCCGGGAAACTACAGGCCGGTGAGTTTGACCTCGGTTCCGGGAAAGATGATGGAAGCACTGATTAAGGACACCATCTGCGATCACATGGAAAACAATGGGCAGCTGAAGGCAAGCCAGCATGGCTTCTGCAAGGGAAGGTCATGCCTCACGAACTTGCTGTACTTCTTTGAGAGAATAAACAGCCAGATGGATAAAGGGGAATCCATAGACATCATTTACCTGGACTTCCAAAAAGCCTTCGACAAGGTACCCCATGAACGGCTGCTAAAGAAGCTGTGGAACCACGGGGTGCAAGGGGATATCCACCGATAGATCAAACACTGGCTGGCAGGCAGGAAACAAAGGGTTGGAGTAAAGGGCCATTACTCAGAATGGCAATGGGTCACGAGTGGAGTCCCACAGAGGTCGGTTCTGGGACCGCTCCTGTTCAATATATTTATTAATGACTTGGAGACAGGGATGAACTGTGAGGTTATTAAATTTGCGGATGACACCAAACTCTACAGCAGGGTTAGAACCAAGGAAGACTGTGAAGACCTGCAAAGGGACTTAACGAGATTGGAAGACTGGGCAAGAAAATGGCAAATGAGTTTTAACACTGAGAAATGCAAAGTCATGCATGTAGGGAAAAAGAACCCGATGTTCAACTATAAAATGGGGGGATCATTGCTGGGGGTGAGCAACCTTGAAAGAGACCTGGGGGTGATGGTGGACACAACATTGAAAGCATCAGCACAGTGTGCGACAGCCTCAAAGAAAGCGAACAGAATGTTGGGTATCATCAAAAAGGGTATCATGACCAGGACGAAGGAAGTCATTTTGCCGATGTATCGGGCAATGGTGCGCCCACATCTGGAGTACTGTGTCCAGTACTGGTCGCCGTACCTCAAAAAGGACATGGCGGTACTTGAGGGAGTCCAGAGAAGAGCGACAAAACTGATAAAAGGTATGGAAAACTTCTCATACGCTGACAGATTGGAAATGCTGGGGCTATTTTCCCTGGAAAAGCGGAGACTTAGAGGAGACATGATAGAAACCTTCAAAATCATGAAGGGCATAGAGAAGGTAGACAGGGACAAATTCTTCAGGCTGTGGGGAGCCACAAGTACAAGGGAGCACTCGGAGAAATTGAAAAAGGACAGGTTTAGAACAAATGCTAGGAAGTTCTTTTTCACTCAGAGGGTGGTGGACACATGGAACGCGCTCCGGAGGCTGTGATAGGCCAGAGCACGCTACAGGGGTTCAAGGAGGGTCTAGATAGGTTCCTGAAAGAAAAGGGGATTGAGGGGTACAGATAGAAGTGGAGGTAGGTTACAGGAATAGTCAGAAACCACTTCACAGGTCGTGGACCTGATGGGCCGCCACGGGAGCGGACCGCTGGGCACGATGGACCTCTGGTCTGACCCAGTGGAGGCAACTTCTTATGTTCGTTTCCCGCGTATAGCCTGTCGGCTTCCGGTATGTTGTATATATCCTTTTCGGTAAGCAATGACGCAAAAAATGTGTTCAGTTTATCGGCGATGGCTTTGTCCTCCTTTAGCACTCCATGGTCATCCAACAGCCCCCACCACTTCCTTCGAGGGTCGTTTCCCCATAATATATTGAAAGAACAGCTTGAAGTTTTTTGCCTTCTTGGCTATTTTTTCATTGTAGTCTCTCTTGGCCCCTCTTAACGCCTTATGGCACCTGCTTTGTTGCTGTTTGTGCTTTTTCCAGCTTTCGTCCGATTTTGACCTTTTCCATTCCTTAAACGAAGTCTTCTTGTCTCTGCTTTCCTCACCGCTACAGTGAGCCATGCCGGTTCCTTGTTCTTTTTCCTCTTGGATCCCTTTTCGATATGCAGTATATATAGATTTTGCGCCTTGGTGACTGTGTCCTTAAAAAGGGACCATGCCTGTTCTAACGTCTTTATAGTGCTTATCCTCTTCTTAATCTTCTTCCCCACCATGAGTCTCATCCCTTCGTAATTCCCTTTCTGGAAGTTCAGCGCCGTGCCCGTTGTTCTGGATCTGTGTCGCCCCTGTATCCAGGTCGAAGCGGATCATATTGTGATCACTGGTTCCCAGCATCCCCTCTACTTCAACACCTTGTGCCGGTCCTCATAGTCCATTTAGAATTAATAGTCCAATCCAGAATTGCATTTCCTCTTGTATTTTCCTTGACAAGTTGTTCCAGGAAGCAATTGCCTACAGCATCCAGGAACTTGGTCTCCCTTGCGCAGCCGGAGATTCCTAGGTTCCAGTCTATTCCCGGATAATTGAAGTCACCCATGATAACTGCATTGCCTCCCTTGCAGTTGCGTTTAGTCTCATCCGTCATTTCTCCATCAATTTATTCGGACTGCCCTGGGGGTCGGTAGTAGATGCCAATCTTCATTTCTGTTCCATTTGTTCCTGGAATTTTGACCCATAGAGACTCTAACTTATTCTTCGTGTTCTCTCTGGTAGACTCAATTCCCTCTTTGACGTATAGGGCAATGCCTCCACTTTTTTGAGCCACTCTGTCTCTGCGGTATAGCTTGTATCCCGGTAGCACAGTGTCCCAGACGTTTTCCTTGTTCCACCATGTTTCCGTGATGCCAATGATGTTAAGGTTATCTTTTTGTGCCATATCTTCTAATTCGCCCATCTGATTCTTTATGCTCCTTGCGTTTGTGTACATACACTTGAGCTTGCGGCCTGTTACTTTCTTGCATTTCTTTCTCTCTTGTGTCCTTTTCGATCCGTCAGGATTCTGTCTTGCCTATGATCCGGTGAGTCTTACCCACTGTCTTTCTGCACGGTATCCTCTAGATCAGTGGTTCCCAACCTTGTCCTGGAGGAACACCAGGCCAATTGGGTTTTCAGGCTAGCCCTAATGAATATGCATGAAGAAAATTTGCATGCCTATCACTTCCATCATATGCAAATCTCTCTCATGCATATTCATTAGGGCTAGCCTGAAAACCCGATTGGCCTGGTGTTCCTCCAGGACAGGGTTGGGAATCACTGCTCTAGATATACCGGTTCCCGAACAATCGACTCATGGTTGACTGTCGGCTTTCCCTTTCTTCTTAGTTTAAAAACTTCTCAATTTCTCTCTTGATGTTGACAGCAAGTAGCCTCATTCCGTCTCCGCTGAGGTGGAGTCCATCCTTCCTGAATAGCTTGCTTTTCCCCCAGAACGTCGTTCAGTTGCGTACGAAGTGGAATCCTTCTTCTTCACACCAGCGCCGCATCTACGCATTGACTGCTTGCTGCTCCATCTGCCTCTTCTTGTCGGCCCTGGGTACCGGCAGGATCTCTGAGAACGCTATCCTCTGCGTTCTGGTCTTCAGCTTCCTTCCTAGCATCCAGGAACTGGTCCTTCAGTACTTCCCTGTTGTAGTTCCTGTTGCTCAAGTTGTTTGTCCCCACATGGATCACCACTACCGTATCTTCCTCTTCCTCGCTGTCTATGATCCTGTCGATGTGGTTCACTGTCTTCTACCTTGGCTCCCGATAGGCAGGTCACCAGCCGATCCTGTCTTCCTCCCGCTATGTGGCTGTCGACTTGTCTGATGATGGAGTCCCCCTCGACGATTGCTGTCTTCTCTAGCTGCAGGTCTGTGTCCTTGGTGTATGTCCATCTCTGCAGCCGTAGGTCTGTGTTCTCTGTATTTCCATCTTCCCTCATCCTGGCATTGGCTTGCACCGGACTTGTCTTCTTGTGGGTTCCCTCCACTGTTTCCAGATCTCACTGCTGTGTCACCCATTTCTTCCTCGTGGTTGTCCTCCAGATGGTCCTCACTCTCTGTAGGTGTATCTTGGCAGTTCCACTGTTGCTGGTGATTTTCCACAGCCTCCCTGTATGCCTCCTCGATTAATTTCTCTAATTCCCAGACTTCTTCCTCGATGGTTTCCTCTGTCTTGATGTTCTTTGCATCCCTGTCCTCCTTCTCCACTGCTTGAAGTGCTTCCAGTTCCAGTATTCTGCCCTCCAGGAGTCTGACTTGTTTCTTCATGCTGTCCAGTTCCCCGCATCGAGTGCATACATAAGACCAGTGCAGAAAACTGGGTAGCTCAACTTCTTGCTTCTGTCTGCTGCTTCCATTGCTGCCCGGTCTGCTGTGGCTGTCCTCTGTGTCTGCTGTCCTCTGTGACTGCTGCGGCTGTCCTCTGTGTCTGCTGCGGTCACCCTCTGCTCTCCTTGCTTGTTTGTATGTCCTCTGTGTCTGCTGCGATCAGCCTCTGCTCTCCTTTGCAGTGACTTGCCCCTTCTTAAGGCCCTTCGCCTTTAACGCTCGCCTTCGACATGTGCCATTGGGAGCTCTGGTGGATGACGGGGGTGGGTGGAGCTAACTCTCTCCACTGCCCCCTTGCTCTCTCCTGCCTTCTCTCCCCTGCTGTTTCTCTCCTCTGTCTCCTCTTCCTGGGTGAGGCCGCACAGGCGTCCTCTTCGCCATGCTTTGCTCTCTCGCTGGACTTGGCACAAGGATGCATTGCAAGCCTATCTACCTTGGACTCTGGAGGCTGAGCAAGCACGGACTGGTGGCTTCTCCCATAATCACTCCGCAGGGGTGTACCGCTACACATTGCCTTCTGAATAGTGGTGCTGTCCAATGTCAGCCTTCGGGGCTGGGAGTCTATTGCAATTACTCTCCTGTTCAGGGGAGTTGAACTCCCCTCTCAGTGAAAGTGGTCAGCTCAAAGCCATTCAACCAGCTCTGATGAGATTGCAGAAGACTCCAGAGGGCCAAGCGGTCAGGGTCTTCTCTGGAAATTCGATGGCAATAGCGTAAGTCAATTGCTAGGGAGAGTCCAAGAACATTCCTCTAGCTCAGGAAGTCCACCTTCTTTTTCTTTGGATGGAGCATCATCTCCTAGTGCTGCCAACACTTCATGTGGTGGGAATAGACAACATTCAGTTGACTTCCTCAGCAGACAGACTCTGGATCCAGGCGATAACGGGGCACTGGGGATGGCCTCGCTTCAATCTCATGGCCATGGCAAGAAGTAAGAAAGCGGATAGCTTCTTCAGTCGAAGATCCAAGCCCAGTAGAGCTATGGTGCAACAGTGGCCTTAGGAGATTCTCCTGTATGTTTTTTGTTTTTGTTTTTTCTCCTTGGCCGATGATCGACCAGGTCATTCGGCAGTTTATGGCTCATCTTTTGCGTTCTCAGGAGGTTACCCTTGAGTTTCGTCTTTCTGACCATTTGATTGTGCTGACTCATTCAGTTAAGCGGGGCACTCCCACTTCCATGAATCCAGATGGATCCATATGGCAATTTTTTCAGACTACATTCTTTCACGGAAGCAGTCTCCTGTTCCATTAAAGGCACATTCTACCAGGAGCGTGGCTCTTTCGGGACCGAAGCTAGATCTGTATCCCCTGAGGATATTTGCAGAGCAGCAGCGTGCTGTTCTCTTCACATGTTTGCCAAGTTCTACAGAGTAGACATGGCGGCAAGACAGGACTCTGTCTTTGAATCCTTGGTTTTAAGGGTCGGTGCAGCAAGCCCACCCTAGTTTTTTGGGGGGGATTGCTTTTTTACGTCCTTACTGTCTAGAATGTCTCTCCTGTTGAACTGGAAAAAGAGATTATGTACTTAGCCTGGTAAGCTCTTTTCTAGTAGATAGGTGAGACATTCTAAACTCCTGCCCAGTCCTTCCTGCGCCTCTCTATTGTTTAAATTTGTTTTATGCTTCTCCAAGTTGACACTTGGATGCCTGTCAACCATTGTGGGCTAGGAAAAATTTGTATATTATATTTTAATTTATTAGGGAGTAGTTTCTAAGCTCCTTTGAAGCCAGTGTTGGCGGTTAATGATACTGTCTAGTCACTTTTGAGCAGAGCAGTTTGTTTAAGCCTGTTGCTACAAGTGCCTCTTCTTCATGTGTATTGGGTGGCTCTATGTGCTTGGGTATTGACTGAAGGTGGAGCTAGAGAGCCCAGTGAAGTACAAGAGAGGAAGAGTGAAAAATCTGGAGTGGATTACTTCTTCAGCAGCATGCAGCTATAGGGAGATAACCATACTGTCTAGAGCAGGGATCTCAAAGTCCTTCTGGAGGGCCGCGATCCAGTCGGGTTTTCAGGATTTCCCCAATGAATATGCATTGAAAGCAGTACATGCACATGGTGTCAGGTCGAAAGCGCGCCGGGACAAAGGCGCACGCAGATGATTGAGTGCAGTGCGGAGGTGCGCGCCACAGAAAATTACTGTTTTTACGGCTCCGAGGGGGGGGTGTTAAGTTTACAGTAAAATGTGGAGGGTTACAACCCCCCAAACCCCCCACAACACCGGCGCAATATCTATTAAGTAAACTGGGGGGGGCTCCCCAACAAAACCCCCCATCGGAGCCACTAAAAACTGTAATTTTCTTCGGCGCGCACCTCCGTCTTACGCTCAGTTGTCGGCGCGCGCCTTTGTCTTTTGCGGGGTTGTCTATGAACCCATGCACATAGATCTCATGCATATTCATTGGGGAAATCCTGAAAACCTGACTGAATTGCGGCCCTCAAGGAGGGACTTTGAGACCCCTGGTCTAGAATGTCTCACCTATCTAATGGAAAAGAGCTTACTAGAGTAAGCACATAATCTCTTTTTCTGTCCATTCTATCCTCAGCTGAGAAAGAGATTTGAGCCCTGAAAACTAGTTAAAGATATTAAATTGGACCAATTTGATATAAAGTATAAAGCCTTAGAGCTTTTGATGAATTCTGTGGCAAGACTGATTACTGGAGCATCATGGATGGTTCACGTGACACCTATTTTGAGACAATTGCACTGGCTTCTTGTCCAACAGAGAGTGTAGTATAAGATACAATGTATAATCCATCAGACTGCATATCATGTAGCCCCTGCATGTTTTTACGACATGCTGGAGGGATATCGTCCTGAGAGGGCATTAAGATCTGAGAGTAGTATGAGGCTGTCAGTGGATAAAGTAGCTAAGATAATGTAATGTAAAGAAAAGCAATTCAAAGTTCTCAGTAACTGGAGTGAAACTTTGCCCTGCCAGCACAGAAACATACTTGCCCCGGCAATACATTCCAGTCTTTAAAAAACTATTAAAGGCACAGTTGTTTGTTCCAAGTTTATTTATAATTTGGTATACAGACCATCACAAGTATCTGGCCAGTTTACAATACTAAAATTAATAAAACATAAAAATAAAATAAGGCAAGATGTAGCCCAGACAAGGACAATGTATTTTTGTGAGTAAGTGAGAGGTTGAGAAGTTGTGCAGATATCAAGCTGTTTTATCTTATGTGTATATATAATATTGTTTTAATGATTCTGTATGATGATTGGAAACCACATAGGTTTTTAGGTGGGGTTTAAATTAAAATATATAGATATATACACACACACACAAATACATATTTTTTATTTAATTTTTTTAATGTACTGTATATAATTTCATAATTACTTATCAACTTTTGTTGTACCTGGAAAGCAATTGGTGGTAATTTTCAAGTGGGGTGGAAGGGGTAAGATGTAAACATTTTACCTCATAGAAGCAAAATGGGAAAAACCTTTTATTTAATTTCCATCTTTTGTTACAATTTACCACGCTAAAAATAATATTAAGACTGATTAATAAGGGTATGTTTTCCCAAATCCTTTATGCCATTAAACATTTCCAGTTTGTGGGATTCTAAGGGGTGTAGTTATTGTCAGTGTGAAATACCATTAAGCTTGGATCCCATTTTATGCAATGAGACCTGGTTGTTAACTGGTATTAACAATAAAATAACACATCTTAACAATAACCCATGTTGATAACTCCTTCTCACAAATTTTTTAAGTTAATTTATGTGAAATCTGATATTGAACCTTAGTGCAGATGCAATTAGTAGGATGTGACATCTTCTCAAGATTCAAAATTATGCAGTACTATGGTACTTTGTTACTTAAGAACATAAGAATTGCTGCTGCTGGGTCGTTAATTGGTTCCAGGAGAAACGAGAATTACCAAACAAATTTTTCCTATAAGAAATAATGCAAATACATTCCCCCCTCCTTTTTTTTTTGGTTACAAAACCATAGCGTAGTTTTTAGCGCTGCAGCGGTGGTAACAGCTCCGACGCTAATAGAATTCCTATGAGTGTCGGAGTTGTTAAAGCCATGGCCGGTGATAAAAACCACGCTACGATTTTGTAAAAGGGGGGGGGTAATGTGTTCCTAAACCAAAATGCACATTTGTAAGGCAATATGAGAAAAAGATAGGGCTGTATATCATTACTTTATATGAAAAATAAACCTAAAAATTAATAAATACAGTGCTGTACTTAGATTAAGTAAAATAAAAACTTCATTTTACCTGTACTGTACTGAGAAGAGTGATGAGAAAAAAAGCACAAAAATAAAATGAACACAGAAGCTAAGACCAGAAGGGGTGCACAGGGCTAGAGCTAAGGCGTGACCCCCAAGTCATGAGGCAGCCGACACCGACAAGTTCTAGATTGTGCCACCTGGTTGACTGAAAAAAAAATGTGTGGAGTAGATAGTGGTAAATTAGAAAAAAAAATTCTGATTTGTCCTGAATTTTTGAATATCTACTCCAGTGTTTATCACACATTTTCCCTAGTGTATATTGTACGTCTGCACAATTAAGAGTGTCATGCATTAACATTTACCAAATAGTAATCTACAGTGATTTATTTTCTTCCAGATCTAAGCTTTCAAGCAGCTTCTAGAATCATTTCCTCTCCTGTTTATGATGCATTAAATATATTGAGAGACATTAGTCAGAATTTCCCAATCAAAGCCAGGTATGGTTAAAAATAAAATTGCCTTTATGAAATGTAATACTGAATTAATTTTAGATTACTTTTATTCAGGTTTTCAAGTCATTTATGTGGAATACTGCTCTTTGGTTTGAATTTTTTGTGATAGAAAAATCTTTGTTTTTTAATATACAATATTAAAACGAAAGAGAGTTTTGGAGATGTGTCTAGCGGTGTTCCACAGTAGGAAAATCGGTCACTCCTGCCCGTGCTGGTTCCAGTTTCAAAATGTCTGCTGCAACCTCCTGGAGCCAGCTGTACACAGCAGCGAGCGAGGATGCTCCTGTGCCCACCTAAGTTAAGCCTAGGAGAGGGCTACTGCTGAGGAGGAGGTGGAGTGGGAGCTCCACACACAGTTTCAGTTCCAGCTGAAAACGCACATTTTTAGCTGAATTTGAAATAAGTCTGAATATGAATTTTGATCCAGTTTTGGCATTGCGACCAAAATTAGGGAGGCCTCTAAGATGAATTGGCAGGCCAAAGCGGGAAGTTGTTTCAAGGGATGCAGTATCTTTTTTTTTTTTTTTTTCTCTCTCTAAATTGATGATTCGAATGTTCATGATATTTGTTTCTTATTTTCAAATATTCGATAAAAAAAATGAATGATAAGATGTCAGCAGCATGCCTCCAGCCACTACTGGGACTTCTCATACATGCTCTGAACATGTGCGAGAAGCCCCGGCAGCTGGAGGCATTCTACTGACTTCTACATTAAAGAAGCAGCACCAGAAAAAGGGGGGCAGCTTTGGGAACTGGTCATTGGGGCTTCAGCATGCCCACCAGCAAATGTATCTTTAGTGTGTGTGTGTATATGGGAGAATGTTTGTCTTCAAAAAATACCCTTCTCAAATGTCATTTCAATTTTCTTAGTCCAAGTTATCCAGAGGTGTAAATCCACTATGAATAGCTCATAAACTTAATTCCTTTTAATTACTATCTAAGGGGCTGAGCCTCAGATCCCCGTGTGTTGTATATGTTTCACAAGCACACTAGAAAGGGAATTAACCTCACTGGCTCATGCTCCCCTCCTGCCCTGTTGTTAATCAAAAACACTTTTAGTTCTTAAACTTATGGTTTTTAAACAAGGACTTAGCTTGTTTAAAACAAGGTCTTAACTTGTTTAAAAGCTTTAAAAACTATAAGTTTAAGAACTAAAAGTGTTTTTGATTAACAACAGGGCAGGAGGGGAGCATGAGCCAGTGAGGTTAATTCCCTTTCTAGTGAGCTTGTGAAACATACAACACACGGGGATCTGAGGCTCAGCCCTTTAGATAGTAACCAAAAAGGAATTAAGTTTATGAGTTATTCATAGTGAATTTACACCTCTGGATAACTTGGACTAAGAAAATTGAAATGACATTTGAGAAGGGTATTTTTTTGAAATTAATATATATTCTTTCTCATCCTGTATATAATTTTGATGAGAATGTTTGTCTTCCCCATTCCACCCCTGGGAGCCCCAAAAATTGGAGGGCTAGCTATGCCCCTATATAGCTGGCTTTGACTTGGCTGCTAACCAGGCACTAGAGAGTTGCGCGGGGACAGAAATCCCACCCATCCCCGCGAGGAATCCCCTGCGTCCCCGTGAGGAATCCCCTCCGTCCCCACCCATCCCTATAAACTTCAGAAATAGTTATTTCGTTTAATTATGCTACTGAATTAAAGGCTCTGGTAGAAACCCATTTACAAATAAGCAAAGAGACTTTATTAATTTGGAAACATTAATTGGTAAGAATACATACTTTGTAAACGGGTTTCTACCAGAGCCTCTGATGTAAATATAAAATATAAATACTCAGCTGATGAGAACCCCCAAGCTGTCAGCTGAGGACTTCTTTGCAGTTGGCCGGGGGTCCCATTTGCCAAGCTTGGCAGGCAGCAGTAGCGTCCCTGAGTCATAGATGCTGGCACCTCAGTGG
Source organism: Geotrypetes seraphini (assembly GCF_902459505.1). Lineage (NCBI taxonomy): Eukaryota > Metazoa > Chordata > Amphibia > Gymnophiona > Dermophiidae > Geotrypetes > Geotrypetes seraphini. The sequence goes on from NC_047089.1 coordinate 134,359,684, forward strand.
CTCATGGATGTTGCCAGTGACTGCTGTGCTTGGTGGAGGGGAGTTCTGGCCGTCTCTAGAGGAGGTCCTCTGCTGGCGGTGCTTGAGGATCCCCACCAGTCACAGCAAGGATCAGCAAGTACTTCAACACTGTAGAAATAAAACCAGAAATGCATTTCCTTTTCTTTTGAACACAATACAAAGACATCTTCTATATACATTTCCCAAAGCTAACATATTTTAGTCAATAAATTCTGTTTTTTACCTTTGTTGTCTGAAGACTTATTTTTCCATAAAGTTGGTCCTAGTTTCTTTTTTCCGCTTTCCCATCTTTTGTAAATTCTTCAGTTGCTGTCCATTGGTTCCTCCTACCGTGGTCCAGCATTTATCCCTTTCTCATCTTTCGTGCCTGCCCACTAGCCCCATACCCAACATTTCTCCTTCTATCACCCCTCTCCAGCACTATGCCACATCTCTCCCTCCATTCCCTTCACCACTATGTCCAACATTCCTCCCTCTTGCATCCATTTCAATCTGTCCCACTGTTCCCTTTCCACCACAATTTTCTCCCTCTCATCTATACCTCACTCCCTCCCTCCCTATGACCAAAAATTTTCCTTTCTTCCATTCCTGTGTACACAACCATCTCTTTCCCTCCCTTCCTCTCTCCCAAGTTCATGCCTTCTGTGTCCAAAAACGCATTCCCTCCCCCACCTCAGCATCTCTTTCCCTCCCTTCCTCCATCCTCTTTCCCAAGTTCATGCCTTGTGCCAAAAATGCACTCCCTCCCCCCTTTTGTGTTACGCCTCCCAGCCCTCATCTGCAAGCAAAATGGAACGTGAGCCGCGAGGCTCATCTTCTTTTCCCTACCTGCCCTGCCGCAGCACACAGCCAACCGGAAGTCTTCCCGATGTCAGCGCTGACGTCGAAGGGAAGGAGGGCTTTGCTTAAGCCCTCCCTCTGACGTCAGCGCTGACATCGTGGAAGACTTCCGGTTGGCTGTGTGCTGCGGCAGAGCAGGTAGGGAAAAGAAGACGAGCCTTGCAGCTCAAGTGCATCGAACCCCGCAGGATCCCCGCGACCCTAGGGGGCGTCCCCACTGGATCCCCGTGATCCGAAGGGGGAACCCGTAGGATCCCCGCCGTCTCCGTTCCTGTGCAGGTCTCTACCAGGCACTACCCAGTTAAGTCCCACCAAACATGCCCAGTTAGCCTTGTACAAGCAATTTAAACAACCAGGAACCATTTCTGTTGTTTAAATTGCCTTGAATATTGACCCCCTAAGTTTTCAGCTTTGGAAGAACTGTTGCATTATGGCATAGTGTGAAGATATTGCCCTCTTGTGTGGTAAAGGTGAACAAAACTTTGTTTGAATATAAACTAACTTTGACCATTTTTTTTGTTTATTAATTTGTTTTTATTATACAGGTCACTCACTAAAATTGCTCTAAACCAAGACATGAGGAAGGAAATTAAAGAAAATCAAAAGGTTTGTCTTGATGTTTTTTATTCTGTATAACGTTCTGGACAAGTACCATTGTAATGGATTTTTCTCTAAGTATTACAGTAATTGATTTCTAATAAAGGGCAGGGAATAATTTTAAAGTTTAATCTCTTCCTTAATTAAAAAATTGATTTTAAGTCCAATTTCCTTTTCGTTTATTCTTACAGATTTCATGAATTAGCCTGTTTTAGGTTTTTTTTCCTTTCTTTTCTTGTATTATACTTTACTAATTATGCTTTACCCCCTCTTCTACTAAACTGCGCTGGTGGTTTTAGCGTGGGGAGCCGTGCTGCTCCCGATGCTCATAGGAACTCAGTGAACGTCAGGAGCAGCGCAAGCCATTCAGCACAGCTCCCCGCGCTAAAACCGCTAGCGCAGTTTAGTAGAAGAGGGGGGTTAGTCTGTCCCCAATTCTCTTCAATCTCTATATAGCATCCCTCGGCACCTGCCTGAACAAATCAGGCTTAACCTATAGCTATGCAGACGACATCACCATTCTCCTTCCTTTTGACCAACCAACATCCTCCATGACACACTACATAGGACACTTGAAACAATTGCAACATGGATGAATAATCACAAACTGAAACTCAACCCAGACAAGACAAAATTAATTCTCCTCGAAAATAATAAAACCCCAACTATAACAAATCTAGTAATAAACTCAAACACATACCCCATACAACCCATTCTAAAACTTCTAGGAATGACAATAGACAGATGCTGTACAATGCAACCACAAATCAACAAAACAATGCAAAAATCATTCGTGGTCATGAGAAACTTAAGGCAAGTTTGAAAATTCTTCGACAGAAAACAATACCAGCTCTTGGTCCAGTCCCTAGTCCTAGGTCTTCTAGACTTCTGCAACATACTCTATCTCCCCTCAACCCCCCACAACCATGATAAAACAATTACAAACAGTTCAAAACACAGCGCTAAGGCTTATCTATTCCATGAGGAAACATGATCACATCACGGCTGCATACCTCGACTCACACTGGCTCCCAATACAAGCAAGAGTGCAATTCAAATTCTACTGCCTACTATTTAAAGCCATAAATGGAGATAGCCCAGCCTACCTAAACAACCGCCTAATCCAAACTACCTCAACTAGACATAGGAGAACACACAAACCTTTCACGCATTCCCCAATCAGAGACGTCAAACGAAAAAAACTGCTCTGAGCTCTCCTGGGAGAAAGGTATAGAAAATTGAATAAATAATAAATATTAGCCAGTACTTTTGAACTTTAAAACGTACAAGAGAAACATAAGCTAGATAAAGGGGTTTTTCTGGCCAATAATATAAGCATGGGGGGAGCCGTTGAGAATCATTAGTTCCCCTTCATAGCTCCGGTGCAACGATTTGCTCTGTGGCTACTGAGGCCTTTTTCCCCCTCTCCATAAGTTCATCAGTAGATAGTCTAGCAAGAGGGTTTGGGTTTTTGTTGGCCAAAGTACCCAGTGAATATAACAGGAGTTATAGGAATAGTTTGTTTATTTTTACTCCAGTTCCTCTACTTTTTTTGTTTTTGTTATACAGTATATAGACAGCTACCACATATACTCAAATATATGACTTTTTTTTTTTTTTTTACTATGATTGGTTATAAAAGAACAAATCTTTATTTTGCCTTTTTCTGTTCAGTGTTCCATTTTAGCATTTTCCTTAATTGACAAATTATGCTGTAGGTACTTTTGTATATGAACATTTGTGTTAAAAATTTGTGACACATTTCTGTGACTGGTCAATTGTATCGTACAATACTTGTTAAAGATAAGCTACTTTGCACGGAGACCCAGTTTCCTTACATTTTCTAAGGACTTCTGTGGCCTAATCATTCTGTAAAGGTGCCTAAATATGATCTATTTGGTATCACTTATTCAAATTCCACAATTTGGCCAGAGTGTATATAATGCTTGGTTATTGGTTTAAGTTTCACATCTAATTTTCAAAGTACAGTGAAACAAAATGGTTATTTAAATGGTCAAACATACAAAATGTTAAGATTTTTGTATGACTATTACAATAAAACATTTATATAAGTGAGAAACTATGATTCTATTCTAAATCCTTAGTGGTAAAATAAATGGAATGCTCACCTTGATTTAGTAGAAACTGCAATTTACTATTACTGCAATTGATGAGATATGTATTGTGATTTTTTTTTTTCTTTCCTTAAACATATTCAACAAGTATGCTTATATAGAGCTAATATGTATATTTTTCTTTTGTTTTATAAGTTGTATTTTATTCTCAAAGAATTTTGCAGAAACCCTGGGAATTCAGCCTGGTGATGCAAGCTTGTATATAAATGGACTTCATATTGATTTAGAAACTGATAATTTATTTAGGTAAGATGTTAAATTTAATTGTGTGTTTTGTTTAATCTGATACGTTTTATATACATGTTAATTTACAGGGTTTCACATGTAGTTTTGCAGATAATTGTTTCCTCCTAGCCAGCAAGTGCTGCCAAGAACACTAGCTGGAGCACGCCTAGTGGCCCCTGTATTTGAGTTCTTTCAAGATGAAAAGATAAATTTCCAGTTTACATTTATGGTAGAAACAGAAGATCAAAACTCCGCAGAATATGGCAAAAACACAAACAGTGGAGATGATCATAAGGGAACAATAAAAGTCTTTTAATGAAATACTTTCAAAATAACTCAACCCGGCCATGTTTCAGCCTCTTGACCTGCATCAGGAGTCTACACAAAAAGTTTAAAACAAACAGTGTTAATGTATGTTCATACAAGTACAAGCTGTATAATTTAAATAAATAAAAATAAAAACAAACACAATCAATGTTAATGTAGAAAACAATGTGATAAATTAAATATGTCGCTAAAACAATCTAATCAAAAACATGAAAAATAGGAGGATATGAATAAATATTTAGAGAGGACTTATTCCAACAAAAAGTAAACATATTTCACATATCTCAGGTATAAATGTGGATATATCTATTCTTTTGACAATCACACAAAACTGTGGGAACACCAGTGAATACATAACTTGTGTAAGCAAAGGGAGCCAATCGAAAAAAAGATGAAAAGGAAAAAAGAGGAAGTATAGTCAAGCATAGAGAAGAAAAGGAAAAAAGGATAAGGCTAAAAGGACCCATCTCTATCTTATATAGATTTTTAAATAAATGGGAATTTACTAGATATACCGTACTTTTCGTTCCATAAGACGCACCCTAGATTTAGAGGAGGAAAACAAAAGAAAAACCATTCTGAACCAAATTCTCCCTGCCAGGCTCTGCTCCCAACCCCACAATCCTTGCTAGGCTCTGCACCAGTGGTTCCCAAACCTGTCCTGGGGGACCCCCAGCCAATCAGGTTTTCCAGATATCCCTAATGAATATGCATGAGAGAGATTTGCATACTTGTCACTTCCATTATATGCAAATCTCTCTCATGCATATTCATTAGGGATATCTGGAAAACCTGAGTGGCTGGAGGTCCCCCAGGACAGGTTTGGGAACAACTGCTCTGCACCTTGTCCCCCCTCTGATTAGTCCCAGCTGACTAACAATTTTTTACACCCCAGTACCTTTTTAAATCCCCCCCAGTACCTTTCATTTGTATTTGTACCTGCCTATTAAAACATTTCTAGGCAGTTGACAAGACACTGAACTTCACTAGTACAGCCCAAAATACAACTTACTTGAAAGAGAGCCCTAGTTTTTTCATTTAAAATGTCTTTCCCCTGCCACAACGTATCCTCCAGGTCCAAAATCGACCCAAGCTCAGCTTCCATTCGACTGTCTGCTTTGTTATCTAGATTATTTAGGTTTTCAAGCGGGAGCTCACAGCAGCCATTTCCTATTGGCGATCTGCTCGGGACAGGAGCGTAGGAAGATTGCTCCTGCCCCGAAAGCCTGCTAGACCACAGGTAAGGCCGGGAGAAGGCGGAAGAGAGGCGGGAACGTGATAAAATATCTTCCCCCCCCCAAAAAAAAAATAAAATCGCAAATTTGTGAAACCATGAGTGTGGAAACCACAAATGGGGAGGGGGAAGTGTAGTTGTATAAGTAGAAGCAGGTTTTCTGTACTTGGGTAAGATGTTAAGGGGAGGGGGCTATAAATATGAAGGAGACATTTTTTGTACATTCTGCTGGTATCCTGTTTGTAAGAACTGTAGTTTTCTGATCTACTCTGAGATCATTTTTATTAATTTTGGGTATGTTATCTAGATTGTGAGACTTTTGGTGCTGCAGAGGTTCCCAGTGCTCCTTGTACTGTGAGAAAGTAGACTCTCTGGACTGAGTCTGTGGATAGCAAGGCAACCCTTAGCGAACCTATCTAGCCAGTCTGCACTAACAGTTTGGATGCTCAGGGATCAATCCTCTCACAGCAGAGCTCACTTGTGGTTATCCAGAGTTTGTGTGCAGGCTATTTGGCCCCATGCCAGTCTTGAGGGTTCTACTGGGTGTTGGCTGTGTTTCCCTACACTCATCAACACATATGGAGTTAGGGGGTTTGAGATCTTGGTCATATTTATTGGTTTGACTGGCAGGCCAAAGATACAAGCTTTTGAAGCAACTTACTTTTTTGTCTGAGGCAGAACTCTTTGTACTTCAGCTTGAGTCCAAGCACCAGCAGTAACAGTGAATACAGGTTATTGTAGTCTATGGGAAACATTGGTGATGGTTTTAAATTGGATTTTTGAGGGTTGCTGGGGCATCCACTAGGGTCTCCTACTTCTAAAATCCCCTTCTCTAAATTTTTTTGAACTGTAATTTTGCTCTCCCAGCCTGTTTTTAGCACTAGAATGCTGCCGCGGTGGCTATCTTAGATTTTTCAATCCATCTCTATCTGCCTCAAAAACACCTTGATTTGGTTCAAAAGCAATACAGATTTGTGCTGGATAGCTGAAAGAGGAGTGTCAATATGCCACGTGCCATGGAGCATGTTGATGGGGGGTGGGTGGGGATGGCGAAAGCCATGGGCTTAGCCCCCTCTGCTGCCTCCAGGGCCATGGATTTGCAGGTGGCTTGATCTGTGAGTCAAAATTCCCTCCCGGAGCCTGGAAATAACGAAAGCCCCTGGACCCTCGAGTAAGAAAAAACAATCTATGCAGGTGTCCTTGGGGCATCCTGGACAAGGATTTACCCCTGATTTTGTGAGTCTGATGTTTGAAGCCTTCAATCTAAATTATATGGGTCTGTCAGCACCTTCTGAGAGCATGCCCTCAAGGAGTGTAGTTCCCCCTTTGCAGTGTCATGCGCACGATCCAGAAATAAGAGGTTCTGAAGATTGACATCTGTATAGTTATGATGTGCCTGCCAATGGTTTAATTATTCAAAAGGGGAAATAAAAGGAGCATTGGTAAAAAACAAATAGTAGAAAGTGGTGTCAGGAAACAGTTATGATAGTTCATTAGTTGTGATGACAAATAAGATGGGATTGGAAATTCATCATAAAAAAATTAAATTAATCATCTTGGTGGCCCACTTTTTTGCTATAAATGATTTTGACAAGGGTCTGATGTTTCAAAGGCTTTATTTTGTAGTATCTTGATGGTAATACAGTTACCGACAGGTTTGCAGCAGTTGGGTTTTAGGATAGTAAAACCTGATTCAAAATAGCCAAGCAATTGTTAGTGAATCAATCGCTTGGCTATTTTGCATGGGGTTTTACTCATTTGCATGGATGGATCGGATCGGATAGGAGATTGATAGGGCAGCAGTTTAGTGAATCGGGTCGGGGAACAGGAACAATCACAAAACCAGTAAACCTGATTTTGCGATCGTCATCACGGGATCGGTAAGTTTAGTGAATCTAGGCCTAAGAGGGAAATTCTGTACGGGCCACCTAAAATTAGGTGCCAGCAGGCGCCTAGATCGTGCCTGCCTGTGCCTAACTTAATTGTTTTAATTGGCTTTAAGTGGCACAATAATCAATTATACCATTAGAAGCCGATTAAAAAAAACTAAAAACAATTTAAAATAAATCTTAGGTGCTGCTAGGTGCCTCCCGGGACCGGTGGCTAACATCCGGGCGCTTAGTGATACCACACACCTAAGTAGGTATGTTTAGGGGTGGAGTTGGCCTTAGGCATCAATAAGCACCACTAGGCGTGATTCTGTGATGAACCTAGGCACCAGAAATGTAGGTCTATAAAGACCTACATTACTAGCAGCTAAATTCATTGTTAGGCGCCAATAGCCGTGATTCTCTAAGTGGCACCTGAATGTGATTGACATGCAGCAGACACCATTTTCTAGGTGCCTGCCCTTTCAGATACCCCTTATAGAATCAGTCTTAAATTCTTTTTCAAGTTTCTTGATTGAGAATAAGCTATAACAGGAAATTTACCTTGAAAATAAGTGTGCATTTCAAGCATATGCCAACATTCCTTTGTAATCTGGTGTATATCATTTGCAAATTGAGAAAACCTGAGGGTACAGACTATATCTGGTGCCTGACTGATTGTCAACAGTCAATAATTCTTACCTAATTTGCATTCTTTCTCTCTCAAAGCTATCAGTATTGCATTTAATAGAATTGTTAACTGTTGTCATAATCAAGCAAGCACCAGATATAGTTTGTGCCCTCAGGTTTTCTCAATTTGCAAATGATATACACCAAATTATAAAGAAACATTTCTCTCCATCTCTCTAATTCCAGTATGACCCCATTCTGCATGGGGGTCCATTACCAACTGCTGGAACAGCTCTCCTTGTAGAGAATCCAGGATTTCCATACAGTACAGTGCAATCTGGAGCTAGAAAAAGAGAGTAGAACCATAAAAGATATACAGCCAGGAGGATGGATTGGATTACTGAAAGATATTCCTAGCTCCATCATCCACCACCTAATTGAAAACAAAAATGTAGTGAAAAGCAAGCTCATAGTAGAAGCTGAAAAAGAGAATAGTAAATGTCCCTACAATACACCGGGCTCCAAATTTTGCCAACAATTATCGAAGGACCGCAGTGCCACTCGCATGGGGAAGACAGCATGAGCGAATCCTACAGATGCTTATCTTCAAATGTAGTGTATGAGCAGAAAAGAAAGGATGCTGTGTTGGAGAGTCAGGCCAAATGCTTAAAACAGCACTAAACCCACACAGATACCACATCAAGCACTATAAAGCTAACCAGGGTGACATCTCTTTGGGACAGCATATTGTCAGACCAGAGCACTGTATTTAATGACTTTATGGTGAAAATACTAAAAGGAATTTTCAGAACCATCGAAAAATTTAAAGCTAAGTTAAGATTGTTCTCAACATTGTGGTGTTTACAGATACTCTTCCCCCAGGAGAAAGCTGAGGAACTCCATCTGCTAGGTATAAGAGTGCATCTAAAGTGCTCCTAGAACTTTTGGGAGGCCTGCTATGCAGGTAGTGCAGAGCAAAATCCATTAACATGGAATAAAAGATAATGCAAAATGCAGTTAGTTGTACCTCTGGAGGCGTAGCCAAATGCAGTGAGCTATCTGCCATGTTAATAGCTGACATGCATTAAAGACACCTATATTAATTTAAATGGAGTTGTCTATGTTAAAGCATTCTAAATGCAGCATTACCATGTTGCCCCCCAAATAAGACAGTTTATTATATTAATTTTGGGTCCAAAAAATGCATTAAAGCTTATTTTCGGGGGATGTCTTATTTTTTTCATGTACAACAATCATCTCTCCCTTCCTCTCCTCTAACCCAGTTCTTCCTCTTTCCTGTCTCCCCATCCCCCCCCCCTTGTGCAGCATCTTTCCTTCCCTCTCACTCATCCCCTTGTGCAGCAGAACCCCACCGACCCTCTCACCATGAGACTAATATACCTCCACTCTGAGGCCTCCATTAACAGCAGCAGCAGCAGTGCTTAGTGATGCAGCAGAGGGAAGGCCCCAGAGGGGAAGACTATGAAGCAGCCCGTTTAGAGCACTGCCGCTGCTGCTTTAGGAGGCCTCAGAGTGGAGGTATGTCAGGTCTCACTGGGGTGGGGGTTGCTGAATCTGAGTCTTTTTTTTTTTCCAGCGAAATGGGCAGGGTTGGAATCTGGGAGTGTTGGGGACATTTGGTGGGGGGGGGGGCTTCAGGGATTTAGCTTAACTAGGGCTTATTTTTGGGGTAAGGGTTATATTAGGAACATCTTTAAAAATCATGCTAGGGCTTATTTTCAGGATAGGTCTTATTTTCAGGGTAACTATTAATGTGTACTAGTTCCTTCCTTAAACACTGTAGCGGGTAATTAGTAGGTGTAATAAAACTGTCAGATAAACATTTGTAACTCGTGCCTAGGGAAATAGGACACCAACTACCAGCCAGGTTCAGATTTATGCAGTCTTATTAGAATAATGAGACCAGAATATCTGAAACAGATTTTATTATAAAGATAGAAAAATATATTTATTTATGTAGCCAGCTGTAAATAATAACAAACTACTAATTATTCACAACTGTCTCTGTAGATATGTTAGCACACCATTAGGAAAATCTCAATACATAATACACATTCCCTGTTGTGCCAGAAAGTGAAACTCCAGTCTTCATGGATCTTCAGACCACCATCAAGTATCTTAACTTCAAATGGCTTGATTCCTCATTGATTCCGCTGGAGTATACACTATTTGAATTTTTAATGTATATATTTTATATTTTATTTAATCACTCATAGCATAAAGTGTATTGAAATATACAGGTACTTGCTTTTAGTATCTGTTCATCCCCATTGCTGACGCATTTTGCTATTCTTTTTCAAGGCAGGGAAGTACTGCAATTCAAAAGTTAAAATTAGATACTATCAGCCAAGGCCTACACCCCAAGCAATGCGCTATACAACATTATACTTATGATAAAGCATTACAAACGATCACATTCTTACCATTGTATTATTCACATTGCTTGTTCATTACTTGCCGCTACTGAGCCAAAATGGCCGCAACGTTTTTCTCTGCAGTTAAATAGGGAAATCACATGATGTCACCCCCCATGTACGACTGGGAACCCAAAAGTATCCGCCCTCACAGGCAGCCTACCCGGACTTTAAAGAGGTAGAAACAGTTTTATTTACAAATCTGCTTTATACAACCAGTGTTATCCAATCGGAGGTTAGATTTAATCCCTCCAGGTGCATGGAGTTTTAACTCAAACATCCAGCTCAATTCCTTAATATTCAAAATGCGCTCCACATTGCCACCCTCCCACCCAATATGTACAGATTCCAATACCCTCCACTTAAGATCTTTCAAAGTATGTTTACATAACATCCAACGTCAGACGAGGGGCGCATTTTCACTTTGAGTGTTAACTCTAGTCTTATGTTCAGTTAGTCTAGTTTTGATAGATCACGTAGTGCACCCTACGTACAGTTTTAGGGCAGGGGCATTGAATCAAATAAATAACAAAAGTGGAATTGCATTTGGTGCGATTTTTGGAATAATATATTTTCTTAGTAATGGGGTGAGTCCAACTGTCCCCTATCAAGGTAGATACACACCACTGACATTGTTCACAATCTGAGTGGTATCCTTGTATTCTAGGGGCAATGTCTTTAATAATACTGTGATTTACCAATTCCCCTATATTTGTACCACGTTTGAATGCAAAAATGGACTTCTCTTCTATATTAGGAATGGCCAAAGTGACAATATGCCAGTGTTTCATGATAATTTGAGTGATATGAGAGGCCAAGGTGGAGTATTTTTGCACAAAAGTAATAGTTTCTGTCTCTTCTGTGTGATGTTTGTATTGCACCTATAGCTCATGGTGTGCATATTTGGCTCTTAAATATGCTTGTTGGACCACCACTCTAGGATAGCCTCGCTGATAGAAACTTATTTTCATTTCCTTGGCCTGACTACGGAATTCCTCCATTGAATGGCAAATCCGTCTTAAGACGGAGAAACTGACTGATTGGTAAGCTCTTTTTTAATTTCTCTGAGTGAAAACTATGGAAACTTAATAGACTGTTCCTATCAGATGGTTTTCTAAATATAGTTGTTAAGAGAGTTCTGTTGTTTTATAATCTTTACATCCAAAAATGCAATCTCCCTTGTCTCAACGATAGCTGTAAATTTGATATTCATATCAATCTGATTTATCCATGTCAGGAACTTTTGTAGCTCTTTCTCAGTGGATGTCCAAATACAGAATATGTTGTCTAAGAATCTTTTCCAGATCATTACATGTTGGAATCCTTCAGCTATAAAAATCTTTGATTCTTCTAAATTTGCCATTTAGAGAGTTGCCAAAGAAGGGGCCATTGAAGCCCCCATGGCTATTTCATAAGTTTGTAAAAAAAAACCCAAAACAAACCAAAAAACAGCCATCAAACCAAAAATAACTTTTTGTTAGCGCTAAAGATGCCAGTTCCATCAGAAAAGGCGAAGGGATTCTAGGGCAGACAGTTTGTTTATCAAAAATGTGTTGTAACATATTCAACGCTCTATCCACTGGAATCCTTGTGTATAATAATATGACATCAAGTGTCACTATTAACCAATGATCTTCTACATTACTGATTTCTGAGAGCATTCTCAACATATGTGTCGTATCCTTGTTATGGGATAAAAAGACATCTAAAAATTTTGATAACCGTTCCAAAACAGAATTCCTCATTGATACTATGGGGCGGCCGGGGGAATTATTCAGACTTTTATGGATCTTCAGAAGAAAGTAGAGCTTAGGAGTGACATGATAACTAGGTCTGAGAAATGTAGCTTCCTTTGAGGTAAGAATTTTGGTTTTATAAGGCTTAGATACTACATTTGAAATATGTTGTTTCAAATCCGTTACTTGATCAGTTGGTAGTATTTGATATGTCTCTATCATTCAACTGAAGATAAGCTGCTTGTAAATAGCTTTCTCTAGATTGGACTACTGTGGTGCCTCCTTTATCCGCCCGAGTAATAATCAGAGCGGTCTCATTTCTTAGCTCACCCAAGGCTATCCATTCTTCATAAGTCAAATTAAATTCAGGGCGGTTATCAACATTAGAATCTTCTAATTGTCCTATCTCCTGGAGAACCAAATCTCTAAAGGTACACAGATTTTCATGAAGAGGGGTACTAGGGCACCAATTGGATTTGTTCAAAATAATCATTCCTTCCCCAGTATATTGATGATCCAAGAAAAACATTTTAGTATGTAATTTCTATATCAATTTAAATATTGCCAGTCTAGTTTCAAACGCATCATACTTCAGAGTTTGCACAAATCCCAAACCTAGATTCAAAAGGGATTCCTGAGCTTTTGACAGGGAGACTCCAGATATATTCATTATGTTTGATTGTTCCACATTTGAGATCGTGTTTGCATATACCCTGCTTGGATTTGGGCCTGAAACCCTACTCTTCTGGGGCCTCAAGATCTCTTTTGTCCTCGGGGTAAAAAAGTCCCTGGTCTACGATTCCCTCTTGTATTTGTTCGACCCCTGCTTTGGTTACTCATGGAACCAGAGTCAGTAGAGAGTTGGTCATCCTCATCAAAAGGTTGTTTCGCCATAGACACAGTAGTCCCTCTGAAAAGCCAAAAATACACTTGATTGTTTGTATAATCACGTTCATTCCTTTTGACCTTTGTTTGTTTTATAGTTTCTCTGTATGTTTCTACTTTTTGGCTTTTTGGCATTGGTCAATGTCCAACGTATTAAATTCAGGTTCATCCTTACAGGCTTGTTTGATTGTATCTCTCAAACTTTCTATATTATCCTTCAAGTCATTTTCTAATATCGTTATTTGCTCTATAATGAGCAACATTAAGTCCATGCTACCCGTTGTATGTGGGAGGTAACGTCATGGGGTTTCCCTATTTAACTGGCGAGAAAAACACCGTGGCCATTTTGGCTCAGTAGCGGCAAGTAATGAACAAGCAAGTGTGACTAGCACAATGGTAAGAATGTGATAGTTTATAATGCTTTATCAGAAGTATAATGTTGTATAGAACAGTGGTTCCCAACGCTGTCCTGGAGGACCACCAGGCCAATTTTCAGGATAGCCCTAATGAATATGCATGAAACAGATTTGCATGCCTGTCACTTCCATTATATGCAAATCTCTCTCATGCATATTCATTAGAGCTATCCTGAAAACTTGATTGGCCTGGTGGTCCTCCAGGACAGGGTTGGGAATCTCTGTTATAGAGAATTGCTTGGGGTGTAGGCCTTGGCTGATAGTATCTAATTTTAACTTTTGAATTGCAGTATTTCCCCGTCTTGAAAAAGAGTAGTGAAACGCATTGGCAATGGGGATGAACAGAAACTAAAAGCTAAATATCTGTATATTATAATACACTTTATGCTATGAGTGATTAGAAAAAATATATAAATTAAAAAATTCAAATAGTGTATACTTCAGTAGGATCAATGAGGAATCAATCATTTGAAGTTTAAGATACTCAATGGCAGTCTGAAGATCCATGAAGACTGGAGTTTCACTTTCTGGCACAACAAGGAATGTGCATTATGTATTGAGATTTTCCTATTAGAAGACTATTTCAAGATTGTGTATTAAGCAATATAGCACACAACTAGTACATATGTAATCACTAAGTAATTAATCTAATCTTCCATATGTGATTCGCACAAACCTATACAAACTCAAGGCGACAGATCAAAGAGGAAGTGGGAAATTAGAGGGGGGACATGAGTCGTGTTCCCTCTAAGCTGAGCAGGTGTCCTCCAGCTGCATTGCTACCACTAGGGGGTGGAATATTTTCAGTCGCTAAGGACAGGTATGTTCCCTGGAGTCCTGCAGAACTTGCATGTCCCTCACAATTGAAAAATGTGACAGTAAAACAGCACCCTCTATTGGTGAGACTGTGGGTGGAGGACTCCTGCTCAGCTTAGAGGGAACAGTGGTTACATGACTAATTATCACACAATATATGATTCCTGATAAGTAGAAGCAGCAAATCTTATGATTAGCTTGGCATTAACCAAGAGTCCCAAACGAACCTAATCCAACCAAAACAAGAATCTATCCTAACCCAGCAAGACTAAGAGAAAATTCCTGCCTCACCTTTGCTCACCCTGATAATAGAATAATCTTTAGGCTACAAGCATACAGCGAACCTTAAGACAGTCCTGAAGTTGGAGATTCCTCGTTCAGTCAGCACAAGGTCACTTCTCTCCGGTAACAGCCAATTCAAATGATTGCCAGTCCTTCATGGTACAGTCTCCAAAAGAACAGTTCCTGATTTTCTAGCTCAGCCGAGATCAAGGACACACAAGGGAAATTATTTCTGATCAGTTCTTATAGTCCTCTGTACAGTGCAAAGGAGCCACACAACTATGGGTCCAAGCTTCCCCAAACCCAAAATTGGTCCTCTGTGGGTCACCTGTGCACACCCGAAGAATGTGTGTGCTATCCAGAGTTGGACAATCAGCACCAGACTAGCTTGGTCTTTTTAGTCACACAGAGGAATAATGAATAGTGTTCTTGTGAAAGGTCCTCTGTAGACAGCAAGATGTGCCAAGATGATAACACAAGGGCACTGTTCATAGCCATAGATGAGAAACTAGCTCTACTCCACATTCACATGGAAATGGACTTCCAGAGATGGTAAATGTCCTTGGCTGTACACATACAGATCTTGTAAACATATCTAGAATTCTTCAGGATAGCAAAGATAGTTCTTAGCCTAAGTTTCAGGCCTGCAGTTTTCCAATAGGTAAAGGAGGAATCACCCCTACAACACAACCTAGTAAATACATTAATAGATATTATCTTTATATAATACCAATTGCAGAAAAGATACTGTTTAATGTCAACTCATATTTTTCTTTGCCTAAAGATGTTAAACAAATATAAAATGCTACTTTTTACTTACTGTTGTTCTTTATTTGAACAAAGCATTATGGAAACCCTTAAAATGGAAGGAAAAATGATAAATGGCCTTCATAATCTTGGAATCAAAGATAATGATCTCAGCAAATTTATCAGATTACAAGTCCATCCTGTGGATGATAATTATGCATTAGACATTCGTCATGATTCAATAATTGTAAGTATTTAAAGTTGATTATATATATATCTTCTATATATTGGGGTAACTGTTCACAGGTTATCACCATCTTTTTCTAATTTTAGTAGCCTACGTTGTATTTTTCTTATACTGTGTGTGTGTGTGTGTATATATGTATGTATATATATATATATATATATATAAAAGACTAGTGACACATATAACATAACATGGGTAAATTCTATGCCATTTTAACATTATTAATAAAATCTTTAACATTCCTGAACAGCTGGGCTGGGAGAAGAATTAGGTTGCAACAAGGACATTTTAGTTCCAAAAAGCATTTAAGAACAAAATGGAAAATGCTTATAATGGGGAAACATTGAATAAACATCTGCTTTCAAGACTATTTACATATGTTTTACGCTCTTTCATGGTATTGGAGAAAAGGTTGGCACTGCAAGGTTTTTCTCAAAATAAGAATGGCTTGACATTAATTAATCTTCTATGAAGGCACCATATTTCCTTTTTCAGTTTGCTAACTATATGCACTTTTAGTGGAAGACAATTAACAAAGAATTTACAGTGATAAATGACATATGTCTTTTTAATTGGGAAAGAATTAGAAATGAAAAGAACCTGAGGAGATGCTAAATTGCCTTATTAAAATGTATACTAAAACTGATAGCATTTGAATGGATTTTAATTGCTTGTTTACTATGATATCATTTATAGCATACCCTCAGGCAATGAGGGAGGAAGAAATTTTACATCATGTTTATTACTTTCATCCAGTGAGGGAAGTCTTTGCACTTTTTTTTTTTTTTTTGTAGTTATCAACTTCAGTACACAGTTATGCTCATTACAGCTAATGTAAAAATACTTTATATTTTATTAAGGACTGTTTTGGTTTTCCCCTTGTATCTTTTTAAATATTTAATTCATCATAATTCCTAAGAATAACCTTACATACGAAGTTTGTTGCTCCAACATTTTGGCTGAACTGTGTGCTATCCTAGTCACTTTTGCTTTGGTTTCAAGCAGCTTTTTTTTCCACGGCTCTCCACATATCTTTTGCTATCCTAGTCTACCAGGACAAGATATTAAAGCTTTTAAACAAGTGTTAAACAAGTTAAAGCTTTTAAACATTTTCTCTGATATCCCTAAAAAAAAATCCTAATAAAGACTAAAAGTTATGTTTCTCTGTTTTTAAATATTTTAATTTTGACCCAGTTTGTTTTATGTCAGTTCTTTTTCTATATTCACTCATGGAGGGGCATAATCAAAACAAATGTCTAAGTCTGTTTTGGGCTTAGGGCACTAGTTGCCCATAGTCAGCAGCGTTCAAAGTCCATTCTAAAAAAGTATGTCCACTTTTGGGTTTTAAAAAAAAAAATCATCTACTTCTACGTCCAGCCGTTTGATCGTCCAGACCACTAGTATGTCTATCTTTATACTACATTCTTGTCCAAAAAATTGTCCATGTCCCAAACGCCTAGAACAAGACCTTTTGGACATGGGAGGGGCCAGCAAAGGGATGGACTGGTCACCCAGACATGGCAACAGAGTAACGGGGCACCTTACAGGGCACTGCTCTGAACTTCACAAAAAGGGTGCCAGATAAACATCTCACCACAACTCCCTTGCAGGTCATGGTGAGCCCCCCAAAACCTACCATACTCACCTGTCTACAACCCCAATAGCCCTTATGGCTGCAGGTTCCACCTATATGGCAGTACGGTAGGGTTTTGGCTTTTTTTTTTTTGAACTCTCATTTATCACCATGAATGCAGTAGTTAATGGCTTAAGGGCCTGAATCCTCTTCTCTATGGTTCACTAGCCCACCCCTCAGATTACTTAAGCCACTTCTTTGCAGCTCTACTAGGCTTTCCTATGCCAGGTGTTGATGTTCTGGAGGCAGGTATGTATGTTTTTATTCCAATTTTTATGGCGATGTGGGGGGTCATTGATCACGGGGAGTGTGTGGGGGTCTGAACTTTGTATCTGCAGTGGTTATCTGGTCACTTTGGATACCTTCTGGGCACTTATACCTGTTTTTAGATCACCTAAGTCACAACGTATAAGTTCCATCAAGGCAGCAATGTCAAGCTTTCGATATCCCTGCAGTAAGACTAAGTCTAGGTCGACCCACATCCTACCCTAACCACTCCTTCAGAAACACCCTTTTCAGCTTGAGGCACACAGCGGGATTCAGAAGCCTAAAAAGTCTCTGGATATGTTTAAAATCCCATTTCAATTATCGGCATTTGGACAACATGTATTTTAGGTTATCCAAGTGCCGATTTGGGTGTGTATTTCTGTTTTAATTATGAGCCCCATAGTGTCAGTTATCCCAGGACAAGCAGGCAGCCTAGTCTCGCATATGACGTCATCCACGTAGCCCGGATGCGGACAGCCTCGCAAGCCTATTTGCTTGTAGAAAACTTCAGAAGTTTCGAGTCAGCCGCACCGCACATGCGTGAGTGCCTTCCCGCCCAGCACAGGGCAAGTCTCCTCAGTTCTCAGTTTTCCGCGGAGCCGAGAAGTCTGTACTTTGACGTTCTGCGCTGAACTTCGTTCGCTTCGTGCCTTCTCTCACCGTGGTTTGTGTTCTTTTTAGTCGTGAATCGCTGTTACTTATTTCTTTTATTTTAATTTTTTTTTTTAAAAAGGCTTTATTTTATTTTTCTTCGTCGACTGACTGGCGGGGCAGGCTGCTCGGCTGCAGCCTGTGGGCTTCGACTTCGCAGCGGCTATCTTCCCTCCTATGTCCCGGCCAATAACGGGCTTCAAGAAGTGTAGCCAGTGCCAGCATGCGATTTCTCTCACGGACCCACACTGCTGGTGCCTTGGGCCTGACCATAGTCCTAAGTCATGCGAGTGCTGTGCTACTCTTCAACCTTGAGCCTTTAAACGTTGTTGGGTTTTAGTGGAAAAACTATTCAGGATGGACTCTTCAGTGACACCCTCGACCTCGAGTGCTGCCTTGGTCCCACTTTCCACTGAGGGTCCTGCTTCCACATCACCGATCTTGATTCTCATCACCGTCCTCGTTTGGATTGTCTTTAGCCTCGAGTACACCTGCTTTATCTTCCCCTGAGCTCTCCTCAGGTCAGATACCTAAGCAGAAAGTTCCAGCGGTGGTCCTTAAGTTCTCTAAGACCTCCAAGTCGAAGCACATCTCCACTGCCACCTTGGAGCCTATAGCCTTAGCAAGTGGTCCAGTTTCAGACGCGGATCCACATTTGCAGGCTTCTCTCCAGACCATGTTGGAACAGCAGTTTGTTCAATTACTGAGCAAATATGGCTCTGCCTCGACAATGCCTCCTGTAATCCAGCCTGGGCAATCAGCAGTCTCCCGTGAGGTCGAGTCCCTGCTTGTGCCTCGAGCTGAAGCTTCACACTATGTAAGGAGCAGAGTCTTTGCGAGTGTCTGGTCTGGCATCTACACACTCGATGCAAGGAGTAGATTCTTTGCGAGTGTCTCGACAGGAATTCTCACACTCCATACAAGGAGCAGAGTCTTTGGGAGTGCTTCGAAATTTCTCGATACAAACCACTGAGTTTCGATCTACTGCTTCTAGCCCTATTCATTCATCAGCAGCATTGCTTGTTTCCATACATAGGGCAAAGTCTCGATCCTACTTGAGACCTGCTTCCAGACACCACTCTCGTCGATCGAGGCATTCATCGAGGTGCAGGTCTTCTTCCAAAGAGCAGCCTTCCTCTTCTAGGCCTCATTCCAGACCTTCCAGCTCTTCGAGGCCTCCAACTCCTCGATCGAGGTCACTGCTTCCAGACCCTGAGGAATCATCTACTTCCATTCCCTCCTCCAAGTCTCCATATTCTTTGGATTGCCACTTCTCTAGAGAGGCGTTGCCATCGTTCTCCACTCGAGATGCCTTGAGGTCATCGAGCCCCTCTCGAGGCAGGGCCTTGGAGGATCATCTGTCTTTCTCTTCCTTCCTTTGTCAGATGACTGATGACCTGGAAATTAAATTAGATGCAGGTTCTAAATACTCTAAGGAGTATCTAGAAGAAATGCATCTGCCTCAACTTCCTGCAGGGTCACTTAAGCTCCCTCTTAACCGGCTTTTGTCTCAAACTTTCAAACGATGTTGTTCAAGGCAAGTTGGACTCAAGGTATAGAACTCTACATTGTAAAGGGTTTGAGAATTCAGTTATCCCATCAATCCCTCCTTGTGGAGTCCTCGTTGAAAAGAGCCCATCCTTCCAGGGTCTATGCTGCAGTTCTCCTGGAAGAGAGGGTAAGAATATGGACAAGTTTGGACGTCGTCTTTATCAAAATGCTATGATGTCCTCCAAAATCCTCAACTACAATTTTGTCTTCATTACTTATGTCAAGTTCCTCATTGATAGTCTTCCATGTTTTCTGAAGAACCTGGATCAACATAGGCATTTTGAGTTCTAGGAAGTCACTGCTACTCTGTCATAACTCAGATTACATCTTCTCCAGTTATCTTATGATGCCTTTGAACTGTCTGCTAGGGCCACTGTTTTCTCTGTAGCGATGCACCGCTTGGCCTGGCTTCGCACCATTGACAATCTTCAGGACCGTCTGACTAACATTCCTTGCGACAGCAATGACCTCTTTGATGAATCCATAGAGGCTGCCACTAAGAAATTGTCTGAACATGAAAGGCCAAAGCCAGCTCCTGCAAAATTTTCACGCCCTCCTCCAATTTTCCAGAGGTGTTATACTCCAAGGGTGGCTTCTTACACTCAACTGCCTCCCAAGAAACCACAGCAGCAGAAGCAACAGAAACCTCAGCCTTTTTGACTGTTTAAAACAGAGCATAACCTCCATCGTTCTGCCTCTGTCCTCCCTTCCCCCCATAGACGGTCGTTTCCATCATTTTTATCATCAATGGGAAACCATTACATTTGACCTCTGGGTGCTGTCAATAATCAGGGAAGGATACTCTTTTCATTTCACTCAGATTCCACCAGTTTCCTCCAAGAGAGTATCCTTCCAATCTATCTCAGATCGCCCTTCTTCTTCAGGAAGCTCGGGCTCTGCTTCATCTCCATGCCATCAAAGTAGTTCCTCTGGAACAGCAGAGCAGGGGTTTTTACTCCCGTTACGTCCTAGTTCTGAAGAAGACAGGCGATCTGTGACCCATTCTGGATCTCAGGACTCTCAACAAATTTTTAGTCAAAGAAAAATTTTGCA
The DNA here is from genome assembly GCF_902459505.1 of Geotrypetes seraphini. NCBI lineage: Eukaryota > Metazoa > Chordata > Amphibia > Gymnophiona > Dermophiidae > Geotrypetes > Geotrypetes seraphini. The sequence continues at coordinate 134,380,280 of NC_047089.1, forward strand.
TGTTATCCCTGGCATCCCTTTACCCCCCTTCTAGATCAGAATGATTGGTTATGTTCTCTACATCTCAAGGAGGCTTATACTCGCATCCCCATTCATCCAACCTCCCGTCAGTACCTCAGATTTCAGGTGGGGAATCTGCATTACCAATACAGAGTGCTACCATTTGGCCTGGCTTCATCTCCAAGAGTGTTCTCCTGGTGGTGGTAGCAGCAACTCTAAGGAACCATGGTCTTCAGGTGTTTCCTTACCTAGACAACTGGCTCATCAAAGATTCAACATCTCAGGGGTTATTGTGGCGACCCAACGGACTACGTGGTTCCTACAAATCAACTTTCCCAAATCCCAACTTCAGTCCTCTCAGAATATACAGTTCATCGGAGCTGTTCTGAACACTATCATTTCAGAGCATTCCTTCCTCAACAATATCTGGATGCTCTTCTTCAACTCTGTCATGCAGTGTCTTCCCGTTCTTCAATCTCAGCGAGACACATGATGGTCCTCCTAGGTCACATGGCCTCCAAAGTGCACGTGACTCCTTTTGCCGGACTTCACCTCAGAATTCCTCGGTGGACCCTGGCATCTCAGTGGATGCAGGCTTGCGAACCATTCTCTCGACACATTACAGTCACTCCTTCATTGAGACAGTCTCTCCGCTGGTGAATGCTCTCTTCCAATCTCTCCAGAGGCTTGCTGTTTCAAACGCTCCCTCATCAGAAGGTCCTCATGATAGATTCCTCGACCTACGCTTGGAGGGGCTCATCTCAATGGTCTCCGTACTCAAGGCCACTGGTCCAGCACGGATCATCAGTGTCACATCAGTCTGTTGGAACTCAGAGCAATCTTCAATGCCTCAAAGCTTTTCAACATGTTCTTCACGACCAGGTAGTCCTCATTCGGACAGACAACCAATTTGCCATGTACTATGTCAACAAACAGGGAAGGACGGGATCTCTCTCCCTTTGTCAAGAAGCTCTGAAGGTTTGGGATTGGGCAATCCTGCACAACACCTTCCTGAAAGCTGTCCACATCCAAGGGGCAAAAAACTGTTTGGCGGACAAATTGAGTCATCTTCTGCAACCTTATGAATGGACATTCAATTCCTTGCCTCTTCATCACATTTTTTCGCAATGGGAAACTCAAATAGATCTCTTTGCATCTCCCCACAACCACAAACTGCCTCGGTTCTGCTCCAGAATATATTCTCCTCATAGCCTCGAGGCAGATGCTTTTCTACTGGAATGGACAAATTTTTTTCTATATGCGTTCCCTCCATTCCCTCTCATTCTCAAGACTCTTGTCAAGTTGAAGAATGATCATGCCACCATGATTCTGATAGCTCCTCAGTGGCCAAGACAACCTTGGTACTCCCTTCTACTTCAACTCAGCAACAGGGTGCCATACCTTCTACCAGTTTTTCTGTCTCTGCTTACACAGAGTCAAGGTTCTCTGCTTCATCCCAACCTGCAGTCTCTGCACCTGACAGCTTGGTACCTCTCGACATAACTCCTCTTCAGTTTGTTTGTTTTTTTTTAAATATCATGTTTATTAAGACAAGAAACAAAGGGACAGCCACCGCCGTCTACAATACAAAGGTAATACTGGTACACAAGAAAACATAGCAGCGATCATGTAGTGCTAGGCATCGTAACATTGTGCAGAGGCATAAGCACGCAGAGGCATGGGATTGCAGTTTGAGTTGATGTAACGCACTCCCACTGAGAACTTAGAACTAGCTGTGAGAGAGAGCAGTACGCCTCCCAGCGCCTCTCGTCTATATTTCTAATTAAGAGAAACCTCAACATCTTGGATCCCCAAACGATCCATTGCATCCTCTGATCATTCACACCCCAGACAAATCAAACAACCGCCAATCACTCCCCATTCATCTCAACAAACACACAGACTCACATACTCACACTCACTATTCAAATACACACGGCAAGAGCATAGTGGTATGCAAAGTGCAAAAACTCAAATATTCATAAGCTCCGTCACTCGAACCTGTGGCAGAACAAACAAAGGAACAATATACAAGATAGAAAAGATATAAAAGATATAAGAAAAAAAAATAAAATAAAAGAAGCGTAAACATGAACATCCAGTGCATGGGCCAAACCTACAAAGTATCTAGGCGACCAGGGTTAAGGTCGTCCTCCAGAATGAGCAATAAAGTTTCCAGTGAGCCTGGGGTCGGTAGGCATAAGTGTCCAGTTCAAAGCTTGCTTGCAAGTGCATCCGGGACATTCACATATTATATGTCGGTACCTCCTCAGCTGTCCAGTATTTCAGGATGAGTTGTTTGCCCACAAGGATCGCGTGCAGCAGGTACTTATGAGCGGGAAAGTCCATGCCCTGCTGTTGGAAATCAGTAACATCTCCCATCAACAGTGCAATAGGTACTCCTCTTCAGTTTTCTCAACCTGTAAGAGACATTTTAGAGGCCTCTAGAAAGCCTACCACTAGTCAATGCTACCACTATAAATGAACTAGATTTTCTACGTCATGCATCTCTCATGATAAAGAGCCTCAAGATTTTTCCTTATCTTCTGTTCTAGATTATTTTTTGCATTCATCCACCTCTGGCCTCGTCTACATCAATCTGAGTCCATCTTGGTGCAATTGCTGCTTTCCACCAGCCTATTGAAGGGAAACACCTCTCTGCTTATCTGGTGGTTTCCAAATTTATGAAAGAACTTTTCAATGTCAAACCTCCTCTCAAACCGCCTCCAGTGGTTTGGGATCTCAATGTTGTTCTTTCTCAATTGATGAAGCCTCCATTTGAACCAATGTCTAGGGCTCATCTGAAGTATCTCACTTGAAAAGTGGTGTTTCTCATTGCCCTCACATCTGCTTGAAGAGTCAGTGAGCTGCAAGCGTTAGTTGCTGATCCACCTTTCACAGTTTTCCATCATGACAAAGTTGTCCTCCGTATTTATCCTAAATTCTTACCTGAAGTGGTTTCAGAATTTCAACTCTACCAATCTATTGTACTTCCAGTATTTTTTCCAAGACCTCATTCTCATCCTGGAGAATCAGCTCTTCATACTCTGGACTGTAAATGTGCTTTGGCCTTCCGCTTGGAACGCACCAAACCACACAGAACTGCTCCTCAACTATTTGTCTCCGATCCAAACAAGTTGGGACATCCAATCTCTAAGCGTACCATCTCCAACTGGATGTCTGCTTGTATCTCTTTCTGCTATGCCCAGGCTGGACTGCATTTACAGAGTCTAATCACAGCCCATAAAGTCAGAGCCATGGCGGCTTCAGTAGTTTTCCTCAGATCCACTCCTATTGAGGAAATTTGTAAAACTGCCACCTGGTCCACGGTTCATACTTTCACCTCTCATTATTGTCTGGATGTTTTCTCAACAAAGAGAGGTGCATTATTCTCTCAACTTAATGAATGATACCTTTCTGCTGTTTAAAGCTTTAATATTAATTTCACAATTTTGGTGGTGGCTTTTGTAGTTTTATATCTGATTTTCCCATTTTTAGAATATTTTTAACTGATTTCATATTATATATAAAGTTTGTGGGAACAACGTTGCCCCATGTTCATTGATTATCTGACTCAAGTGCTATAAGTAACAGTAACAATGTGAACTCAGTCAACCAATTACTTAGGTGTGAAAGAATAGAAAGATTACAGTTTAAACTGATAACTCAACATGCCACAGTATATCTATTCACAATAAAATAACATCACTTTTAATACTGTGTACAGAAAAGCCCAAAGGGTTTATTTTCATTCACCATAAACTTGATTCAGAATCCAGGTTTTCTTCATTTTCCTATAATGGAAATAATTCATTTCCTTCCTAAGGCCCAGGTAGAGTTGATTGCATAAAGCAGGTTGAAGATAGTGAAAGGCACAGTGTCTTGTAGTCAGCTGAACTGCGCTTTTTGGCAGAGGTTCCAATAACTCTTGATGTGAAGAAAAAGGTATACAAACTAGTATATGCTCATTAATTCAACCAACTAAATAAATTGGCAACACTATACACAACTTAATATATTGTATATACAAAAGTTTAAGATGGAATCTGACCTTGAAAAGAAGTTGTTGAAGAGAACACTTAAGATAAAGGGGTGCACATCAGGGAAGCCGGGAGAAGTTACCATTTCTGCCATTGACACTTTTTGGAATGTTGGGCAACTCACTTTATCTCCCATGTCCTCAAGTTTTTTTTCTTAGATTATAAGATCTTTTGAGGAAGGAACTTACTCTTGAATATTTATCACCAATGTACACTGTTGCATACAACCAGTACATCTATAAAAATAATGATATAAAATGTATAGGGGGTGATATGATCCTATTTCTTTCTATCAATAATCATTTGGGCTATACTTCATACTTACAGTAGCCTTCTAAAATTTGTTTGTGGCAATCACTGACAGAATGAATTGTAGTAGTGTGACTTAACTGTAATCCTAGAATGAGCAATTTTTAATTTGATTTACATGTTCCAAATGATTGGTGAATTTGTCATGCTACAGTATTATTAGAATTTCTAACTGTAACTGAAGTCTAATATGCATAGAAAATTGGTTATCTAAATAACACCCCAAAAGTATCTTTTTGTCATTTTTGTTTCCAGTATATATTGACAGCTGACAGAAAATTACTGTTTGAACAATTTAAGCTTACATGCATGCTTAAATCTGTTTATCATAGTTGATATATTTTGACAAGCTGACTCTTGTAAACATACACTATTTATAATCCTCTATAATAAAACCCTAAGCGCGCATGCGCACTTATGCCATGATCCCTAACAGTGTGATTTGTGACTCTGTGGCCGTGTTTGGCTTGCGGCGCGTGTGGCGGCTTGTGGTGCGTGCGGCAGTGAGAGCAATGGCAGGAGGTGTCCGAGGTGCTGCGAGGCGTCTGGCTGCTACTGCTGCACAGGAAGTGGAGGGGGAGAGGGAAAAGGGGCTGCTTTAGGGGGAGGGGTGTGCTGGGGGACAGGCAGCAATCTTGGTTTGCTCGGGGGCCAGAGAGAGATAGGTAGGAGGCCAGGGAGATAGACAGAGAGACAAACAGAAAAAAGTGGAGGGGGTGAGGGAAAAGGGGCTGCTTAGGGGGAGGGTTGTGCTGGGTGCCAGGCAGCAATCTTGGTTTGGTCGGGGGGCCAGAGAGAGATAGGCAGGGGGCCAGGAAGAGAGACAGACAGAAAGACAGACAGACAGCCAGCGGCCAAAGAGAGAGAAACAAAGAAAAAAAGACAGACAGCGGCCAAGGAAAGAGAGAGAGAGACAGGAAGTGGCCAAGGAGAGAGAGAGAGAAAGAAAGAAAGACAGTCAGTGGCTAAAGAGACAGAGAGACAGAAATAAAGACAGACGCATCTATTCTAGCACCCGTTAATTTAACGGGCTTAAAGACTAGAATAAGAATAAAAATGTGTTATTATGGAGTGAAGGATTAGCTTAATGGTTAGTGCAGCAACCTGGGAAACTGGGCTTAAGTCCTCCTTTTGACTCTGGGGAAGTCATCAACCCTCTGTTGCCCAAGGTACAAGTGTCTGTATATAATGCTTTCATTGTAACCACAGAAAAAAAAATTCAGCTACCTGCAAGTGTGTTTGAGTTGCAGGTGGACAGAAGTACTATGTCATCAATCCTTTCAAGGATTACATGTTTTTAAAAATAAGGTTCTCTGTTTATGTACCATTTCATCCTGGACCCCTGAGGAAGGAGTGTTTTCCAAAACACGGACCGTGTTGGGTATTATGTACTCGTATAAGAGAACCATTTTGTTTCTGGAATGCTACATTGTATTTCTTCCAATAAAGACTAGACTACCTTGTACATCGTATCTGCAGTTTTCTCCTTGTTTTGGCTGGTACAGAACACCACAGCAAGACTGAGATTCTATAAGTCAAATTATGATCATGTCACACCGCTGCTTTTGGAGCTACACTGACTCCCAATAAAAGAACAGATCGTATTCAAGCTATGCTGTTTAGTATTTAAGACCATTTATGGAGACCCCCTGACTGTTTCCCTAGATTTACTGAGCTATTATGTAGATCCATTGAACATAGCAAATCTGAATGCTTGATCCTATCATTTTCATCTCAAAAAGGCGTAAAAAATATGGGGTTCTCATTGCAAATCATTTAACTATTAGAATGTAAAACCCTGGAACTCACTTCTATAGAGATTCATGTTACTTCTGTATATACTGTGTCCCAGTGCAATAAGTGAGACATTCTAGACCAGGGATCTCAAAGTCCCTCCTTGAGGGCCGCAATCCAGTCGGGTTTTCAGGATTTTCCCAATGAATATGCATTGAAAGCAGTGCATATACATAGATCTCATGCATATACAAGAAATAAAATTATTATTATTATTATCATATTCATTGCGGAAATCTTGAAAACCCGATTGGATTGCCGCCCTCAAGGAGAGACTTTGAGACCCCTGTTCTAGATCATAGGGTTATTTCCCTTTACTCGCATGGGTTGCAGAAGAGAACTATAAGTTTTCCTCTCTGCCTCTAGGGTACATCACAGGCTAGCTTAGCTCCTCCCATCAGTTTTTCTCTTCTGCATGTGGGTTGTACTGTATTAGTTCTGCTTTCTCCAATTTATTATTTTTAATTTGACGTAGTTTCGATCCCTTTCGCGGTTCTTTCACATTCTATGAACATTTTGAAGTGTTGCCCGCTTGAAAATTCACAGAGTTCGGTCTGTAGCTGACAGATCCCTTTAGGGTACCTGTCAGCTGGTCTGCTAGTCTTCCTTGGATTTCAGGGCCGTTCCTGACCTAATCTCACTCCCTGTTAAGCAGGGGGTCAAGTGCAATATATTCCACACACTTAGGGGGCTCAGCAGTGTTCCGTAAGGTGCAGGCTGCGTTTTCGTGCCTCCGCCCATCTCTGTGTTTAGGCAGTGGTCTGCAGGGGTGGAGGCATAGTCAGACATTGGAGTCTGTCCGGCAACCCGAAGATGGGCTTGAGGACAGCTTTTCCATAAGTGTGGCAGTGAATTATAACTGTGGCTCTTAATTGGGGCTAGAGCAGGGGTGTCAAAGTCCCTCCTCGAAGGCCGAAATCCAGTCAAGTTTTCAGGATTTCCTCAATGAAACTGCATGAGATCCATTAGCATAGAATGAAAGCAGTGCATGCAAATAGATCTCATGCATATTAATTGGAGAAATCCTGAAAACTCGACTGGATTGCGGCCCTTGAGGAGGGACTTTGACACCCCTAGGCTAGAGAGCTGCTGCAGTTTCTGTGACCATCGTTTGTGAGTAAGAGGAGCTGAAAGGCTCCAACAATGATTTCTAAAACTTAATTTTGAGGGGTTTTGAGTGTTTTGTATTAATCCTCTATATTCTACCACCTGAAAAATCCTATTTTGGTAATTTTTTAAGTTCAGGAAGTACCGTTTTTGGGTCAAATTCAGGTCCGGCAGCCACCTTGGATTTTCAGCTATCTTTTTTTCAACTTCTCCCTACTTATTTAAAATTCGAAGTTTTGCCAGGAAAACTGCTGGAATGGGGTCCTGAGGGTTTTCTAGTTTGGATTCATGCCAAATTTGAGCAAATGTGCCACTTTATGAGCGTTTTTGCGCCATGTGGCTTGGGGGGGGGTAATTACTGGTTCAGCCTCCCCTTCACAGAAGCAGATATTACATGCTCAACTAGCCTGTCGGGACAGCTGTTTTTGCTTTCGGGGCTTGATTCTGCGGCAGTGACCAGCCACGAGACGGACGCTCCGCAGCCTGAAATGCACAAGTTTCAGTCATCTAAGGGTGACTCTTTGCTCTAGGATCCAGATACCTTCTCAGGGTGTGTGAGATTTTTGTGCTCTGAGTTTCCAGCCGAGGATCCGGCTGCTGGCTGTTCTGTCATCCATTCACAGTTTCTGCTGGATGTTTCCTCCTCAGGGAGTTCAGCGTCTGCGCCAGCTCTGTCTGTTCCTTCTTCACAGCCAGTTCAGGGAGTGCTAGCGGTGAATCCAGTCATCGAGGAGTATTTGGTTGCAAGGCTGCACTGCTTGGATTGGTGGATCCGGATTTGAATGCTGGATCCACGTATCCCTTAAAGGCTCCAGATCTTGGTGGTGTTCAGACACTGGTATTCTTGTTTAACTTTGCAGCGCTGCTCAGTCTTTGCAGGGCTTGAGCTTGAATGCTAAGCCTCCTCCTTCTATTTCTGTTACTGCTGTTCCCTGGCTTTGCAGCATTCGCTTGCAGTCTTGAGTCCTTTCCGTGGCATCTGGATATCAATCTCATAGTTATGGAACAGTTTGACTCTACAGATGGGCTTTTTTGGAATATTAGCGCTATCTCCCACCGGTATCCTCTGGCGCATGAGTGACAGCAGCTGTTGCGGCGGCCCTAGGTGATTCCAGGGGCGCTCAGGTGTCCCGACTCATGTCACTGCCTAATGACAGTTTTTGACTATGCTAATTTAGGAGTTAAAGCTGCTGTGGTGATATCCTTTGTGCCGCGCCTGCCTAGCTTGCTACGTATATTAGAGACTGAGGCGGTAGAACCTCCTCCTTAGCTTCTGATGGCTGGGATAAGAACATAAGAAGTTGCCTCCGATGGGGCAGACCAGAGGTCCATCCTGCCCAGTGGTCCGCTCTCGCGGCGGCCCATCAGGCCTAATTGCCTGAACAGTGTCCCTGACTAATTTTGTAACTGCCTCTAATCCTATCCCTAATACCTACCTCTACTTCTATCTGTACCCCTCAATCCCTTTGTCCTCCAGGTACCTGTCCAGACCCTCTTTGAAACCCTGTAGCGTGCTCCTGCTTATCACATCCTCCGGTAGCGCGTTCCATGTATCCACCACCCTCTGAGTGAAGAAGAACTTCCTGGCGTTTGTTCTAAACCTTTCCCCTTTCAATTTCTGTGAGTGCCCCCTTGTACTTGTGGTTCCCCATAATTTGAAAAATCTGTCCCTGTCTACTCTTTCTATGCCCTTCATGATCTTGAAGGTTTCTATCATGTCTCCTCTAAGTCTCCGCTTTTCCAGGGAGAAAAGCCCCAGCTTCTTCAGTCTGTCATTATATGAGAGGTCTTCCATACCCTTTATTAGCTTAGTTGCTCTTCTCTGGACTCTCTCAAGTACCGCCATGTCCTTCTTGAGGTACGGCGACCAGTACTGGACACAGTACTCCAGGTGCGGGCGCACCATTGCACGATACAGTGGCAGGATGACTTCCTTCGTCCTGGTCGTGATACCCTTCTTAATGTTGCCCAACATTCTGTTTGCCTTCCTTGAGGCTGTGGCGCACTGCGCCGACGCCTTCAATGATGTGTCTACCATCACTCCCAGGTCTCTTTCAAGGTTACTCACCCCTAGCGGTAATCCCCCCATATTGTAAGTGAATATTGGGTTCTTTTTCCCTACATGCATGACCTTGCATTTCCCTATGTTGAAGCTCATTTGCCACTTTTTGGCCCACTCTTCCAGCGCTGTCAGATCTTTTTGGAGATTTTTGCAGTCCTCCTTGCTTTCAACCCTGCTGTATAATTTGGTGTCATCCGCAAATTTAATAACCTCACATTTTGTTCCTGCTTCCAGGTCGTTAATGTATATATTGAACAGGAGCGGTCCCAGCACCGACCCCTGCGGAACTCCGCTCGTGACCCATTGCCAGTCTGAGTAATGGCCCTTTATTCCAACCCTCTGTTTCCTGTCCGCCAGCCAGTTTTTGATCCATCGGTGGACCTCCCCTTGCACCCCGTGGTTCCATAGCTTCCTTAGTAGTCTTTCATGTGGTACCTTATCGAAGGCTTTTTGGAAGTCAAAGTAAATGATGGTTGTATGACCTTTTGAGAGGGCTTGCTTCAGAGTCACTGTATTCTATGTCAGCCTGCCGAATGCTTTGGGCTCGGCAGTAGGCTGCTGATATGTCCTCCATGGCAACTCTAGCCTGGCTTCCTTTCATGGGCAGTTGTTGTTGTGCAATTGACTGGATGCCCTTAGGACCTCCAGTGATGGATCATCATCCGTAGGCACTGCCAGATGGTATGAGGCCCCCTCCCTTTTTGGGGGGCTCCCGAAGGATTTTTTGTGCCTATACACCACATCCTTCCTCATCGCTGAGATCTTTTCAGGGTTCCAGGGGTTGGTTTGCGAACTACATGCACTCTCAGCCTGCCTCTGCCTGACCTACCCGAAAGAAAAAAAAAATGAAGCCAGGGAGCTGAGGACCCCTGTATGGATAGGGGGTCAGATCTTGGAGTGTCTACAGGCCTGGATGCATATTGCAGCAGATCAATGGGTCTTTGATTTTCTTTGGTCAGGCTACAAGCTGGCATTTACCCAACCTCTGTTAGATTGGTTTGTGTCTTCTCTTGCCAGGACACCGGACGCAGCACTCTAGTCCAGGCTACTGTTCAGCGTTTCTTGGATATTCGAGCGATAGAGCCAGTGCCAAGTGCCCTTTCGAGCTCAGGCAGATACCGTATTTTCACGCATATAACACGCGCTTTATACATGATTTTACAAACCGAGCATAACCATGCGCTTTATATGCGTGAGCGCGTTGTACAATTTTTTTTTTTAAATCGTTTCCCCCCCCCGACGTCCGATTCATCCCCCAGCCCTGAAAGCCTGATGCCCCACCCTGAAGGACCGCTCGCACCCCCACCCTGAAGGACCGCTCGCACCCCCCCCAACGTCCGATTCATCCCCCAGCCCCCCCCCCTCCCCCCACACGGAGAAGCAGCCGTTGGTTCTCGATGCCAGTGAGCCCTGCTGCTTCCTCTGCCGGCGGTCCCGCCCCTTCTCTGAGCCCTGCGCTGCTTCCTCTGCCGCGGTCCCACCCTTTCTCTGACGTCAGGAATTAAGTGTCAACTTATAATGGTTTTTGGACATTTTTATTTTTAATTGTCTAATTGCTGATTTGTTAAACCATCTTTCTGGACATCTTGCAAGGTGTTCTAGCTGCTGTGCATCCAAAGCTGCAGGAGGCATGTTATGGGTAGGTTTTGGGAGTGCTTAGACTTGGACGTCCTACATCTATAATTGAACCTTTCTCAAGATGTCCTGGATGGAACTTAGATGTTCTGAGCTAGACCTGTTTTAAAATCATCTTAAGTGTCAAAAGGTACCCAAACTGACCAAATGACCACGGGACAGATTAAGTAATGACCTGTCCACCCCACCCCAGTGGTCACTAACCCTTCCCACCCCTCAAAAAAAAATATAAATGAAACAGTACATACCTGTCTCTAGAACAGCAGCATCTGGTATGGGAGAAGTTGGTAGAGCACCACACAGGTGTCTTAAGTAGCTTGGTGGATGGCCTAATGAAATCCAAAGAAACAAGGCAAACAACCCCATGACAATTGTAGTAAAGAAAAAGTGGGGAAGGAACTGTACACGTCAACTCAATTTTATCTCAGGTTGACGTACACAGTTCCTTTCCCACTTTTTCTTTGCCAGATGGGCTAATGAGTCATAGAGAGGAGGACCCAGGCCCATAAGCCCTTCTAACAAGTACATTTATGGTAGAAAGTGTGAGCCCAACAAAACCCAGCAAAATCCTGCTTTACTGCTATATAGGTGCCACCTGCAGCCATAAAAGGGCTATTGGGGTGTTAGGTGGGGGTATAGTAGGTTTTGGTGAAATCATCTTCACCTTTTACTTCAACCCATTGGATATTGTAAGGTTGTTTGTTTTTTGTTTGTTTGGGGTTTTTTGGTTTTTTTTTTTTAATCATACCACCAAACAGACTTTCATTGATCCTGTTTGCTGGCAGCAAATCCCTTGGACCGATCACTACCTTGGTGAGTTTTCACTCCCTATTTTTATGTCCCATATTCCGACACAATTTTTGCATTAAAAAACGGTCACTTTTAGAAAGAAACTATGCCCAGAATCCTTCTGGTCCCAAGTTTTAGCTTCCCTCCCTTGTTCCCCTAGAGCAGGGGTGTCCAACCTTTTTGCTTCCCTGGGCCGCATTGGCCCCAAAAAAATGTTTCTGGGGCTGCGCAAACGCTGCAGCAAGACAGAGGAGGGAGCTGGCAAGATGGTAAACACCCGGGGGCAGCAGAGGAAAACACTGCATCGCCCTCGACCGGGGCCGCACAAAATACTTCACGAGGCCGCAGGTTGGACATCCCTGCCCTAGAGAATATCCTATCGATGTGATCTGGCCTAAGTGGAGTTTTTCTACAGAACTTGTCTATCATTCTTCAGTGCCAGTCATTACTAAAACCATTTCTTATGTTCGGAATGCACCATGGTTTTCACCTTCCCATAGAGTTTTCAAACAAAATTGTAGGAAGTTAGAAAAGAAATGGAAAAAATCTATCTCAGACCTGGACAAATTAAACTGAAGAAGTGCAATTAGAATATATAATTTCAAACTCAGAAAAGTGAGGAAAACTTACTATAGTTGTAAAATAGCTAAGTCTGATAACCAGAGTGGGTACCCTTTTTAAATTCTGGCGTTCTTTGACTAACTGTGATTCCAAATCTGACCATTCCTCATCTCGCTCTGCTGATACTCTAGCTTGTTTTTCTCAAGATAAAATCTCTCTTATCAGTCAATATTTTCCCGCAGGCGAAATTGAGTATCTCCCTACATATTTCAAAAATTCTATAGAGGAGATACCAGTTGATTGCTACAGGTATTCCTTTAATCCAGTATCTGAACTTCAAGGTTCTAGACTGTGAAAAGATGAGAAAATGTAAATGTTCACTGGACCCTTTTTCGTCATATCTATTTCTTAATATTTCTTCTCAAGCTATAACATGGTTAACCACTTTACTGAATTTTTCCTTGGAAAATGGATACTTCTCACAATCCATGGGACACATAACACTTAGCCCTCTTCTTAAAAAAAGTAGATTTAGATCCTACTATCCCTTCTCACTACCGACCAATTGCTAATATTACATTACATTAGGGATTTCTATTCTGCCATTACCTTATGGTTCAAGGCGACTAGAAGTATTTAGGGAGTAGTTTGTGCATTTCTTAGAGTTGTTGAGGATTACATCTAAGTTGACATGATATTAGAAGTTCATATGTAGTAGTTGTAGGTGATGCAAGTGTTAGTTCGGTTTTATGTGTTTTATGAATAGAAGGGTTTTTATTTCTTTTTTGAAGGTTTTGTAGTCTGTGGTCATGGTCAATGGGTTGTAGAGTTGTGGGTCGAGTTTTGCAGCTTGAGTGACTAGGAGGTTGTCGTACAGTTTTTTTTTTCTTTTGAAGTTTTTGGTTGGAGGGTGTGTGAATGGTGTGTGGGTTCTCCTATGTCTGGTTGAGGTGGATTGAACTAGTCGATTGTTCCAATAGGCTGGGCTGTCTCAGTTTATTGCTTTAAATAATAGGCAGTAAAATTTGAAGTGTATTCTCGCTTGTATTGGGAGCCAGTGTGAGTCTTGGTATGCCTCTGTGATGTGGTCATATTTCTTCAGTGAGTAGACCAGTCTTAGGGCTGTGTTTTGTATTGTTTGAATTGTTTAATCATGGTTGCTGTGCATTAGAGATATAATATGTTGCAGTAGTCTATTAGACCAAGGATTAGGGGTTGTACCTTTGTTAGCAAAAATGTTAGAATCAATTGTAGCTGGTCAACTTACTATTTGGAGAAATTTTCATTACTTCAGCCATTTCAACGTGGGTTTCGCTCTAATTTTAGTACTGAAACCTTATTGATCTCTCTCTCCTCAAAAATTCAACAAATATGTCTTCAAAATAAATGTTCTATTCTACTTCAGTTTGATTTATCTACAGTGTTCAATGTAGTACCGTATTTTCACGCATATAACGCGCGTGTTATACGCGTTTTTACCTACCGCGCATACCCCTCGCGCGTTATACGCGTGAGCGCGGTATACAAAAATTTTTTTACATAGTTCCCACCCCGCCCGACGCCTGATTCACCCCCCCCAGCAGGACCCGCTCGCACCCCCACCCCGAACGACCGCTCGCACGCGCTCCCACGCGCACCCGCATCCACGATCGGAGCAAGAGGGAGCCCAAGCCCTCTTGCCCGGCCGACTCCCCAACTCCCCGACAATATCGGGCCAGGAGGGAGCCCAAACCCTCCTGGCCACGGCGACCCCCTACCCCCACCCCGCACTACATTATGGGCAGGAGGGATCCCAGGAGAGTCGGGGCAGTGCACGGAAAGTCAGGGCGGGTGAACGGAGAGTCGGGACAGCGCACGGAGAGGCGGGGCAGTGCACGGAAAGTCAGGGAGGGTGAACGGATAGTCTGGACAGCGCACGGAGAGTCGGGGAGGGCGAAAGGAGAGTCGGGGTGGCCAGAGGAGAGTCGGGGCGGGCGAAAGGACAGTCGGGCAGCATGCGCGGTATACCCGTGAGCGCGTTATACAAAAGTTTTTGTACATAAAATCGTGGTTTCTGCGCACTATACCCGTGTGCGCGTTTTACACGGGTGCGCGTTATCTGCGTGAAAATACGGTACATCATGACATTCTACTTCAGTTACTTTGAGATATTGCCAGGTTGTTTTGGATTGGTTTTCTAAATTTCTTTTGTATCGTTCCTATTCAGTGAATATTGAAGGCGATAGCTCCAATTCCTAGCAGCCTCCCTGTCAGGTTCCCGAGGGCTCTCCACTCTCTCCAATTTTATTCAATCTCTATATGACCACATTGAATACCTTTAAGCTGTCAGCTTGGGAAACGCTATTCATTTACGCGGATTTCATTTATACTGATTGAAATTGATTCAGATATTACCAATCTAGTTTCCAAAGTAAATCTCTGCATTTCCAAACTTCAAGCCTGGGCTCTTTTCTGTCCGGATGAAGCTTAATACAACTAAAACTGTCTTCCTCCTACTGTAGCTCTGGTATCTGGGTCCTCTTTACAGATTGAGTTCTCTGCTAAGATATTGGGAGTCCTTTTTGATTCCTCTCTCACCTTTAAGGACCAAATAAATTCCTTGGTCAAGAAATGCTTTTTAGTTTACGAATGCTGAGGAAGGTTAGACATCTTTTCCATCACTGACATTTTTCTGTCTTGGTCCAATCAATTATACTATCTCGTCTTGATTACTGTAACACTATCTACCTCGGCATCACAAAAACCTGTCTCCAAAATTACAATTAATTCAGAATACTGCTGCGAAGCTGATCTTTGGAAAAAGCAAATTTGACCATGTGACCCCTTTGCTCCAAAGTCTCCATTGGCTCCCGGTTTATTTTAGAATTCAATTTAAATGTGCTTGTATTTCTTTCAAAATTCTACATGGTATCTTTATTCCCTTTATTCCTTTATTTTGGAATGTTTACAGATTTTCCTTTGCAAGAGGCATCCAACAATTCAAACTCTCCCTTCCTTCTAGAAAAGGGATCAAAGGAGTCAAGATCTTCAGTCAATCTTTGGTCTTCAAATTCTCTCAACTTTGGAATGATCTCCCCTTTATTTTGAGGAGCTCCAGTTCATTTCAATCTTTCCAAACTACTCTATTTGCTAAACATTTTGAAAATTAATTCTCTTGAAACTTTGCTATTACCTTTTCCATTTATCATTGTAAATTTTTCTGTTTTTTTATTTAACTGCTGTAAACCGAGTCGAGCTTTCTTAGAATGATGATTCGGTATATAAAGTTAAGCTTTAGTTTAGTTTAATCACCAGAAATTGTAAGGGGGTTATGGTGAGATGTACTTTGAATGAAGTTCATAGCAGGCATGTCTTTGTGGCCAGTCTATTACAATGCTGGCCCCTCCCATGTTCAAAAGTTCTAGTTTTGGACATTTTCAATTTGGACTTTTCTGTAGTTGAAAATGGCAAATAAAGTTAGAGTTCTAAAGTTGGACATCCTGGTAGCCGAGATGTCCAAGTAGATGATTTTTGTGAAAATTTTTGGACATCCAGCGGTTTTGAAAATGGATGTTGCTCCACCCCAACTTTGGATGTCTTGCGAGAAACATCCAAGTTAGACTTGGGTGTCCTTTTTGAAAATGGCCCTCCATGGCAGTATATCAAATCCCATCCCCTTTAAAAAATATATATTTTTGATATCACACATATAGGAATTGGCTCTCTACAATATGTTTATAAGAGAGGTCTGATCTCTGAAATTTTTTCAACGTGCAGAATTTTAAAAAGGTCATTTCTAGTTCTGGAAGATAGAAGTATTTTTATTGGCCTGATTAACATAAGAACATAAGAATTGCCATCTCTGGATCAGACCCTGGGTCCATCAAGTCTGGTGATCCGCACACACCGAGGCCCCGCCAGATGTACCCTGGCATAGTTTTAGTCCCCATATCACTGTATGCTTCTCAAGGGAGATGTGCATCTAATTTACCCTTACCCGTATCACTCTATGCCACTCTTAAGGAGATGCGCATCTAGTTTACCCTTAAATCCTAGAACGGTGGATACTGCAATTACTTCCTCTGGGAGAGCATTCCAGGTGTCCACCACTCACTGCGTGAAACAGAACTTCCTGATATTCGTCCTAGACCTGTCCCCCCTTAGTTTCGGTCTATGTCCACTTGTCCATGTCACATTGGACATTGTAAATAACTGCTTTCCCTGCTCCATTTTGTCGAATCCTTTCAGTATTTTGAAAGTCTCGATCAGATCCCCTCGCAGTCTCCTCTTCTCAAGGGAGAACAACCCAAGTCGTTCCTCATAGTCCAGGTTCTCCATACCTTTCACTAGCTTCGTTGCTCGTCTCTGCACCCTCTCTAGCATAAGCTAAATACATTTGATTTGTTCTGATATGAAAGCCTTTGGGTGATACTTCTAACCGATGTTTCACTGTCTTTTAAAATTATTATCAGATAACACTCTTGCCTAATAATAATTTTTGAGTAAGCTGAAATGTCCTGTCACAAGACAGCTAAGGAGCCCCTAGGGCTCAGACAGATGTTAATCACATCCATAGCTACCAGCCATGGGTTGTTGGTTTGTTTGTTTTTTTTTTATGGGGGGGGGTTGTTGTTTGGGTTTTTTTTTTGGGGGGGGGTTGTGCTGAAGGAGCAATAGCAAAAGTTAATTACATTGGATTCTGGGGTTGTTTTGCGATTGTAATTGAAAATGGCCCCATGCCATCTTAAAAAAAAAATGCAAATACAGATTTGATATTGTACATCTTGGAAAGGCAGACATGTTTTTTTACAAGGCATTTCAGCATGGAATACCTTAGTAACACAGCTTAGGGGTCCTTTTATTAAAGTACAATAAGCTTTGCACATACCACACATTTAATGCAAAAATTAGCATGCGGTAAGAGCAGAGGCTATACAGTAAATGCAGGGGGCTTGAGCATCTGTCCTGTATTTATGGAAAGGCACCACATGCAGTGTGAGATAGTATTTTTTTTTTTAATTTTTTTACCACATGTAATACAGTGCAGACCCAGACAACAAATGCTACACTGTGCCATGGTGCACCCTACCTCTTTTACATCCTCAACCCGCATATTGGAATCCTTCCACCACATACAATCTGACCCCGACATAAGCTGACTGGACTCTCGTGACAAGATCTGCTCTTCTCTCCCCCCCCCCCCCCCTACTCATCAACTTCTCTGACCCCTCTTAATCAAGTTTCCCAATACTTCCATCAAACAACTTGACGTACAATCAAATTTCCTGATCTTCCAAATAAAGCCTCGCCCTCTGAATGAAAGAAAATCCCTGCCCCTGCAACATAAATCCAGTTCCCTATTGCCCAAGCCGTCCCTACATCTATCATGCAGAAAACATCACATTAGGTGTTTAATAAGAACCCTTCTTTAAGTTTAGACAGGAGAGTACAGTTTTAATTACTGTATTAATAAAGAATACATTAAGTATATCATGTCTTATAGCTTTTGGTTAATATTTTCACTAACTGTCTTTCTGGATTTTTTTTTCTAGTGGGTCAATAACCTAGAAATGGATCCCATATACAGTTCTTGGCCATTCAGTTGCCAAGAACTGCTGAGGCCTGCATTCCCTGGAGTTGTTCGCCAGATTAAACGTAATTTTTTTAACTTGGTAAGTTCTTCTTTACATGTGAGTTGTGTAACTGAATAAGTCACTAAGCATCACGTTAAAATACTGGTGGCTGGTACTTATCTATAGTGGATTACAAAAAAGTACCAGAAAATATTAAATTGGTGGATCAGATTGACATCTGAGGTTTTTCAATGTGTATGCCTACAATTAGGATTTCAGTGGTACCAGAGTATATGCTATAAACATGGAAAAGAGACATAATTTTAAGATGTTTGTCAAAAATCAAAACAAATTGCTGCTCAGTAGCCGTAGTGCATTAGTTTAGATAATATTAAGGGCCTCTTCTATCAAACTGCGCTAGCAGTTTTTAGCGCAGATAGCCGCGCTGAATGGCCCGCGCTGCTCCCACGCTCATAGGAACTCTAAGAGCGTCGGGAGCAGCACGGGCCATTTAGCGCAGCTCACCACGCTACAAACTGCTAGCACGGATAGAAGAGGCCCTAAGTTGATTATTATAATGTACTGAACAACTCTGTATGTTTGTTGAAGCATTTCACTATTGTGGAAGTAATCAGAACTGTTCCATTGGTCATTTAAAAAGCATAAAGTGTATGAATGTACTATACAATATTGGTGTAATAGTCCTTGATATATTATGTTCATTCTCCATATGTCTAGTTTTGCTTAGTATTAATAATTTGACAATATAAATCCCAGCAGACAAAACTGGAAAAAAAAGTCTTTTTGTCAGGAAAGGCTTGTAGGGCAGAAACATTGTATAGTGTGAATTTACAAATGCAACCTAAATAAGACACCTATAGTATTGTTTTGTATTTTACTGTAATATGAAGGGCATTTTAGAAACATTGCCACTTGTGTAAATAGTAGATCTCATACATATGTAAATGGAGATTTCAAATTCCACTATTGTTACACATGAGATCCAAGCTACACAGAAATTTCAAACAGCAAGCCTTGGACAGGACAAATAAAATACACATATATGGGAAATATTTCACCATCTGCTTTTAATACATAAGGTGAAGAAGCAGCACCTCACAGACATAAAGATCATGAAGCAACATAAGTATTCTTCATCAAAACATGGCCATATGGGATCATTAGAGCCATCAATTTGGATACTGCAGTAAAATATAGTTTCTGTTTGGAACTGTGGTGGTCTTAGATTTATTCCCTGGGCCATCTCTGCTTTGTTTCATGATCATGAACCTGCTGCAAAAGTGCTTATTTCAGCCAGGGCTTTACACAAGGGATTAAGCAAATAATTCTCCTGTTTATGTCTATCTTCAAAATATAATTGCAGTCTTAATGCTTAATTGGTGACACATTAATGTATAGATATGTAAAATGAATCAGCTACACATGGAAACAGAACTACTTACAAGTGGAAGCTGCAAAATTACCTTTTTATGGAAATTTGAGTTTGTACTACTCATTTATATCATTTTGTTTATAAAATGGCTGCTCCCATTGTGCATGCTGGGAAATGCAGGTGATCAATAGAGTTTCTTGTAAAATAAAAGGAGAATTGAGCATGTCTCGATCTTGCTATTTCAATTTCAGTCTCAATCATCTATGTATATAGTTTTTCTGTTCTACATCTTATTGTCTAAATATAAGAAAATATCTGCTGAGAACTAGTTATTCAATGGGTAATGAGATAAGCATAAAACATAATTAGTTGCTGCTATGAAAACCAAAACTTGACAGTGATTAATGGTGTGGAATAAATAAGCAGAAAAACCCACCATCTGCTTTAATCAAAGAACAGATTTTGCAAATTTTACAAGAAATATTGTGCTTTACTCAATTCATATCACTGGGAAGTAAAGTCACGCTAACCTTCTGGCATATTAGCCATTGAATATCTTCAGTGTATTAGAATGCCAGAAGAAATTGCTGCATTTATTTATTTACTTACTTATCACCTCTATGAAGAGAATCACCCAAGGCAGTGTGCAGCAAGTACAGTTCAACATAAAACTTACAATTTTGTTAACAGCATAACTAGTAAAAAGATCAAATATAAACAAAAACAATGAGTGAAGTAAAATTTGCAAATTGAAACTTTAATAATAGGACTAATGTGAAACAGTTTCAAAAGTATACAGTGGAACCTTGATTTACGAGCATAATTCGTTCCAGAAGCTTGCTCGTAAACCAAATTTCTCGTATATCAAAGCAAGTTTCCCTATAGGAAGTAAGGGAAATTCGCTTGATTGGTTCCACCCCCGGTGCTCATATAATCATGCCTCTTGCACGTGAACTCTCCCTGGTAAGTGTACTTTTCTAATCTACTTCTCATCCTCACCCTATGACACTAGCTCCCATGCAATTTTGACCATGCCACTATTGTCTCAAAAACCTGACTAGTCTTAGCAATCTAGGTCATGGAAAATCTCCCAGATCCATGATAAATCTTATTGTCCACTAAGAAAGAAACTGATGTCTTCCCCCCCCCTTACGACTTCTGTGCACCACCACCTCCTCTTAATACTGACTTTTCCCAATGTCAATCCCTCTTTTCACTCCAAACCACTTAACCCTTACCACCACATTACGAACTATTTGAATTCAACACCTCACCCTACCTTCTGTCCACCACTCTTCTGAGCCCTACAGCTTCAACACTTTCTCCCTCTCATCCAGCCATTCCCACTCTTCCTGTGTGCATCTTGACCACAGTGCCCCCTTCCCCCCCCTGCAACATGCCTCTCCCACACTCATCTGTATTCTCTTATTCCTTCTCTTGCTCTCCACCAGGACATCAAGTCCAAACCCTTAACCTACTCATGTGGGTAACCAATCTCATTTCTGTTCCTCTCTGCCTTTCCCATGAGTTCTGTGGAGTACTTATTCTGTCTCCAACAAGCTTACTTTCATCCATGACCTATTTATCTCTTGAACTCTTTACCTGCTGGCACTAACCGAGACCTGGATCTGTCCTGAAGACTCTGTTTCAGCTGACGCCCTATGTCATGGAGAATACCTTTTCTCACATACTCCTTGCCCAATTGGTCGCAGAGGTTTTATTGGGCTGTTACTCTCACCATCTTATAGATTTCAACCCTTTCTTTCACCTCAATCTCACTGCTTTCCCTCCTTTGATGTCCACTCCATCTGTCTATCCGCTTCTCTACCTCTCCAAGTAGCAATCATTTACTGACCCTCTGATAAGTCCCTCTCTTCCTTAGAAACATAGAAACATAGAAAGATGACGGCAGAAAAGGGCTACAGCCCATCAAGTCTGCCCACTCTACTGACCCACCCCATTAAGTCTGAGTGCATATGACTTAGTTCCTTAGCTCGACCTTCGTAGGGATCCCACGTGGTAATCCCATTTATTCTTAAAGTCGAGCACGCTGGTGGCCTTGATCACCTGCACCGGAAGTTTGTTCCAATGATCCACCATCCTTTCTGTGAAGAAGTACTTCCTGGTGTCACTACTAAATTTCCCTCCTCTAAGTTTAAGCGGGTGCCCCCTTGTGACCGAGGGTCCCTTGGGAACGAATATGTCGTCTTCCAGCTCTACACGACCTGTGACGTATTTAAATGTCTCAATCATGTCACCCCTTTCCCTGCGTTCCTCTAGAGCAGGGGTCTGCAACCTTTAAGACATAAAGAGCCACTTGGACCCGTTTTCGAAAAGAAAAAAAAACTTGGAGCCGCAAAACCATTATAAAACAAATCTAACACTGCATATATTGTTTCTTATCTTAATGCTATATACAGGATCACTAAATTGAAAATAAAATCATTTTTCCTACCTTTGCTATTTGGTGATTTCATGAGTCTCTGGTTGCACTTTCTTCTTCTGACTGTGCATCCAATCTTTCTTCCTTTCTTTCAGCCTCCTGTATGTTTCCTCTCCTCCAGACCTCATTCTCTCCCCCAACTTTTTCTTTCTGTCTCCCTGTTCCCCCTTCTTTCTGTCTCCGTGCCGTCCCCCAAGCCACTCGGTTTGCTGCCACCGCAATCGGGGAACAGCCCCCAAGCCACCGCCGTCCCAAGCTTTCCCTGCAGAAGTGTTGCGCTGACCAGCATTCCGCTCCCTGACGTCAATTCTGACGTAGGAGAGGAAGTTCCGGGCCAACAAGGCATTTCTCCTCATTCCATCCAGCCTGAGCCCCATCTCTCCTTGATCCAGCATTTCCCTTCTGTGTCTGTCAGAATTACCATTCCACCTATTTTCCAGCATCACCCTTCTTTGTGTCCATCTCACCTATATCCCTATCTCACCATTTTTTCAGAATCTTCATTTGTCTCTGTCCTTGTCTTTACCCCATGTTCACCATTTGCCCTTTCAATGTCTTTATCTCCCCCCCCCCCACACTTTTTCAGCATTACTTCTATGTCTCTATTTCACCTCCTCTTCATGTCCCCTCTGTATCTCTATCCTTATTCAGTAGGTCCTGCTTACCCTTTCTCTTCTTTGTGTCACTATCTCCATTTTCAGCTTTCCCCCCTTTTCCTTTGTTAATGCACCCTGTAGCCAGAATCTTTCCACCCTCCCTCCACTTCGGCCCAGCCCAGTATGAAAGATTTCCTTTTGTTTCCCTCCCCTCTCTCTTTCTCTCTCTCTTCTCCTCCCTCACCCACGAGTCCTGCATCTGGCCCTCTCCCTTCTACCTGCACTTGGCAACACCCCCCTGCTCCGCGGCTCTCTTCAGCAACTCGTCAGCAGCAGTGATCAAGACAAGCTGCCGACATCGAGGCCTTCCGTCTACGAGTCCCGCCTTTGTGGAAAAAGGAAGTTGAAACAAGCGGGACTCGCAGAGGGTAGGCCCCGACGTCAGAAGCTGCTGCTGAGTTGCCGAAGAGAGCCGCGGAGCAGGGGATGTGGCCGGAAGCAGGTAGAAGGGAGAGGGAGATAGGAAGGCTGTAGATCTCCGGAGCATGACACCGACCCCGGCCAGGATGATTTCTTTTTCAGGCACCTTACAAGTCCAGCGTCGCGGCGGGAAATAGCCATGCTGAGCAGTGAGCTCAGCACTACACAGATGAAAGCCTTGCTTGCTGATTGGTCCGGCGGCACGGCGGGGCGGGGCCGCCGGACCAATCAGCAAGCAAGGCTTTCATCTGTGTATGTGCTGAGCTCACTGCTCAGCATGGCTATTTCCCGCCGCGACGCCGGACTTAAGCTGCATGCCTGCGTGACACACTACCGGAGCCGCAGCAAAGGTGGAAAAGAGCCGCATGCGGCTCTGGAGCCGCAGGTTGCCGACCCCCGCTCTAGAGTATAGAGCTACAATTTGCCCAGTCTTTCTTCGTATGAGAGACCCTTGAGTCCGGAGACCATTCTAGTGGCCATCCGCTGGACCGACTCGGCTCGAAGCACATCTTTACGGTAATGTGGCCTCCAGAATTGCACACAGTATTCCAGATGAGGTCTCACCATGGCTCTGTACAGTGGCATTATGACTTCATAATCATATCATATCATAACATATCAGTGTAACACACGCAAAATATCTGTGCCATGGAAAAAAAATGACTCAATTACCGACAAGTCTGCAGAAGTCGGGTTTACTAATAGTAAAACCTGATTCAAAATAGCCAAGCAATTGTTAGTGAATCAATCGCCTGGCTATTTTGCATGGGGTTTTGCTAATTTGCATGGGAGGATCACTACAGGCTTTAGTGAATGGGGTTGGAGGGAAAGTTGGTCGCAAACTGATTGGTACACGATCGGTTTGCTTTGTGAATTTGGGCCTAGATTTCTCTAGCTATTTAAATGTGGCCTTTTAAATGTCAGGACACTCATAAAATATGGGCCGTAATGTTACACTGATTGTAAAATGTGTGTATAAAAGACAGCATACATAAACACACTAGTGGACTCACAGAGATTTGCTCTACAAAGGTTGTGCAGAATTAAATGAATAAAACAAATATTCATTTCAGCATGTTAAAATAAGAAATAAAGGTTAAGAAATAAAAACTAAGGAATATAAGGTGATGCCTTTTTATTGGACTAACTTTATATGTTTCTTGACTAGCTTTTGTGAGCTAACACTCTCTTCTTCAGGTTTGAAATGAACGAGCAAAAGATGGTGTTTTCATAGAATACAAGTAATCATAAAAATCATTCCAGCAGTGGTATAAAGTGGAAATGCTGGTGAGGTGTGGGAAGAGATTAGTTTCTTGACTGACTGCTAATAGCCTAGAAATGTATTTACTTTAGTGGAAAGGTACTATTTGGGCTTTAACTTT
Organism: Geotrypetes seraphini; assembly: GCF_902459505.1. Taxonomy (NCBI): domain Eukaryota; kingdom Metazoa; phylum Chordata; class Amphibia; order Gymnophiona; family Dermophiidae; genus Geotrypetes; species Geotrypetes seraphini. Next base: position 134,404,423 of record NC_047089.1, read on the forward strand.
TATTTTTGTACATTCAAGTAAAGTAATATGGAAACTGCACTATTTTAAGAAAGAGTAATAGATCTTATGATGACAATCTTAGGTGTTTTCTTTAATTCTATAAGGTCCCTTACTAGGTTGTTGTTTTTTTTTAAATCATATTGAAATATGCAGTAAGGAATATTATCTACTTGTGTTAACCAAGCTCATGGTTGAAAGTTATCATACAAAATTAAGAACAGAGAAAGTGAAATATTCATCTTTAAAATTTTAATAATATTATTCTGATTATTAGATTGAAAGAATTAACAGAATTAGCCAAACTTAGACTTAAGGAGAAAAAACATTCTTTCAAATGTTGAGTGGCTTTAATTTTACCTTTATTTCTCTAGATCATTTTGATATGATTTCTAATTGTGATTAAAACCCCTTCCCACATTGGGTGGTACCACAGTTACAAGCATACAGTTTACAAGCAGGTTTAAGAATGTATGACCATGAATTAGTACTCTTAGCAAGCTTCAAAGCAAATGTGCATCATGACTTTTTGCTTGTCTTTTTGCTTATTTTGTAGGTTATTTTTATTGATCCAGCACAAGAAGAAGCTGTTGATTTTGTTAAACTAGCTGATCTGTTCTATCGCCACCATGTTCCTCTTCGGTAACATATCTACCATATATTTGAGTTAAAATTAATACTTGAATATTTTGTGTTTTAAAATATCCAGGAAACAGTTCTGAATTTTATATCTTGCTTAAATCAAAAATTACAGTCAGCATGTAGTTATGATTTTCTAATGAAAATGAGGATTCCCAAGGCCATGCAAGATAGTAATTTTCAAAAGTGGATGATGTCATCCAGTAGAGTTTGAAGTGAGAGCAGTATGTAAATGGGCTTCAGAGTTTTCTAGATAAATCTATTATGTATGTGTAAGAGTTCCCACATTGGAGATTTTTTCCTTAAGTCCAACCATTGTCTATTTTTTAAATCACAGATAAGGTAACATTTTATTTCCTTTGGTGGTGCTTTTCTTTCACTGGGTTACTACCTCAGTTCATTTTATGTTTTCCCATCAGAGATGCTCTACTTAGATTTTATGTTGAAGTTTTTAAGTATTCTTAATTTTTTTTTTTGCATGACAGAGGCTTGCACTGACATTGGCATATCAAGTGGCATTGGACAAATGTTTTAGTCCTTTGATTTTACTTCAGGTATTTTGCAACTAATGTCCCAGAAGTAGAAGAAACCCATCAGCGGTTAGCATATCTGGGTTTACAAAAAAGGTTTGGACAAGTTTCTGAAGGAAAAGTCCATAGTCTGCTATTGGGGAAACTACTGCTTTTCTTAGGATCACTAACATGGAATGTTGCTACTATTTGGGTTTCTACCAAGTACTTGTGACCTGAATTAGCCCACTGTTGGGAGCAGGATATTGGGCTACATGGACCATTGGTCTGACCTGGTATGACTATTTCTTATGACTCTTTGAAAGCTCCTGTATAGTGGAATGCGAAGAATCTGAGTTTGATTCCCAGTTTATATTGTTTATGCCCTGGGCCAGTCAGGGCTGGGCATGCTGTTGACACTGTGTTCAGTGGCCTTCAGGGCAGGAGTATGTCATAGTATCACACACAGTGGTTAAATAAAGAGCCTATGATTGCAGGGTTCCAAAAGGAGCCTTTATATGTTTCAGAACAGTTCTGTTGATAAAATTACTGGACCGAGTAAATTGGGAAGGAAAATAAAATAGTAGAAAATAGCTTCAGATATTTGCAAAGAATTGTTTTGAATTGAGCTGGCTGCCCAAAGGAACAGCCAGAAACTGCCTGGCCCAAAATAGGTAATCAAGAAATGCAGCATTGCCAAATAACTTATCCCAGTTAGCTTTAGGATCCAGTTCAAATGCGCATGCATAATCTTCAAGCTTCTCTATGGAATATTTGACCCTTTTGTCCACTAATGTTGGAATACCCTTAGACTTTGCCATTTGAGAAACACACAAAGATATGTTAGCCTTCCCTTCCTTTAAGGGAATTAAATCTGCTGGGAAGCTCAGTCGATCTTTTGTTTTCAAGTTTGTAGAGATCTGGAATGAACTTCCTGACTCCATTAGGCTCTTAGGCCAGCTGCAATTATTTCGTAAATTCCTGAAAACTTTGTTGTTCTTGCAATTTTTAAATGGTTTAACTACAGCCTCAACAAAATGATATTATAGTTAGTTTTCTTATGCTTTTCTTATGTACTTTAGTTTTTAATTAGTTATTCCTTTTCCTATGTTTTCTGCTATATACTCTAATCTTAATTATTTGTGAACCGAGTCGAGCTCCAGTGAGAGATGACCCGGTATATAAACCAAAGATTAGATTAGATGAAGGAATACCGTATATACTCAAATATAAACTGAGATTTGGGGGCCAAAAAAAGGCCCCAAAATGGGGGTTTCAGTTTATATTCGGGTGAGTGCTGATCCACCTCCTTCCCAAACCAGTTGCAGGCCTCTGCCAGGCCTACTGTGAAACCTGGTGGTCCAGCGGTGGGCTGGGACCGGAGGGGAGGGATCCCTTCTATCTCCTGTCCTGGCCAACTCTAATAACTTTTACCTTCCTCCCCCCTTCCCGGCATACCTTTTAAATATCTGGTGGTCCAGCATGGGCCGGGACAGCAGGGATCCTTCTCACCTCCTGTCCCAGCTGATTCTAATAATTTTTACTTCCCTCCCACCTTCCCCGCATACCTTTAGAATTCCTGGTGGTTCAGTGGTGAACTGCGGCAGGAGCGACCTTCCTTCGCTCCTTCCTGTGCAGAGCCGCTAGCTGATTGGCTGCTGCGAGTTCTTAGCTTAGCTATTTAGCTATGTGATATAAGGTTCCACATTAGGAGTCGCCACCCAGAATAAGGATCTAGGAGTTATTGAAACTCTGTTTAGTGTTCAGCAGTTAAGAAAGCAAATAGAAAAGCTGTCAGAAAAGCAAAGATGCAAATGGAAGCAAAGATAGCCGATAAGATGAAATTGGGGGGGGGGGGCAAATCGTTTTTTAGATATATAAGTGATAGGAAGAAGTGTCAAAATGGCATGGTGGGGGCGGGACAAATAATGCAGAAACAGATAAGAATAAGGCTGAACTGCTTAACAATTATTTCTGTTCTATGTTCACGGATGAAAGACCGGGGGCAGGACCGCAAAAAACAAACAAAAATGGGAATGGATGTGTAGTAGACCACAAAAGATTCTCAGAAGACTGTATTTATGAACAACTAGCTAAATTAAAAGTAAACAAAGTGATGGAGTCTGATAGGATACATCCAAGTATACTGAAGGAACTCAGAGGTTCTGGCAGCTCCATTGTTTTGTCTTTTTAATGCTTCCTTCCGGTGTGGTTCCAGAGGACTGGAGAAGAGCGTATGTAGTCCCTCTGCAGAAGAGTGTAAGTAAGGAGGAGATTCGGAATCACAGGCCGGTTAATCTGACCTCAGTAATGAGTAAACAAATGAATGCTTAGTTTTATGAGAGGCAGGTCTTGTCAGCCAAATCTGATTGATTTCTTTGACTGGTTGACACTGAGAGAGTCAGGGATTCTCCCTCAATAATGATGATGATATACCACCAGGTAGCAGGGGGCACTAGTCAGAGAGAGAAGGAACTACAACCCCTATGATGCATTGGGTTCAGCAGCTTAGGGCTGAGCTAACCGAGAAGAGGAGGAAGAGCTGCTGGGTCACAGGGGAGGGACCCAGGCAGACATGAGTATATCTGTTCCAGTTTGAGAGACATTCAGGAAGGCCCTTGGAAGAGAAAAGAACTCCATAGCTTTCCCCTAGATGTGGCTGAGGCAGAAGTCATGGGGAAGCTAACTCCACTTGAGCTGAAAAAGAAAGACCATACAAGATGAAACGGTTACTAACAGCTTGGCTGAGGGTATCTAGGCTGTATGTGTGGACTAGTTTTGTCACCTGTGGAGGTCCCAGAGGGAACATAGCAGCTAGGGAATCTGAATGGAAGAGCTGACCTGTTTTTCTGATAGAATCTGCTGGAGGTAAAGTTTGTCTTTATTCAAATGCCTGCCCAGAACTATGATTGAATGCTTCATAAAACTGTCTCTTGGAACTGTGATAAAGATTGTGTTTGGCGCCTGGCAAGCACTATTGGGAATATAAACTGAAAGTAATGGGAAACTTGAAAAGCATAACTGTTATATATACATATACAGCAGAGCTTCATGGACCAGTCCATAAATCAGTAGCAGCCAAGGCTGAGGGCATGCCTTCGTGTAAAGGGAACGTACTTCAAACATCTACTTAATTGAAACATTACTTTTTGACTTTACATTTTTCAGCAAGATATGCCATAAAACTTTTCATTTTCACAAGGTAGTGTGTTGTGTTGTGTTGTATATGTGTGTATACATATACACATACACACACACACACACACATATATATATGTGGTGTGTGATCCGTGGCTGTGTTCCATTTTAGAACACAGCCAGGGATCACTCTGACCACTCCCCTCCTCCCGCCCTCACCAACCCAACGCAAGCTCAACACACCTCCCGCCCTCACCTCACCAACTTGAAGCAAACTGGAACATACCTCCCGCCCTCGCTCACCGCTGCTGCCGCTGATCCTCCTCTTCGGGGCAGCCTGCAATCGTGGCCGGCTTTGGCGGGCCTCGCGGGCCGCTTTTCGGCCTCAGTGGCACGTTCCCTCTGACACACGAGATCGCATCAGGGGGGAGCGTGCTTCCGGGTTGGGGAGCGGCCTGCGAAGTTCGCTGGGGCCAGCCACCACGATCATGGCCTGCTTTGAAGAGGAGCAGGCCAGAAGACGCCGGGATGGAGGGAGGGTAAGCAGAGGGATTAATTCAGGGGGCCAGAGGGAAAGGGGGCTGCTTTGGGGGAGAGGGGTGTGCTGGGGGGAGACAGAAGGGGCCATGGAGAGACAGGGAGAGGGAAAGGGGGCTGCTTTGGGGGAGGGGTGTGCTGGGAGGAGACAGAAGAGGCCATGGAGAGATAGAGGGAAAAGGGGGATGCTTTGGGGGGGGGAGGTGTGCTGGGGACAGACAGTTTTACTGTGGGGGGAAGACAAAAGGGGCCATGGAGAGACAGGGAGAAGGAAAGGGGGCTGCTTTGGGGGAGAGATGTGCTGGGGGGAGACAGAAGGGGCCATGGAGAGATAGGGAGAGGGAAAAGGGGCTGCTTTGGGGGGGGGAGGTGTGCTGGGGACAGACAATTTTTCTCTGGGGGAAGACTGAAGGGGCCATGGAGAGATAGAGAGAGGGAAAGGGGGCAGCTTTGGGGGAGGGGTGTGCTGGGGGAGACAGAAGGGGCTATGGAGAGATAGGGAGAGGGAAAGGGGGCTGCTTTGGGTGGGAGGTGTGTTGGGGGCAGGCAGCTTTGCTCTGGGGGTAAGACAGAAGGGGCCATGGACAGACAGGGAGAGGGAAAGGGGGCTGCTTTGGGGGAGGGGTGTGCTTAGGGCAAACAGCTTTGCTCTGGGAAGACAGAAGAGGGCCATGGAGAGACAGTTAGGGAGAGGGAAAGGGGCTGCTTTGGGGGGTGGTGTGTGCTGGGGGCAGACAGCTTTGCTCGGGGGGGGGGGGTAGACAGAAGGACACAGACAGCAGCCAAGGAGAGAGAGATAAAGAAACACAGACAGACACATCTATTCTAGCACCCGTTAATGTAACGGGCTTAAAGACTACTATATATATATATGGCATATCTTGCAGAAAAATGTAAAGTCAAAAAGTAATGTTTCAATTAAGTAGATGTTGAAATATGCTCCCTTTACACAAAAGCATACCCTCAGCATTGGCCGCTACTGATCTATGGACTGGTCCAGCTCAGCCCAAACATTCTGGTGGGGTGGGGTTTTTTTTTTCCATTTCAGTGTGTGTGTAAATATATACCATTTTTCTCCGAAAATAAGACACTATCTTATATTAATTTTGGGCTCAATAAAGGCAATAGGTCTTATTTTCTTCCTAATTTCCAGTTCTTCCTATTTTCTTTCTCTCCCCCACATGTGCAGCATCTTTCCCTCCCTCCCATTCCCCTGTGCAGCAGAACCCTTGCAGATTTTATCCCTCCCCTTGTGCAGCAGAACCCTTGCAGCTTCTATCCCTCCCATCCTTTGTGCAGCAGAATCCTTGAAGCTTCTATCCCTCCCTTCCTCCCATCCCCCGTGAAGCATCTTTCTATCCCTCCCATCCCCCAATGCCGCGCCCCCCACCCCACACTGACCCTTTTATCTCTCCCTCCCATCTGAACCCTGTCCATAAGACCGAAATACCTGGTAACAAATGGTAGCGTTGGCAGTACAAGGCGGTATGTCATCAGCAACAAGGCACACGGAACGCCCGGGTGTGAGAAGACCACTATGCAGCCTGTGCTGCTGACGCTGCCGTTTGTTACTAGGTATTTCGGTTTCGCAGTCAGAGTTCGGATGGAAGGGAGAGATGGAAGGGTCAGCAGGGGAGGGGCAGGCAAAGCACTGCTGCTGGCGACTAGGGCTTATTTTCGAGGGTAGGGCTTATATTAAGACCTAACCCCAAAATCATGCTAGGGCTTATTTTTGGGGTAGGTCTTATTTTCGGAGAAACACCGTTTATTTATAGATAGATATATAGTTATCTACGTACATTCTTTTGTTTAATTTTGTTGAGAATTGTTTGTATTTTCATGTCTATAATCTGTATTTTTAGTTTTAATTCTGTTTAGATTTCACCTTGAACCCTTCATGTTAAGCAGGATAAAAATATTAGATTAAAGAAATGTAATTCCTGTAAATGTTTTGTAAAGTCTTTCATCCTATGCTTATGCCTTTGATAGGGTTGTTTTGGGGTTGATGTTTTTTTGTTTTTTTGCATATTAGAAGCGTCTATTTTTAATATGAGAATCATGAGTAGAGGGATATGCTTGGAAATTGTCTAGTTGTAAAAGTGCTTAAATATAGCATTATTTTCAAACTTCTTGAAGGTGAACAATGAAGAAAGGTAGTTTTATTGCTCTTAACATCCTATAACTATTTTGTCTATAGAATTGGATTTGTTTTTGTTTTTAACACTGAAGAAGTTGATGAAAATGAGGATGCTGGAGCGGCTCTGTGGAGAGCTTACAAATATATTGCAGAAGAATCTGACACCACTCAAGCTTTCATGTCCATGACCAGTGTTAGTATTGGTAAATAAATACTGTGAATCTGTTGAAAGCCATTATTGGACAAGAAAATGTGCTACGACCAATGACTAAAATTAAATGGTATACATAGAAATCAGCAGTAATTAGTTGATGTCCTTTTTGCATGTTTTAATTAAATTTAATAGTGTGCAGGGGCCTGAACCAATTTGGGCTCGGGCCCGTCCACCACAGGCTGCCAGCAGCAGTTCTACAGGCTACCGGCGGCTGACCCAGAAGCCTCCCTCGAACACATTTGCATTTTACTTCAGAAGGAAGGCTTCCGGATCAGCCACCAGCAGCGTGTAGGAACCACTGCTGGAAACCTGAAATGCTGCATGGACTGGGGGGATGGGAAGGGAGGGAAAGATAGACTGCTTGAGAAAAGGAGGGAACGAGAGAGGCTGCTGAACAGACTGAGGCAACGGAACGTAAGAGAAAGGCTCACCCAAATTTTGCTGTCTGGCTACACCACTGATTGTTTGACTTATAATTTTATAATAAGATTTCATAGAAAACACACTTCTAAGTTTAAACTTGTCCATTTGTTCATAAATTCTTTTATACATAACTGGACCATTTATATATCTGTGAATTAAAAAAAAATTAGGAATTCCCCAAAGCATAAACGTTATTAGGAATTAGTATGAATCTTTGAAGATGTGTTTGGAAGAGTCATGGGAATGGGTAATTTTATGTGCAGAGATGGTCTGTGCAAATTATGTGTATATGCATTATAGTGGAGGGTTTTGGGTCAAGGTTAGGGTGGGGATTGCTACAATATGGTATACTTTTTCTATTTTCAAAAGTATATGCATTTTTGGATCTGAAAAGTACTTGCAGAAAAAGGTGATAAAATGTCAGTAGGTTTTTTCCACCTCATGAAATGTTCGGCATGGGAATAGGTGATATGAAAATGCTATGCACTATATATGTATTTTGTTTAATTACACAAGGCAACAAAAATTTTTTTCAGAATCATCTGACAACAGCACATTTTCCTAAATCAGTTTTCACACTGATTTCAGATCTGCTATTAGTGTTTTTTCAGTCACGTAAACTTATGACTAATGTTAGTTTATAGTGTTTTAGCATATAGGGTTTTAAGAATTGCAGCATCAGCTTAAAGAAATGTTGCATTATCTTCGGTCCAAAGTCAAATAAGCACACAGCATAGCATAATTATACAGGACTGTGTCACTTAGCAACCAATATTTCTTCAAAAATGCTTAGAGTATGATTTCTTTTTGTGAGTTGTGTTTGGATTGTTACGGCACAGCATCCAGCATTAGTCAGCCATCATACTCTCATTCCAGAAACCTTGATAGCGACGCTCCATTAACTGAATGTTCTGGTGAAAACGTTCTTGCTTGTCACTCACCATACCAAGATTTTTCAGAAAAAAGGCAAGATGTGAGTGCAAAAAGTGTATTTTTAATGACATGCGACAGCCAAGTTTCTGATATGAGTCAAAGAGATTCTTAACTCCTTCCTTGTATAAAGGAGACTTATGGTTGCCCAGAAAGTTTTCCACTAACCACTTGAATGCCTCCCAAGCTTCAAGCTCAGCTACTGAGAGTGATTGCTTAAAATCTTCATCATGCATAACAGACTTGATCTGTGGGTCTATAAATATCCCTTCCTTCAGTTTTGCAGTGCTTATTTTTGGAAATTTCTTAACAAGATATTGAAAACTGGCGAGTTTGCTTTAACCCATGTACTTTACCAGTTCTTCATCAACCCCAGCTTGATATGAAGAGGTGGAAGAAATATTTTGAGGATCCACCAATGGCATAAATTTCACACTGCTTGTCCCTGGTTTATAGGTATCCTTCAGCTGAAAGACACACTTGACATAATGTTTAGCTGTAGATCTACTATCCCAGAAGCACATGAAACAGCAGTATTTAGTAAATCTTCCTTGCATTCCCATTAGCATGCCAGTGACCTTCAGATCACCACAGATGTTCCACTGGTGCTTCTAGTAAATTCTTCATATTCTCATAAGGTTCCTTTAGATGAGCAGAATGGGCAATTGGTATACTGGGTTTGGAATTTCCGTTGTGCAATAACACTGCCTTCAAGCTTCTCTGTGAAGAATCAATGAAGAGAAAGGAGGAAAAATGGTTGACTCGAATATAAACTGAGATTAGAAACTTGGGTGATTCTGATGAGTCAGTCTACAAAAACCGGACATCCTTGCCAAGCCCATTATTAATAATAGAATACCGTAATACAGGATCTGAGTGATTCCTGCTTCAACTATCTGAAATGCTCTTTGGACGTGCCCAGGCTTTACAGACGAACCAATAAAACTTCAGAATGAGTACAAGAATGACCCCCCCCCACACACACACACACATTGCCCTGAAATACAAGAATGCCCCCCCCCCCACACCCATTGCCCTGAAACCCTTACCGGTACATCAACTTCAGAGTACAAAAATGAACATACACACCCCCTCCCCCTCCAATAGTTAACAGGTTCAGTATGACCACACAGTGAAAATAATTTATCTGCAATAAACCTCTTAGACATTAAATCACCTAATAAACAACAACTTTCAGTGCTGAAGGCATCTATCAAGGACAACTCCTAATGCTGATCGTGTGCGGGGCCCTGAGAATCTGCGCATGCCCAAGGTATGGCAGCTCCCGCTCTCTCCGAGAACAGCTGCTCCCCCACCGGAGTCGCTGACCTCCATGCACAGAGCCACTGATGACTGTGCTTGCGCCCCCGGAGCTCTTGACATCCATACATCATTGGCGATCCGCTTTATGCTGAGCTAGTGTGGGGCCTTGAGCGTCTCTGCATGTTCAGAGTCTACCAGCAGACCTTGGACATGCGCAGATGCTCAAAGTCCCACACTGGTTCAACGGAGTGGATCACCAACGGTAAGTACAGTGGTCAGTGGCTCCATGCATGGAGGTTAGCTACTCTGGTGTGTGGGATGGAGTGGGGGAGCGGCTGGTGGTGGGAAGCATGGAGGTCAGTGGTTCCAGGGGGTATGGCGAGGCGGTGGCTCTGCACCGTATGTGTGGAGTCGGTCCAGAGGAAGGCTACTAAAATGGTGTGTGATCTCGTGATAAGGTGTATGGGACAGACTTAAAGACCTCAATCTGTATACTTGGAGGAAAGGTGGTAGAGGGGAGATATGATAGTCGTTTAAATACCTACGTAATTTAAATGTGCATGAGTTGAGTCTCTTTCATTTGAAAGGAAACTGCAATGAGAGGGCATAGGATGAAGTTAAGAGGTGATAGGCTCCAGAGTAATCTGAGGAAATACTTTCTTACGGATAGGGTGGTAGATGCATGGAACAGTCTCCCGGAAGAGGTGGTGAAAACAGAGACTGTGTCTGAATTCAAGAGGGCCTGGGATAGGCACATAGGATCTCTCGGAGAGAGCTAGAGATAATGGTTACTGTGGATGAGCAGATGGGCCATTTGGCTTTTTATCTGCCATCATGTTTCTATGTTTTGCAAGCAAGTGCTTTTGCTTAAGCCTTGAAGGAAGAAGTTCTGCTTTTTCTTTTGAAAGATTGGATCATGGTTAAGATAATTGAGCTCAGCTTGTGTAAAGGTTTCTGGTTCGGAATCTTCATCATTCACATCAGGATCAGATAATTCTTGATTGTGACCAGCTGCTGCATCATCATCACATTCCTCATCATGTTCCACAGAAGCAAGTCCATTTTGTGGGAGTACAGGGACAGGCAGTTAGTCATCATGAGGAGCAGGCTTAATAGCAGAATCCAGAGTAAGATATATAATTTTGTGCTTAGTTTTAGCTGAGAATCCATTTGTGTTCACAAGGCACAAGTATGGTCTTACGGTTCCCTCCAATCGCTGCATTTCGTCGATTGAGCCAGTTACAAAGTCTGTTGGAACAACGGGCACAGATGATACGTGGAGTCCAAGATTTATCGTGGTCACCCAGTGGACAGCCAAAGTACAATTTGTATAACTTCTTCAGATCTATGGTAATTGGATGACGTTGTGCTTTTGTCGTGAATGAACCACAGACATAATAGAAACTATCTGGATGATTAGTATAATGTCTTGGCATGATAACGACTGATATTAATCACCGTAAATGTCTGTAGCATAAAAAACCAAAGACAACTTTCGTTAACACTCCTTATACGTTTATCCTATAAACGCATGATATATCGCCCAATTAACGTTTATAATTATATATAATGAGCTTCATTACAAAAATGTGACTTGCTAGTGAAAAACTAACACAGATTTGAAATCAGCATGAAAAATACTACAAAACCCACCCAACATTAACTCTGATGAAAATTATGTGTTGACCTGTGTTATCTAACATGAATTCAATGATTTTACATACTTTATAATTATGACTGAGAGCTACAGCATATGAAAGAAAAATATATATAATTTTTATTTAATATACTGCCTTTTGTAGGCATATGTCAAAGCAGCTTACATAAAATCTATATATTAATTTTAAAATTCAGAAAGAAATACCATTAATTTAAAATAGAAAAGGAAAGATGAAGAGGAAAATTAATAGTAGACTGTAGTCACCCACCCTGAGGAACATCTGTGACTACTGAGGTTGAAAAGCCTGTTGAAATGAGTTTTAAGTGCTACCTTAAATGTAAGAAAGTATGGTTTGGTATGACGAGCTACTGGGAGGGTATTTAGGGTGGGGGCTGCACAAAAGAAAGCAGTGTCAAGTAGAATCTAGATGAGCAGTCTAAGGAATAGGAATATGTAAATGACTGTCATGGAAAGATCTCAATATTATTGAAGGAGCATGGAATGAAAGACATCTGACCCAGGATAGTATGAAATTGTTAAAGGGACAATCACCATTTTTATGATAGACAAACTGAAGCATAAGTAAAAATTAAACTTTATCACTGTTGTAATTGCCAAATATTAATAGTTCTGTAATAGAAGGCTTGGTTCCTTTATCAGTGTTTCTACAGGAGTGGCTAAAAAGAATGTAGTATAAAGAGGAGAGAGAACTCTCCCAGAGCCATTAGCATCCTTCCATTAAACAAAGTGGTTACCTTATAGATAGGGATATGGTGTGTTTTTTTTTAGGAAATTTATGATGTAGGATTGAAGTGTCAACAATTACATTCTTTTCTCTGCCCAAATTGCTATTAATGACTTAAATAATATGAAAAGAGAAGTGTAATAACTGCAGTCTTAACTGTTTGTTTATTCCTACAGATGTACAGTAAAGTGAAGGATAGTGATGTGCTTACCATGGATCATGTGACAACAGTCCTTAGAAATCAATTTCGTCATTCTGATATTGAAGCTATCTTGGGTGCTGATTCAGAATATGACAAAAAGAGACAGGTAAAGTTAAATCAAAGCGGTTTACAATATTAAGAGCAAGGGAGACATTTTTAAAGATAGATCCAAAGTAAAACTAAAAATAAACACAAGGAAATGGAAAAATTTACAATATATATTTGGTTAAAAAAAAGGAAGGAAAACAACAAAAGGTAAAGGAAAAAAAGTAAAAGCCTTCTCTAAACCAAAATAAAATTGAATTATGAAGAGGTCATCTCAAATGCCATCACTAATAATAAAACCCTAAGTGCACATGCGTACTCCTACCTGCGTGATCCGTGCTCTAACTCCGTGGCTTAGCATGTGCAGTAGAAGGAGTCAGCGGTGGTTTCTTCTGCGCATGCGGAGGCACCTTAAAGCAGGGATGCATGGAGGCGACTCCCCCTTCCCACCCTCACTCCGTCTAACAGCGGTGTTAAACTCGCGGCCCCCCAGTACTGTTTTTGTCCCGCGGTCTGGTCGGCTCCCTTGCTGAAGTTATTTTTAAGTTCAAAGCCACCGCACCTGCGTTGGAAGCCTCTCCGACGTCACGTCAGAGAGAAGGCTTCCGACACAGGTGCGGATTGTGAGAGGAGCCATGACGGCAGCTATAAACTCAAAAATAACTTCGACAAGGGTAAGAGAGCCGGCCAGAAACGCTGCTGCACAGTGAAGTGGGGTGGGGGGAGGGAAATGCTGCTGCTGCTGCTTTTGCTGCACAGGGAAGTGGGGGGGAGGGAAATACTGCTGCACAGGGAAATGGAGGGGAGGGAATGCTGCTGCACAGGGAAGTGGGAGGAATGGAAATGCTGCTGCACAGGGAAGGGTGGGAGGGAAATGCTGCACAGGGAAGTGGGTGGGGGGGAGGGAAATGCTGCTGCACAGGGAAATGGAGGGGGAGGGAATGCTGCTGCTGCTGCACAGGGAAATGGGGTGGGGGGAAGGAAATGCTGCTGCTGCACAGGGATGTAGGGGGGGGAGAGGGAAAGGGGGCCAGGGAGTGAACTTGCTTTGCTTTAGGGGGAGGTGTGTGCTGAGGGCAGGGAGCAATCTTGGTTTGCTTTGGGGAGAGACAGAAGGGGGCCACAGAGAAAGACAAAGGCAGGCAGGCAGGGGACCACGGAGAGAGATAGAAAGACAGGCAGGCATGCATGAGAATGAAAGGCAGCGGGCAGGGAGAGAGACAGAAAGACAGACAGGGGGCCAGAGAGAGAGAAAGAAAGAAAGACAGACAGACAGACAAATTAGCGAGGCAGAAAGACAGACAGGGGGCCAGAGAGAGAGACAGAAAGAAAGACAGACAAAGGGGGCCAGGGAGAGAAAAAGACAGACAGGGGGCAAGGAGAGAGACAGAAAGACAGACAGCAGGAGGGAGAGAGAGAGAAAGAAAGATAGACAGTGGGAGGGAGAAAGGAAGAGACAGGGGGCAGGGAGAAAGACAGAAAGACAGACAGCAGAGAAAGAGAAATAAAGATAGACAGTGGGAGGGACAAAGAAAGAGACAGGGGCAGGGAGAGAGACAGAAAGACAGACAGACAAAGGGGGCCAGGGAGAGAGACAGACAGAAAGAAAGACAAACAGCGGGAGGGAGAGAGACAGAAGAAAGAAAGATAGCGGGAGGGAGAAAGGAAGAAAGAGACAGGGGCAGGGAGAGAGAAATAAAGACAGACAAAAGGGGCGAGAGAGCAGACAGAAAGACAGACAGCGGGAGGGAGAGAGACAGAAAGAAAGGAAGAAAGAGACAGGGGCAGGGAGAGAGACAGAAAGAAAGAAAGACAGACAGACATATATTCTAGCACCCATTAATGTAACAGGCTTAAACACTAGTTGTAAAATAATAAGCCTTTAATTGTGACTTAAAGTTTTAAATGATTTTTCAGCCCTTAAGTGTAATGGAAGAGAGTTCCACAAAATAAGAACCATTACCGAAAATCACTGTTAATGGCCAAAAATATTTGCCTAAAAGAAGGAACAGTCAATAGATTTTGCTAAGAGCGAAGATTCCTTTGAGTTAAATAAGGAACCTAACAACTGAAACAAGGCTGCCCTGTGAACTTCTAAAAGCTAAGTTACTCAGATTTTCATATTTCAGCATTTCATATTTCAGCTTTTCACTGGTTTTCAGCATTATATCTGCTTAATTTCTCTTCTCCTCCCTGTTTCTTACTAAAAAAAAAATATAAAAAAAAGCACAAAAAAATCCTTCTCTTTCCTCTGTTAAATCTTATTTCCTCTTCCTGCAGTTTTGTTTAAAATACTGTGTTTTAGGTGGTATAGAGCCTATATTTCTGGTGCCTGTGGCTCAGGGTGACTAAAGTAGGGAAAATCCTGTTATAAATCCTGTGTTTTAGGGTAGCACTGATAGAACCTGCAGTTTTGTTTAAAAAACTGTGTTTTAGGTGGTATAGAGCCTATATTTCTGGTGCCTGTGGCTCAAGGTGACTAAAGTAGGGAAAATCCTGTTATAAATCCTGTGTTTTAGGGTAGCACTGATAGAACCTGCAGTTTTGTTTAAAAAACTGTGTTTTAGGTGGTATAGAGCCTATATTTCTGACTCACTAGTTTTTAAACATTGTGTCTGATTAGGTGGAGAAGGGAGGGGCTCTGTTTTACTTCTAAGGTTAATTGCATTATCTTTGGGACATTGCTGAAACAAGGCTGCCCTGTGAACTTCTAAAAGCTAAGTTACTCAGATTTTCATATTTCAGCATTTCATATTTCAGCTTTTCACTGGTTTTCAGCATTATATCTGCTTAATTTCTCTTCTCCTCCCTGTTTCTTACTAAAAAAAAAAATATAAAAAAAAGCACAAAAAAATCCTTCTCTTTCCTCTGTTAAATCTTATTTCCTCTTCCTGCAGTTTTGTTTAAAAAACTGTGTTTTAGGTGGTATAGAGCCTATATTTCTGGTGCCTGTGGCTCAAGGTGACTAAAGTAGGGAAAATCCTGTTATAAATCCTGTGTTTTAGGGTAGCACTGATAGAACCTGCAGTTTTGTTTAAAAAACTGTGTTTTAGGTGGTATAGAGCCTATATTTCTGGTGCCTGTGGCTCAAGGTGACTAAAGTAGGGAAAATCCTGTTATAAATCCTGTGTTTTAGGGTAGCACTGATAGAACCTGCAGTTTTGTTTAAAAAACTGTGTTTTAGGTGGTATAGAGCCTATATTTCTGGTGCCTGTGGCTCAAGGTGACTAAAGTAGGGAAAATCCTGTTATAAATCCTGTGTTTTAGGGTAGCACTGATAGAACCTGCAGTTTTGTTTAAAAAACTGTGTTTTAGGTGGTATAGAGCCTATATTTCTGACTCACTAGTTTTTAAACATTGTGTCTGATTAGGTGGAGAAGGGAGGGGCTCTGTTTTACTTCTAAGGTTAATTGCATTATCTTTGGGACATTGCTGAAACAAGGCTGCCCTGTGAACTTCTAAAAGCTAAGTTACTCAGATTTTCATATTTCAGCATTTCATATTTCAGCTTTTCACTGGTTTTCAGCATTATATCTGCTTAATTTCTCTTCTCCTCCCTGTTTCTTACTAAAAAAAAAATATAAAAAAAGCACAAAAAAATCCTTCTCTTTCCTCTGTTAAATCTTATTTCTTCTTCCTGCAGTTTTGTTTAAAATACTGTGTTTTAGGTGGTATAGAGCCTATATTTCTGCCTTACTAGTAGTCTTACTTATAGTCCCACCAACCCCAGGGACCACTATTCATATATAGAGACCCATATAATCAGGACTTCACAACCAATCAAGATGACCTTTATTCTATGCAATCACTGTGGTGCTTTAATTCCAAGACATACTATTTGGAGGCTTAAGGCTTGCCCCATCTGTCTTCAACTTGCCAGTATTAAGGAGGAGCTCTGTAAACTTAAACAGGAATTGAATACAATTAAAGCAGCTTCCATCACTCCACAAAATCATACCAACTTACCACCTCTACCTCAAAGAATAAAACAGCCCAGGAATAAATGGGTCACAGTAGGCTCAGGAAGACTGCGACATGTAACACAGAAACATCCACCTTCACTAATATTACCTCTACAGAATTCCTTCGCTCCACTAGTGCACTGCGATACTCAGGAAAACAGAAGGGAGGTGGGACTGGAACCAATGAAAGAAACTCAAGAGAACAAGAGCACCCTAAGTACAAATAAAAAAGCCAAAAACAGAAAACTATTACTGTTGGGAGATTCCATCATCAGAGGCATTAACCTTGGAACACAGGGCGAGGAGTCCAAAATAGTGAAATGTCTTCCAGGATCCTCAGCTACCAGGAGTTCCAGGCAAATACTGACTATAATTAAGGAAGAAACTAAGGATTTTAACACTGATGTTGTTATCCATCTGGGAACAAATGACCTGGCCAACAACTCCACACTTGCAGCACAGAAAGCTTTTCGGGAGCTTGGTGAGGGCGTGAAACCTTTTGTAAAGACTTTAGCTTTTTCTGAAATACTGCCTGCATATGGAAAAGGAGAGCAAAGAATGAAAAACACAGAGGACTTTAATAGATGGCTCAGAGCCTGGTGTCATCAAGAAGGCTTCAGGTACATAGGAGGATGGGGAAATACATGGAAGGACAAGAAGCTATATTGCACTGATGGGCTACATATTACTACAGCAGGAAAAAGAAACCTTGCAGAGAAATTTAGACAATATTTTTCTAGGCATTTAAACTAGAAGGTGGGGGTGGTGTATGTAGAGACCACCCCCGGCAAAAGAAAAGATGTGATAGTAGTAAAGGCTGCAACAAAAGCAATATCAGCAACTCATTTCTTAGTATTGCAGCGGAAAGTGAAACGACACAAAAATCCATACGAAAAAGGAGATTATCGCTGAAAAATAGCTGGAAAGCGATGACCACAAATGCTCGCAGTCTAAGCAACAAAGTTCATGATCTGCAAGCCCTAATATTAGAGGCAGATCTAGATATTGTTGCTATCACAGAGACATGGTTCAGTGAATCACATGGATGGGATGCAAACATACCGGGATATAATCTTTTTAGGAAGGACAGAGATGGTCATAAAGGTGGAGGAGTAGCTCTCTATGTAAAGATCAATATCCAAGCGACCGAAATGCAAGGGACCTGGGGAGAGGAAGAAGCGATATGGATTGCTCTGAAAAGAGAAGATGGAACTTCTATCTACGTGGGTGTAGTCTACAGACCTCCGACTCAATCGCAGCAAATTGATAAGGATCTGATTGTGGATATCCAAAAGTTTGGAAGGAAAGAGGAGGTTCTGCTGTTGGGAGATTTCAACCTGCCGGATGCGGACTGGAATGTTCCGACTGCGGAATCGGAAAGAAGTAGGGAGATTGTGGATGCCTTTCAAGAGGCTCTGCTCAGACAAATGGTGACGGAACCCACAAGGGAAAAAGCGATATTGGATCTGGTCCTCACAAATGGAGAGAGTATATCTAATGTTCGAGTGGGTGCTCACCTGGGTAGTAGCGATCATCAAACGGTTTGGTTTGATATAACGGCTAAAGTGGAGAGCGGCCGCACGATACTTAAAGTCCTAGATTTCAAACGTACGGACTTTAATGCAATGGGAAAGTACCTGAAGAAAGAGCTGTTAGGATGGGAGGACATAAGAGAAGTGGAAAGACAGTGGTCTAAGCTGAAAGGAGCGATAAAAATGGCTACGGACCTTTATGTGAAGAAAATCAATAAAAACAAGAGAAAAAGGAAGCCGATATGGTTCTCCAACCTAGTGGCTGAGAAAATAAAGGCGAAAGAGTTGGCGTTCATGAAATATAAAAAAACCCAAGAAGAGGAGAGCAGAAAGGACTACAGGGTGAAACTGAAAGAAGCCAAGAGAGAGATACGTTTAGCGAAGGCACAGGCGGAAGAACAAATGGCTAAAAATGTAAAAAAGGGAGATAAAAATTTTTTCAGATATATTAGTGAAAGGAGGAAGATAAAAAATGGAATTGCTAGGCTAAAAGATGCTGGGAACAAATATGTGGAGAGTGATGAGGAGAAAGCAAATGTGCTAAACAAATACTTCTGTTCTGTGTTCACAGAAGAAAATCCTGGAGAAGGACCGAGATTGTCCGGCAAAGTTACACGAGAAAATGGAGTAGATTCTGCGCCGTTCACGGAGGAGGGTGTTTATGAGCAACTTGAAAAACTGAAGGTGGACAAAGCGATGGGACCAGACGGGATCCATCCCAGGATACTAAGGGAACTCAGAGAGGTTCTGGCGAGTCCTATTAAAGACTTGTTCAACAAATCTCTGGAGACGGGAGTGATTCCTGGGGATTGGAGGAGAGCGGATGTGGTCCCTATTCATAAAAGTGGTCACAGGGATGAAGCAGGAAACTACAGGCCGGTGAGCCTCACTTCAGTTGTTGGAAAAATAATGGAAGTGTTGCTGAAAGAAAGGATAGTGTATTTCCTTGAATCTAATGGGTTACAGGATCCGAGGCAACATGGCTTTACAAAAGGTAAATCGTGCCAAACGAACCTGATTGAATTTTTTGATTGGGTGACCAGAGAGCTGGATCAAGGACATATGCTAGATGTAATTTACTTGGATTTCAGCAAAGCCTTTGATACAGTTCCTCATAGGAGGCTGTTGAACAAACTTGAAGGGCTGAAGTTAGGACCCAAAGTGGTGAACTGGGTCAGAAACTGGCTATCGGACAGACGCCAGAGGGTGGTGGTTAATGGAAGTCGCTCGAAGGAAGGAAAGGTGACTAGTGGAGTCCCTCAGGGTTCGGTGCTGGGGCCAATCCTGTTCAATATGTATGTAAGTGACATTGCTGAAGGGCTAGAAGGAAAAGTGTGCCTTTTTGCAGATGATACCAAGATTTGTAACAGAGTAGACACCGAAGAGGGAGTGGAAAATATGAAAAAGGATCTGCAAAAGTTAGAGGAATGGTCTAATGCCTGGCAACTAAAATTCAATGCAAAGAAATGCAGAGTAATGCATTTGGGGATTAATAATAGGAAGGAACCGTATATGCTGGGAGGAGAGAAGCTGATATGCACGGACGGAGAGAGGGACCTTGGGGTGATAGTGTCCGAAGATCTAAAGGTGAAAAAACAGTGTGATAAGGCAGTGGCTGCTGCCAGAAGGATTCTGGGCTGTATAAAGAGAGGCGTAGTCAGTAGAAGGAAGAAGGTGTTGATGCCCCTGTACAGGTCATTGGTGAGGCCCCACTTGGAGTATTGTGTTCAGTTTTGGAGACCGTATCTGGCGAAAGACGTAAGAAGACTTGAGGCGGTCCAGAGGAGGGCGACGAAAATGATAGGAGGCTTGCGCCAGAAGACGTATGAGGAGAGACTGGAAGACCTGAATATGTATACCCTAGAGGAAAGGAGAGACAGGGGAGATATGATTCAGACGTTCAAATACTTAAAGGGTATTAACGTAGAACAAAATCTTTTCCAGAGAAAGGAAAATGGTAAAACCAGAGGACATAATTTGAGGTTGAGGGGTGGTAGATTCAGGGGCAATGTTAGGAAATTCTACTTTACGGAGAGGGTGGTGGATGCCTGGAATGCGCTCCCGAGAGAGGTGGTGGAGAGTAAAACTGTGACTGAGTTCAAAGAAGCGTGGGATGAACACAGAGGATTTAGAATCAGAAAATAATATTAAATATTGAACTAGGCCAGTAACTGGGCAGACTTGCACGGTCTGTGTCTGTGTATGGCCGTTTGGTGGAGGATGGGCTGGGGAGGGCTTCAATGGCTGGGAGGGTGTAGATGGGCTGGAGTGGGTCTTGACGGAGATTTTGGCAGTTGGAACTCAGGCACAGTACCGGGTAGAGCTTTGGATTCTCGCCCAGAAATAGCTAAGAAGGAAAAAAAAAAAAAAATTTAAATTGAATCAGGTTGGGCAGACTGGATGGACCATTCGGGTCTTTATCTGCCGTCATCTACTATGTTACTATGTAACTGGCAAAAGAAGGGAATCCCAAAGACTGAATCTGAAAAGAATATATTGTACTTAAAAGTAATTCTATAAGCAATTGTATGATCAGATTTGAGTTAAGGAGTAATATGATCATATTTAGACTGATGATACCACAAACGAAGTGCAGTATTTTGTAGAAGCAGAAGACGTTGAAGTTGATATTGAGGAAGACCAATTTAAAAGAGAATTACAGTAATGAAGTAGAATGAAGCAATAGCCTATTAGTTAGAGCAACTGGCTGAGAACCAGGGAAGCCATAGTTCAAATCCTGCTGCTGCTGCTCTTTATGACCTTGGTCAGATCACTTTACCCTCTGTTGAATTAGAAGCTGGGTGACAAAAGCAGTGTTGTTTTTAAAGTACTAGTCATAAAAATAATTCAGTTTGAAAGTATTTGTGAGGTTTAGGTATTGCATAAAAATACCTAAATAATTTTTATAAGAGTATGCTTGAGTAAAAAAGTCCAAAAAGATGTTTATTTTATATTTGCGTAAATCAAGACACCTTCAATGTCATAGTAAAGTATCAAGATGCTTTTCAATTTGTCTTCATAATGGCTTCCCTTTACAGCAGGGGTGTCCAATGTCGGTCCTCGAGGGCCGCAATCCAGTCGGGTTTTCAGGATTTCCCCAATGAATATGCATGAGATCTATTTGCATGCACTGCTTTCATTGTATGCTAATAGATCTCATACATATTCATTGGGGAAATCCTGAAAACCCGACTGGATTGCGGCCCTCGAGGACCGACATTGGACACCCCTGCTTTACAGACTTTCTATCTTATGCAGGAAATCATGTTGGTCTCAGGCTCTGGGGGTTTTTTGTCTTCTCTTAACTCACTTGCCAGGGTCTCCTGACCATTTGACATTTCTTCTTTCTCCATGTTCACCATCCATCTTCTATGTGTATGTATTGTTCCCCATGTTCAGCATCTCCCTTCTATGGCTCCTATATGTACCTTCTAGTATTTCTCCTGTGCCCATGTCCCTGCCTTAATCATCTCATGTGGGTGACCTCCAAGTCTTCTCTCTGACGTCGGAGAGATGGATCCATCTGACGTCAGAGAGATGGATTCCGGGTCATCCATGTGCAGCCTGCAAAAGCCACTGCTCGCATCCCTGCAAAGAACAAATGTGGCTGAAGACAGTAAAGAGCAGCCCACCTGGAAGGAGGGCTGTTGAGGTAACTGGGATTCCCGGCTGACCTGGAAGGCTTCCCTCCGGCGTTCTGACATCGGAGGAAAGTCTTCTGGGTCTACTTCAGTGGAGGGGGACATGGAACCGGAGGGCAGGAAGGAGTCCTGTTTATAAATGGGAACACCAGCAGCATTGACAAATGACAGTGACTCCACATTGGGGAGGAAGGGAATGGGAGACCCACACAGTGCCACTTCCCCTCCACAAGTGGTTAATGGCAGTAAGGAAGGAGTGGGTACAACTGTGGGTACAAAGCTTTTCACCATTCTCACAAGCGGTGAAAAGTTTTGTTCCCATTTCTGAGGCGAGTCAAGCTTTGGTGTTTCTGTAGCCACGGGCAAACCGCGACTTGCCACGGTGTTTGTTCACTGTGTAATTCTCTAGTTCCAACTACCAGAGTTGCTGTTGAAGCTCACTCCAGTCTATCTAAACCATCCCAAATTACTGGAGATCCTGACGAAGCCCTCAATCTATCCCAAACCAAATAGCCATATACAGGACACAGACTGTGCAAGTCTACCTTGTTCCAGCCCTGGATCTTCAATTTATACCCTTCATTTTACGATTAGAGATCCTCTGTGTTCATCCCACGCTTTTTGAATTCTGTCACCATTTTACTCTCCATCTCTTGGGAGGGCATTCCAGGTATCCACCACCCTCTTCATGAAAAAGAAGCTCCTAATGTTAGTCTTATGTCTACCACTTCGCAAGCTCAATTTATGCCCTCTAGTTTTACCATTTTCCATTCTCTGGAAAGGATTTGTTTCTGTATTAATGTCTTTTAAGGCCTTGATTCACTAAACATAATTGCTAATACCGACTGGATCGCTGTTGGCCAATTCTCTGGCAGATTGTGGAAGATCGATCGATGTACCTAAAAAATTGCATGCAAATGATTTGCATGGAGGCTTATTGTAATCCCCGTCTCTCTTGTCCGATTGATTGGTGTGAGATGACTCTCACACTTGCGCAAAGACAGATGTGTGTAAGTGTTACTCACACACTATCCGCCCCATTAAAAAAAATAGAGATAAAAAGCCTTCCCCTCCTGCCATCAGATGCTCCCCCGAACCCCATCCCTTCCATCCAAAAAAAGGCAGGAGGAATGCCCACTCCTTCCTGCCACCGGATGCTCCCCAAACCCCCCCCTTCCTCCCCCCCTAAAAAAAAGGCAGGAGGGATGCCCACTCCCTCCTGCCACCGGCTGCTCCCTTGAACCCCCCCTCTGCTCTCCGAACCCCCCCTCCTGTTGCTTTGGTAGACATTGGGAGCTGGAGGGAAGCACGGTTCCTCCAGCTCTGAGGTCTGCCAGTTGAAAATGATGGGCCTTCCCCTCCTGGTGCACCATAGGATGCACAGTGAGGAGCCTAAGGCCCTCATTGGCTCAGATGCCTAAGGCCCCTCCTCTTGAGAGGAGCCTGAAGGCATCTGGGCCTTAGGCTCCTCCCTCTGTATCCCATGTGATGCATGGGGTGGGGCTTTAAAGATCTGAGCAAATCAGGATCTTAGATCCCTCAAGGGGAGGGGCCTTAGGTGTCTGAGCTAATGTTCCTCACCATGAATCACAAGATGCACCAGGGAGGGGAAGGCCCGTCATTTTCGAATGGTGGGCCTCGGAGCTGAAAGGAACATGCTTCCCTCCAGCTCCCAAAGTCTATAAAAGGTACGGGGTGTGGCCATCAGTTCAACCCTGGACAGGGGTTCATAGAAATCCTGATGACTACACCAAAACATATGCTCGCGTGTGACCCGGCCTGGAGTCACCCTGCAGGACTGGATTCAAAATCAAGAAAAACACCAAAAAGTCACAGCACTCAATCAGTTAATATAAATGGTTCAGTTTACTCACTGTTTCCATAGCAGGTAAGTAATGCCTTAAACAGTCCACGAATATCAGCTCATATTCCTTATTCAGCATTCAAAAGAAAACATAATACAAAAAGAAAAACTTCCAAGAAAAAACAAGTCAACTGCAGTGGATACAATTAACTTTACAGTTTATGCTTTACTGTTTCTTCAGTCTCACCTCCTCTTGGAGACCTTAGCTTCAAAACAGAGCTTAAGCTAACTGCAGAAAAGCAGTTACTGCAATCAGTCCATAAGACTACAGTTCACTATTTGAGTTCATTCAATTTTTGTTAGTCCTTGGCAAAATAAAGAAAGCCTCTGACAGACCTTAATTAGGACTGCCAGGTAACAAGAGAGAGAGAATTAGGTTTTGCCAAAAATTGCTAGCCTTCCAAACAGGCTTTCACATTCCCACCCAGTTGAATGCAAAACCTCTCCCACAATCTCTCTCTCAGCTTTCATACAAACACAATCAGCATTCAAAGTAAAACACAGCTTCCAAAAACAGCCAAAAGAAAAAAAAATCACTCACTGATTGTGTCTCAAAGTCCAATTAACCTGCATGGGCTCAGGGAAGCTTTCCTCTCCAGAAACACAGGCATCTTGACAGTCCATGGGTTCTTCCAATTGAGACCATTCTCTTGACTGCTCAAAATCCTCTACTTCCATGGCCTGAGGTCTGTTGTCCCTGTTCAGCTCATCAGGGTTTCTAGGGAGGCAAGGCTTTAACTTCCTCCCTAGTTGGCTTCCTTTCCTGCTGTCTGGGACAGGTTTATATCCCTTGGGACCCCGCCCTGCTGTGTCAGCCCTGGCAGTGTTCCAAGGGCCTCTTGAGCTCCCCCGGTGGTCAATAAGGTTATTCAGCTCAGACCCAACCTGTTCCTTCCCAACTCCTCCCCGGGTTTTCTGTTTCACCTTGTTGCCTTCTGTTCTGACTGGGACCTGTACTGGCAGAAGGCCTGGCTGGTCACAGGGGGTGGATTTGGGGAGTGGGATTGGAGCTCGGGGGAGCATCCGATAGAAGGAGGAAGTGGGCATCCCTCCTGCCTTTCTTTTTTTTTTTTTTTCAGGAGGAAGGGGGGGAGAGTTGGCAGGTCCTCCATTGGCAGGAGGGAGTGGGCATCGCTCCTGCCAATTTTCTCACGTGGGATTCCCGGTGCCACATTCATCAGGGGGTCCTTGAAGAGGGTCATCATTGGCGGTGGGGAACTTTTTTCTTATTTTATGGGACAGATGTTTTGTGTGTTTGTTTTTTCCGATCGCTAAAACTGCTGTTTTGTTTTTTGTACAACAAAAAAATGTTAGTTAATGAATCGCTTGACTACTTTGCGTGGAGTTTTAGCTAATTTGCATGGCTGGATCAGAAAATGGGGCGATTGAGGGGAAAACCACGCGGTGAATCATGTCAGTAAAAGCGATCATCGGTAAAGAGGTCAAAACAAGTTTAGCAGCAATCGCTGACTTTAGTGCATCAAGCAGTAAGTATTTAAACGTCTGTATCATATCTCCTCTGCCCCTCCTGTCCTCTAGCGTATACATATTGTGACACCGCCGGTGCCGGCTTGAACGATAGCCCCGGTCGGTGCCCAGAATAGCCAGCGCTCAACGTGCCTCCAGAAGACGCTGGAGGTCCTGCTGGGTTTTTTCCATCAATAAAAAAAACAAGACAGGAACAATAAAGTTCTTATCACAATAAGTCTCAATTTATTGAGTGCCTTGTCCCCTAAGTCCAGGGTTTAGGTCATTTACTTCATGAATAAACCAAAACATGAAAAACAAAAATATCCGGGCTGTAAAACCACAAAGCCCTTACCTTCCTTGCAGGTATCAACAGGTAAGCCCTGCAACAGTCTCTGATAATCCAGTCCCAATAAGCCTGCGATTCTAAGCAGGGCAGGAATCAGATTATTATACCTTCCAAATTGTATGTAAGAGTTCAATTAGGCCTAGCTTGCAACAGGCCTGCTCCAACCAACTTAATAAGCAGTTGGTGGGGGAGGGGAGTAGCCGAATCCACTTCTTTAGTATACTTGCCACAAATGGCCCCACAATCCCACCCAAGGATCTTGTGTGGATTCTCCCCAACTACTATCCCTTCACACAGTTTATAACATAGTCCACAATCAGTCACCAAAAGGCAAAAAGGTAAAAATGTTATAAACAAACTGAACCTGGTTTTAATGCTACCAGATTCTGGCACCTTTATAGCCTTGAGCCTAGCACTGCTCAGCAGGCTTCCAACAGGTGCATACAGGTTTCAAAAGAAAACAAAAACCAGCAAAACAAAGTTCCTCAAGTTAAGCACAGCCAAAAAGATAAAGTTACTGCACTTAACTCATATCCATTGCTGTGGCATCTGGTTTCATGGAAGCGTCCAAAAACTCCATGGGTTCCAGGCTGGCTAGCTGGTTGGCTTCAGGAACAGGGGCTGCATCTACCATTTCTATGTCCTGGTTCCTCTGAGGTTCAGGAGACTGGTCCTGGGAACCTCCTTCCTGGGCTGACCCAGGGTAAACTGACTTGTTCCTTCTCAGTGCTGCCTCTAAAGCACAGAGGTGACCACGCCCTGTTCTGTGAGGGGGAAGGGCAGCCTTTAGCTGTTGCTGGGATTTTCCTGGGACTCTAATTAGGCCCAGTTGCTGTGAATTACCTAAGCTTGTGTTCTTAGGCTGTTGCTTTGAATGAGGCACCTCCCTCTGCTGCAGGTTGTTTTCCCCATATTCCTCACCTCCCCAGGGCTTTGTAACCTGTATTTTAAATGGGAATTCAGAACCTTCTTTTTGCTTTATGTCTAACCTATTACATTGGTTAGCCCGGGTCAAAGCCACACCAGGGTTAGGAGGAGCCTTCCCTGGCATAAGCCGAACCTTAGTGCTAGGGTTGTGACAATATTCAGATCTTTCAGTCTCTTTTTGTATGTCGTTTGGCTCAAACCCCCTACCATTGTCATCGCATTTCTCTGTATCACTTCCAAATTGTCTTACAAAATTGTACTTCAAGTGGGACCTCACCAATGACCTGCACAAGTTGCATCAACATCTCTTTACTTCTACTGAGTATACCTCTCTATACATCCCAGCATCCTTCTGGTTACAGCCACCGCCTTGTCACATTGTTTATTCACCTTCAAATCCTCAGACACTATCACCCCAAGGTCCCTCTCCTCATCTATGCATTTCAGCCTCTCACCTCCCAGTACATATGGCTCCCTCAAATTTCTGCTCCCCAAATACATCACTCTGCACTTCTTTGCATTGAATTTTAATTGCCAGATATAAGACCATTCTTCTAACTTTTGTAGATCCTTTTTCATGTTTTCCACTCTTCCAGTGTCCACTCTGTTAAAATCTTGGTATCATCTGTAAAAAGACAAACCTAACTCATTGTCAATGATACTTAAACATATTGAACAGAATTGACCCCAAAACCGATCCCTGAGGTTCACTACTCACCTTTCCTTCCTCTGAGTGAATGCCATTAACCACAACCCTCTGGCGTCTATCCATAAACCAGTCTTTAGTTCACTACTTTGGGCCCTAACTTTAGCCCGTCAAGTTTATTCAAGAGCCTTCTATGAGAAAATGTCAAAGGCTTTTCTGAAATCTAAGTAAATTACATCTAGCACACATTCTCGATCCATTTCTCTGGTTGCCCAGTCAAAGAATTCAGTCAAATTTGTTTGGCATGATTTACCTTTAGTAAAGTAACAAATATTTTGTATTTCACAAATAGTGAAATAAATATTGGAGAATCTAAAAAAACCCCAATCAATAAACCATTATCCAAAAAAGGAATGATGCCAAAATCCTTAAACTAACATAACAAGGTATGGTAATGGTAGGAAAAAAGCCTCATATCCGGAGTGTAGCACCATCTGGTGTCAGTTTATGGTCATTCACCATCACCATTTCCATACCTTGTTATGTTAGTTTAGTGCAGGGGTGCTCACACTTTTTTGGCTTGCGAACTACTTTTAAAATGACCAAGTCAAAATGATCTACCAACAATATAATTTAAAAAAATACAAAGCTCACTGTACGCAGAGAAAATGTTAATTATCATTTGTATTGGGGGGGTGGATTTTCAGAGGTCAAGGCAAATGACTTTAAAATATGCAACGTCACCTCAGTAACAACTATACAAAAATAGACAAATATACCCCCTCCCCTTTTACTAAACCGTAATAGCGGTTTTTAGCGCACGGAGCTGTGCTGAATGCCCCTCGCAGCTCCCAAAGCTCATAGACTCCCTGCGCTAAAAAACGCTATTGGCGGTTTAGTAAAAGGGGGCCTTAATGCAAAATATAGACAGCAGATATAAATTCTCAAAATGGACACATTTTGATCACTAAATTGAAAATACAATCATTTTTTCCTACCTTTTTGTCTGGTGATTTCATGAGTCTCTGGTTGCACTTCCTTCTTCTGTAAATCCAATATTTCTTTCTTTCTGCCCCCTCCCCTTTTCTTTCTATCTGTCTTTCTTTCTCTCTCCCCCTGCCCCCGCCCAAGCCATCGCGCCGATTTCTTCACTTCCCTGATTCTTTCCCTAACACCCTCCAAGCCACCACACCAATTTCTCCCTGCTTCCCTGAGCCAGGCCTGGCGATCGACCAGTAGATCGCAAGAGCAACGCGAGTCGATCACGTTGCCTTTGCGATCTTTTTCTTCCTGTATCTCCGAGCCAGGCCAGGCGTGTACAAGCGCCAGACCCAGAAGACTTCATCTCCGATGTCAATTCTAACGTTGGAGATGAAGTTCCAGGCCAGCCAGGCGATCAACCATTTGATGAATGACCATATACTGACACCAGATGGTGCTATACTCTGGGTATGAGGCTTTTTCCACCATTACCATACCTTGTTATGAATAAGGATTTTGGTATCATTCCTTTTTTGGATAGTGGTTTATTGATTGATTGTTTTTTTTTACTTTTAGTAAAACCATGTTGTGTCTGATCTTGTAATCCATTAGAATCTAGGAAATTAACTATCCTTTCCTTCAGCAATACTTCCATTATCTTTCCAATAACTGAATCAGGCTTACCAGTCTGCAGTTTACCACTTCATCTCTGCGACCTCTCCTGACTCTAAAGATTTATTGAAAAAATCTTTAAGAGGACCCTCCAGAACCTATTTGAGCTCCCTCAATATCCTGAGATGGATACTGTCCAGTCCCATTGCTTTGTCCACCTTCAGTTTTCCAAGTTGTTCATAAACACTTTCTTCTATGAATGTCTTATCTCCCAGAACAATTGACCTCATCCTATGCAAGTCAAATTACAAACCTCCCCCTCCCCCAATGACCCATTCCTGGAAGTTGGGGAAGATGAACCAGGGTTCATAGACAAAAGCGCGTGACGACAAAATCCCAACGACAACCCAGCGCAGACAACTGAGCGCAAGGCGGAAGCGCACCAAAGAAAAACAGTATTTTAAGGGGCTCCGATGGGGGGTGTTGGTGGGGAACCCCCCCCCCCCACTTTACTTAATAGAGATCGCGCCGGCGTTGTGGGGGGTTTGAAGGGGTTGTAACCCCCCTCATTTACTGGAAACTTAACTTTTTCCCTCTTTTTTAGGGAAAAAGTGAAGCTTTCAGTATAATGTGGGGGGTTACAACCCCCCGAACCCCCACAACGCCGGTGCGATCTCTGTTAAGTAAAGTGGGGGTGTTCCCCCCCACACCCCCCATCGGAGCCCTTTAAAATACTATTTTTCTTCGGCATGCTTCCACCTTGCGCTCAGTTGTCTGCATACCTTTGTCGTCGCGCGCTTTTGACCTGTCATCTGAACCAATGGCACATCATTTCTGTTCCTTGTTCTAGTGTCACCTACTTGTACTTCCATTGCCTAGCAGGTACAGGAAAGCCACTCACTAATTTGGCACATCCTGACTATTCTGGACCAATGTTGTCTTCAGTTGGTGTGGGAAAATGTTTGCTGCAATAAATGCAAAAAACATTCATATTGGGTTTGAAAAAGATATAGCAGCTGAGACAATGTCATTATTTTTACTATATCAGTACTATTAACCCATGATAAATCTTGTCCCTTTGCTCAAAATCCTTATCCACTTTCTGAAGGAGAGGACCATAATTAAGATCATAGCTTTTATGCCTCTCTCTGCCTAACAGTAATATCTAAGCACCTGTTGTACTACTACCAAATAGTCCCCCCGTCTCACTATGAAATGAGTAGAATGAAATGTAGACATTGTTCTGTTAAAATAAAGCTATAAAGAACAAATATTTCATTTTGGAGTGATCAGAAATAAGATTAAAGTGAATACAGTAGAGCTAAGAAAAAGGCAGATGATTTGAACATAAGAACTGCCTTCTCCGGATCAGACCTTCGGTCCATCAAGTCCGGCGATCCGCACACGCGGAGGCCCTGCCAGGTGTACACCTGGCTTAATTTATAGTCCACCATATCCTTATATGCCTCTCTTAAGGAGATATGCATCTAGTTTGCTCTTGAAGCCTAGGACGGTCGATTCCGTCATAATCTCCTCTGGGAGGGCATTCCAGGTGTCAACCACTCTCTGAGTGAAGCAGAACTTCCTGACATTAGTCCTGAACCTGTCCCCCCTTAGCTTCATTACATGTCCTCTAGTCCGTGTCAAATTGGACAATGTAAATAATCTTCTCTGCTCTATTTTGTCGATTCCTTTCAGTATTTTGAAGGTCTCGATCATATCCCCACGCAGTCTCCTTTTCTCAAGGGAGAACAATCCTAGTGTTATAAGTCTGTCCTCGTATTCCAGTTTCTCCATACCCTTCACCAGTTTTGTTGCTCGTCTCTGCACCCTCTCCAGCAGTTTTATATCCTTCTTTAGGTAGGGAGACCAATGTTGGATGCAGTATTCCAAGTGTGGTCTGACCATTGCCCTATAAAGCGGCATTATAACTTTCTCCGATCTACTCGAGATTCCTTTCTTTATCATGCCCAACATTCTATTTGCCTTCTTTGCCGCTGCCGCGCATTGCGCCGACGGCTTCAGGGTCCTATCTATCAGTACACCCAGGTCCTTTTCTTGTTCACTCTTCCCCAGAGTTGCACCTGACATTGTATACTCGTATTCCTTATTTTTATTGCCTAAATGCATTACCTTGCATTTCTCCACATTGAACTTCATCTGCCATTTCTCCGCCCATGTTTCTAACCGACACAAGTCGCTCTGGAGTTTCTCTCTATCATCCTGCGATCTGATCGCCCGGCATAGTTTTGTATCGTCTGCAAACTTGATGATCTCACTGGATGTTCCTTCCTCCAGGTCATTGATATAAATATTAAAAAGGATCGGCCCAAGTACAGAGCCCTGGGGTACACCACTAGTCACTTTCTCCCAGTCGGAGAACTTCCCATTTATGCCCACTCTCTGCTTTCGGTTTTCCAGCCATTTGCCTATCCACCTTTGTATATCCCCCTCTATGCCATGGCTTTGTAGTTTCCTGAGAAGTCTTTCGTGTGGAACTTTGTCGAACGCTTTCTGGAAGTCCAAGTATATTATGTCCACCGGCTTCCCACTATCAATTTGCTCGTTCACGGTTTCAAAAAATTGGAGTAAATTCGTCAAACATGATTTCCCTTTCCTGAATCCATGTTGACTGGGTTTCATCAAGTCATGTGCGTCCAAGTGCCGGACTATGCTATCCTTGATCAGTGCTTCAACCATCTTGCCAGGGACAGACGTAAGACTCACAGGTCTATAGTTGCCCGGTTCCCCTCTCGATCCTTTTTTGAAAATTGGGGTGACGTTCGCTATCCTCCAGTCGTCCGGTATCTGTCCAGTTCTGATTGTCAGGTTTGCAAGTTTTTGCAATAACTCTCCGATTTCAACCTTCAATTCCTTTAAGACTCTCGGATGAATCCCATCCGGTCCAGGGGATTTGTCACTTTTAAGTTTGTCGATCTGATAGTATATCTGGTCTAAGTCCACTTCAACTGTGGTGAGGCTGTCTTCTATTTCTCCTGCAAACACTTTCTCCGCTTCAGGTATTGTTGAGGTGTCCTCCTTCGTAAAGACAGACGCAAAGAAGGAATTTAGTTTGTCTGCGATTTGTTTATCTTCCTTGATGTACCCTTTTCTTCCCTGGTCGTCCAGGGGTCCCACTGCCTCTTTTGCAGGTTTTTTCCCTTTCACGTATCTAAAGAAGGGCTTGAAGTTTTTGGCCTCCTGGGCTATTTTTTCCTCATATTCCTGTTTTGCATCCCTCACCGCCTTGTGACATTTCTTCTGATCATCTTTATGTTTGTTCCAGGCTTCGGTTGTCTTTATGCATTTCCATTTTTTGAAAGAGTCCTTCTTTTCTTTTATGGCTTCCTTCACCTGTATGGTAAACCATGCCGGTTCTCTTTTGCTCTTTGTTCTCTGATCTTTGGAAATCCTCGGAATGTAGAGATCTTGTGCTTCTGTGATAGTATTTTTCAGTAGGGTCCATGCCTGATCAACCGTTTCAAGTTTGTCCACCATCTTCTCGAGTCGTTTTTCTACCATGGCTCTCATGCTATCGTATTTACCCTTTTTAAAGTTCAAGGTGGTGGTTAAGGTTTTGGCATGTTTCCCTTTCCCGATGTCAAGTTTAAAGTTGATTACATTGTGATCACTCGTTCCCAGTGGAACCATGGCTTCCACTTCTGTTATCGGTCCCGTGAGGCCATTTAGGACCAAGTCCAAGGTGGCGTTGCCTCTTGTCGGCTCTTTTACCATTTGTTCCAGGAAGCAATCCCCTAGCACCTCCAGGAACTTGGCTTCCTTGCCGCAGTTGGAGGTTGCTAGTTTCCAGTCTATCCCTGGGAAATTGAAGTCTCCCAATATAATTACATTGCCTGTCTTGCATTCTTGTTTGATTTCCTCCATCATTTCTGAGTCAGTTTCCTCCGCCTGTCCTGGTGGACGATAGTAAAGGCCAATTTTCGTATCTGCGCCATATTGACCAGGAATTTTGATCCAGAGTGACTCAAGCTTCTCTTTCATTTCTGTTGTAACCATTTCAACAGAATCTATTCCCTCCTTAACATATAGAGCAATACCTCCACCTTTCTGCCCTACTCGATCTCTTCTATACAGTTTGTATCCCTGTAGTACTGTGTCCCATTTGTTTTCTTCATTCCACCATGTTTCTGTTATGCCAATGATATCCAGTATGTCATGTCTTGCTATTGTCTCTAGTTCCCCCATTTTGTTACCCAGACTTCTAGCATTCGTATACATACATCTAAGTTCCCTTCGTGTTACCTTTTTGGACCTTCTACTCTTGGCTGTCCCTGTAGTTTCAATTACGGTATCATTTACTGCTCCTGTGTTATCACCCTTGTTTGCTGTGTGGTCGTCCCCTCCTGTGTCTGAGTTGTCCCTTCCTGCTTTTTCTCCCTTATTGGCTGTGAGGTCGTCTTCTCTTGTGTAGGTGTAGTTGTCCTTGGCTTCTTCGTCGGGGCATCCTGCTATCCGTACCATCGACCGGTGGTCGACTGTCGGCTTTCCCCTATCTTTCAGTTTAAAGCCTTCTCGATTGCCTTCTTCATGTTGCCTGCCAAAACTCTTGCTCCTTCCTTGTTGAGGTGTAGTCCGTCCCTTCTGTAGTACTTGCTTTTTCCCCAGAACGCCGTCCAGTTGCGCACGAAGTCGAAGCCTTCTTCTTCGCACCATCGTCTCATCCAGGCGTTGATTACTTGCAATTCCCCTTGTCTCTTTCCATCCGCTCTTGGTACTGGGAGGATCTCAGAGAAGGCCACCTTCA
This sequence comes from Geotrypetes seraphini, assembly GCF_902459505.1. NCBI lineage: Eukaryota > Metazoa > Chordata > Amphibia > Gymnophiona > Dermophiidae > Geotrypetes > Geotrypetes seraphini. The sequence goes on from NC_047089.1 coordinate 134,437,608, forward strand.
CCTCCCTGATCTTCAGTTGTCTTCCGAGTGAGCGGAGCTGGCCCTTCAGCTCTTCCCTGTCATACTTCCGCCCGCTCACATCATTTGTTCCCACGTGGATAAGTACAGCGGTGTCCTCTCCCCCTGCTCCATCTATGATCCTGGAGATCCTGTTGGTCACATCCTTCACTCTTGCTCCAGGCAGACAGGTGACAACTCTGTCCTCTCTTCCTCCTGCGGTGTGGCTGTCCACATGTCGTATGATGGAGTCGCCTACGATGATCCCCATCTTCTTTATTCGGGAGTTCCTTGGGGGGCGTAGGTCCACGTCCTTGGAGTAGGGCCAGTCTTCTTCCTCCAATGATACTCTTGAAATTGTTTCCTGTTCTTTGGGTGGGGCGATGTCTTCCTGTGCTCTCACTATTCCTCCTGGTGTGCGGTTGTCTCCTACCTCGTCTTCAGTTTCTTCTGTGTTTGCATGGGTGTCTTCTCTCCTCACATCGGTTTCCTGAGTACAGTTTTCCAGCCCTGGGATCTCTACGTGGTGCTGATGAGCTTCCTCTATGAACATTTCTAGTTCCTTGACCTCGTCGTTTGGGCTGTACTCCACTAGAATCTTCTCCTGTGCTCGGATTCTGTCTTCGAGTTCCATCACTGTTCCTTCCAGTAGTCTTACCTGGTATTTCAAGTTATCCATCTCCATGCATCGATTGCAAATGTATGCCTGGATCCCCGAAGGGAGGTAGTCATACATATTGCAGCCGATACAGAAGACTGGAAAGCTCACCTTCTGACTTCCTTGGGCTTCCATTTCTTGCTTCCCTCGTGTGTGCTTGTGTCCCTTGCCTGCTGCTTCCTTATGTTGCTTGCCTTGTTGAAGTACTTAATACTACTCCTTTATGACCATTCTCTGAGGTCTTTGTATTTTATTTTTATGTAAAATAGAAGACACTCAGTATAAATCTAAAATGCATTAATAAATTATGAAATGCAAAATTATAATTTTTTGTGAAAGCGTTTACAAAAACAAAGGACTAACATGTTGATCTTTTGTTAGCCAGAGGTACAGTATAGTTAGTATAAGTGATATCATCATTTTTACGATTTTGTTTTTGTATGATTTTTCTCTGTATTTGGGAGTTGAGAATGATCAATAGATTGCCAATTTAATTTTTCTTTACAACCCAATAGATGATATACTACTTTTTCTTCTAAACCCATTTACTGCCAAAAATACCTTAACTGAAAAAAATTTCTTCCCTAAGAAGTTACACCTTTGTAAACATCCAGTAAATCATTTTTAACATCTAATGTTAACTAATTCTAATAAGAGTTTCTGTGATGAATAAAACGAGTAGTACCGTATTTTCGCGGATATAACGCGCACCATTGTAAAACGCGCACAGGGGTATAGCGCGCAGAAATCACGATGATATGTACAAAAACTTTTCTATACCGCGCTCAGGCATATAACGCGCATGCTGCCCGACTCTCCTCTGGCCACCCCGACTCTCCTTTCGCCCTCCCCGACTCTCATCTGGTTGCCCCGACTCACCCTGACTTTCGGTGCACTGCCCCGACTCTCCTCTGGTTGCCCCGACTCACCCTGACTTTCGGTGCACTGCCCCGACTCTCCTCTGGTTGCCCCGACTCACCGTTCACCCGCCCTGACTTTCGGTGCACTGCCCCGCCTCTCCGTGCCTGTCCCCCTTGAAGTCCTGTCCCCCCTTGAAGGTCTGCCTGTCCCCCCTTGAAGTCCTGTCCCCCTTGAAGGTCTGCCTGTCCCCCTTGAAGATCTGCCTGTCCCCCCTTGAAGTCCTGTCCCCATCCTGAAAGCCTGATGCCCCCCCTCGACGTCCGATTCTTCTCCCCCCTCGGCAGGACCACTCGCACCCCCACCCCGAAGGACCGCCGACTCCCCGACAATATTGGGCCAGGAGGGAGCCCAAATCCTCCTGGCCACGGCGACCCCCTAACCCCACCCCGCACTACATTACGGGCAGGAGGGATCCCAGGCCCTCCTGCCCTCGACGCAAACCCCCTCCCCCCAACGACCGCCCCCCCCCCCAAGAACCTCCGCCCGTCCCCCAGCCGACCCGCGACCCCCCTGGCCGACCCCCACGACACCCCCACCCGCCTTCCCCGTACTTTGTGTAGTTGGGCCAGAAGGGAGCCCAAACCCTCCTGGCCACGGCGACCCCCTAACCCCACCCCGCACTACATTACGGGCAGGAGGGATCCCAGGCCCTCCTGCCCTCGACGCAAACCCCCCTCCCTCCAACGACCGCCCCCCCCCAAGAACCTCCGACCGACCCGCGACCCCCCTGGCCGACCCCCCCACCCCCCTTCCCCGTACCTTTGGAAGTTGGCCGGACAGACGGGAGCCAAACCCGCCTGTCCGGCAGGCAGCCAACGAAGGAATGAGGCCGGATTGGCCCATCCGTCCTAAAGCTCCGCCTACTGGTGGGGCCTAAGGCGCGTGGGCCAATCAGAATAGGCCCTGGAGCCTTAGGTCCCACCTGGGGGCGCGGCCTGAGGCACATGGGCCAAACCCGACCATGTGTCTCAGGCCGCGCCCCCAGGTGGGACCTAAGGCTCCAGGGCCTATTCTGATTGGCCCACGCGCCTTAGGCCCCACCAGTAGGCGGAGCTTTAGGACGGATGGGCCAATCCGGCCTCATTCCTTCGTTGGCTGCCTGCCGGACAGGCGGGTTTGGCTCCCGTCTGTCCGGCCAACTTCCAAAGGTACGGGGAAGGGGGGTGGGGGGTCGGCCAGGGGGGTCGCGGGTCGGTCGGAGGTTCTTGGGGGGGGGCGGTCGTTGGAGGGAGGGGGGTTTGCGTCGAGGGCAGGAGGGCCTGGGATCCCTCCTGCCCGTAATGTAGTGCGGGGTGGGGTTAGGGGGTCGCCGTGGCCAGGAGGGTTTGGGCTCCCTTCTGGCCCAACTACACAAAGTACGGGGAAGGCGGGTGGGGGTGTCGTGGGGGTCGGCCAGGGGGGTCGCGGGTCGGCTGGGGGACGGGCGGAGGTTCTTGGGGGGGGGGGCGGTCGTTGGGGGGAGGGGGTTTGCGTCGAGGGCAGGAGGGTTTGAGCTCCCTCCTGGCCCGATATTGTTGGGGAGTCGGCGGTCCTTCGGGGTGAGGGTGCGAGTGGTCCTGCCGGGGGGGGGATGTATCGGACGTCGGGGAGTCGGCCGGGCAAGAGGGCTTGGGCTCCCTCTTGCTCCGATCGTGGATGCGGGTGCGGGTGGGAGCGCGTGCGAGCGGTCGTTCGGGGTGGGGGTGCGAGCGGTCCTGCTGGGGGGGTGAATCGGGCGTCGGGCGGGGTGGGAACTGTGTTTAAAAACTTTTGTATACCGCGCTCAGGCATATAACGCGCGAGGGGTATGCGCGGTACGTAAAATCACGTATAACGCGCGCGTTATATCCGCGAAAATACGGTAGTTCAGAATTTAGAATGTATATTTTAATATTGCATGAAAAATATAATCTGAGTGGCATTGGGGTTTTTTTAAACATATGGTCAAGCCTTGGGTGACTCTTCATAAAGGTGGTTAGTAAATCCAAATAAATAAATCAACTATGATAGAGATTTTTTTTTTGCCACCATAAATCTTATTATAACCTGGTAGTTCAAAACTGTGTTGTTGCTGTGCCTGTAGTTTAACTACTTCATTCAATCACAATTTAACTTGATTTTAATAGATGGGAACAACTTTTTATAAGAAGACTGGCCTTGGTCCTTTACCTCAAGCACTGTTCAATGGTGTGCCCTTTAGCAGTGAAGAGATGGATCCTGAAGAGCTAGAGACAAATATTCTGCAGAAGATTATGGATGCCACAAGCGTTTTACAGAGGGCTGTTTTTATGGTATGCCTAGAACTCTGAAAGGATGTATGATTCACACAAAGCGGGTTGTACTTTGCTTACATGCATTTTAATTTTGTTTCTCTAAATAGGTAGATATGTGAACTATATGTATAACTGTATTTCTAAAAAAGTTAAAATAAGAACATATGTTTGTATTTTACATAGACAGGCCTGATTACTAAACTACAGTTAACCATTTGTAGCATCCTCAACAGTTTTCCATTCAATTAACACAGAAATTTATATATATATATATTGCATATCAAATTATATATATTGCATATCAAATAACACAATGCAGTTATGTTACAGCATGCATCTTTCCTCTTCTACCTTCAATATCTCTCATTACCTCTTGAATTTGTCTGCTGACCAAGATCCACATTCAGTCATGTGCTATTCCTGTCTTTTTCTGCCTCTTCCCTCTTTATAGGAGTTGGGAGGATGATCAGACCCTGACAAGAGAAGGGGATGCTTATCTTGTCAGGAGAAAATGAAGAACAGTGGCTAGAGGTAGATCAGGTCATGGTAGCTATTGATGGTAGCTGTAGCTGTTACAATACACTTTTTTTTGCTATAAAAATGATTAATTCTTTTGAGTTTATGTTAAATATAAAATATTCATTCATTCATTCTTTCATTTTATAACACTTCCAAGTGAAAAGGCTCCCCACAGGGACAAATTCTTCAGGCTGTGGGGAGCCACAAGTACAAGGGGGCACTCGGAGAAATTGAAAAAGGACAGGTTTAGAACAAATGCTAGGAAGTTCTTTTTCACTCAGAGGGTGGTGGACACATGGAACACGCTCCTGGAGGCTGTGATAGGCCAGAGCACGCTACAGGGGGTTCAAGGAGGGTCTAGATAGGTTCCTGAAAGAAAAGGGGATTGAGAGGTACAGATAGAAGTGGAGGTAGGTTACAGGAATAGTCAGAAACTACTTCACAGGTCGTGGACCTGATGGGCCGCCGCGGGAGCGGACCGCTGGGCACGATGGACCTCTGGTCTGCCCCAGTGGAGGCAACTTCTTATGTTCTTAAGATATAACTAAAATGTTAAATTATACCAATCCCTTAGCCCTTTTATTGACAATTTTCTTAGTGGCAACAGAAAAATGCCCAGTGTGTGTGTATATGTGTGTATGTATGTATGTATGTGTGTAGATATAGATAGATATTTACACTAGTGTTTAAGCCCGTAACATTAACGGGTGCTAGAAAGCAGCCCCCTTTCCCTCTCTCCCTCCAGTTCCTCCATGACTGTCTCTCTGTGGCCCCCCTTCTGTCTTCTCTCCCAAGCAAAGCTGTCTGCCACCCAGCACACCCCTCCCCCAAAGCAGCTCCCTTTCCCTCTCCCCCTCCTTTGATAATTTTTACCTGCATGGGACACCTGCAGCACCAGCACGATACCCTCCAGCCGTTCCTCTGAGTGAAACTGCCACCACCGCTCAAACTCCAGCGAAACTGCTACGACCTTCATGTGCCGCCCGCCTAAACGCTGTTGAAGCTGCCGTGCGCCGTCCCCTTGGTCTGGCCAGCTCCCTTAGTCCCTTGCTGACGCCCCCTTCCCTTCCCGCGGTCCCGCCAAACCTCCTGACCCCAGCAGCAGCCGCAGCACTCTAAACACACTGCTTCGCGGCCTTCTACTGCCCTGATTTGCTCTGCCGTGTCCCTAATGACATCATCAGAGACAAGTAGAGCAAATCAGGGCCATAGAAGACCGCGAAGCAGCATGTTTAGAGTGCTGCGGCTACTGCTGGAGTCGGGAGGTTTGTCGGGACCGCGGGAAGGGAAGAGGGGCAGCGGCAAGGAACTAAGGGAGCCGGCCAGACCGCGGGAAAGGAGGGTCAGATGGGAGGCTGAACGGGGGTTCGGGTGTGCCGGGGGGGTGGGGGTGAAGACGCCGCTGCCGAAGACGAACTGTCTTACAGGAATAAAAGAACCCTAAGCGCGCATACGCACTCCTGCGGCCACAGACCTACAGATCAGGGATACATACTTACACCCAAGGGCTGTTCAAAAAGTTCCAGGACCATGCACCGCCAACGGGAAGTTCTTTTGAGACATTCTAGGTGGCGTTGAGTAACTTGAAACCTCATGAGCAATCTCATTTTTACTGTTTGTTAATCTGTTTTCGTCTCCAAGCTACAGAAGTTTTTGTGAAAGTATGTGTTCGTGATCGACTATTTTTTATCATGTTAATGAAGTTCTGTTTTAAATTGGGTAAGACCTCTACAGAAAGTTATGAAATGTTGAAAGTGGCTTATGGGGAACATGTCATGAGTTGTGTAAGGTGTTTTGAATTTTGCACAAAAACATGATGACAGTTCTTCCCCAGCCACCTTACTCTCCTAATTTGGCCCCTGCTGACTTCTTGTTTCCTAAACTTAAATCCACGCTAAAAGGAAAGCAATTCGACACAAAACAAAATTCAACTGAATTTGAAACACAACTGGCAACAATGCAGTTGTTGAAGATATCTTGATGTTCCAGTTAACAGTTTGGCCATGGCACTCTGGACCACCTGCAATGCCCTACACTTAGCCTTAATTATTCCCAGGTACAGGACATTGCAGTAGTCTAGCTGTGACAAGACCATTGCCTGCAGATGATGACAGCATGGGTTTCACACGGTACAATAGATGTATCTGAGCAAAACATATTTGCACTGTTTTTGTAACTTGACAGTTCATAGTAAGCCCTGGATCCATTAATTTGTAATGAGAAGTGACACCAATGTAATTCCATGATTATTGGACAAAGTTTTATGATCTTAATTATTTTATGTTTTGTCTGACTTTTGTACTGTTTGTTTTACTTGCATGCTTACTGCTGTTTGTTCTGCTTGATAAGCACTGTAGCATAGCAAATTAGTACATACTGAAAAGGCCTTATTGGTGTGAAAAGTTTGGTATATAAAATGAAAGCTGAAGAAAAAAAGACATGAAGTTCCTTAAAAAGCCATTCTTTTGTATGTGTAGCAACAAATGTATGCATATGAATGTTGCATTTTATATAAGTTGTGAGAGTTTTATGCTGCTATTTCATGACTTGAGTCCTTTATTTTTTTTATTACTTTAGGGTCTTTTAAATGATCATATGGATGTGACAGATTTCCTAATGGAACAGCCAAATGTAGTTTCTCGTATAAGTCCCACGATACTTGGGACTGAAAGAAAACATCTTAATTTTGCATCCAAAGGAGGTAAAGAAAATCTTTTGACAATGAGATTTTATTGAATAAAACATAATTTAATGTAACATACTTGTAATCTTTTTAATTTTACAGCTTCAGTTAATGTGAATGATTTTTCCACTTTTTCTTACCTGGATTCACAAGACAAGACTGCTGTGATTGTGGACAACATGAACTACTTGAGAAGAAAGGGTATGTTAATTTTCTTTAAGTGCTTGCTTTTCTATTCATTTTTTTCTTCTCTGATCACAAAGCATTAATGTTGGTCTCCATTTTGAGCACCTTCCTGCCAGCAATCGTGGGTTCTGTGGGCAGGAGGGGTTGGGCACTCTCCTGCCGCGGGTGGGGTGGGGATCTACCGGCAGGAAAGGTTAAGCACCATCCTGCTGGCGATCATGGGTTTTGTGGGCAGGAGGGGTTGGCCACCCTTCTGTGATCATCGGGGGGGGGGGGGGGTGAGGGGAGACTGGCGGCCGTAGCCGCGGCTGCTATACTAATTGCGGCAGGGAGATCCCTTGCTGTGATTAAGTATAGCAGCGGTGTCTACTTACCATGTAGTTCATAAAAATAGGGAGATATCAAAATTAAACTCTGTGATGAATATATCAGAAATACTTCCAATCAATCACAGCTCTTATTGTAGTTAATTGCTTTACTTAAATAATCCTAAAACTTTTTGTAAAGTGCTCAGACCATATAATCTTTAATTTGGTGATAACGCCAAACTGTGGTTATAATAGGGATCATCATTGCCTTTACTGTCCCTAACTCAACCATAGATAACTGGAAGATGATAAAACCACTTGTCTGAAATCTCTGAAGAATTGGGAGTTCAATAACCACAGCTGCAAAACGTGCCGGTGCTCAAATGTGCTCAACAGTGCTATTGTTTAAACTTAAATCCCCATATTGAAATCCATGGCCCCCTGACTCGAGTTTCGGCTCTTCATCAGGAGGTGTCACTGTTAGAGTAAATCAGACATTTAAAATATTAAAACCTGTCATAACATCTCCTGTCCTAACTTTATTTTCGTTATCACTCTTATATTATTTACCTCTATTCTAGATCTTTAATGACTCATTCATAACTACTAGAAGAACATAATCTCATACCTTATATCGGCAAAAAATACCCGGAAGGCAGCATTGAAAGAGGGGCACCTTACTAAACAAGATCTCAAGCTGTGCTCTATATAAAGCTGTTCACTGCTGACTGGAAGTGACGTTTCCCTAGCATAGATCTAATTTATAAATTAGACCACTCTATGTCCATGTCTATGTCTTGTTTAGTAAGGTGCTCCTCTTTCAATGTTGCCTTCCAGGTTTTTTTGCCTCTAGTCTGACCCAGCAGCGACAATTCTTATGTTCTTATGAAACTTCTCCAGCGTAGAATATACTTGAAGTTTTGAGATACTCCACTGCACATACATATTGCTCCCCACCTACTGCTGTTGCATGGGACCAAATAGTTTTTGTCTTTCTGCAGAGCCGGTCATTGGCATGTTACTAGAGCTTACCTCAAGGTAACATTTTTCCCATATGCAAATGGTGATTTTTCTGAGTTTTTTCATGTCCTGTCACTGTCATGCAGTAATATATTTTTTCAATAGTGTCTTAATTAGGTTTTCTGGCCATTTTAATTTTTTGTTTATTTTTCTTATTGCCCCTGTGTAGGCTTCAGTGAGGACTTCAGACTCCAAGTTGGGATACTTATTTTCGCAATTGAGTTGTTTACTTTCATAGCTGCTATTTTTCTGGACTACTTGTACCACAAAAAAAAGCCACTGGCAGCTTTAAAAAGTGAACATGATGCAACAGAACCATATCCATTATAGAAACTCATAACTGGTACCTGCAATGCCTGGGACCTGATCATATTCCTTCTTGTTACAAATTATGTTGATGTCCAAGAGAGACTATTGTGATCAAGAGAAGTAGCACAAATATATTTATCCCAGGACAAGCAGGCAGCATATTCTCTACATGTGGGGTGACATCACCGACTGAGCCCTCTAGCAGACGTTTTCGCAAGCAGATTTGCTTGAAGACCTTCAAGCTTGCGATTGGCCTGCGCATGCCCCTTCCGCCCAGTCTAGAGCGTGCATCTCCTCAGCGTGGCCTCAGTTCAGTGTTTTCCGCTGAGCCAGAAGCACTGCTCCCTTGCTATGTGCGATCTTCTCCCTTTTGCACCACGGCTTTCTTTTTTATTTTCGTTTAAGTCGCTGTGCTCGCATCTTTATTATTTCCTTTCGTGTATTTTTGACCGGGCCTCCAGTCTTAACTCTGGCCCTCGTGGGGCCGCGGCCATCTTTTTGCTTATGTCCCGGCCTCGCTCCGGGTTCAAAAACTGTACTAAGTGCAACCGGGTTATCTCAAATCACCGATCCCCATCGTTGGTGTGTAGAGTGCCTGGGTGCGGAGCACTGCGCTGAGTCGTGTTCGCGTTGTGCGACTTTGCAACCGTGGGCTCTTAGTCGAAGAGTGGCCAAGATTCTTCAACTATTTGGCCCTATGGATCTGGTGGGACAGGCCTCGAGCCTGGCCTCGGCCCCGGCATCGGAGCCCTCGGCCTCAAAGTCCCCCTTGACCTCGAAGACCCCGGTCTCGGCTCCTCCTAATACCCCGGCCCTGGGTAAATCTCCTCTTGCCTCCTCAGGTGTGCCAGCAAAGAAGCCTGCCTCGGAGTCTCATGCGAGTGCTGCTTCGTCGGCCTCTTCGAGACATCATTTTAAGCGTGCCTCACGTAGGGAATACTCTTCCTCGAGGTCGCCCCCGAAGGAGCGCACTGCTGCACCCCAGACCCAACCTCCCTTGATCTTGGTGCCGATGTTCAAGGACATGTTTAAGGCTATCCTTACCTCGCAGCTTTCCTTGGTGGTGAGACAACTGGGCCCGACCTCGACGCCTCTGACCTCGGTCTCGACCCAGCCCCCTTCTGACCAGCCTGAGCGTACTTCGCTTGTGCCTCGGGGTCGCACACGTAAGACTCGCAGGATTCCCTCGAGCGATTCTTCGTCCCCAGATTCGGGGCCTGTGATTTGCCGGGGTAACGTGACAGGGACCTGTTTTTCACTGGCTACTTTATCTAGGTTTGCTCCTCCTAAGAGGTTGCGGTCCTCCCCGCCTCTTCGAGGCAGGTCTCTGACCACGAAACCCTCCAAGCACACTCTTATCTTCTAACTCATTGGTTCTTAACCTGGGTTCGACTGAACCCCAGGGGTTCGGTGAGTCAGTCTCGCGGGTTCGGCGGAGGTCAAAACACACCTCCGACTCATATAGCGCTTCAGTCACGTTCAATCATCTATCAGTTATTCAGTGATTTTGATCAAGACTGATCGTGTACTCGGTTTCTTGATCTATCAATCTGTAACTAACGCCTTATATACATCAATCAATTCCTGATCAAAATTTGTGATTGAACGTGACCAAAGCGGTTATGATTCGTGATGATACGCCCCGCTTGTCCATAATTGGCTGCAGGTGATCACGCCACATCGCTTGGCCTATCTGTGCTGCAGGGGATTTGATGCGCACAGTAGTCGAATTGTAACTGTTGTGATGGTATGTCGTGTGATACCTATCTTAATATTTTAATCCCTTACTAACTATGTCGAGCAAAATACGAAAGTGGTCGGACGAATATGTACAATATGGATTCACATGTATAATGGAACGTGATGGGAATCAGTGTCCTAATTGCATGATTTGCAATGCCAAGTTGAGTAATTCTAGTCTAGCTCCGGCAAAACTAAGGGAACACTTCCTTAAGCTGCATGGAGATGGAAAATACAAGAACACAACGTTCGCTGAATTCAAGGTGAAGAGAGCAAGATTCGTTGAAAAGGCTACTCTGCCTGTTCTCGGCTCTGTACCCATCAACAAACCGATCCTCACAGCATCGTACGAAGTTGCTTACCTGATCGCAAAGCAGGGCAAACCACACACCATTGGTGAAACACTCATAAAACCAGCTGTGTTGAAGATGGCGAATATCATGCTGGGAAAAGCGGCTGAAGTTCAGTTATCTGAAATTCCTCTTTCAAATGACATCATCAGCAACAGAATAGAGGACATGAACAAAGACATCTTGGCTCAAGTAGTTGCAGATCTGATTTCAAGCCCGGCAAAATTCAGCCTTCAACTCGACGAGACCACAGACGTTTCCAATCTAAGCCAGCTTGCAGTATTCGTGCGCTATGTGAAAGACGACGTGATAAAGGAAGATTTTTTATTTTGTAAGCCTCTTACAACAACAACTAAGGCAACTGATGTGAAGAAACTTGTGGATGACTTCTTCAAAGACAACAATCTTTCGTGGGATTTGGTTTCTGCAGTTTGTTCGGATGGAGCTCCAGCCATGCTCGGAAGAAAGTCCAGTTTTGGTGCGCTAGTGAATGCCGATGCACCACACATCATTGTTATGCATTGCATTCTGCACAGGCATGCGTTGGCAACAAAAACCTTGCCTCCAAAACTGGCAGAAGTTTTAAAAATTGTTGTGGAATGCGTGAACTATGTGCAAAATAATGCTCTGAAGCACCGCATCTTCAAGGAGCTGTGTAAAGAAATGGGATCTGAATTTGAGGTACTTCTGTACCATTCTAACGTTCGGTGGTTATCCCGGGGACAGGTGCTGAATCGTGTTTTTGCCATGCGTGTGGAATTAGCTCTGTTTTTGCAAGAGCAGCAACATTGTCATGCAGATTGCTTCAAAAATTCTGAGTTCATTCTCATTTTAGCGTACATGGTTGATATCTTTGCAGCTCTCAATCATCTCAATAAGCAGATGCAGAGTGGTTGAGTTAACATCATCGAAGCGGAAGAAAACCTGAAAGCTTTTCAAAAAAAGCTACTATTATGGAAACGACGAACAGAAAACGATAACTTCGCAAACTTTCCCCTGCTAGACAACTGTGTAAGTAAGATCGAAGATGTATCTGGAATCGGAGACATTTCTGTACCCGCGGAACTGAAGCAAACTATTGCCACGCACTTAGAAGAGCTTGCAAAGTCTCTTGACGGATACTTCCCTACAAGAGAGTCATATCCAGCATGGGTGAGACAGCCGTTCACGTTTAGTGTTGAGACAACAGATGTCAATGATGAATACCTCGATGAAATGATTGAAATTCAGCAGAGCCAGGTTCAACAACAACTCTTCAGAACAACAACGCTCTCAACGTTTTGGTGTCAACAATTGGTAACGTATCCTGTTATTGCTAAGAAAGCTCTGGAAATTTTCATACTGTTTGTTACAACATATCTTTGCGAGCAATCCTTTTCAAGGATGCTGGACATAAAAACGAAGAAAAGGAACAGACTGTTGCGAAAATGACATGAGAGTGGCACTTGCCAAGGTAAAGCCGCGCATTTCTGAACTGGTCTCTGAGAGGCAACAGCAGAAGTCACACTGATTTGCAGTAAATTTCATTATTATGTTATTATTATTCGAAATATAGGAGAACTTTTTTGTTTTCAAAATTGATATTATTTTTTCCCTCACTGTATACCTATGTTTTGAATTTGTAAAAATCATATTTTATTTTTCCAATAAAGAAGGGTTCGGTGAACACACATATGAAACTGGTGGGGTTCAGTACCTCCAACAAGGTTAAGAACCACTGCTCTAACTGGACTCTACTGTGCATTCTCCCTCGGGGCACCGGTCTGCCTCCCGAGGATCTTCTTCTTAGCCGGCGGAAGAATTTTCCTTTGCCCTGTCTTCTCTGGGGCTCCGCATGAGGGTCCCTCGGACTCCGGGGTCCTCTCCGACCCATCTTGTGAGGGGTCATTCCTCGACGCCTCCGAGGCGCTTTAGCCGAGCCTCCTCGATTTCCCATTCCCGGGACTCTGAGGCTCCGGCGTGCTACTCGAGGGAGATTTCTCCCTCTTTCTCCGCTGCCCCGAAATCTCTGAAGATGAGTCTTCTTCTCAAAACTCTTCCTTCACTCGTTTCATTGCTGACATGGGCAAGGCTTTGAACCTTGACCTCCAGTCGCAGTCCCGTTATACCCAGGAATTCCTGGCGGAGATGGGGTTTCTCATTCCCCCCCCCTGTAAAGCGCTCCGCCTACCTTTACACCAGGTTCTCCGACAAACTTTCCTGCGGAACCTGGGACCCCTTATGCGGTCTCGGCTATTCCCTCCAAGTTGGAGTCCTGCTACCGGGAGAACACTGATTTCTACACTTGGTGGGAAAGCCTCACATCCGACAGTTGGGTGCTTTCCATCATCCAAGAGGGGTACTCCCTTCACTTCAGTCACGTACCCCCAGACCTTCCTCCAAGAGAGTTTCTTTTGGCCAGTCTCAACTGCCCCTCCTGTTGCAAGAAGCTCGAGCCCTTCTTCGCCTCCGAGCGGTCGAAGAGGTTCCTCTGAACCAGTGAAATACGGGATTCTACTCCCGGTATTTTCTGGTGCCCAAGAAGACGGGGTATCTGCATCCGATCCTGGACCTCCATGCCCTGAACAAGTTTCTAGTCAAGGAACGGTTCAGAATGCTCACCCTTCCGATGTTGTACCCCCTCTTGGACGAAGGGGATTGGCTATGCTCACTGGACCTCAAGGAGGCGTACACGCACATTCCTATACACCCAGCCTCATGCCGATTTCTGAGATTCCGGGTGGGGGATCTCCATCTCCAGTATCGTGTTCTTCCCTTCGGCCTGGCGGCCTCTCCAAGGGTTTTCACGTTGTGGTTGTGGTAGCTGTGGCCCTGCGTCTCTGGCCTGCAGGTGTTTCCCTACCTCGACGACTGGCTGATCAAAGCATCCTCTTGCCAGGAGGTTCTGCGAGCGATGAATCAAACCATCTTGCTCCTTCAGAGTCTTGGCTTCGAGGTGAACTTCCCCAAATCACACATCTGTTCATCCTAGTCTCTGGAGTTCATCGGAGCGGTCCTGGACACAGTTCGTCTGCGCTCCTTCTTGCCTCTGCCTCGGCAGGAGACCCTTGTTTGGTTATGCCAGAAGGTGGCCCATCTGTCTTCGGCCCCGGCTCGTCTCCTGATGGTCCTCCTCGGTCACATGGCCTCTACGGTACACATGACTCCTTTTGCAAAACTTCATCTCTGTATTCCTCAGTGGACTCTTGCATCCCAATGGAATCAGAATCGAAACTCTCGACACGTTGTTGTGACTCCTTTGTTGAAGAAGTCTCTCCATTGGTGGATGCTCTCTTCCAATCTTTCCAGAGGTTTTCTGTTTCATGCTCCTCCTCCGCAAAAGGTCCTCATGACGGACTCGTCAACCTATGCTTGGGGGGCTCATCTGGACCGTCTTCGCACTCAGGGTCTTTGGTCCAGTGCTGACCGCCTTTGTCACATCAATCTATTGGAGCTCTGAGCGATTTTCTTCGCTTTGAAAGCTTTTTGCCACCTACTTCGTGACCAAGTGGTGCTGATCCGCACGGACAACCAGATCACCATGTATTATATCAACAAACAAGAGGACACAGGGTCCCTGTCCCTGTGCCAAGAGGCGATGCTGCTCTTGGATTGAGCCATCCGCCGCAACATGCTCCTTCGAGCGGTCTACATTCAGGACCAGCAAAATTGTCTGGCGGATCGATTGGGTCATCTTCTGCAGCCTCACAAGTGGTCCATCCATTCCTTGACTCTGCGACAGGTGTTTGCTTGTTGGGGGACTCTGGATGTCTATCTGTTCACATTCCCCCTCAATCACAAGTTACCCCGCTTCTGCTCCAGGGTTTACACTCCTCTAAGGCTGGAAGCGGATGCTTTTTTGCTGGATTGAACGAACCTTTTTCTGTATACGTTCCCTCCATTCCCTCTGATTCAGAAGACTCTCGTCAAGTTCAAGTCCTTGCGGGCCACCATGATTCTGATAGCTCCTCGGTGGCCCCGGCAGCCGTGGTTCTTCCTTCTGTTACAACTCAGTTCCAGGGAGCCTCTTCTTCTGCCTGTTTTTCCTTCTTTGCTTACGCAGATTCGGTGTTCACTGCTTCATCCCAACCTGCAGTCTCTGCACTTGACAGCTTGGTTCCTCGAGACTTAATGCCATCGTTCCAGTAACTGTGCTTTTTTGCACCAGTCCATCAACTTAGTATCGGAACCATAGGTATCCATGGGCCTTGAAGCTGCTTCAGATGCTGGGAATCCATTGGCCTTGAGAGAGTACTCTGTTCACCATCAGCATCAAAGCCATTGGGACCGATCAGCATCTGAATCTTGCCTGGAAAGAAGGAAAGAAGGAAAGATTTGTTTTCATTAATGCTGAGGGCTGAATACCAGGTAGAGGCATGGATACATAGGTATCACACCACCTTAGAGTGTAATTTCAAGACATCGAGGTCCCTGGTGTATTCAAAGCAATTGTGTTTTACATTTTTTCCCTTTTCCCCCATGTTCTTGTAAATGGCTTAGATCAGGGGTGTCCAATGTCTGTCCTCGAGGGCCGCAATCCAATCGGGTTTTCAGGATTTCCCCAATGAATATGCATTGAAAGCAGTGCATGCAAATAGATCTCATGCATATTCATTGGGGAAATCCTGAAAACCCGACTGGATTGCGGCCCTCGAGGACCGACATTGGACACCCCTGGCTTAGATGAATACTTGTTTAGTGGTATATCAAACTGAAACTTGAAACATCCCCAACATCAGGACTGCTTATTCTTCTTTGTATCAAAGGGAATGCATCAGCCTCCAAGGGCTCAAGGCAAAGCTTTTGATTCTCCCTAGGTCACTCTGTGCTTTAATTTAATTTTAATTTAATTTAATTTAATTCTTATATACCGCTAATAACTGTGAGGTTTCTAAGCGGTTTACAAAAATGATGCATTAAAGATACAATAAATAAAAACTAAATAAATAAGATAGGTACTTGGAAATTAGGGGAAGAAAAGTCACCAAGACACTTGAGATCCTCAAGGTCTGGACAGTTGTGCCCAATTTTGTTACACTCCTGGGATTCTGATTATAAGCCAGATGATTTCTCTGAAGGTTCAACTGGTTTACTATTGGATACCATCATCCCCAATGAGAGACATCACCACCAAAGGCGCTCTCCTCTGCTCGCAACCTTGGAGTTGTCTTCAATTCTGAAATCTCATTTTCTATGCATATTCAATAAACTGCTAAGACCTGTGAAAGAGACATACCAATCTGTATGGCAATTTCAGATGTTATGGCCAATCCTATTAGAACAGCAAGCAGGTTCCTGGAGTAGCCTATTGGTCGTTACAGTGGACTATAGAGATGAAGATCAAGGCCCATATTCTAGTCTATCTAGTACACCGAATCTTGCCGGTCTGTGAAGGATTCAGGACCCCGCCGCAGCAAAAGATGCCGGCGTCAGCTGACGTGCAACTTGCTGTTGCCGTCGCTATGCCAG
Source organism: Geotrypetes seraphini (assembly GCF_902459505.1). Taxonomy (NCBI): domain Eukaryota; kingdom Metazoa; phylum Chordata; class Amphibia; order Gymnophiona; family Dermophiidae; genus Geotrypetes; species Geotrypetes seraphini. The sequence continues at coordinate 134,453,999 of NC_047089.1, forward strand.
CACTCCTGCCTGCCACCACCGACTCTTGCCGCGTATGTCTCCGCACCCCCAGAAAAGCAGTGGCAGGTCTGTGTGCTTTTAACTTCGGCACACAGCTGCCCCTAGGCAGTATTTTAGCGCGGTTTCATGAGGCAGCCTCGGGGCCTTTGGTAGGCCGGCCCACATCACATCAAAGCGGGCCGGCCTATCAAAGGCCCCGAGGCTGCCTCATGAAACCGCGCTAAAATACTGCTTAAGGGCAGCTGTGTGCCGAAGTTAAAAGCACACAGAGCTGCCGCTAGCCTACATAGAGGAAACATTTGCTGGAGAGGGAAGGAGGGAAGGGAGAAGGGGTACTCCTGGACAAGGGAGGGGAAGGGGCTACTGCTGGCAGGAGAGAAGGGAAAGGGAAGGGATGAGAATTACTGTTGGATAAGGGGAGGAGGAAAGGGAGAAGGGGTACTCCTAGACAAGGGAGGGGAAGGGGCTACTGCTGACAGGGGAAAGGGAAGGGATGAGAATTACTGTTGGATAAGGGGAGGAGGAAAGGGAGAAGGGGTACTCCTGGACAAGGGAGGGGAAGGGGCTACTGCTGGCAGGGGAGAAGGGAAAGGGAAGGGATGAGAATTACTGTTGGATAAGGGGAGGAGGAAAGGGAGAAGGGGTACTCCTAGACAAGGGAGGGGAAGGGGCTACTGCTGACAGGGGAAAGGGAAGGGATGAGAATTACTGTTGGATAAGGGGAGGAGGAAAGGGAGAAGGGGTACTCCTGGACAAGGGAGGGGAAGGGGCTACTGCTGACGGGGGAGAAGGGGAAAGGAAGAGAGTTACTGTTGGATAAGGGGAGGAAGAAAGGGAGAAGGTACTGCTGGACAGGGGAGGAGGAACTTTGGAAGGAAACAGCTGGCAGGGAGATTAGAGGAGGGGAAGGAGTCAGGATGGAATGGAGAGATCAGATGAGGGAAAGGGGAGAGACGGAGGAATGACAAGGTAGAGAGAGATTGATGCTGGGAAGGGGGGTCAGCTGGCTTAGGGCTCTCTCTGACCAGGAGGCAGTTGCCTTAGTTGCACTCCCCCTAACACCATTCCTGCCAAGTGTGACTGAAGTATTCTGTTAGCATGATATTTGTGTAGCATTCTGTAATAATTTGGCTTATTCAGTTTTCTTGATAGTAGAGGGGATATATGTGAAGGGGAGGGAAGACGGGGGTTTTGTTGATCCTTGCCATGTATTATTTATATTTATAAAATAAATTGTACAGAATATTGTTTCTTTTTATACTTTAATAAAATATGTTCAATATAAAATCATAACTATTTGAGGCTTGTGCGGATGGGATCAGATGCTTAATGGGACCGAGCTTGCGGGGACAGAGCGGCAATGGGGTTTTTAAAAATTTCAGTCTTATTAGTTTGCCGGTCCACGAAATAATTATTTTATTTCCGCCGGTCCATAGGTGTAAAGAGGTTGAAGAACACTGATCTAGTACACATGTGGTAAAACATGTGAGCCCTCCAAAACCTAGTTTACCTACATAAAGATGACACCTGTGGGCATATGGGCTATTGTTGTGGTGTACAGGTGAATACAGTAAGATTTGGGCAGGTTTTGGAGGGCCTACCATACAACATAAGAGGGTTATGGTGAGATGTGCACCTGGGACCTTTTATATGAAGTTCACTGCAGCGCCTCATAGGGTGCCCCACTGCTCTGATGGCATGTCTGCATGGCCAGTCTGCTAAGAATGCTAGTCCCTTCTACATCCCAATGGCTTGTTTGTATGTGCTTTTCTTTTGGACGGTGTTTTTTTCAAAAATGGTCCTAAAAGGTAGATGCACTAAGTTCAAAAACATATAGCAAAGTAATTTTCAAAAAAAAAAAGAAATTTTCTGGTTTGAAAAGGCCATTTTTTCTGCTTGATTTTTGGACATTTTTCCCCAAAACATCCAAAATTGGATTTATATTTATATTGAAAATGCCCCTCTTTGTTATGTAGTAGTATTGGCTTAACTAGCCTATTGTCCTACCAACATTTTTCACTGGCCTGATGCCAGCAAAGTTTGAAGTGCACTACACTCATTGGAATACAAGAGACACCATAGACAAAACCCTTAAAAAGCTGGGTGGACTTTTTCTTTTGACACAGATAAGGTTAAGGGCTTTACTAACAAACACATGTAGTTTGCTAGCCAGCGAGACTGTATTTTCTTCACTTATGCCTAACTAGTATTGACTTTGGTTATATACTAGTTCCATTGAAAGAAAATCTATTTCATCTATTTATATTTTGGATATCTTGGAATCAGTTTGAATTGAGAACTGCTGAAATAACTTCTCAGACAAGAGAATTATAATACACTAGTCTTTAAGCCCGTTACATTAACGGGTGCTAGAATAGATGTCTGTCTGTCTCTTTCTTTGTCTCTCTCTCATTGACCGCTGTCTTTCTTTCTGTCTCTCTCTCTTTGGCCGCTGTCTGTCTGTCTTTCTTTCTGTGTCTCTCCTTGACCACTGTCTGTGTGTGTGTCTCTCTCCTTGGCCGCTGTCTGCCTGTCTCTCCCTCTCTCCTTGGCCGCTGTCTTTCTGTGCGTCTCCCTCTGTCGCTCTCTGTGTGTCTGTCTTTCTGTCTCTTTCTGTCTCTCCTTGGCTTCTGTCTGCCTGTCTTTCTGTCTCTCCCTCTCTCCTTGGCCGCTGTCTTCTTTCTATGTGTCTTTCTGTCTCTCTCTCTCTCTCTCCTTGGTTGCTGTCTGTCTGTCTCTCTCCTTGGCCGCTGTCTTTGTGTCTGTCTGTCTTTCTGTCTCTTTCTCTCTTTCTCGTTGGCAGCTATGTGTCTGTCTGTCTGTCTTTCTGTCTCTTTCTCGTTGGCCGCTGTCTGTGTGTCTGTCTGTCTTTCTGTCTCTTTCTCTCTTTCTCATTGGCAGTCTTTCTGTCTCTTTCTCTCTCTCTCTCCTTGGCTGCTGTCTGTGTATGTTTCTGCCTCTTTCTCGCTCTTTCTCCTTGGCCACTGTTTATGTGCCTTTCTGTCTCTTTCTCTCTCATTGGCCACTGTCTGTCTCTCTATCTCCTTGGCCATTGTCTGTGTGTCTGTCTGTCTTTCTATCTCTTTTTCTCCTTGGCTGCTGTCTGTGTATGTTTCTGTCTTTCTCTCTCTCTTTCCTTGGCCGCTGTTTATGTGCCTTTCTGTCTCTTTCTCTCTCTCTCTCTTTCCTTGGCCGCTGCCTGTGTGTCTTTCTGTCTCTCTCTCTCTCTCTCTCTTTGGCCGCTGTCTGTCTTTCTATCTCTTTCTCTCTCTCTTTCCTTGGCCGCTGCCTGTGTGTCTTTCTGTCTCTCTCTCTCTCTCTCTTTGGCCGCTGTCTGTCTTTCTATCTCTTTCTCTCTCTCTTTCCTTGGCCGCTGTCTTGTCTGTCTCTTTCCTTCCCTCTCTCCCGTTCCCTACCTGCGCCCCGCTCCCTTTCCTTTGACCGTCCCCCTCAGCCCATCCCACCCCCTCTGCGGCAGCGCCACCAGCCTCTAACAAATCCTTATCCTCGACCCGGAAATTCACCCAGAGGGGAGAGTGGAGGCAGAGGAGAAGGCTGTGCGACCACGGAGCGGCAGTAGTTGTGGCCTTCCCTCCCCTAGCTCCGCCGCCTCCTTCTCTCCCCGATGTCGGCTCCCAATGTGCGCACGCGACGCACACGCACCACACTCGGCAACATTTCTCTGCTGACCACAGAGCGATGGACGCACGGAGCCACAAAAATTGAAGTGCACATGTGCGCTAAGGGTATTATTATCTTAGATGCTGTTTGATATGTTACAGGTGATTGCTTTTATTGGACACCTTGTAATTTGGTCATTACTTTTGAATAGATGAATTTTTACAGCTGTCTTTGTGTTCTCCAATTATCTGAAAAGCAAAACAGAGATTCTGCTGTTTTATTGCTATGGAGTTTAGAGCTCTTTTGACTGGATTAACTTCTCCTTTCAGATGAGGATGTAATTTATGCAGTCACCATATGGATTATTGCTGATTTTGACAAAGCAGCTGGGAGACAACTGCTTTCTAATGCTATGAAACACATGGTAAGTTTTGGGTGGTTTCTCTTACAAAATAAAAAGTATTACCATTAAAGTTTGTAGAGCATGGGTGCCCACACTTTTTTGGCTTGCGAGCTACTTTTAAATTGACCAAGAAAAAAGAACTACCAACAATAAAAATACTAAACATATACTCCCTCCTTTACTACGGTGAGCTAGCTGATTTAGCAAGTACTAATGCGCCCATTATATTCTATAGACGTACAGTGGTACCTTGGTTTACAAGCATAATCCGTTCCAGGAGCATGCTCGTAATCCAAAACGCTCGTTTATCAAAGCAAAGTTCCCCATAGAAAATAGTGGCAATGCTGACGATTCGTTCCAGAACCTGGGGTCTGTACCTGTCAGGTGCCAGGTGCTGCAGTGCCGCTTCCTCCGTCCGTCATCCGAAAAAGAACCCCACAGTGCCACTTCAGGGGGGATGCATCTAATGTCCGCCAGCCGCCGGAGAACCCCGCAGTGCCGCTTCAGAGGGATGCCTCCTCCATCCACTGGACAGCCCTCCACGTCGGATGCCCCCCGCACACTGGAGATCCCCCACCTGAGCCCACGCAGCCAAGCGCCACCCAACCCGCACACCGCACACGACATGCACAATGCCGATGATTGACGCTGTGTGCGTCACACGCAACGGGCAGGCGGGGCGGCACCCAGCCGCGCAGGCCCAGACAGAGGCCCTCCAATCTGCAGAAGGCACCCGACATGGAAGGCTGGCCGGAAGACGGAAAAGGAATCCCCCGAAGCGGTGCTTCCTGGGCTGTAAGTGCTCGTTTATCATGGCAGTGCTCGATTTGCAAGTCAAAAGTTTGCTGAGTGTTTTGCTCGTCTTGCAAAACACTCGCAAACCGTGTTACTCGCAAACCGAGGTTCCACTGTATTAGCATTTAGCGTGCGCTAAATCAGCTAGCGCACCTAAGACCCCCATATATATATATATATATATATATATATATATATATATATATATATATATATATATATATATATATATACACACACACCGAGTGCACCTCTTCTGTCCTCCAGACCTCGTTCCATTCCCCAACCAATATCTCTCTTTGTCCCTCCAAGAATCCAACTTTTCTTCCTTTCTCCTCCACCCCTGAAAACCCGACTGGATTGCGGGTCTCGAGGAGGGACTTTGACACCCCTACCGTACATGAAGAAGGAAACGGTACTACTCAAGAGGGTCCAGAGAAGAGCGACTAAAATGGTTATGAGACTGGAGGAATTGCCATACAGTGAGAGATTAGAGAAACTGTGCTCTTCTCCCTTGAAAAGAGGAGACTGAGAAGGGACATGATCGAAACATTTATGTTTCAAATTTATTAGGTATTTATATACCGCCTATCAAAGGTTTATCTAAGCAGTTTTAAAATCAGGTACTCAAGTATTTTCCCTGTCTGTCCCGGTGGGCTCAATCTATTTAGTGTGCATTCAAGATAATGAAGGGAATAGACTTAGTAGATAAAGACAGGCTGTTCACCCTCTCCAAGGCATAAAGAACCAGAGGGAACTCTCTAAAGTTAAAAGGGGATAGATTCTGTACAAACGTAAGGAAGTTCTTCTTTACCCAGAGAGTGTTAGAAAACTGGAATGCTCTTCCGGAGGCTGTTATAGGGGAAAACACCCTCCAGGAATTCAAGACAAAGTTAGACAAGTTCCTGCTGAACCAGAACGTATGCAGGTAAGGCTAGGCTCAGGGTATTGGTCTTTGACCTAAGGGCTGCCGCGTGAGTGGACTGCTAGGCACGATGGACCACTGGTCTGACCCAGCAGCAGCAATTCTTATGTTCTTATTCTTATGTCTCCCTCTCTCTCCCTCCTCTGTTATGATCTTGCATCTCTCTGTTCTTCCTCAGGGTCTCTCCCCCTCTGTCTCTTCTGTATGCACCTTCCGTAGTTCAACATCTGCCCCCTTCTCTTCTGCCACCCCTTAGTTTCAGGTTTCTCCCTCTCTCTATCTTCCTTCTGCTAACATTTTGTGTCCTCCCACCTTTGGTCCAGGTCTTTGTCTCTCTCACTCTCTTTGTCTTCCCCCTCCCCAGGGCCTGGCATCTCTTTCTCCTCGGTGCAGGGAGTTTCCCCTTTCTTATGCCTCTAGTAGTCCAGGATCTGCCCTGGTTCAAGGCTGCTTTCCTGCCCCTTCTCAACGTCCTTTTGTCTCCCCCTCCCAGATCCAGCATCTCTAAGGCAACCCTTGCCCCGCTGGAGCCCTTGTGACAGGCACAGTCTTACTCCGATGTGCGGGGCCTTACCTCTGCTGCTTCCCACACACAGTGACTGTCAGGATCTCAGACTGGATCATCGAGCATGATTGCAACTGTCGGTTCTCTCCTCTGTTCTTCCCTCTGGGCCTAACTACCACAGTTTAAAGTAATTACGGCAGCCTGTAGAGCGAACATAGCAGGCTGCTGTCGACCTCTGTAGCACGTGGCCTCTGTAGCACGTTCCCTCTGCCACGGTCCCGTACCTCCTCTGACGTCAGCCCATGGCAGAGGGAACGTTCTACAGAGGCTGATGGCAGCTTGCTACATTCGCTCTGCAGGTTGCCGTAATTACTTAAAGGTGAGACAGTGACCATGGGGGAATAGTAAAGACGCTGGGGAGAAAACACTAGTGAGAACACTGGCTCTGCGATCTACCAGTGTTGCCTTTGCGATAGACCGGTAGATCGCAATCGACGTTTTGGACACCGCTGATGTAGAGTATATAATAGTTTGATTTAGTATTTTATTTTTAAGATTGGGATATGCATAATGAATTACATAGAAACATGACGGCAGATAAAGGCTAAATTTCCCATCTAGTCTGCCCATCCACAGTAACTATTATCTCTTTTTCTCTCTCTGAGAGATCCCACATGCCTATCCCAGGCCCTCTTGAATTCAGACACAGTCTCTGTTTCTACCACCTTTTCCGGGAGGCTTCCATGCATCTATCACCCTTTCCGTAAAAAAATATTTCCTCAGGAGCCTATCACCTCTTAACTTCATCCTATGCCCTCTCATTGCAGAGTTTTCTTTCAAATAAAAGAGACTTGACTCATGCACATTTATATTACATAGGTATTTAAATGTCTCTCTCATATTTCCCCTCTCCCACCTTTCCTCTGAGTATACAGATTGAGATCTTTAAGTCTGTCCCCATACGCCTTATCACAAAGACCACACACCATTTTAGTAGCCTTTCTCTGGACCGACTCCATCCTTTTTATATCTTTTTGAAGGTGCAGCCTCCAGAATTGTACATAATATTCTAAATGAGGTCTCACCAGAGTCTTATACAGAGGCATCAATACCTCCTTTTTCCTACTGGTCATACCTCTCCCTATGCAACCTAGCATCCTTCTAGCTTTTGCTGTCACCTTTTCAACCTGTTTGGCCATCTTAAGATCATCACATACAATCACACCCAAGTCCCGCTCTTCCGTCAAGCACATAAGTTATTCACCCCCTAAACTATCGTTCTCTCTGGTTTTTGCAGCCCAAATGCATGACCTTGCATTTCTTAGTATAAATTTTAGCTGCTAAATTTCAGACCATTCTTCAATCTTTGCCAGGTCTTTCTTCATGTTATTCACACCAACTGGCATGTCTACTCTATTGCAGATTTTGTTATCATCCACAAAGAGGCAAATCTTACCCGACAACCCTTCAGCAATATCATTTATAAAAATGTTAATAAGAACAGGCCCAAGAACAGAGCCTTGAGGCACATCACTTGTAACATGCCATTGGTTAGCTGCAAACATTTTGGGTTATGTCATGTTACAATGACATAGTTGTATATTGAAAATAATTACATTAAGGGCCTCTTCTATTAAACTGTGCTGAATGGCCCGCGCTGCTCCCAATGCTCATAGAGCGGGCCATTCAGCACGACTCTCTGCACTAAAAATTGCTAGTGCAGTTTAATAGAAGAGGGGGGTAAGGGAATTATTTTACAAGTATCTTCATGGATAAACAGTAGCATGTACACATGTAGATTGGCTATACACTTCTCCCTCCAAATCCGCGGTTTCAGTATCCACGCATTCGTTTATTCGTGATTTATTTTATTTTATTTTTTTTTGGGGGGGAGAAAGAAAAGAAACACTGCATCCTGGACCTCCCCGGACTTTACCTGGTGGTCTAGCAGGCTTTCGGAGCAGGAACAATCTTCCTACACTCTTGCTCTCGAGACTACAACGGGAACTCCCCGCAGCCATTTTGTATGAGTGATCTGCACGGGGCAGGAGTGTAGGAAGATCACTCCTGCCCTGAAAGGCCACTGGACCACCAGGTAAAGTCTGGGAAGGTGGGGGGTGGGTCAGAGCCGGCCCAAATGTTATTTGCGAATTTTCAATATTTGCGGGCCGGCTCTGCCCCTAACCTCCTAACAGAGTATTCCTTTTTGGGTTTTATTATCTGTACTCTGGAGCCATCTACTTGGCTTCATTCATACACCCCTGAGGAAGACTTTTATAGCCGAAACACGGACCATATTGGGGTCCAGCACAAAAGAGATTGAAAGACTTTGTTAGGCCTGCATAATTTTATATATATGTTGTATATGTACTAGTTATTTTTATACATATTTTCAATAAATTGATTGTTCCTGAAGTTTGTTGACCGTATCCCTTCCCCATTCCTTTTTTCTAGTTTACATTTTCACACGTGGGTTTGTGTGTTTCCTCGTTTTGTGGGGTATATAGGTTAAAGGAATTCACACATCCAAAGTTCAATGGCGATTACAGACTCTAACCATCTGATGCAGCTTGAATCCCTGAGTCACAATTTTATATAAGACAAGCAAAACATTTGCAAAATCGGCACCTCGGAAACCGAGCGTGGCTTGATTTACGAGCGCCCCCTCCCGTGATCCGGCACCCTCCCCCCCACAATCCGGCGCCCCCCCCCCCCCCGCCGTGATTGGGCACCCCCCCCTCTCGCCGCTTCTTACCATCATCTGGGCACCGGCATGTTCTGTGCTTGGTGCCGGTGCCCGAAGATCGGCCTCCTCTTCTGCTGGACCTTGAGCATCTGCGCATGCTCAAGGCTTGCGAGTTCACTTTCAGAACATGAATTCGCAGGCCTTGAGCATGCGCAGATGCTCAAGGCCCAGCAGAAGAGGAGGCCGATCTTTGGGCACCAAGCACTGGACATACCGGTGCCGGTGCCCAGATGACGGTAAGAAGCGGCGGGGGGGGGGTGCCGGATCACAGGGGGGCCTTCGGGGGGAGCAATGCCAGTTCTCGTGGTGGGGGGAACCTATCAAAGCGAGTTTCCATTATTTCCTATGGGGAAACTCGCTTTGATAAACGAGCATTTTGGATTACGAGCATGCTCCTGGAACGGATTATGCTCGTAATCCAAGGTACCACTGTAGTTTATTTATAAATTGCAGTGCTACAGCTTAATATCCCATATCATTCTCATTCAGTCATACAGTAAGTAGAAACAAAATTTAAAAAATTTCAGGCAACTAACTCACTCATACACACATTCATTCACAGAACAAGTCCTCTCTCATCAGATTCCCTCTCTATCTTACAAACCATATTTACTATTCAGCAGAATTACCACACATATATTATGCAAATCTTTACCATTTATTCTCTCTGTATTATTGCATCTCAGCCTATACCCACATTGCTTTAACACTCCATGTCTACCATGTAGAAAATGGACTGTCACTCAATGGTCTCTTATAAAAGATTATATACGCAATGGAAAAAGAAAGGACAGAAAGGGAAAAAGTTCAGTCAACAAGTCTTTTCTCAGAGAAAGGGAAGATTCATTGCCTGTAAAATTTCTCCCTGCACTTCCTTTCAAGTCCTGATCAACCTCTGTGGTTAATGAAAAATTAGCTCAAACTCACTAATCTAAATTGTAAGTTCAGAAGCTTTAGCCGAATTCACTGCTTCAAACCATCTCACTTGGTTCTTTTTCAATAACTCGCAATTTAACTGGATGCAACAAAGCAAATTTTACTTTTCTCTGGAGCAACTGCATGCAGATCTCCGTGGCGAGAGAGGAAAGGGTGGGGTTCCTAGTTGCAGGCAGCCACACAGGAGGAACCCAGCAGGGGGAGAGAAGGGAACCAGATTTTCTCTAACGGGATACAGAAGTGCACCAGAGCCTTATACCCCAGAAGGGCAGGTTAGCATGACAGATGACAGCAGCCTTAATCAGTCCTTAAAAAAAGCATAACTATCAACACCATGAACCTGAGGCTTCAAACTGATTGTCTCCAAAGCCTTCTGTGATCACTTGAGACATGGAAGTACATAGAATGCAAGATTAATACTGTCCCCTAAAGAAGGCGACGTTGCCAAAACTGGTCCTGGTTGGGACTTCATTTTAAACATTAAATCACTCCAATAAGCCCACACATAGAGTCCAGTTATTCACATATCCTGTCAAATCGTGTCATTTGAAAAGATTTCTCGAGAGAACTCTCTTTCCAGGCAGCCAAAATGAACGCCTGGTTTGGCAAAATCATGCCAGAAGTCTCATCCTATTATTTTATTAGAAGACTATTAAAGATACAACTATTTGACAAATTTGTAACCCAAGCTTCCCAATGCTTTTTAAATATAACATGTATTGTGTACATTCTAGAAATTGATGTATCTTTTTAACTGTATGTTCGCTGGATGTTCAGCCTTATCTGCTGTGAATCGCCTAGAACCATTTGTGGTCTGGCGATATATAAGAATAAATTATTATTATTATGTAGAAGCAGGGTTTGAAAATTACTTTAGTGAGGTTAATCATATGCATGATGTTTTATAGATGATAGGTCAAGGGATAGAAAGTGTGTACAGATTTCATTTTGAAATCCCCATGTATATTTTTATGGTTATTCTTTGCTGATACACAACTGCCAGCCTATACTTTCACAAGAAAATAAACTTCCAAGCACCATAAGTAGTCTGAAAATTGCTTCTCCATTGACCATATTTTTTGCTTTTAACATTGTTCAATAATTTATTGAGGAAAACCAGAACTGAAATGACATGTTTAAATAATTTTATCTTGCAGAAAACAAGCAGCAGTGCACGCTTAGGAGTTATACACAATCCCACAGCAGTAGTAACAGAAGATAATACTGTCATTTCAAGAGCTATTTTAGCAGCATTTCTTACACAATCAAATACCCATTTAAGAAGTTTTTTAAATAAATTGATTAAGGAAGATACAACTGAAGCACTTTTTTCAGGAGTTAAAATTAAGGAATTCTTTGTTTCGGTGAGTACCTGTGTTCTACAGTATAAGTGTTAGATGCCTGTTAACAATAAAATGTATTAACCATTATCCTAGAACAAGCAGGCAGCCTATTCTCACATGTGGGTGACGTCATCCACGGAGCCCGGATGTGGACAGCCTCACAAGCAGACTTGCTTGAAGAAACTCAGAAGTTTCAAGTCTGCCGTGCGAGTGCCTTCCCACCCAGCACAGGGTGCGTCTCCTCAGTGCTCAGTTTTCCACGGAGCTGAGAAGTCCGTCTTTGACGCTCTGCGCTGAACTTAGTTCACTTTGTACCTTCTCTCACCACAAGCTCGTGTTTCATTTTCTTATTACCGTGTCACTGTGCTTTTCTTTCAGTCATTGTTAAAAAAAATCCTTGAATTTTTTCGTTGACTGACTGGCGGGGCCTGTCGCACACCCTCAGCCTGCGAGCTTTGACTTTACGGCGGCTATCTTTCCTTCTATGTCCTGGCCGGTCACGGGCTTCAAGAAGTGTAGCTAGTGCTAGCATGCGATCTCCCTCACTGACCCGTACCACTGGAACCTTCAGTGTCTGGGGCCTGACCATTGCCCGGAGTCATGCGTTCGCTGTGCTACTCTTCAACCTCGAGTCCTCAAACATCATCGAGTTCAAGTGGAGAAGATTTTTGGTATGGAAACCCTTGCTACACCCTCAACCTCCAATTCGGTCAGGTCTGCTATAGGGTGTCCTCATGCTTCCACGACTTTGACCTCAACTCTCATCAGACCTTCCTTGTTTTGAACGTCCTTGACCTCAAGTAAATCTGCCCTCAGATCAGATACCTCAGCAGACAGTTCCAGTAGTGGTCCTCAATCATTCCTCCAAGTCGAAGCATTCTTCCTCTTCGTCCTCGGAGCCTTTAGCCTCAGCAAGTGGTCCAGTTTCAGACTCAGATCCACAATTGCAGGCTACCATCCAGACCATTTTAGAGCGGGAATTTGTTCAGTTACTGACCAAATATAGTCCTGGCTCTACTCTGCTTCCTGCAGTCCAGCCTGGGAACTCAGCAGTCTCACAAGAGGTCGAGTCCTTGCCTGTGCCTCGAGCTGAATCTCCACACTATGCAAGGAGCCGAGTCTTTGCAAGTGCCTGGTCTGGAATCTTCACATTCTATGCAAGAAGCCAAGTCTTTGCGAGTGCCTGGTCTGGAATCTTTACACTCTATGCAAGGAGCTGAGTCTTTGCGAGTGCTTCGAGATACCTCGATCCAGACCACAGAGTCAATGGGACTTTGATCTACAGCTTCCAGCCCTATATCCTCACATAAGGCATTGCCCGTTTTGAGGCATAGGGCGAAGTCTTCTCGACCTCGCACGAGACCTGCTTCCAGGCAACACTCTCATCGCGGGTTGAGGCCCTCATCGAGGTGCAGGTCCTCCTCCAGAGAGAAGCCTTCCTCGTCCAGGCCTTCTAGCTCTTCGAGGCCTCCAACTCCTCGATCAAGGACACCAGTAGCAGAACCTGAGGGCTCCGCTTCTCCCAGTGCCTCGTCCCAGTCTGCTTATTTGCTGGGATATCAATACTCCAGAGAGGCCTCTCCTTTGTTTTCCACTCAAGGCGCCTCGAGGTCATCGAGTCCCTCTCAAGGCCATCCTCTTGCAGATCATTTGTCCTTTTCCTCCTTCCTCTGTCAAATGGCTGAGGACTTGGATCTTAAATTGGACTCTGGTTCTAAGTACTCTAAGGAGTATTTAGAGGAAATGAGTTTACCTCGTCCTCCTGTGGAGTCTCTCAAACTTCCTCTTAACAGGCTTCTTTCTCAAACTTTCAAACGAAACCAGGAGACTCCTTATGCCATCCCTGCTGTTCCAAGCAAGTTGGAATCGAGGTATAGAACTGTACATTGCAAGGGCTTTGAGAACTCAACTATCTCATCAGTCCCTTCTTATGGAATATTCCTTAAAGAGGAGTCATCCTTCCAGGGTCTATGCTACCGTACCTCCTGGAAGAAAGGGCAGGACCATGGACAAGTTTGGCCATTGTCTTTATCAAAATTTGATGATGGCCACCAGGGTTTTAAATTATAATTTTATCTTTACTACTTATTTCAAGTATTTTATTGATATACTCCCTGGTTTTAGAGTTCCAGAAAGTCATTGCTACTTTAGCACAACTTGGGTTACACCTTCTTCAGTCATCTTATGATGCCTTTGAGCTTTCTTCGAGGGTCACTGCTTTCTCAGTAGCGATGCTCCGCCTTGCCTGGCTTTGCACCATTGATATGGATCCCAACATTCAGGATCGTCTGGCCAATATTCCTTGTGAAGGCAATGACCTCTTTGATGAATCGATAGAGGCCGTCACCAAGAAGTTGTCTCAGCATGAGAAATCTTTTGCTTCCATCATCAGACCAAAGTCTAAGCCAGCTCCTTCCAAGCGTTCTCGACCTCTTCCATCCTATCAGAGGCGTTATCCTCCGAGGGCAGCTCCTTAAACTTGAGCACCTCCCAAGAAACTCCAACAACAGCAGAAGCAACAGAAACCTCAGTCTTCTGCTGCACCAAAGGCTTCGCAGCCTTTTTGATTGTCTCAAACAGAGCATAATCTCCATCGTTCTACCTCTGTCCTCTCCTTTTCCCATCGGAGGTCGTCTCCATCATTTTTACCATCGATGGGAGATCATTGCATCCGACCTCTGGGTGCTGTCAATAATCAGGGAAGGATACTCTGCATTTCACTCAGATTCCACCAGAGCTTCCTCCAAGAGAGTATCCTTCCAATCCATCCCAGACCACCCTTCTTCAGGAAGCTCAAGCTCTGCTTCGTCTCCGTGCCATCGAGGAAGTTCCCTTGGAACAGCAGAGCAGGGGGGTTTTACTCCTGTTACTTACTAGTTCCGAGGAAGACGGGCGATCTGCGGCCCATACTGTATCTCAGGGCTCTCAACAAATTTTTGGTCAAAGAAGAATTTTGCATGCTGTTCCTGGCTTCCCTTTAATCCCTTCTAGATCAGAACGATTAGTTATGTTCTCTAGATCTCAAGGAGGCTTACACTAACATCCCCATTTATCCTGCCTCCCCTCAGTACCTCAGATTTCGGGTGGGGAATCTGCATTTTCAGTATAGAGTGCTACCCTTCGGCCTGGCATCATCTCCAAGAATGTTCACCAAGTGCCTAGTGGTGGTGGTAGCAGCTCTGTGGAACCATGGTCTTCAGGTGTTCCCCTACCTGGACAACTGGCTCATCAAAGATTAAACATCTCAGGGGAATATTGTAGCGACCCAAAGGACTATGTGGTTCCTACAAAGCTTGGGATTCGAAATCCACTTTCCCAAATTCCACCTTCAGAACCTCCAGTTCATCGGAGCTGTTGTGGACACTGTCCAACTCAGAGCATTCCTTCCTCAACAGAGTCTGGATGATCTTCTTCAGCTTTGCCGCAAAATGTCTTCCTTTTCTTCACTCTCAGCGAGACACATGATGGTACTACTCGGTCACATGGCCTCGACCGTTCACATGACTCCTTTTGCCAGACTTCACCTCAGAATTCCTCAGTGGACCCTGGCATCTCAGTGGGCGCAGGCTTGCGACCCACTCTCTCAACACATTAGTCACTCCTTTGTTGAGGCAGCCTCTCCACTATTGGATGTTCCCTTCAAATCTCTCCAGAGGTTTACTGTTTCAGACATCCCCTCATCAGAAGGTTCTCACGACAGATTCCTCGACCTATGCTTGGGGGGCTCATCTCGACGGTCTCCGTACTCAAAGCCAATGGTCCAGCACGGATCGTCAGTGTAACATCAATCTGTTAGAACTCACAGCAATCTTCAATGCTCTCAAAGATTTTTAGCATCCTCTTCACTACCAGGTAGTCCTTCTTTGGACAAACAATCAAGTCGCCATGTACTACGTCAACAAGCAGGGAAAAACGGGATCTCTCCTTTGTCAGGAAGCTCAAAGGATGTAGGACTGGGCGATCCATCACAACACCTTCCTGAAAGCAGTCTACATTCAAGGAGAGAAAAACTGTCTGGTGGACAAATTGAGTCGTCTTTTGCAACCTCACGAATGGACACTCAATTCCTCGCCTCTTCATCACATTTTTTTCTCAGTGGGGAACTCCTCAAATAGCTCTCTTTGCGTCTCCCTACAACCACAAACTGCCTCAAGTTCTGCTCCAGGATATACACTCCTCATTGCCTTGAGGTAGATGCTTTCTTCTGGAATGGACGAATCTGTTCTTGTATGCATTTCCTCCATTCCCTCTCATTCTCAAGACTCTTGTCAAGCTCAAGAACGATCATGCCACCATGATTCTAATAGCTCCTCGGTGGCCCAGGCAACCCTGGTTCTCCCTTCTACTTCAGCTCAGCAGCAGAAAGCCATACCTTCTACCAGTATTTCCATCACTGCTTACACAGAGTCAAGGATCTCTTCTTCATCCCAACCTGCAGTCTCTACACTTGACAGCTTGGTATCTCTCAACATAACTCCTCTTCAGTTTTCTCAACCTGTTTGGGACATTTTAGAGGCTTCCAGAAAGCCTGCCACTAGGCAATGCTACCACCAAAAATGGACTAGATTTTCTACGTGGTGCATCTCTCATAACAAGGAGCCTCGAGATACATCCTTGTCTTCCATCTTGGATTATCTTCTGCACTTACCTACCTCTGGCTTCAAGTCTACATTCATTCGAGTCTTTCCATCAGCCTATTGAAGGGAAAACCCTTTCTGCTCATCCTGTGGTTTCCAGATTTATGAAAGGACTTTTCAATGTCAAACCTCCAGTGGTTTGGGATCTCAATGTTGTTCTTGCTCAATTGATGAAGCCTCCTTTTGAACCAATGGATACGGCTCATCTGAAATATCTCACCTAGAAAGTGGTGTTTCTCATTGCCTTCACATCTGCTCAGAGTCAGTGAGCTGCAAGCTTTTGTTGCTGATCCTCCTTTCACAGTTTTTCATCATGACAAGGTGGTTCTCTGTACTCATCCTAAATTTTTGCCTAAAGTGGTTTCAGAATTTCATCTCAATCAATCCATTGTATTTCCAGTGTTTTTTCCAAGATCTCATTCTCATCCTGGAGAATCAGCTCTTCATACCCTGGAGTGTAAACGTGCTTTGGCCTTCTACTTAGAACGCACCAAACCACCACAGATCTGCTCCTCAATTTTTTGTCTCCTTCAGTCCAAACAAATTGGGACATCCGATTTCTAAGCGAACCGTCTTCAACTGGATGGCTGCTTGCATCTCTTTCTGCTATGCTAAGGCTGGACTGCATCTACAGAGTCAAGTCACAGCCCACAAAGTCAGAGCCATGGCGGCTTCAGTCGCTTTTCTCAGATCCACTCCTATTGAGGAAATATGCAAAGCTGACACCTGGTCCTCGGTTCATACTTTCACCTCTCATTATTGTCTGGATGTTTCCTCCAGACGGGATGGCCATTTTGGCCAGGCAGAATTTCAAAATTTATTCTCCTGAATTGCCAACACTCCTACCATACCATTCTGGTTAGCTTGGAGGTCACCCACATGTGAGAACAGCTGCCTGCTTGTCCTGGAATAAAGCACAGTTACTTACCATAACAGGTGTTATTCAGGGACAGCAGGCAGCTATTCTCACAACCCACCCACCTCCCTGGGTTGGCTTCACTGCTAGCTGTATGAACTGAGGAGACATGCATTGTGCTGGGCAGGAAGGCACTCGCGCATGTGCAGTGCAGCAGACTCGATACTAAGTATCTTCAAGCAAGTCTGCGAGGTTGTCCGCCTCCGGGCTCCGTGGATGACGTCACCCACATGTGAAAATAGCTGCCTGCTGCCCCTGGATAACACCTGTTACGGTAAGTAACTGTGCTTTTTTTTTTTTGGGGGGGGGGGGTTTATATGCTGTTATTTTCATCAACCTATCAAAAATTCTCCTGTAGGAGTAATAATCATAATGCTTAAACCAACTCCTATAGTTCAAAACAAAATATATGAATAAGCACTGTGTAAAATAAACCACACGATATAAGGATTGTGAAAAAAGAACTTCAGTAACTTTGGCTTCAGTAACTTTGGTATAAACTACTACTGCCCGATTCAGGGAAAAATATTTCGATTCAATTCACCCTGTTGAATCGATCTTTTTTTTTTTTTTTTTTTCAATTTGTCTCTCCTCCCCACAGTGAACTGCAGCACACCTGAAATCACTAGTGGGCTGTAGCACACAGTTGCGATAACACTGCCCTAATCCCTTGAATTGCTAAATGTTGTGGCTTGATATGAATTCAAGTTTCAGCAGACTGCCATCAGCTGTAGGGTCCCTCTGCTATCTCTGCGTTGTTCATCTCTCCCTCTCCCCATTTTGCCCTCCTCTACCAAGTCCATCTCCCCTCTCCATCATCTCCCCCTGTCCATCTCTCCCTCTCCCCCCCAAGTCCATCTCTTCCTCTCCCCCCTCCCAAGTCCATTTCTTCCTCTCCACCAACTCCCCTATCAATCTATCCCCCCATCTACCTTTATTGTAAAATATGTTGCCAATGGTGATAGCGAATCTAGTGATCTACAGAGTTCTTCTGCCACCGCTCCTGGCGTCTTCTCTCCACTGCAGCCCACCCTCAGTGACAACTTCCTGTTTCCACTGGGGCAGCCGCAATGGAGAGAAGGCGCCTGGACTAACGCAGGGTAGCTCTGTGAATCGTATTCACTACTGCCACTCAGCAACAACTTTTGCACCAACTTAAAGATAGATGCAGGGGGAGGAATTAAATAAATGATGTGGTGACGGAATCGATTCCGGGAAAGAGAGAGCCAGCTAGTAAAATATAAAAGTCAAAACTCGATTTAGAATAATGGAAGCCAGGGAGATGTGGACTCATCTTGCTTCTGATCTGCTCACACAGTCCCGCTCATGCGTTCCCATTGCCGAAGTCCTTTCATCAGACGTAACTTCCTGTTTCACAAAACAGGAAGATACATTAGATGGAAGGACTCCAGCAGAAGATATGTCCGAATGGGTCTCTGTAAAATAGATCGGCGGCAAGGGGGTTCATGAATTGATGAGTCTGTTTTTTTTTCTGGACATGGTAAATCGATTCAATTTGGAATTCGGGCACCTCTAGTACAAACTGCTCAAAAAGGCTACTTGCCAGGGAAAACCCCCGAATAGCTTGTGCTCTTGTTACATCACTAGTGCTCTCTCTTGTGACCTGTGCACCCAAATGTGCTAAATTATTTTCTCTAAGGTTTACACTACAGTTTAATATCAATGTTCATCCAAAACAAACAAAATGCTCCTAAGTGTGCCCAAGTCAGAAAAAAGTTAGCTGGTGAAATTGTCCATTTAACACTTCAAAGTCTTAATAATTTACACTCCATTTCAGCTTGCAATTCATCCAAGCACTTATCTGAAGGCTGACTTCTGTTCGGCCTTGTTTTGATTCCTGCTTCAGGGATGTGCAGAGCTCAAGCAGTTCATTAATGTATATTCTTTAAATCACCAGTTAGAAAAAGGCAGGGATTTTTCCCCAGTATGTAGCCTTTTTGAGCAGTTTGTACTTCCAAAGTTACCAAAGTTTATTTTGATCAGTCATTAAAAGCTGGTAAGACTGCTCACTTCCCCTTACTGAAGATTTTATATCACCAATGATATTTTAAAAGCTAACCATGTGTATACTGTGTAGATTGATTTCAAACCTCTGAAATTTCATCACCTATAAGTAATATTACTTTGTTAGTAAGTGGCATGGACCATTAGTTAAAGCACTGGATTATGATTCAGGGAGAAGTACTGGGACATGAGGTTAGGACTTGCCTCTGCCATCTTCACCTTTTGCCTCTTGGACCTAACTGAAAACGAAGGGTTGATTTAAAATTGGGATTTCCCAGTCAAGTAATAACATTACTAATATTATTGAACTTTGATTTATAAGAGTTGCCATACTGAGACAGACCGAAGATCTATCAAGCCCAGTATCCTGTTTCCAGTGTTTTATCTGTAGTCTCCGAAACTGTCAATTGAAATCAGCACTTTGGGTTCCAGAATGTATAGGATAGTACTGCAGAAATCCAGGACTAGCTCAGAATTTTCCTCCTAGAACTGGGTAACTTGGCAGCTCTCCAGCTCTAACCATTAAGACTCTATTCAAAGAATATGCTTGCGTAGTTCCCATGGCCACTCAAATACTTTTAGGATCTGCATGTTCCCTTTCTACTTCTGGAGAGGTGAAATGATGGTGGGGGTTAGGGTCTCCTGACAGAGGAAGCCCACAAATATATGTTTGTATAGGGCCCAGTATAGTGTTGTTCCAGCCCTGCCACACAGTTTTTGTACGTCTAATCTACTATTATTTTATATAGACTATTCAGGTAGAGGATAATCTTATAACGGGAATCCTAGGGTAATAATACAGGAAGGAGCCTATTTTTAGCCTATTTTAGAAAGGCATAGGTATAATTGCTGGTGTATAAAATGTGTGTAATCTTGTTCTTTCATGTTCTGCCCAGACTTCTTCCTTGAGCATATCTACTCTATACGTATGCACCTACCTGCATTTCATGTACATTTAGGTGTGACCTAGTTCTATATGTGTGAAAAAGGTTTATATAATTATTTCCAGAGAAGGCTATTTTTGTAACTACACATACAGGTAAAAAGTACAAGCACAGTTTTTATTGTGCAGATTTGACGGCTATCTCAGAGAATGTCAGTGCTTAAAATTTTATTTGGACCATTTCCAATGCATAAAATTTTGTGGATGAAATCAAATTGCATATCTTCAAACTATATATATGAGGGGGTGCTGAAAGGTTCTCAGCCCAACCAAGAAGAGAATTACGTGGATATGGTTCAATCAACGATCTGAAACAATGTCAAAACATAGAATTTCATTTCTGCAAATTGACACTTAATGAAATAAGGTTAACATAAGATAACTCTCTTTTCAACTACAGTGGCAAAATAATGCTCAGAATTCAGGAAGTTGGTTGGTTGCGCTGAGAACTTTTCAACACCCTTCGTATGCCTTCAGAAATGATACTGCCTATATATGTTAGAGTAAAACTGCTAAGGGGACAATTCTATAACTGGGTGCCTCCTTTTTGATGCACTAAGACAGCCTGCAGAGTGCCTATTTTATAAAGGCATATGCTGCCCAGATTTTGTTGATAAAATATGAGCATAAATCAGCCTTGCAGCTGGTGTAATTGTGGGCACAAGTAACAAATAGTATTTTATAGTTTGTGTGTAAGCAGGAGACCCTCCCATCTCTGTCCACATGTATGCGCCCTTCTAGTTGCATGCTTTGCGTCTTATGCACATCCTTATGGAATAATTCTTAGGGCACTTTTTGCATTATGTATGCATGCATATGGCACATATTTATAGTTGCCCTTTATGTATCAGAAAATGGATTGAGACCTGTTAAATACAGGAACATTAAGCAAGTCCATCAAATTGCTAGAGCACTGTTGTACATTCTCAGAGAGACAAGATGCAATTATATTATGCCACTACTGCTACAGCCTGTGATTTTTAAAATGCAGTTAGCTTATAGATTCTAATTCACAGGGTGGTGTCCTGTGTTTCTTGATATGTAAACCTCTGGGTCCGTAGGTTGGTAATAAGGTTGTATATTCACTGCATTCACTTTGGGTATGATAAACATTGCCTGCATCCTGTACACAGTCTGCAGTTTGTTTTGGTTTTTTCTTGATAATGTAAGCCATGTTGAACTAGTAATGGCTAGCACAGGTTAGAAATAACCAATGTTACGTAATAGTAGTCTTGAGGGTTTGATAAACCTTTATGATGATACTCCTTTCAAGATGATGATCCAATACAGGGAATGTAACAAGCCGTAGGATCTCTGGGTAGTTCAAGCACCAAGGTTAATTTAGCATCTTGCAAATAACATTTAATATTGTCTATACATAAACCCAAGACAATATTAAATGTTATGTGTGAAAGAAGTCCTAAAAGGTGCCTATTATATAAAGGCAACTTAAGTGTCTATGATTCTTTTATGGGGAAAAAAACAGCTTACATATGCAGGCCCAATTGTGCACAAATGCTAATGCACAAATTTTACACTGGCAGCTGCTCTGTAAAAGCTGTAAATTTGTGCATGTACTCTACACTTCTCCCTCCGTATTCGCTGTGATAGGGGATTAACAGACCCACGAATACAGAAAAACTGCGCATAACTTTTTTATATGTTATTTGCTGTTTTCTATTAAAAACCATTGTGAATATGGTGAAACCGCGAATAACATGGTGGGAGACCTGGCCTGTTCTGAAGGAGAGGCAAAACATGGTAAAGAAAGTGCTGGGAATCAGCGATTTCTCTATGCAAGCTGACGTAATTGGGGGTGAGGGGTAGGAGCCAGCAAGCTAAAAACCGCGAATAATCGAAACCACAAATACGGAGGGAGAAGTGTAGTTCTCTACACAAATTTTTATAAAATGCACTTGTACAAGTCCTGAATTCCTCTGAAATTACACACCTGGCAATGTCTCTGCACAAGCCATGCAAATGTAGGTACACACTTTCAGTGCATATACTGTTTTATGCAGTTCCACAATTTTGTTAAAGCACTCTTGCATGCAAAATGGGCTTTACACATGCAAAGGTTTTATAGAAGTACCCCATGTGTGCATACAGAGACTGTAAGACTATTCTGTTTGTCCAAAACACAAGTTTAACTGCAGTTTCTTGACTAGGAATTGGAAAAATGCATTGTATTTTCTCTACTCTTATACTTATGGTAGAATAGAAAAAAGCCAAAATAAAAATGTTATTGCTTACTGCTGGTTCACTGTTTTATTGGCAGGTTCACTGTGGTTCCTATTGGTCGCTAATGTAGCACAGTAGTAGAGAAAGCAAAGTTCCTTTGGGTATGGCCTCCTTTGTTTTGTCATTATTTGATGCCATCAAAGGATTTTGCAAACTTCTGCTTAGATGAATTCAAACTTGCTGTGATTTTGATTGCTTCTTCAGCTGCTTCCTTATTTCACTGAATATGCACTGCTTTCCCTCTCAAAACTTTTTTTCTTTAACTGTGTCTCAGAATTTGATTCTACACTTCTGAGCTTACTAGTCTTTTAAAGTATGAGTTATTGTACATAGGTTGAATTTTTCATAGTTTTGTATAACCAACACACCTACCCTCTAGGAACTGCACATTTAATAGAAATGTAGCTTACAGTTGGTAGTTACAGTACATCACAACCAGAATTGAAATCTTAGAAAATCCAGCTTGGGAGGCTTCTTTGAACTTACATATGACAGATCATTAGACCCATAAATGTGACTCAATGAAAAACACCACCTTCTGAGAGCAATCATTACAGGTAAGAAATTCCCTTTATCAAGTCTTTTTCCTATAGTTGCAGAATGGTAAAATATATTTTACCCATACTTCAAAGCATATTAGAAGGAAATGTTTTATATTTCATAAGAATGGGATTCTTTTCTGTATTGACATTAACATATTGAGGCAAAAGTAGAATAAATATGTGGAAGGAAGGTACAGTGGACTATAAATGCCAAAACAGCAAGTGATGAATGGGCTTAATAAATCTTACATTCTATTTTTGTACCTTTATTGTTATCTCTGCTGTTGATAGATCACTAAGGGCTTGGTTTATCCACATTTGAGGCTCAGATTTGCTTATGTTTGCAAATTAAAATATTTCTTGTGTTGAAAATATCAACAAAACCATCTCTACAACTTATAGGCCCATGGCATTTTGGAGAAATATATAATTCAGTGTGTCCCAATCTTTTATGAAGACAGCCTAACCAATTTGGTTTTCAGGATATCCAGGTATTTATACAGATAGCTGTACCACAAAATATCACCAGAAAAATGCCACAGCATGGTATAATCATTGAACAAGCAAATTGCCATGTTAAAATCACAGCGGTAATGTACAATTCATTTATTAATGTCATCTTTTCCTGTCAGTACCTAAGCAATGATTTGATTCAGGCATTGACAGGAAGGGTGACAGTAAAAAAAAAAATAATAATAAAGGCAAGCATGCCATGACAATTTTCCAGGACCAGTCAGCCTTTCTCCTGCCTGCCTCTCCACCCAGAATTTTATAGACATGTCTCTGGTGTCTAGTGGCACCTCACATTTCCTCCTCTCCTCCCCCCCAGTCCAGTACCTCTTAGGGCTCCTTTTATGAAGCTGCGGTACTGGTTTAACGCATGTAATACATAGAAACATAGAAAGGTGACGGCAGAAAAGGGCTACAGCCCATCAAGTCTGCCCACTCTACTGACCCACCCCATTAAGTCTGAGTGCTGCTCGACCCACGTAGGGATCCCACGTGGATGTCCCATTTATTCTTAAAGTCGAGCACGCTTGTGGCCTTGATTACCTGCATCGGAAGTTTGTTCCAGTGATCCACAACTCTTTCTGTGAAGAAATACTTCCTGATGTCACCTCTAAATTTCCCTCCCCTGAGTTTGAGCGGGTGCCCCCTTGTGACCGAGGGTCCCTTGGGAAGGAATATATCGTTTTCTACCTCGACACGACCTGTGACGTACTTAAAAGTCTCAATCATGTCACCTCTTTCCCTGCGCTCCTCTAGAGAGTACAGCTGCAATTTGCCCAGTCTTTCCTCGTATGAGAGACCCTTGAGTCCAGAGACCTTCCTAGTGGCCATTCGCTGGATCGACTCAGCTCGAAGCACATCTTTACGGTAATGTGGCCTCCAGAATTGCACACAGTACTCTAGATGAGGTCTCACCATGGTTCTATACAGTGGCATTATGACTTCAGGTTTGCGGCTGATGAAGCTTCTATTGATACATCCCATTATTTGCCTCGCCTTGGATGAGGCCTTCTCCACTTGTTTGGCAGCCTTCATGTCTGCACTGATGATCACTCCCAAGTCCCGTTCCTCTGAAGTCTTAGCTAGTGTTTCTCCATTCAAGGTGTATGTTCTGCATGGATTTCTGCTGCCGAGATGCATGACCTTACACTTTTTAGCGTTGAAGCCCAGCTGCCATGTCGTGGACCATTTTTCCAACTTGTGTGCTAAACCGCCGGCCGCGCTAGCTGCTACCGCCTCCTCTTGAGCAGGTGGTAGCGCAGCTTCGTAAAAGGAGCCCTTAATGTCAGGAACCATGGTCGCTGGCTCCTGCCTCTGGCATAGTCATTCTGAAAATGACAGTTCCTGCCCCACCTAGTGCATGCTGGGATGCACTGAGTGGGGCCAGTCTGCCATATAAAAGAGGACTGCCACTGGACACCAGGGACCTGTCTTTAAAATTCTGAGCAAGATGGAGGGAAAAAAGGCTGAAAAGTCTAATCCTGGTCTCAGTCAGACCAGTAGACATGAGGGAAAAAGTTTCTTTGGGAGGGAAGGAGTCTATACTTTAGCTGTTGATTCCTACTTTCCGTGAAACTGCAGAAGGGTATCACTTTAAGACCTTGAACTCTTCCCCTTCTGCAGTGGAGAAGATATGTTCTGATCTACTGTCATAGCAGTGGTGGCTCCTGGAGAATTCTGTGCCCCTCTGGATTTGACAGAGGCGTATCCTCACATTGCCATTTTTTCCAGTTCACAGGAGATATCTGAGATTTCATGCTCTGCAGCGACACTACCATTTTTTGGTGTTTCTCTTCGGTTTGGCCAAAGCTCCTCCATACCTTTACCAAGGTGATGACAATGGTTGCAGTGGCCTAAGAAGAAAGTAGAGCAGTCCAGGTCTTCAATCCAAGCTGATTTATTAATGTCTAGTTATATAAAAGTATCACAGCATGGGCTATGTTACATCCAGAGGGTCAGCCTCAGGAGTTCTAAAGTCTTATTGGCTAAACATATAAGCAAACATAAAAAGACAAGGTTAAAAATACATATAAAATATCGCCCAAAAATGAAGATGAGTCAAGTCACATATGATAAAAAAAAAAAAGTTAAGGAGGCAAAAAACAAGCATAAATGTCATATAAGGACAGTGCTATGTCTAATAAAGTATGTGACAAATTATATGATCACACATAAGGATATAATAAGCCGAAAAAATGTGCTTGAAGTTCTTATATCTGGTGGCCTACTTTCGCAGGATGGGTATTCAGGTGCATCCTTACTTAGATGATTAGCTGATCAGTGCCCCCTCTCTAGGGGCGTGGTTCAGGTGTTGAGCCTGTTACAGAACTTGGGCTGGATAGTCAGTTTCCCAAAAAGTCACTTGCAGCCAACACAGTGCTTGGAATATCTGGGAGTCCACTTTGACATGGCGTAGGGCTCTGTTTTTCTTCCTGACCCATGCAAACTGAAGCTCAGGAAGCAGATCATGGGGATCTGTGCTCAATGGTGGCCTCCGTGGAGGTGGTTTTTTTGGGCAAGAGCTCATATGCGCCCGCTCCAGTACTCCCTTCTGTCCAGAGTGGTGTCTACAATGCCACTCCCTTCGGATGCAATTTCCCTGGACTGTGGAGGCAAAACACAGCCTATGTTGTTGGCTCAAGTGGGAGGCCTTATCAAGGTGTATGCCTCTCAGAATCGACATGTGGATGACCCTCAAGACCAATGCCAGCCTCAGGCAGGGGGAGGGGGGTGTTCATTGCTGCAGTCGCTTGCTCAACAGCAGGTGGTCCTTGTCAGAAAGCAAGTGGTCCATAAATCATCTGGAACTGAGAGCCATTTGGTTGGCTTTGCTGGAGTTGCAATCAGTCCTGACAGGGAAGGTTGTCAGGGTGTTTTCAGACAAAGCCATCACAGTAGCTTATGTGAACAGACAGGGAGGCACCAAAAGCACTTTCTTTCACTTGGAAGCACAGGTGTTATTCCAGTGGGCAGAACTGCACTTGGCAGGGTCTCTCTGCTGCCCACATGGCAGGGGTAGAGAACATCTGGGTTGACTTTCTCAGCAGACTGGGTCCAGGGGAGTGGGCTGTGGCCCAAAGGGCGTTTTCCCTCATTATTAAGACTTGAGACAAACTTGACATGGATCTCATGGCCTCAGCCAAGAATGCAAAGGAGAGCAAAGCGAGGAAACATAGGGCTAGATGCCCTAGTTCAGCCCTGGCCCAAAGATCTGTTCCTCTGTTTTTCTGCCATGGTCCATGGTGGATCGGGTCATCTACAGGATAGCGAACCATCAGGGTTTGGTGATCTTGGTGGCCCAGACTGGCCCTGCAGACCTTGGTATGCAGATCTGGTGCATCTGCAGAGAGACAGGTCCCTGAAGTTGCCATGGTTTCTCAGTCAAGGCCTAGTTCCAATAGAGAAGCCGAAATGCTTTGTTCTTACGGCATGGCTCTTGAACACACAGCCTTGATTCGGAAGGGTTATTCGGAGCTTGTGCGACGGTTGTGGCTTATGCTAAGACCTGAAGGACTTTCCAGTTATGGTGCGCAAAGCAACAGGTAGAGCCGGAGAGGGCTCCCATTCCTCTGATCCTTGTCTTCCTGCAAGCTGTTCTTGAAAAGAGTCTTTGTGTTTTGTCTCTCAAAGTTCAGTTTGCCAGTATCTCATGCTTTCGGGCTCAGAGTGGCCTACGGTTTCTTATGTCTCACCCAGATGTCATTTGGTTTTTGAGACTCCTGTTGCGTAGACCGTTCCTGTCTTGGGACCTCAATGTGTTCCTGAAGAGCCTGGCCCATGTTCCTTATGAGCCTCTTATGGAAGCTTCCCTGCTAAACCTTACAATTAAGAGAGCGTTTTTGATTGCCATAAGTCTCGGCGACAAGGATCTCAGAATTGAATGCCCTCTCTTGCAGAGAGCTTTTTCTCCGTTTCACGGAGTCAGGTATTTCTCTATGCACAGATCCTTACTTCCTTCCAAAGGTGGTTTCAATGTCAGTCAGGAGCTTCGTTTCACGCCTTTCATCCTATGGGCTCTGCCAAACAAGACAAACTTTAGCACAAGCTAGATGTTCACAGGGCCCTGCAGCTAGATGTTTGCAGGGCCCTGCTCATCTACCTGGAGAGAACTAATGATTCCAGGCTTTCTAATCATCTTTTTGTGCTGACCAGTCACTCGAGACATGGCAAACCAGCTTCTAAAGCTTCTATTGCCAGATGGATCCTCATGTCGATTTCATCTTTCTACATTGCCTACAAGAAATAGCCCCCTATTTCTATTGCAGCACATTCAACAAGAAGTTTAGTGGCTTCCTGGGTGGAGTTCCAGGCTGTCTCACCTGATGAAATCTGTAGGGCAGCTACTTGGGCTACTCTTCACACTCTTACAAAGTTCTACAGAGTACAATTTCCTAACCTATCATTCAGTCATAAATAACATGGATTGTTGAATCGATATAGATGTTAAATTATTAATGAATTTTCCAGGTGGCTCAAAGAATACTATTGTCTTCATAGATTCGGGGCAACTTGATACTCAAAATATGGTTTAACTGTAATGGGAATGTATACCAAACAAATTGAATATAGATTTTAGTAGCTGGACATCGTTCACACCACATTTAACAAAGACCTTCAGGCTACACACTCTCAATAACACAACATATGAAAAATAATATAGACATAAAACAACGGAGAAAAATGAACCTCAATTGTGAGAGGCCAGGACTACACAAGTGCCTGAACCAATTCACATCATCACGGGTTCATAAAAAAACTCCGTGTACATTTAAATAATTCTCGTTCATACGTTTTGTCAAAAACTCTTTTTTCTTTTTCAAACTTTTTTGTGTGAGCCCAGTCAGTAGTATTACTAATCTATTTTTCAGTGTGAACCGGAACCAAGCTAACCAAAAAAATTTTTTTCTTATGAGGGCAACAGCTCAACTTCACAGGTGTAAGTAATTGTAGAAGCCTGAAAATACTGCCAACAATAAGAGCAAAAAACGTTCACTCATCTGAAAAAAAGATGGTTCTAACGATTCTTCAGGTCGTGTCCCAACAGAAAAGTCCTTCTGTTTCTCCTACAAGGCTACTTCAGGGGAGTATTGCATTATCCAGAATTTTCACCTCTACCAATATAGTCCATATAAAGCTGGCTCCTCTCCAAAATGGTTCTGGGACTGTGAGACGCGCCCGGCTCGAACAAAAAGCCGAACGAACCGGGCGTCATGACGTCATCACGAAAAACGTGATGCGTGATAAGCTAAACACCAGCCAATCAAATATCTCATATTCTGTTCTCCAAGCTTCAAAATGCATCACGAAAACAGAAACAAAACAGAAAAACAGAAAAAACAGACCCGGGATTGAAACACTTCATAAAAATGGTTGCCATTCATGTACAGTATTCAAACCCTCAGGTTCTAATGTTTGCAACCGATTGATCCACTGCTGCTCTTTCTGCCACAGTACTCTTCTTGTATCACCTCTCCTCAAAGATGTCATTAATTTTTCTATCACATAACATTTCAGATTTTCAAACTTATGATTTTGTTGAACACAGTGAGTGACTATAGGGGCCGTTAATTTACTAGTATTCAGGCAACTTTTATGTTCCGTCATTCTTACTGTCAACGTTCGTGAAGTTTGGCCCACGTATAACAAGTCACATGGGCACTGAAGAACATATATAATGTTTGTTGATTGACAAGTGGAGGTGTGACGTAGATTATAACTCTTGCCAGTTCTCGGATTAACAAACATAGAAGTTGTAACCATTATATTACAATTGGAACAATGGCCACAAGGACCATGTCCAAGTACCATATCCGTATTCTGTGGATCAAAATTTTCTTTAGATGTGTGACATAACCAGTCACTTAAATTTCTGTTTCTTGATTGAGAGAAAATAAATTTCTTTTCAGCAAAACATGGAAGGGTTTTCAATAATGGTAAATGTTTCTTATATTTTCTAATAATTTGCTGAGACATGCAAGTTTGTTTTATGACACATGGAATTAATTTTTCTTCTACTTGAGGCCTATTGTATTCCAATAGTACTTCTCTCGGATTGTGCAAAGCTCTTTTTTTTGCTTTTTTGACCACATTATATGGATAGTCCCTGGTGATTAACCTTTGTTCCAAAATTTTAGCTTCTTGTATAAATATCTCTTTAGTATTACATATCCGTCGATATCTTAGAAACTGCGCAAAAGGAATACTAGTTTTTAAATGAGCAGGATGCATACTGTCAAATTTTAACAAAGTGTTTTTATCAGTATCTTTACGATAAATAGATGTTTCAAATCCATGATCTTTCTTCTGTATTAAAACATCTAAAAAGCTGATCTTATCCATGCTTAGTGACATAGTAAATTTAATAGATCGATGACATTGATTGATTAACCTTTCAAAATCTTGTAGTTGTTGCAAAGTACCTGACCATATCATAAAAATATCGTCAATAAAGCGCCACCATTGAACTGCATATTGAAATTCAGGAAGTGTGTAAATGAAAGACTCTTCAAACCACGACATGTAAAGATTGGCTATAGTTGGTGCAAATGAAGCACCCATTGCAATCCCCGACAGTTGTTTATAAAACTCTCCATTGAAGATAAAGTAGTTATTTTGTAAAGCAACAGCACTTAATTCTTTCAAAAACAGTGTAACATTATTATTCCTGTTAGGAAGAGTATTCCATAAAGTCTCAAGTACTGTAAGGGCTTCTTCCTGTGGGATGTTCGTATAAAGTGAGCAAACATCAAATGTCACCAAAATATAATTCATAGGCATAGCCACTTGTAAATCATTTAACATTTTTAAAAAATGTGTAGTATCTTGTATATATGATTTTATATCCTTCAGGAAGCCACACAATTTTTTATCAATATATTTACTAGTTTTCTCCAAAAGAGAGTCACGAGCTGATACTATAGGGCGGCCCGGGGGGCATTGAGCATTTTTATGTACCTTAGGTAGAAGGTAAAATATAGGTATCTTAAAATGTTGTGGGGTCAAAAAGCTGAAATCTTTTTTTGTTAATAAACCCTGTTTTACTGCTTTAGAACAAATTTCCCCAATCATTGTAAAAATTTCTAAAGAGGGATCACGTTGTAATTTCAAATAAACTTCTTCATTGAGCAATTGGGCATTAGCTTCAGCGATATATAACTCTAACCCCCACACCACCACTGCACCCCCCTTGTCTGCTCTCCTAATAACAACTGTAGGGTCTTTACTTAAATGTTGTAAAGCAGTCCATTCTTTAAACGACAAATTATATGATCTTTTCTGAATCCTAGCCACTTCTTCAACATCTTTAAGTTCCTGAATCATTAGATTTTTAAAAGCTTGTATTATCGGATTTATAGGGCCCGGAGGATTCCATGTGGATTTTGGTTGAACACAGGACAAATCAGTCTCAGAACCAGAGTGCTCATGAAAAAATGAACATAGATTTAGCCTACGAAGAAATTTTTCTAAATCTATCTGCGCTTGGAAGGAATTATGGGCTACCATGGGAACAAAAGTTAACCCTTTAGACAATAACGTTGTCTCTTCTGCAGTCAATATTCTATTAGATATATTTATTACAGTTAACTCCGTTTCTTCTGTAGTCGGGCTCGCGACCGTCCCCGATATGTCCCTCTGCCTCGAATATTTCTTCCTCCTCTTATTTGACCTATAACTTGTCTGTTTTGGCCCTGATCCCCATCCAGGTCTTCTGATGTAGAAGTGCCTTCACTGTTTAAATTCTCTGAGGATTCGCCTGATGTAGTAAATCTAACACTCTTCTGTTTGTAATTAGTGTTCATCCATCTATACACATATCCGGTTTGATAATCTTTCTCATCCCTTTGGAGCTTCTTTAGCTTATTAGTTCTTGTTTCCCTACGAAACGTATCCATTTTAGAATTTGAATCAGCTAGTTTATTATCAAAGTCCACATTTTTACGTGCTTCCTTCAAAAGATCCTCATGTTTTATTTTAGTCTCTTGAATCTTAATTTGTAAGGTCTTAATTAATAATAACATCAGATCTAAAGAGCAACGATTCAGAATCTGATTCCAAGTTAACACAAAATCATTATTATCAGTGAACATTTGTGGTGCTGTTCTCATTCTTAGGCCCCTTGGAATGATCTCATGTTTACAATATTCCACTAAACTTGCGCTTTGTAATTCCATTTGGATTAATTGTTTCATTAGTTTTTCAATATCTAACCATGCTATGTCTGTATCATGTGTTTCTAAATTAGTCGATAACGCTGGTGCTTGCAAAATCTCAGTCCTTTGACCATCAGAGAAACCAAAGCCGCTTTCCCAGAGCTGTGCCATCGAAAACTCCCAAAAAGACAGAGTTGTACAACTAAATATAACAGGAGATTCAATTGAATAAATCAGAATGTATACCAAACAAATTGAATATAGATTTTAGTAGCTGGACATCGTTCACACACCGTTGTTTTATGTCTATATTATTTTTCATATGTTGTGTTATTGAGAGTGTGTAGCCTGAAGGTCTTTGTTAAATGTGGTGTGAACGATGTCCAGCTACTAAAATCTATATTCAATTTGTTTGGTATACATTCTGATTTATTCAATTGAATCTCCTGTTAACTGTAATGGGGACATAAGTTGTCATTTTAAAATAAGCCAATCTGGAAGATGCTCCAAGACTTCAGGAAGTATTCAATGCTTACCCTGCCGCACAATAAAAGCTTGATGGTATCTATAGAAATTTGGAAAATTTACCCCACTCGCTACAATTGGTTTTTGCATAGATACTAAAGCTATTCTAGCAGTTTTACCCAGCCATGTAAATTTAGTGAGAATATCATTTAATTTTTTATAGAAGTACCCTTGAAAATAAACTGGCAACATACTCATTTGGTAGCAAACTACAGGCAAAATCATCATTTTAATTGTTTGGACTCTCCCCCACAAAGAAAGATGTAAGGGGTTCTAATACTCACACATTTCTTTGACTTTCAGCAATAAAGATTTTTCATTTACTGTCATTGTGTCTTCCAATGTTTTCTGAATCATACCCAAATACCCAAATATTTTATTCCCTCTTCCTTCCAAAAGAATGGGAATGGATCAAATAGTCCTTTTGCACAATGCACATTTAACAGAAGAATCTCCGATTTGCTCCAATTTATTTTGTACCCAGAAAATTATACATAAATTATTACTCAAAGATACCGTTGTTTGAACAAAAGGCTGTAGAAATTTAAAATGCAGTGCACAAAATTTTCAATTATTTTTGTACATTATTCCCCCAGCAATAATTATCACAGTGATCTCCATAATTGTCTTACTATATATACTCAAATATAAACAGAGATTTGGGGCCAAAAAAAAGCTCAAAAATGTGTGTGTCAGTTTATTTTTGCAACCCTAATCGATCATCGCTTTTGTCCTCCCAACCCAATCCGATGATTGGCAGCACTGCCGTCCTTCTGATGCCTGATGTTTGTCCTCTACAAACCCCCTTCCTCCCCTCCCCAATGATCAACACTACCATCCTCAACAAACCCAACCCTCCCTGAATGAAAGATGCTATTTTATTTTTACAAACCCCTCTTCTAGATGACCATCGCTATTTTCCTCCCAGCCAGCATTACACTTAACCATTCTGGAGGTTGAAGAAGCTGACATCAGTGTTCCGGGCCAGTGTGGGGTCTTGTGCTTCTGCGCACTTGCACTAGTATAAAGAATACTAGGCACCTAAAATTCTTAATAGTATAGACTTAAAATAAGTATCTTAGCCAGCACGTATAGTAACTGCTCTGTTTCAGAATTACCCTTTTTGCGCCTTAGTAATGTTTAATGCCTGTTCAATGTTTATTTGTCAAAGGGGAGAGAGCTGGGCAGAAAACAAATTAAAAGTGCATACATAATACCTCAACAATTAAATCAATTAAGCTTTACATTATGTTGAAGATTTCCTGTTTATAGGTGTGTGACAGTTGTCACCGATGATATGAAAACTGAGATTGTGAATGAATCAAAATTAAGTGAATAAATTTAACACTGCCTTGAGACCTTGTAATTAGAAATTAATCTCACAGATTGGCATTTTGTCTAAATTGCTGATTCTACATTCTAGCTATGCAACGGAAGTTTAGAAGGTTGATTTTATGACTCTTAAGACATTTCTTAAGACAAATTTATGTACCATTCTTCATATACATCCATGGGGATAAGGTTCTCAGAGGAACAAGAAACTTGGGTGTTTTACAGAGAAAATCTGTTCCTTGTAGATTCGAACATTCAATGCTAATTGGGAGGTCATATGGATGCCAGGATGTAGATGCCAAGATTAGGCTTTTTACTGACATGATTGATATTTGAAAAGGTCAGAGATCAAAAGTGATTTAGAAAGAAAACGTGAAACACTGCCACCTTCTGGGTTTAAAAACTTAACAGAATGGACTTTTAATGTTAACATTGACATAAGGCATTTTTGGAAAGGAAGTCATGTAATCAACTGTGCCATTGCATTCTAAAGCATGATAATTATTACAAATGATGTCACATAGACTATAAATCTGTTTGTCCTTGCTTTTCTCCCTTTGAAAAGCACTGAAATTCTGGTAGCTTGCTCTTCCAAGGCAATGGGAGCACTGATAATAAATTCTGATTGTTTATTACATGGCTTTTCCTCATGTCTGTTATTTGAATTCACAGAACAGAGTCTCTAGCCCAATCATGTGGGAGAGAGAATCCATTCTGACGATTCTTTGGCCTCGATGTTCAAGTCTTCCAGCCTGGCTTGAACAATTAATATAATAAAACATTATAAAATGAGGTCATTTAGAGAATGACACAGGAACAAAGTTTGTCCCTTCCCCATCCCTGCAGGCTCCATCTCCAATTCTGTCCTTATTTGCACATGCTTCAAACACTTATGATTTTATATTTAAATCTTTTTATTAAAGTATAAAAAGGGGCAATATTCTGTACAACTTTTTATAAATCAGAAATAGAGCTTTCCATTTTGATCTGATTTCGGTACAACCTTACAAACGAAACTGTGGAAAATCATATGTTCTCGGACCTTGAGTTGTAGTTTATTCAAAATATTCTTAACAACAACAAATAGAAACAATAAAAATAAAAATCTCTATCCACATTTATCATAAGAGGACCCAACACAGGCCGTGTTTCAGCTGAACACGCCTTCAGGGTTTGAATATGTAATAATGCAGTCTTTGATAGATGTAGACAAAAATCTGGAAAGACCTATTGTAGAAGCCAAAAGCTGAGTGCATCCTATGTCATTCTCTAAGATGAGCTCCAAAAACCTATGTAAACATCCAAGCTTTCAATTGTTTTCTGAAAGAGAGAAAATTCAGTTATTCCTTAACGGCAAAGGAATCTCATTCCAAAGTTTATGGCCATAGTAACTAAATGCAATCATTTCTGATAAGAGACAGCTGTACTTCTGAAGGTGAAGGAACAGATCATAAACCTAGATGCAATGATCTAAAATTTTTTTTAGCCTGGAGATGAGGAGTGGCTTAGTGGTATTGCAGCTTCCTCAGTACCTTGAGCTGGGATTGGATCCCAATACTGCTCCTTGTGATCCTGGTCAAGTCATTTAATCCTTCATTGCCCGCACTGGTAAAGGGGGGTGGGGGGCAGACTGCCTCAGGAACCAAATTGATGGGGGTTTGGGTACTCCTCCGCCCCCCATGCCATACTCATACACCCCATTCCTTCTCCGTACCTCTTTAAATCTTTGCCAGCATGAGCAACTTCTTCAGTCAGCTGCTCACGATGGCCTGGCTCCCCTCTGACATACTTCTGGGTCACGGGGCCAGGAAGTAATGTCGGAGGGAAAGCCAGTGCTGGCACAAGTAGCAGGATGAAGAAGCTTTATATATGTAAACTGCTTAGAATGTGTAACCGCAAAAAGGCGGTATACAAGTCCCTTTCCCCTTGTGGTATTTTAGGTAGTCAGCCAATTACTTTGGTAGATCCCATAATAAGCATTTAAAGCTAAGATATAGAAGGCCATTGTAAAAAGGCTTTTCAGCATATAAAGCTTCCTTTATAAGTGGAATAGGACTAATAATGTCTGTTGCTGTAATTTAAGAATTTGATTTAAAATTTATATTTCACATTCTTGAAAGTTAAAAACACCTGAGTACTAATCATAGTAAATCAAACTATGAAGAGTACTTCATAGTTTTCATCATTATACTGGATCTTCAATTCCATACATTAGGATTTCATTATGGTCTCTGAAATATCCATTTTTAAGTCCTTTAGATGGTGTATATGTATAGGATTTTAAATACCTTCCTGCTTTTTGTTTTTTCACTTTAGGGAATGGATAATGATGCTTTTGAAAAAAAATATAATACCATAGGAATGGATACTTTTCACACTCACCAGCTGTTCTGTCATGAAGTTCTTAAACTTCTCCCAGGGCAAATGGCTATTGTCAGCAATGGTCGAGTAAGTATGATATTTTGGCATTGTCTTATAAACCTATAACACTTCATTTAGATATTAAATAGTATCCTTGCATCAGCAATAGCTTTTGTGTTGAATATTTTTATTAGCATTTTGAATAGCTTTTGAAGCAAATTGATGCACCGATAGCTACAAGAGAAGTCACAGAAGAGAAACAAAATAGTTTTTCAACCTTTGTTATGTGTTATCCAAGAGTTAATCAGTTTAATTACAAATGGCAGCTCATTTCTTTGTCCACTGATAAAATTATTGCATCACAAAGGGGACAGTTGATGCTATTACCTTGGCAGTAAAGCATAGTTATGTTATGTTTTTGCTGAAGACTAACCTTTTGTGAAGCCAAGGCATTTATTAGGTTACAAATTTGTTGAAAATAACATTTTACAATTAAGTGGGCATTATCGAAGTGGGCCGGCCTAGCAAATGCTCCGCGGCTGCTGGTCCAGGGGTGAGAAGAAGAGGCGTCCCAGCAGCGTAGTCTGAAGCCAGAAAGTCAGTCGGCATCTGAGATCGGGGCAGGAACGTTGCTGTGGAAACTGCCGCACGTGTTGCAAACCGCCGCAGGCTCCTACTGCGCATGCAGCGGCACAGAGATTGAAGTGTGCATGCGTGCTAAGGGTTTTATTATAGCGGATACAGTCCTCAGCAATTTACATTCTGAATTATATTAAATAATAATAATAATGAGAACTTTGTACAAATTAGAGAAAAAAAGAACAAACAATCTTGAGTTCAAATTGAGAGAGAGGAGAATAAGAACAGAAAGAGAACCAGAGCGTAGGGAAAAATAAATAAAATATTAAGATTTTCTCATAAACTGGACAGATCAATCAATCAATCAATAAATAACAAAAACAAGTATAATAAAAAGAAAAATAACGGGGAGTAATTTCAAATCTGTCATTAAGGCAGCTTGGTCTCCACAGTAGGACAATTTCTGCAATCAGGACAGAAAGGGAAGGCGCCACTGCCCAGGTCCAGGAGCAGCTGAAGGCAGGATAACTGAAGAAGTTCACAGAGGCAGGAGGGGCCCAACAGCTGAAGGCAGCAGGTAAAGGAGAGAAGGAGGACTCTTCAGACAGCCACCTCTGACAGGGCTGATTCGCCGGCGGTATGCTGCATCAGTAGGAGCTTCCGTAACCCCTGTCTCCGCCTCCAACGTTAGTATCCATGGCTTTAACAGGAGTACCAGCACATAGGATGCCCTCGCAGGCTGCCTCCTCCATCAACGTTCACAGTGCGCCATTCTCACCCCGGCTAGTCAAATATTGATCTCCCCACAGCTGACCTCCATCACCTTGGCAACTCTCCGACCCCACCAGATGAATAAATATGGACAATCCTGCCCACTGGCATTGAGGCCACAGGTAGGAAAGGCCTTTAGGTTCTATAACTGTCAAACTCCTACATTCAAAGATGTTAGTGATTTTCTAACTCGCACAGGGTAAAATTAAAAGTAAAATGAACAGAACAACATAAAACTATAAATAAAGTAAATGAAAGAAACAAAATAAAGTTAAAACCAGCAAAATAAAACTAAAAATTAAAAAACAAAAGAGGGAGTCACTGAAACCCAGGTCTATATTATATAGATTATATAGTAGCGATAACACAGGATGTGGACTTGAAATAGCATTTAAGTTACAGAAGGTCCTATGAACTGAATCATTTTGTCTATATCAGTGTTCTTCAACCTTTTGACACCTATGGACCAGCGGAAATAAAATAATTATTTTGTGAACCGGCACCAGTCCGCGGACCGGCAGTTGAAGAACACTGGGCTATTTCATGCCCATCTCCACCCTGATCCCGCCCCCATAATAGTACTAATTGTAACACCATTTTTTCCATTTATTTTTCATATATACACACAATATAATTGTATTAACAACACATAATGGTTAACCACAAAATTAAAATACAGAAAGCACACTGTATGCTTTTTAACATTCATTCCTACCTGAAAACAAATAACCCCATACAAATGCAGGACCAAAAACTAAAAATACTAATATTTACAAACAAACATTAAAATGCAAAACTCTGCAAGCAGTACAACCCCAGAGGAAAAGAAACAAATGTATTTCTTCCTGAACAGACAAATCAATCACTAAATTAAAAAAAAAAAACAGACAAATCAATCACTAAATAAAATCCTGAACAGACCAATCACTAAATAAAAAAAAATAAAAGCATTTTCCCTACCGTTGTTGTCTCTTTCCCTCCATGTGCCTTGCCTTCTGGCCTGCCCTCCGGTGTTATCTTTGGGCCGGGCCACTGTGCAATCAACGTGGCATCTTTGGGCTGTCTCCCTGAGAGTTGCATTGCACAAAGTTGTGGGCAGAGGCTCCTCTCGCGCCTCATCTGGAAGGGGCTTCCGGTTCAGGTGCAGGCCACACGTAGGAGCCTTTTCCCATGGCTTTGTGCACTGCAGCACTCAGTGAGCTAGCCCAAAGACGCCGCGTTGATTGCACATGGACTGGCGGCTGAAGAACGCTGTCTTGGGCCCGATGGATGTGTCGGCCCTGTTGTCCGGCAGAAAATTTCTGCAGACCGGCACCTCCTAGTTGACCAATAAATTGGGAGAGGTTTAAGTGTGGGTTTGTTGATAGTTGGTAAGAAGTTTCCAGTGGTTAGTTGTGGTTGTAGAAGACTGAGTTAGCTATCAGCATTAGTTTGCAATTAAAATACAAAAGTGGTATTTTTGATTATCCATTAATCCCTATTCTCTGGAACAATAGAAATAAGTACTAGCAGGGAGTGGCTCAGAGAGAAAGAATAGCTCTGGGACCAGTATGATAACTGAACAGGGAAATCCAGTGAGCTTGCCCCATCCCAGGGAATCAAAAGGAGACAGTCTAAGCCAGCTGAAGACCCCCATCCATCACCCATGAAGGCTGCAGTGGGTAGGTAGGAAGCTATAGGTGGGAGCAGACAAAGAGGAAGAAGTTGGGGCTGAGAAGGAGCTAGAAAGAGAAAAAGTTGCAATTGAGACTGAATTCCGGAAGAGGATAGAAAGAAAGAGATTACTGGCCCTGAAGAAGTGTGCTGGGAGGACGGGGGGACATCTAGAAGGAGAAATAAGGGGGGCACTGGATCTGAAGGCAGAAGGTGAAGGGCTGAAAGCTCACCTAGGTCATCTGGATACCCTTACACAGTAACATAGTAAATGACGGTAGATAAAGATCTGCATGGTTCAGCCAGTCTGCCCAACAGTCAGATTCATTTTGGAGCAATGTTAAACCAACAACCCAGTAATTATTCATTTTACTTGTTAAGTTCCACTATAAGATGTTTTTCACATCTCCCCTGAGATAGGTAAAATCTGTACTCCGATTATATGAATGAGGTAAAAATGTGCATTCTTGCTTCTGATCCATATTGCCACACACACAACACAGGCCATAGAAGTCCTCCAGCTCTGAAGCTACCTTAAGAAGCATTTCTATTGGAGTTTAGTGAGTCTGTACAAAATTATGAGCAGAGCTTCCAAAAGATGCAGTTGAATCCAAAACATGATAGGGAAGAACATATTCATCTGATTAAAATGATATGTCTGGTACCTCATCAGTGGATAGCGGTCAGCACTATAAACATTACAAAATATGGATGATTATAAAGATTGTCTTCAGTAAGCAAGTTGGTCCATTCTAGAGAAATTTTAAATACTTACCTTAACTCCTTAAAGTTGATTTTTAAAAAAACCAAAAAAACAATGTAGATAATCCAATAAAAATATATTTTTATTTCTTTTGTTCACATTTATATCTGTATTTAGAGATTAAGAACTTTTCAATGTTAATTTGTGATTATATGTTGTTTAATTTATATAAAATACTCTGGCAAGCTAAGAAGAAAAATGAGTATGGCAATGTGATCGCAATCCCCTGCTTTCATGCCTGTCATCTTTATATCCTCTGGCTAAAATGAGCACATCTGAGTACTACATCAGTCAGCATCTGGTACACCCACATAATGGTTTCTCAAGCTCTAAATCTTTGACCTCAGATGCAGCTCATGAGATTTTAGAGACTTGCAGCTTTCTAAATTGTGCTGTCATGAGCTTGAATATGTTGGAGACAAGCTAGAATTAAGCTGCTTCAACCATGAATGCAATTTTCTATTTGATATACATATGCCCTCTAATTCCAGTGATTTTAAGAGCTCTCAAAAGGATTATATTCAACAGAATTAGGATAATATAAATGTCACCTGGCAAAGGAGCACTTAATACACCTCAATTACCAGCATATTAGAAAATATTTTTATTTCATCTCTGTTTGTATCCAGAGATCCCATATTCCACCATGGTGCCGAGAACCATGATGGTTTCTGAAAGGCAATTATGATGATGGAAATATTTTTCGAGCAGAGTTCTTAGATTATTTTTTCTTAGAATGCCCTCTTTTAGAGAGCACATTATATAGTTCAGATAGAGATTTATGCCTGCTTAAAAAAAATCATTCTTTTCTCTAAAGCCTCTATTCTGTAACACAAAGCATATGAGCCCTTACAATAGGTACTCGTGAGTTGATTGCAGGAGGATGAAATTTACATTTTTTAGCTCTGCCTCCTCCAATGCGGTGGAGCCCTCTTCAGTTTTTCCTGCTGCAAAATGAGTTAAGTTACAAATGATCTGCTCTGATCATTTGTAATTTTGGGGTTTTTTGTTTCTCTGAGTCCGAGGCATTTGGTGCTGGAGAGGAACTCCCGGTAATCCTTAGTGCAGCTCTGCCAGGGAGAGGATGCAGACTCTATGTCAGAAGTCTGCAGCTGGTCATGGTAACCTTCGGGTTTCTGTCCGGCTGGCCTGCTTGAACCTTTTGAGCTCAGGGTCTGTTCCCTTTGAAGCTAGCTCATATCCGGATTGAGCATAGGCTGTTTGCCCCCAGTTTTCGGTCCAATAGGACTTACCAGGTACTGACTGCATAAATCCCTTCCCCCATTCGTGCTTGCAGCCACAGGGGTTGAGGTCTCAGTCAAATATTGGATATAACTGGCAGCCCAAAGATTTCAGCATGTGGACCTGGATGACTAAGTGAGGCAGTGTCCTCTCCAATTCCCAGCTCTGTGGCAGCTGTAGCAGTCTTTCCCAACACACACTGCCTATACAAGTCTATGTGAAAATTGGGGTGGGGGGAGGGGGGCCTGAATTCAGTGGTTTTAAGGTTTTCTGGGGCTGTATTTAGGGTCCCCTACCTCCAAAACACCCTTCCCAGAATTGTTTGACCCTTGGGTGGGATTTTCTCAAATTATTTTTACAGCGACCACATTTTAGCAGTGGCCATATTAGATTTTCCCAATTTGAGTAAAAAGCCTCCATCTGCCTAAAAAAACCCTAACAAAGGTCACTACCACATATTAACAGCATGGCAACTAAAGTGGAATACAGTTAGTTACACCTCTGGTGTGTAGGTAACTGTACCACATTATCTGCCATATTAGCAGTTAACATGCAGGAAAATCACCATGTTAACTGCAAGATATAATCCCTACCTATTCTATGCCACCTAACTTGGATTTTGATATTACAGGTTTAATATGGTATTTACCTAACAGTTAACATGCTGTCACATATTGAAATGTGTTCATTTCAATTCATTTAATTATTTAGCCAATCGTCCCAAAGCCACTCAGGATGGGTTACTTAATATTCATAAAATCAAACAAGCAGAGAGTCCACAGGAACAATCCTTTCAAAAAAATGAATCCACCAGTTTATAGCAGCAGTGAATCATCCATTAAATGCCATTTAATATAATATAAGTAGTCTTTAAGCCCGCTACATTAACGGGTGTGTCTTTCTTTCTTTCCTCGGCTTTCCACAATCACCCCTTGCCTGCTCCCCCTGTCAGCAGTAGCCCTTCTCCCTTTTACCTCCCCCATGTCCAGCAGTGCCCCTTCCCTGCTCCCCCTGTCCAGCAGCAGCCCATCTCCCTTCGTTTTCCTCCCCCCTGTCCAGCAGCACGCCTTACCTGGTCCCCCTGTCCAGCAGTAGGCCTTCTCCCTTCCTTTTATCTCCCCCCCTGTTCAGCAGCACCCTTTACCTGATCCCCCTGTCCAGTAGTACCCCTTCTCCTTTCCCTACTCCCCCTGTCCAGTATCCGCTAGCCCAGGCAGCCTTGGGGCTTTTGCTAGGCCGGCCCACCTCGCATTATCGAAGTGGGCCGACCTAGCAAATGCCCCGCGGCTGCTGCTTTTGCTGGTCCGGGGATGAGAAGAGGCGTCGCGGCAGCGCAGGCGTCAAACTGCCACCGCCACTGAAATCGCTGCACACACCACAAGCTGCCGCAAATGGAACACAGCATGGAAGCAGAAATCACGGCGGCAGTGATCATGCTGTTTCAACTGCGCATGCGCGGGTAAGGGTTTTATTATAGAGGATATAATATAATATGAAACCAGTGTCTTCAGAACTTTTCTAAATTTGTTGATGTCTGTGTGCAGTGTTAGTTGCAGTTTACGCCATCATATTGGACTACAAACCCCCCCCCCCCCCCATACACACACACACACTCTTTCAGACTTTTACTAATCTCAGATCTTTGTGGTGCTAGTAAAAAATAAAAATCCTTTCATTCTAAGTATGAAGAGAATGAGTTAGATTGTAACCAGCTGGTCATACATAAAACACTGAATAGAACCAAAACTTAAAAGTTGATAGCAAAGCTTTAAAATTAATCACTGAAACTGGCAGCCAGTAATAGAAATCCTCTGTCTTTTCGCTAGCATTATCAATGGATCATCTGACTTTTGATCATGTTGCAAATGGACACGAAACAGTGAGCATGAATGAAGTTCACAGTAATATCCAAACTTATCACATAGTCTCAGAAGGTGCTATCGTAAACTGATGTTTCAGCAAAAGTAGCTGTTTCAAGAGGCTTCCTCAAAAAGTTTTCATATGTATATTTAATAAACTTACTGGTGTTTACCAAAATGGCGGCACAGAGTTAGTGCCTCCTGTGTCTATGCAATAAGTTTGCATAATTTCTGTAAATTTGTGCACATTGCATAGGACCATGTGTATGTTGACAATTCTTTTAAAATCATGCCTTATTTTGTTTTATAATTTTAATCATTTTGGTGAACATAGGACTCGGATACAAAACATGAAATCAAAATAGGCCATATTAAGTGGGATGTACTTCCACAATAAAACATAAATAAACAAAAGAAAACATAGTGTAATAATTGCCCTTAATAATTAAGCTAGACTGGCAATGGGTCACGAGCGGAGTTCCGCAGGGGTCGGTGCTGGGACCGCTCCTGTTCAATATATTTATTAACGACCTGGAGGCGGGGACAAAATGTGAGCTCATTAAATTTGCGGATGACACCAAACTATACAGCAGGGTCAAAACCACGGAAGACTGCAAAGATCTCCAAAAAGATGTGACGACACTGGAAGAATGGGCCAAAAAGTGGCAAATGAGCTTCAACATAGGGAAATGCAAGGTCATGCATGTAGGGAAAAAGAACCCGATGTTCACATACAAAATGGGGGGATCACCGCTAGGGGTAAGTAACCTTGAAAGAGACCTGGGAGTGATGGTAGACACAGCATTGAAGACGTCGGTGCAGTGCGCCACAGCCTCAAGGAAAGCAAACAAAATGTTGGGTATCATTAAGAAGGGTATCACGACCAGGACGAAGGAAGTCATCCTGCTACTGTATCGTGCAATGGTGCGCCCGCATCTGGAATACTGTGTCCAGTA
Organism: Geotrypetes seraphini; assembly: GCF_902459505.1. Classification (NCBI taxonomy): domain Eukaryota; kingdom Metazoa; phylum Chordata; class Amphibia; order Gymnophiona; family Dermophiidae; genus Geotrypetes; species Geotrypetes seraphini. Next base: position 134,497,278 of record NC_047089.1, read on the forward strand.
CTGGTCGCCATACCTCAAGAAGGACATGGCGGTACTTGAGAGAGTCCAGAGAAGAGCAACTAAGCTAATAAAAGGTATGGAAAACCTCTCATATACTGACAGATTGAAAAAACTGGGGCTGTTCTCCCTGGAGAAGCGAAGACTTAGGGGAGACATGATAGAAACTTTCAAGATCCTGAAGGGCATAGAAAAAGTGGACAGGGACAGATTTTTCAAATTATGGGGAACTACAAGTACAAGGGGGCACTCAGAGAAATTAAAAGGGGACAGGTTTAGAACAAACGCTAGGAAGTTCTTTTTCACCCAGAGGGTGGTGGATACATGGACGCGCTTCCAGAGGCTGTGATAGACAGGAGCACATTACAGAGCTTCAAAGAAGGATTGGATAGGTTCCTAGAGGACAAAGGGATTGAGGGGTACAGATAGGAGCAGAGGTAGGTTATAGAGATAGGAGTAAGTTATAGAAATAGGCAGGGACCACTGCTCAGGCAATAGGCCTGATGGGCCGCCGCGGGAGTGGACCGCTGGGCAAGATGAACATAAGAACATAAGAAATGCCTTCACTGGATCAGACCAAGGTCTATCTAGTCCGGCGATCCACACAAGCGGCGGCCTATTTTGGTACTCCTTTATGGAGACCCGAAATTGCCGTATCCCTCAATATGATTTGCAAGAAAGTGTGCATCCAACTTGCGCTTGAAACCCAGAACCGTAGTCTCCGCCACAACATCCACCGGCAGAGAATTCCAAGCGCCCACAACTCGCTGTGTGAAATAAAACTTTCTGACATTTATCCTGAACCTGCTGCCACTCAGTTTCAGGCTGTGACCTCTTGTCCGTGTCACATCAGACAAAGTTAGTAATGCTGCTTCTTGGTCTATTTTATCAAATCCTTTTAATATTTTAAAAGTCTCTATCAAATCCCCTCTCAGTCTTCTCTTCTCAAGTGTAAACAGTCCCAGTTTCCTGAGGCGTTCTTTGTAGCTCAAAGTTTCCATTCCTTTGACAAGTTTCGTGGCTCGCCTCTGCACCCTCTCCATCAGAGTTATGTCCTTCTTGAGGTAAGGAGACCAGTGTTGGACACAGTATTCTAAATGTGGTCTAACCATTGCTCTATAAAATGGCATTATGACATCTTTCGATTTACTCGTGATCCCTTTCTTAATCATGCCCAGCATCCTGTTTGCTTTCTTTGCCGCCACCGCACATTGTGCCGATGGCTTTAGGGTTCTGTCAATCAGTACCCCCAAATCCCTTTCCTGATCGCATTTTGCTAATGTCACCCCCAACAATCTATACTCGTGTTCTTTGTTCTTCTTTCCTAGATGCATCACTTTGCATTTGTTTATGTTAAAATTCATTTGCCACTTAGTCGCCCACGCTTCCAGCTGTCTCAGATCCTTCTGGAGATCCTCGCAGTCCCTTAGAGAGCCAACCGCCCGACATAGTTTTGTATCATCGGCGAACTTTATTATATTGCATGTTATTTCCTCCTCCAGGTCGTTTATAAAAATATTAAACAAAATAGGCCCAAGAACCGAGCCCTGGGGCACACCGCTAGTCACTTTCACCCAGTCCGAGAATTTCCCATTTATGCTAACCCTCTGCATTCTGTTCTCCAGCCATTTACCGATCCATCTGTGCACTTCTCCTCCTATACCATGTATTAGTAGTTTCTTCATAAGCCTTGCATGTGGGACCTTGTCAAACGCTTTCTGGAAGTCCAAGTAAACTATATGTCCACTGGATCTCCACTATCCATATGTTTGTTCACTTTCTCAAAGAATTGTAGTAAATTTGTCAAACAAGACTTCCCTTTCCTGAATCCGTGTTGACTATCCCTTATTAGGTTGTGGTCCTCCAAGTGTTGTACAATGCTGTCTTTAATTAGTGTTTCAATTATCTTCCCAGGAACCGATGTGAGGCTCACAGGTTGGTAGTTTCCTGGATCACCTCTTGAACCTTTTTTGAAAATTGGGATGACATTTGCTGTCCTCCAGTCTTCTGGTATTTGCCCTGTTCGAATTGACATGTTAGCTACGGATTGTAATAGTTCGCCAATTTCCACCTTAAGTTCCTTTAATACTCTCGGGTGAATTCCGTCCGGTCCAGGGGATTTGTCACTTTTTAGTTTGTCAATCTGAAAATATATCATCTCCAACGTCACATTTACTGTTGCGAGGCTTTCCTCTTTGCCCCCGGTTAATATCGTCCCTGTGTCTGGCACTGTTGAAATGTCCTCATTTGTGAAGACAGAGGCGAAGAATGAATTTAACCTATCGGCAACCTGTTTGTCATCTTTAATTGACCCTTTACTTCCTTGGTCGTCAAGAGGGCCCACTCCCTCTCTTGCTGGTTTCTTTCCTTTTATATATCTAAAAAAGGGCTTGTAGTTTTTGGCTTCTTTCACTATCTTTTCTTCATAGACTTTTTTGGCGTCTCTTACCACTTTATGACACTTTTTCTGGTCGAATTTATGACAGTTCCAGGCCTCCATCGTTTTTTTCCATTTCCATTTTTTAAACGAGCTCCTCTTCTCCCTCACTGCAGACCTCTGGTCTGCCTCAGCGGAGGCAACTTCTTATGTTCTTAATTAATTTCAATTGCCTGAGGATTAAGTGGGTTCATACTTTTCCTCCCCCAAAACTTTTGAACTTGAAGAGAAACAAACTATATTGATTCCCTTGATACCCAGAGACTCTTAAGGGGAAATTTTAAAAAGAAAAAATAAATAAACCACCTTTCTACTGCAAAGAGAATTTGAGTCTTGACTAGTGGGTTATTCTCCCCTAACTGCAAGTTGTGCAGAAAGCATCATCTACATTTTCTTCAGCTCCACTTCTTCCCTTCCTTCCCACAGTGAGCTGTACTGTATCTCCTCAATTTTTCCTACTGCATGTGAGTTGGAAGGTGTCTTTCTGATCTGCTCTATTATTTTCAGGCCTTTATCCGAATCTTGATGCTTTTGGTGACCAAGAGGTCCTCAGTAGCTCTGGGGCAGTTCTGCCTGGTAGAAAATGCAGACTTTCTGAGCAGAGGTTTTGCAGCTAACAGCGCAACCCTTTTACAGGGAACCTGTTTAGCTGGCCTTCATTAATATCTGAGAAGCTAAGGGTCCAATTCCTGGAAGCAAAATTCACTCCTTGTTGATCCAGAGCTTGAACGCAGGCTGTTTGGCCCCATGGCAGTCCAGTGGGCTTCAGCAGGTTCCACCTGCATTTCCCTCTCCCTGACGATGCACATGGAGCTGTGGGGGTCTGATTTCTCAGTCCGACTGGCAGCCTGAAGATCGCAACATTGGGTCCTTTATACATGCTGGTCTGAGGCAGTGGTCTTCTTCATATTCCAACTGCACTGTGAGCTGAAGCATGCAAGGCACCATTACAGCACAGTGAGTACAGGCTATTATAGTCTATGGGAGAATCGAAAGGAGTCTATAATTTGCTGTTTTGGTAGTTTCTGGGACTTGGTATAGGGTCCCCCACCTCCAAAAACCCCTTCCCTGAATTTTTTGACCTTTGCTGTAGCTCTGCTGTTTGGCACCAAAATGCTGCTTTGGCGGCCATCTTGGATTTCCTGATTTGGATCAAAGCTCCTCAGTTTTACTTAAAATAAATTAAGATGGACTCCTCAGACTGTTTTACCCCTATATCATACCAGTTTTGTGCTGGATGGCCAGCTGAGGAGAGTCCATATGCTGTGGGTCAGGGGAGGTGGAGGGCAGGAGCCCTGGGCTTAGCCCCCTTTGGTACCCCTAGGACTGGGAAGATGCAGGTGGCTCACTTTCCAGGGAGAAAACCCCTCCCAGAGCCCTTGGATAGCGACATCGCAAAGCGCAGATGCATAGATGCCTCAGAACCCACTAGAAAACAAGGTGAGTCCCTGCAAGGGTCCTCAGGGCATTCTGTTCAGGGCTTTACCCCTGATTTTGTGAGTCTAATGTGGTAAGCCTGTTTGAATTGTCAGGGTCTGATTATGATGCCTGAGGGTGCACCTGTGCCTGAGGGTTTTTTTTCACTTACTAAGCACACCTCCCCCAGAAAAGGTCCATGATCAGGAACCAGAGTTCCAGTCAGAGAAGGACTGGGGTCAGAGTCAATGCCTTTACTGCCCCAGAGTGAATCTTCAGTCCTGGGCGATTCAGGGTATCAGATGGAGGCTGTGAGTCAAGAGACAGTGGTACGTCACCTTTTTAAGCCAGCAGCTTTGCTGGAGCTTATTACAGATTCGCTGTGGGCAGACCTCGGCTGTCCAGTGCTCTTCTATTAGTGGCTCTAAGGCTCAGACCACACTTTTTTCCTTCACATCCAGACATTACTTTGCTATTCATGGAGCATTGTGAGCCCCTATAGGGCCCCTTGTGGCTTGCTAGGACTATGTCAAAGCTGTACTCAATGGTTCTCGAATTTCAGCAGCTGTGTGGTCAGTCTAAGGTGGATTCGTTGGTAGCTTAAGTTACTAATGAAGGTGGAGTGATTTTAAAGGATGCGCAGAATCACGGGGTGAATGTAGTCCTCAAGAGACAATTTGAGCCCTTGACTTTGGGGCTTAAAGTAGCACAGAATCTTCATTCCTTGCACGCTCCTGCCATACTAGATTATGTTGGATTCCCATGGCAGATGGTTAATCTGCCCCCCCCCCCCCAGAGGTTAATGGCAGGGGTTGATTATATAGCAGCTGTTCTATATGACATATTCAGGGTATGAGCAAGGTTTCTGCTTATTCTATCTCTGCCCGCAAAATGCTCTAGATCAGGCAATGGATGGGAGATTCGTCTTCTAAAGCCAACTTAAGCAGGCTACCTTTTTAAAGACCAAATGCTCTTTGGTAAGGAATTGGCCGTTCTTATGGCCACTGTGTTAGATAGTCACTCTAAAACTTTGCCAGACAGGAAACCATATGTCACTAGGGGGTATAGTTGGGGGTAATTTTCAAGGCTCTCGACAAGTTTGTCAGTACTACTGAGGGTTCTCTGCCCAGAGATCATATTGGAGTTTTAAGCAGAGGTTTGTAAACATCAGGTGACCTCAACCCTCCAATTCATGCACTACATCAGCCTCCAAGAAATCCCAATTATGCCAGGTCAGTAGCCATACTTCTGATGATAGAAGGGAGGTTGTTGGCTTATTGGTAGACTTGGACGCAGATTTGCTCAGACCACAGAGTACTGGACATTATTTGGGAAGGATACAAGCTCAAATTTTGTCATCCTCTGGGGGACTTATTTGTGGACTCCTACAACCGGATGACTAGAAAAACAGTCAAGATTCTTTCAACATTGAAAAGGCTTTCAGATATTCAAGCCAAAGAGCCCATACCACCCAAAGAATCCGGATTGGGCAGTTATCCATATACTTCCTAATGCCCAAAAAAGACTCAGAGAACTGGAGGCCAGGCCTGAGTTTGAAGTTAGTCAGTGCAGTGCTGAAACTGCCCTGATTCTGCATGGAGACCGTTTGCTCAGTCATTGCAGCAGTGGGGCTGGGGGAATTTCTAGTCTCTCTGGATTTGACAGAGCCCTATCTTCATATCCCTTTATTTCCAGACCACAGGAAATTCTTGAGATTCCGTGTGCTGGGGAGACATTTCCAGTTCTCCATTCTTCCCTTCAGCCTTGCAACTGTGCCTTGCACCTTCACAAAGGTTGTGGTGGCAGTGCATCCATACCTGGACAATGGGCTGATCAGAGCTCCATTCAAGACAGATGGAGAAAAAGCAGTGACACACGTGGTCTACCTGTTGTAAGACTTGGGTTCAATTATTGATTTCAGGAAAAGCCACCTGGAACCGACCCAGTATCTAGAGTACTTGGGAATCTGTTTTAACAGAGGGCTGTGTTTTTCTTCTCGAGTTATGCAAACTGAAGATCACGTGCCAAATTTTAGATCTCCTAGTGATATCAGCTCCTACGGCTTGGCAGTATCTCCAGGTGATAGGGTCGAGGTTGTGCCTTGGGCGAAGGCTCATATTCACTCTCTCCAGGACACACTATTGTCCCTCTGGTCTCCACAGACAGATTCGCTCCAGATGTCTTGACCTGAATGGTGGAGGTGCATTGAAGTTTGCATTGGTGTTCCAGCAGGAGTCATCATCAAAGAGAATGCCATTCTACATAGTCCCTTGGGTGATCCTGATGACAGATGCCAACCTTTATGGCTGGGGGGGTGGGTCATTGTGAGAGTCATCTAGTTTAAGGATGCTGGACGCCCTCTTAGAGAAAATGGTCTGTAAACTGATTAGAGCTTCGAGCCATTTGTCTGATGTTACAAACACTAGAGAAATCCCTGAAAGGCAAAGCAGTCAGGATTTTTCAGACAATATTTCAGTGGTGGATTATATCAACAGGCAGGGAGACACCAAGAGTGCTCCATTGTGCTTAGAGGCCTAGTTCTGTTGGGCAGAGGCTCGCCTGCAGGCGCTCTCAGCAGCACATGTTGCAGGAGTGGAGATTGTTCAGGCTGACTATCTCAGGTGGCAGAAACTGAACGTTTGACTGCATTGTGCATCGATAGGGGCAACCAATTTTTGATCTGATGACATCAGCAGTAAACAGGAAAGTAGTTTGCTTCTTCAGCCAAAGATTTGAGCCTTATGTGAACTTCAGGGATAATAGTTATCAAAAAAAGGAAGTCAGAAAGAAATTGAATATAACGAAAAGCTGACTCCAATAAGAAACTGCCTATGGAGAGTGGTCAATAAGGTATGTAACTCGCTCAGAGATGTGAAACTCTGGAAGGAAGATTGTTAGACCTCCCTAAAAAAGAGTTCGCCTTCCAGTCATTGCAGGTTGATAAACCTATGATCACGCTCCAAGGCACTGGAATATATTTATATAAATTATATTTTTTAAAAATCCTTCAAAGTCCTTCAAATATGGGAAAATATCTTCGCATCTGTTTATCACAAACACGCCATCACTGCATTGGTGAAGTATATTAAAGTTCACTTAGCTTTTAAATTAAATTCAAGGGTCGACGTGGCCCCGTTTCGATCCCTGCTTCAGGGGACCCAAATGTGGATCTTCAATAAACTTGATGTTGTAAATTATGCACAGTATTTTCAACTCTTCGTGATGAAATCATCTATAAACATAAAAAAATTATCTAGTTACGTGTGAGTGAAAACACATACTCGCATGTTAACTACTATGTAGCAATCATTCATGCGGCAAGACATGGACTAGATTTGAACCTGGAAGTGCCGGAATGGATGCCCTAGTTCAACCTTGCCCACAAAATGCTCTGGATCAGGCAATGGGTGGGAGATTCATCTTCTAAAGCCATCTTAAGCAGGCTACCCTTTTAAAGCCAAATGCTCTTTGGTAAGGGATTGGCCGTTCTTATGGCCAATGTGTCGGATGGTCACTCTAAAGCTTTGTCAGACAGAAACCACATGTCCCTGGGGGATTTGGTTGGGGTAATTTTTGAGGTTCTCAACAAGTTTGTCAGTACTATTGAGGGTTCTCTGTCCAGAGATCATATTGGAGTTTTCAGCAGAGGTTTGTAAGCACAAGGTGACCTCAACCCTCCAATTCATGCACTACAATAGCCTCCAAGAAGATAGGAGAAAGGGCTGTTGTATGTGTTTCCCCTGTGGCCCTTAATAGTCCAACTCATCTGTAGAATAGCAAACCACCTGGGGTTGATAATTCTGGTTGCCCCAGATTGGCTGCATCTACCTTGATATGTGGATCTAGTGCGCCTGCAGAGAGACAAGGATTTCAAGTTACCGATCCCTCCGGCTTTCCTATCACAGGATCAAGTTCCCATGTAGGATCCAGAATGTTTTGGGCTCATGGCATGGCTTTTGAGTATACAGCTTTAGCGCGGAAAGGTTACGCAAAGGTGGTTATATCTACCCTCCTAAGGTCTAAGAAAGCAGCGATGGTTGCGGCCTTTTCTAAAGCCTGGGAAATGTTTTAGAGCTGGTTGTCAAAGGGAATGTGGAGACTATAAGAGCCCCAATGTAAGTGATCTTTGCGTTTCTCCAAGCTGGACTTGAGAAGGGTGCACTCAGGCTTCATCCTCCTGTAAGAAAACCTTTTCTATTGTACAACCTTAATATTATTTTGCGGGGACTCAGTAAGGCGCCGTATGAGCCTTTGCTCTGATGGATCATACCATTAAGACAGTTTACCTGGTGGCTATCGCCTCTGTAAGAAGAGTCTCAGTTTTTGCAGGTACTCTCATGCTGAGAGCCGTTCCTCTAAGTTAAGTTAAAGAGGCTGGGATTTTCCTGTGCACAGCTCCTTCTTTTTTTGCCAAAGGTGATTTCTGCACTTCCACGTCAATCAGGAAGTCCGGCTACTTGCGTTCCAAACCACAGGTTTGAAGAAAAAGGACAAAAGTTTTGAAGTTGCTAGATGTTCAAAGAGCTCTTCTCCATTACCTCGAGGTGATCAATGACTTTTGTCTCTCAGATTATATTTTTTGTACTAACCAACTTCTAAGGACTCTTATTTCCAGATGGATTTGCAAGGCAGTTTTGTCAGTGTACTTTGGCTGTAGTACCCATTTTTCCCCCAAAATAAGACCAGGCCTTATATTAATTTTTGCTCCAAAAGATGCATTAGAGCTTATTTTCAGGGGATGTCTTATTTTTGTCATGTACAACAATCTACATTTAATCATGTAGTCCCTTTAAATATACCATTAAATCAAGTGCATTGTGTCTTTACTCCAATTGGTCGTGCACTGGAAAGGAGGCTTAAGATTGGTTGGCCCTGTAGGAGGGTCCTTAGGCATTTGAGCCAATCAGGGCATCTATTTCATTTTTTTAACGAGTTCTAAGAATCATTATTTTATCCTCCTCTGACTGAAAGGTAACAATTAAGGTACTCTTGTATTTACATCCTGCTGGGATGTCTCCAAATAGTTAAATGAAGGCTATATGGACAAAAAATAAGATCAAAATCACCATCTTTCCTAGCTGCAAAAATAATTTTTAGGAACATTTAGGAGTCTTTTTAACTAGCTGTGGTAACAAGTAGGTTTAGCACACTCTTAAACAGATCTTTACTGCATGCTAAAAACATTTTTATTACAGTACAGCATAAGAGTTGATTTTCTTTTCTTGTATTAATGACCACCTGCTAATGTCGCCATTAGTAGAAACATAGAAACATAGAAATCGACGGCAGATAAGGGCCACGGCCCATCCAGTCTGCCCACCCTAATGACCCTCCCCTGCCTTTACTTTGCGAATAGAACCCACGTGTCGATCCCATTTGGCCTTAAAATCAGGCACGCTGCTGGCCTCAATCACCTGAAGTGGAAGACCATTCCAGCGATCGACCACCCTTTCGGTGAAAAAGAACTTCCTGGTGTCACCGTGCAGTTTCCCGCCTCTGATTTTCCACAGGTGTCCTCTTGTTGCCGTGGGACCCCTGAAAAAGAAGATATCTTCTTCTACCTCGATGCGGCCCGTGAGATACTTAAACGTCTCGATCATGTCTCCCCTCTCTCTGCGCTCCTCGAGCGAGTATAGCTGTAATTTATCTAACCGTTCTTCGTACGGGAGATCCTTCAGTCCCGAGACCATCCGGGTGGCCATTCTCTGGACCGATTCCAGCCTCAGCACATCCTTACGGTATGTGGCCTCCAGAATTGCACACAGTATTCCAGGTGCGGTCTCACCATGGATCTATACAAAGGCATAATGACTTCAGGCTTACAGCTGACGAAACCCCTGCGTATGCAACCTATGATTTGTCTTGCCTTGGAAGAAGCTTGCTCCACTTGATTGGCAGCCTTCATGTCCTCACTGACGATCACCCCTAAGTCTCGTTCTGCAACCGTTCTTGTTAGGATCTCGCCATTAAGGGTATAAGTCCTGCATGGATTCTGGGTACCCAGGTGCATAACTTTGCATTTTTTGGCATTGAAGCTGAGCTGCCATGTCTTAGACCAGCTCTCTAGTAAGAGTAGGTCATGCATCATATTGTCGGGCATTGAATTTTTATCTATTGTGCTTTTGCCCACTACATTGCTTAGTTTGGCATCATCGGCAAATAATGTTATCTTACCTCGGAGCCCTTCTGCCAAGTCCCTTATAAAGATATTGAACAGTATCGGGCCCAAGACAGAGCCCTGGGGCACTCCACTGATCACCTCCGTCATTTCAGAGGGGGTGCCATTCACCATTACCCTTTGAACCCTACCTCCAAGCCAGTTCCCAACCCACTTCGTCAATGTGTCGCCCAATCCTATGGAACTCATCTTGCTTAGTAACCTGCGATGAGGCACGCTATCGAATGCTTTGCTAAAGTCCAGGTATATGATGTCCAGGGACTCTCCAACATCTAGCTTCCCCGTCACCCAGTCAAAGAAGCTGATCAAGTTGGATTGGCAGGATCTCCCCTTAGTAAATCCATGTTGACGGGGATCCCGTAGGTTCTCTTCATTCAGGATCGTATCTAATTGGTGTTTGATAAGAGTTTCCATTAGTTTGCTCACTATTGATGTGAGACTCACTGGTCTGTAGTTTGCCGCTTCTGTCTTGGAGCCTTTCTTGTGGAGTGGAATGACGTTAGCCTTCCTCCAGTCCAACGGGACGCTACCTGAACTAAGGGAGAGGTTGAAGAGTGCCGACAGCGGCTCCGCCATGACATCACTCAACTCCCTGAGTACCCTGGGGTGCAGGTTGTCCGGTCCCATTGCCTTGTAAACCTTGAGCTTGGACAGCTCAACGTGGACACTGTTGGGCGTAAATTTGAAATCGCTAAATGGGTCAACTGAGTCAGCCCTTGTCTGTAACTGAGGGCCATGCCCCGGAGCTTCTCGGGTGAAGACAGAGCAGAAGTATTCATTTAACAGTTGGGCTTTTTCTGAGTCCTTTTCCACATAGTCTCCGTCTGGTTTCCTTAGACGTACTATTCCCCCTGAGTTTTTACTTCTGTCACTGATATACCTGAAGAATGATTTATCTCCCTTCTGGATGTTCTTTGCTAGAGATTCCTCCATGTTGAATTTAGCCTCCCTGACTGCTGTTTTGACGGCTTTTGACTTGGTCAGGTATTCTGCCCTGGAGTCCTGTTCCCTTGATTGTTTGTAAGAGATGAATGCTTTTTTCTTTTCTTTGATGAGGTCTGAGATCTCCGCAGTGAACCACTGTGGTTTATTGTTTCTACGGCGTTTACTTACTAGCTTAACATAACGGTTTGTCGCTTCCTGTATGGTGGCTTTCAGAGTCAACCACATTTCATCCACACTATCGGTTTCTGCTTGGCTTTGTAGCATCTGGTGAACAAAGTCACTCATCTCTTGGAAGTTTGTGTCCTTGAATTTGAGGACCTTGGTCAGTGTGGCAGGTTTAGTGAAGCCTTTCCCAAGATTGAACCATATCATGTTATGGTCGCTTGAGGCCAATGTGTCTCCCACCGAGACCTCTGTGACACTTTCACCATTGGTAAGCAACAGGTCCAGTATTGCCTGATCCCTTGTTGGGTCCAACACCAATTGCCTGAGACGTGCTCCCTTCAAAGAGTTTAATAGCCTCCTGCTGCTGCCGGAAGCAGCGGTAAGTGTGCCCCAGTCCACATCAGGCATGTTGAAGTCACCTAACAATACCGTGTCCCCACACACACACACAAAAAAGTGAGCATTTACCGCCACCCATATTGTAGGCAGTAAGGGCTCATGTAGTAATCCTGAGTTGACGTCCCCTCAAAAAAATTTTAAATAATTTTTAGCACACAGGAATCTGAACACATCCCACCTTTTTAAGCTGTAGTAAGCGCACACTAGTTACATTTATAGGGCAAGATGTTCCCTACTAGTGCTACAATTCAAATGCTTTCCTTCCTGAGTTCCTGACAATATGTTATCTCTGCCCACAACAATGGCAGCGCTCACACAGAAAGTGTAAAAATTTCCAGTCAGTGCATGTATAGGGCAAGATAGTAAGTTGTTCCCCAATTTTAATCATTTTGGACAGTTTAGATGTTTGATAAGCATTGATGATTTCTAAATTCTGATAATTGTAATTCTTTTTACACTAGTAAAATCTCAGGATGAAATTAAGTAACCAGTATTCAGTGCTGAAGAATTTAATCTTTTCATTTTTGCCAAAATAAAAATATTAGAGCAAGAGAGTAATTATTTCTCAGTTTATACAAAATGAACTTTTTGAAGGGTAATATGGAAATACTAGTGTTTAAATCCGTTACATTAACGGGTGCTAGAGCAGATGTCTCTGTCTGTTTTTTTTTCTTTGTCTCTCTCTCCTTGGACGCTGCCTGCCTGTCTGTCATGTTTTTTGGCTGTGTCTCTCCCTATGTCCTTAGTGCCCTCAGTGCCTCCTTCCTATGTCCTTAGTGCCCCTTCCTATGTCCTTAGTGCCCCTAGTGCCTCCTTCCCGTGTCCTTAGTACCCCTTCCTACATTCTTAGTGCCCCCAGTACCTCCTTCCTGTGTCCTTAATGCCCCCAGTGCCTCTGTCCTGCTTAGTGCCCTCAGTGCATCCTATGTCCTTAGTGCCCCTTTCTCTGTCCTTAGTGCCCCCCGTGCCTCCTTCCTATGTCCCCATCACTATCTTCCAGACTTTGTCCCCCCCCCCCATGCCAGCCTGCTTCCCATCCACCTGAGCAGCATGTTTCCATCTACCCACTCCCCTAAGCCAGCCTGCCTGCCTCCATCCCATCCCCCTGAGCAGCATGTTTCCATTTAAACCCCCCGCACCCCGCTCCGACCCTATCCGGCACACCCTAAACTCCCGTTGTCCCTCCCAGCCGACCCTCCCACCACTAGATGGCCGACAAACCTCACAGCTCCAGCAGCGTCCGAGGCACAGTAAACACGATGCTTCGTGGACTTCTAATGCAATAATTTCATCTGCCGCATATCTGATGATGTCATCAGGGACGCGGAAGAGGAAATCAGGCCAGTAGAAGGACGCGAAGCAGTGTGTTTACTGTGCCTTGGATGCTGCTGGAGCCGGGAGGTTTGTGTTTATCTCGCGGTGGGAGGTTCGGCTGGGAGGGTCAACGGGGGTTTCGGGTATGCCAGGTAAGGTCAGCGCCGGGGGGGGGAGGGAGTCACGGCATGTTACCTTCTGCCGGTCGTTAGAATAGAACCCTATGCACGCATGCGTACTCTTACCTGCCACGGACATACAGTTCAGGGAACATGCAGATAAGAGTGCGCATGCGCGCTTAGCGTTTTATTATAGTAGATGAGATAAGCATATAATGTATATTAATCCAACAGAAAATGAATTTTGAAGATAAAAAAAATAAACTAACACTTTAACAAATATTTTTGTATGTTTTAAGATCATTGGCCCTATTGAAGAAAATGAATTCCACATTGAAGATTTGGACTTACTGGAACAAGTGACATTCACTACCTCAGCAGACAAGATTAAAGCCATTGTTAAAAAAATGGGGATTGATTCTAAGCGGTAAATATTTGTTTCATGACACAGATGTTATTTCCTAAACTACTGTGTAAACTGTATAAGACTAGGTCCTATTGTGCTGCCAGGACTTTACAATTTATAAGCATTTTGAAAAAGTGCAAATTTGTCTCTCTGATGTATTTTTGTGGCCTTTTTAAAGGGCAAATCTCATTGCTTTGAATTATTTGCACAATGTGTGTCATTCATCTTAATCAGATTTTGAAACCTGTATATGTGCAATTCAGCTGTGAAATAGTGTTCTGGAAAAGCAGATGTCCCCCTGGTTCTATAAACTTGCATGCAATATTGTGTGCATAGGTTATAGAATACTGGCAGTTATATGTATATCTTAATTGGAAACTTAGGTGCTAATTGGCACTAACAATCTATAATTGGCATCGGTTTGCAATTACACATTTAACTGCATTTAGTTGGTATTCTATAAACTTAGCACTCATAACTGCAAGGGGGCATGCACATTGGAGGGGCATAGAAAGGTCAGGAGTATGCCACACATTTACACGCTAAGCTTTTAGAATCATATCAGTTACCCCAGCCATTGATATGATGTAAGCGTCTGCGCCTAAACATTATTATGTAATTACAGACTTATACTAATATTTTGTAAGATCAGATATACCAGTTTGTAGTTTAATAAGCATCCAGATAACTTAAAAACAATCATTAAAAAAACCACAAAGGGTACAGTCGCAAGTGACCCACAGGATAGAAACCAAATAATATATTCAATAAAAGTGACCCAACATGGACTGTGTTTTGGCAAAATAAAAATGTCTTCCTCAGGGGTGTTATAGGGTCCGTGGCTGTCTTAAATATAAAAATATAAAAACATAAATCACAAAATAATCCAAGTAGTTAAGAGGGTACAAACAAGCAGCACAGCTCACAAGACTACAATGTAGGTTGGTGTCATAAACATAGGAGTCTGTGTACTCTAGGTGAATATACCCGGTTGCGAACCATTGTAGAAGAATGTCTGTCACATCTTTCAATTCCTCCTTCACCAGTGGACTACAGTGCCCTCTTCAGTTTTTTCTTTTGAAAGCTAACTGAGAAGGTTCCGATCTGTTCTGTTTAGGTTTTATTATTTTCGGGTATTTTTTAATCCATTTTGTAAGGCTTAGTTGCCTAGAGGGCCCCAATTTGGGGTTACTCTGCCTGAGAGGATGCAGATTCCGCATAGGTGGTCTGCAGCTCATGGGGTGACCCCCCAGGTGTACGTGCTGAGCCAGCCTGCTCTGTGCATTTTGGAAGCTTATTTATCAGAGGCTTGAGTGCAGGCTATGAGACTCCTTTGAGGTTTCAGAGAGTCAGCTGCGTTTTCACTCCCCCATCACGGCACAAGGATACATGGGATTGAGTTCACAGTCTGTACCAGTCTGACTGGCAGCCTGAAGATCTCCAGTTTTGGATCACTTCTGAAGACACTGAAGCAGAAAGGTCCTCTCCATACAGTCAGGCTGCAGAGAAAGCTGACAGGCAGGCACAGAACAACACAGTGAGTACTGCCCATTATTCCCTATGGAGAAAATCAGGGGGTAGGCCTGAAATTTTGACTTTTAAAGGTTTCTGGGGCCAGAGAAATGGTCTCCCCACCTCCAAAACCCCTTTCCCTGAATTTATTGATCTTCACGAGAGCCCCCACGGGATATTTTTGCCATGAATTCACTGGTGGTGGCCATTTTGGATTTTTTTCTTTCTAAAGCTTCCATCTGCCTCAAAACCTCTTGATATGACTCAAAATCAACTGGGATTGACTCAGCCTATTCTACCCCCATATCATGCCAGTTTTGTGCTGAATGGTTGGCCAAGGAATGTATATGTACCGTGTGCCATGGGGCATGCGAGGGAGGGACAAAAATCTTGGGCTTAGCCTCTGAGTCCTCTAGGGCTGGGGAACTGCAGAGGGTCTGAATGGTTGGGAAGAAATCCCTCCCAGAGACCCCAAACAGTAATTATGCGAAATGCAACGGAACCCAAAAAAAGCCAGTCTTAGGTCCTGCATGGGTTTGTGGGCCTCCTGTTCAGGGGTTTTCCCTGCACTTCGTGAATCTCCTGTGGAAAGGTTATTTGATGGGTCCAGGACACTGGGCTGCTTGCAGGTACCCCATCATTGGCAGGGGACAGATTCCTCCCCAGGTTACCTCCCCGCCACTAAGGAATCCAGCATCCAGTGTGAGTGACCATGCAGACCAGGACTGGAAGGAATGGAGACAGGACTCTTATGCCTTTATTTTCCCAGAATGCAGTTCCTTGCTTGGACATTCTGGTTCTTTTAGAGGCTGGAAGTCAAGAGGCAAAAGTCCTGCTTGACTTGAGAGAGTATCCCTCTGCATGGCATCTTTTCAAGTCGGCTCATGTTATTACGGATATGCTCATGGAATTGAAGCTGGAACCTCAACAGCCATCGGCCTCACAGTGCATGATCATGAGCAGCACAAATGTCCAGACTACATTTTTTCTTACACGCCCAGACGCCCAGACATCACTTTGCTAGTCACTGAGCAATGGGAGTTTCCGGAAGGCTCCTTAAGGGTAGCCAAGACAATGTTCAAGCTTTAGCCTATGGCTCCAGAATTTCAGCAGCTGTTTACTGAGTTGAAAAATGGATTCCACGGTGACTCAAGTAACAAAGCATACCTCCCTCCCTAGTGAGGGAGGTGTGGTGATAAAGGATGTGCAGGACCATAAGGTAGACTTGGTGCTTTTTAAATGGAGGAGGTTTTCTCATTGATGTGTAGACAGAACTCTAGAGCCCATCTCGTGCTCTCTTCCTTCGCGTGCTTCTCTTCCTACATTCCTCCATCTATCCTATTCTGATCTAGAAACCAACTCTGTCTGAGTACACTTATTTAGGAAAGAGTGGCATAGTGGTTAGAGCTACATCCTCAGCACCCTGAGGTTGTGAGTTCAAACCCCATGCTGCTTCTTGTGACTTGGGCAAGTCACTTAATCCCTCCATTGCCCCAGGTAAGTTAGATTGTGAGCCCACCAGGACAGATAAGGAAAATGCTTGAGTACCTAATTGTAAACTGCTTAGATAACCTTGATAGGCGGTATATAAATACCTAAATAAATAAATTTGCAATTAATGCTTTGCATTCTACACTTGATGACAAATTGATATCTGACAATTCTTTAGTTGTTTGATTCATGAAAGGGTTGTTTTCATAGAAAACCTCTTCCAGTTGCCTGGGTTCTAAATATCATCCTTGCAACTCCAATCAGGGCAGGATTAACCAATAGGCCAAGTAGGCATGTGCCTAGGGCCCGATGAAGGAGGGCATTAATATTGTTTTTTCCAAACGGCGATGGGCCCCTCCAGCATCAATTGGCAACGTGCCCCCCCCCCCCGATTGGCAACACGGGCCCCCCCCCATCAACAGAAAGTAAGACAAGCATGCAACGCGGGTAAGAAAGGCAACGGGAACTGTAATTGTGCAAGCGGTGCTGCTTGTCCAAAGCTTCCCTCTGATGTAGCTTCCTGTTTCCACCTGGGCGCATGGTGGGATGGGCCGGAGCAGGGGGCCCAGTGTACTTGTGTGCCTAGGGGCCCTCGATGAATTAATCCTGCCCTGACTCCAATGAAGTCTCCATTTGAGTTTCTCAGTTCCTGCACCCTAAAATTCCTTACTTAGGAAGTGGTGGTGTCAGTGAGCTACAGGCTCTGGTGACTGGCTCATTTTACACCAGATTCTGTCAAGACAAAGTAGTTCTCTGAACCCATCTTAAATTCCTCCATAAAATGGTATTGGAATTCCATCTCAACCAATCCAGTGTACTTCCTGTCTTTTTCCTAAGCCACACACTCATCTTGGAAAAGCAACAGAAGGCAATGTTAATAACCAGCTGCTATTTTGATATAGTACTCTATACTGCTTGTACAGTTAACTTTATGTATTATGTATAACACTATATAACATGTTCAACCTGATAAAGAACTCTGTGTGATATTAAGCTGCTTGTAACCCGCCTAGAACTCTGATTATGAGGATTCAGCGGGATATAAGATTGAACAAAATATAATATAACATACCTTGGACTATCTTCCAAGTTTATTTCAATCATACTAAACCTTGTTGGAAGTCCTCAAAATGTTTGTATCCTTCAACCCTATCTGACTGGGGATTCACAACACGCAAGGCAACGACATGGTCTTCATCTTTCTTCTCATTATTGTGTAGAGCAAAATTTTAGACAGGGTAATTGATTTGGCAAGCAGTTCTGCAGAATTTTTTTTCAATGTGAATACCAACTCCACCCATCAGCCTTTTTTTTCCCACTAGGATCACAACTACTTCAATTATATTTCTAGGGTCCAAATCTGTGAGCCTGGCAGCTGGTGAATCCCATCTGTTAGAATACAATACCTGCTTGTCCTCAGAGAAAGCAAAGTTACTTAACTGTAGCAGTTGTTCTCCATGGTCAGCAGGCACATATTCTCACATCCCTCCCTCCTCCCTTTGTAGTTGTTTTTTTATTATCTTCCATACTATACTGATGGTCCTGAGCTCGAGTGCTAGGAGGGAAGGCATCTGCGCAAGCATGGCTGGGGCACTGCCTCAAAGATTTAAAGAGATCGTACACTTAGCAGTGTACGTACCAGACTACTTCAGATGATACCACCCACATGTGAGAATATATGCCTGTTATCCTCAGAGAACACCTGCTACAGGTAAGTAACTTTATATATAGTAGAGAGAGATTTCTAAAATATGGACGCCACATCTTTTTCACAAGCTTCTTCAGGGATATTTAGCAAAAACACTTTACCCTACAGCTCTGGGCATGACATCTATCTTAAAAGACCAGATCTTCTCTAGCAGGCAAATAAAGCACTTCATCACCACCACATCAGATGAGGCCTACTGCTTTTCAGTGTCTTGGACATTATTCCCAGATGCCTAATTCTTTTACAAATCTTTGAAGAACTCCTCAGCCTCTACCACAGAACTCAGAAAATTGATCTTAGCTCTGTATTTGGACCTACAGTATTATTAGAAACTGTAAGGTCAAGTGCACCTTCATATCATAAAATTTAGAGTGCACTGGTGAACACTTGTGGAGCTGTGCATCATACTAGAATAGTTTTAGAAAATAAGAATGTGTTCTCGTACTCTGCCTGGGCACTCTGCCTCAACTCCCTGCATGATTACAGTCTTGTGAGTATAATTTAAGAACTTGAGACAAAGAATAAGCTTGATAACAAAGGATAACCCTGATTCCCAGATCCAGAGGCTCAACTTATGCACACTTTCTATCCGTACAAGTTATACAGTCCAATAAGGCCAAGCTTCTTGGGCAATCACATGTACAAAGAACATTTAAAGCTCCCTATTCACTATGTTATCTGGAAGACCAGCTAACTGAATTGTGCTTTGATGGGACTCATTTTTCCAAGTCTACAAGCTTGTCTTTGTAGTTTACTGAACATTTTCAACTTTTCAGTCTACATAGTGGCAGCCTGCAACTTGTCTTCATCAAAAACCTTTGTTCAACCCTTGTCATTCGATTAGCAAACACAGCTATTTGTATCAGAGATTTCCTCAAGCTTCCCCTGAATATAGCTGTGAACCTGGCTTAACTGCCCACATAATTTTACTGTTGTGATTTTTCTAGTCTGTTCTTAAGCATGACTCATTGTTCATCCTCTGTAAGCATAAAGGAGGTGCACTGGCTGGGCACACTTTTGTCTGTTTCCTCGGAAAAGTATACATACTTTTCTCAACAAACTGAGAAAAGAATAAGCATTCTGGACTGGAGGAGGGCAGGGGAGTGAATCTGCATGTGTAGGTAATTTTTGTTAATCTTTAAGTATTTTTTTTGTTTTCTGAAATAGGCTTACTGCATGTCAGGTATTAGTTTTGTTTTTTGCTCATTATGAATTATATTTTAGTGCTCATGATTGATACTAAGCTACCTAAGCAAAATTTTCCTTAATGCCTACATTTTATGTTGTATTTAGTCCTTTAATACCTTTTAAGAGATTTTATTCTACTTTAATCTCAAATATATTAAATCTTATTAGCTAATAAGATCAACACATCTAAGAAAATATACTTGAGTCAGATAGATGCTTTTGATTGGATAAGAACATAAGCAGTGCCTCTGCTGGGTCAGACCAGAAGTCCATCATGCCCAGCAGTTCGCTCACGCAGCGGCTCATCAGGTCCAGGACCTGTATAGTGATCCTCTATCTATACTCTTCTATCATCTTTTCCTTCAGGAAATTATCTAATCCCTTCTTGAACCACAATACCATACTCTGTCCTATCACACCCTCTGGAAGCGCATTCCAGGTGTCCACCACCCTTTGGGTGAAGAAGACCTTCCTAGCATTGGTTCTGAATCTGTCCCCTTTTAATTTTTCCGAATGCCCTCTCATTCTTGTAGTTTTTGAAAGTTTGAAGAATCTGTCCTTCTTCACTTTCTCTATGCCTTTCATGATCTTGTAAGTCTCTCATGTCCCCTCTAAGTCTCCGCTTTTCCAGGGAAAAGAGCCCCAGTTTCTCTAATCTCTCAGCATATGAAAGGTTTTCCAAATCCTTTATCAATCGTGTCGCTCTTTTCTGAACCCTCTCGAGTATCGCTATATCCTTCTTAATGTACGGCGACCAATATTGGATGCAGTACTCCAGATGCGGGCGCACCATTGCCCGATATAACGGCAGGATAACTTCTTTCGTTCTGGTTGTAATACCTTTCTTGATAATACATAGCATTCTGTTCACCTTCTTAGAGGCCGCTGCACACTGTGCCGACAGTTTCGTTGTCCACCAGTACCCCCAAGTCCTTTTCTAGGCTACTTTCACCCATTACCAGCCCTCCCATCATATAGCTGTACATCAGGTTTCTGATTCCTACATGCAAGACTTTACATTTCTCTACATTAAACTTCATCTGCCATCTTTTCGCCCACTCTCCCAGTTTGTTCAGGTCCCTTTATAAATCTTCACAGTCCTCTTTAGTCCTAACCCCACTTAATAGTTTTGTGTCGTCTGCGAATTTTATAACTTCGCACCTCATCCCTGTTTCTAGATCATTTATAAATACATTGAACAGCAGCGGTCCGAGTACCGACCCCTGCAGAATACCACTCGTGACCCTCCTCCAGTCAGAGTAGAGGCCCTTCACTCCCACCCTTTGCCTCCTACCTGTCAACCAATTTCCAATCCATCTATGTACATCTCCTTCCACCCCATGGTTCTTCAGTTTCCATAGTAGGCGTTCATGGTGTACCTTGTCAAAGGCTTTTTGGAAATCTAAGTATACGATGTTTATTGGGTCCCCCTTGTCCATCCATTTGTTAATTCCTTCGAAGAAGTGCAAAAAGTTCGTTTGGCACGATCTTCCCTTGCAGAAGCCATGTTGGCTTGTTTTCATTCCCAAGTTGCCTCTCGATCCTTTTTTGAAGATGGGCGTAACATTAGCTATCTTCCAATCCTCCAGGATCACGCCTGTTTTCAGGGATAGATTGCAAACCTGCTGTAGTAGTTCCGCTATTTCCTCCTTTAGTTCTTTCAATACCCTAGGGTGGATTCTGTCTGGGCCCGGAGATTTGTCAGTTTTTAATCTATCTATCTGCTTGTGTATGTCTTCAAGGCTTACCTCCATGGATGTTAATTTATCTGCTTGATCTCCTTTGAAGATTTTTTTCAGGTTCCGGCACGTTGGATGTGTCCTCTTTTGTAAATATAGCTTAGGTGAATGGTACCACACAGGCAAGATTTTTGAATTTAGCACGTTTCTTGACTAACAATAACATTCTTTTTCTGTTTACCAAAACTTTTCATTTTGATGAGTGTTACAAGAGTATAAAAATTGTTTATATTGTTGCATTTTTATTGTTTTAGTGGAAGTGATTTGGTTATGAAAGTGGATACTCTCTTGTCTTCCATGCCTAAAGGAGAACCTAGAAAAGATCTCAAGCTTCTAAAGGAGCAGCACAGGTATGTATAACTACTATTTCTAGTGAAATAGGTGAGGCATTCTAGACCAGTGGTTCCCAACCCTGTCTGGAAGACCACCAGGCCAGTCTGGTTTTTGGGATAGCCTTAATGAATTTGCATGAGAGAGATTTGCTTATAATGAAGGTGACAGGCATGCAAATCTGCTCCATGCATATTCATTAGGGCTATCCCAAAAACCCGATTGGCCTGGTGGTCCTCTAGGACAGGGTTGGGAACCACTGTTCTAAACAACAGGGTTATTTCCCCATACTTGCATGGTCTGCAGAAAGAATCCACTCAGGATTTTTCACTATGCTTTCAGTGTATGCTTCAGTGTACTTAGCGCCCTCTAGCAGTCTTTCCTTCTGCACACATGGCTGCAGCTGTATATTTGTTCTGCTCTCTTCATTTTTATTATTTTACTTTGACATAGTTTCGTCCCCTTTGAGGGTATTTTTGCATCTACAGCAATTTGGAGGCTCTGCCTACTTGTGAATTTACAGACTTCAGTCTGTAGCTGACAGGCTAATCCCTTTTGTGTATCTGTTGACCAGTCTGCATAATAATCCTTGAAGCTCAGGGCCGTCCCTGAAGTTGTCTCACCATCTGCTAAGTGGGGGGTCGAGCGCAGAATGTTAGTGCACTTAGGGGGCACAGTGGTGTCCTTTAAAGCGCCGGTTGTATTTTCACACCACCACCCATCCTGGTGCGCATCCGGTGGTCCACAGGGGTGGAGGCGTTGTCAGACAGTGGAGTGACCGGCAGCCCAAAGTTCACCTTGAAGAAGACTTTCCCAGCAGTGTGGCAGTGAATTCTAGCTGACTACGGACTCAGAGCTGGAAGCAGGTGCAGCCCAATGTCTCTGGTATCAGTGAGATTACTACAGAACACACTTTCACAAGAAAGATACAAAAATGTCATATGTAATGTAGACAGTGCTGCTTTGGTTTAATGGGATGTGTTTCAAAAAAATGGAGGAAGAGCCTCAGACAGACGCCCCCCCCCCACCACCACAATGGTGGTTCAAGGTGGTTGGATGATAACCTCACTGGCAAAAAACCTCCATTGCACTCCCAAGTATAAAAACTTAAGCAGGGCTGTCTATGCAGGTTGATAGAAGAAAAACTTTCAACTTATCTTCAGTTGATCGGTACACCAACGGTGGCCAGCGTTTCACGAGTCTGCTGCCTCAGGATGTAAAACAATCCGATCAAACTTTTAACGGGACGCTTTCGGAGTTAAAAGTTTGATCGGATTGTTTTACATCCTGAGGCAGCAGACTCGTGAAACGCTGGCCACCGTCGGTGTACCGATCAACTGAAGATAAGTTGAAAGTTTTTCTTCTATCAACCTGCATAGACAGCCCTGCTTAAGTTTTTTATACTTGGGAGTGCAATGGAGGTTTTTTGCCAGTGAGGTTAGAAACATAGAAAATGGTGGCAGAAAAGGGCCATAGCCCATCGAGTCTGCCCATTCCAAGTATCCGCCCCCCTGAATTTACTCCCTTAAAGATCCCACGTGAGCATCCCATTTTCTCTTAAAATCCGTCACGTTGCTTGCCTCAATCACCTGCAGTGGGAGTCTGTTCCAATGATCTACCACTCTTTCGGTGAAGAAGTACTTTCTGGAGTCACTGTGAAACTTCCCTCCCCTGATTTTCAGCGGGTGCCCTCTGGTGGTCGAGGGTCCCACGAGACAGAAGATATCATCTTCCGACTCGATGTGACCCGTGATGTACTTGAACGTTTCAATCATGTCTCCCCTCTCTCTTCGTTCCTCAAGTTTATCCAAGTTTATTAAATAGTTTGATTAAACGCCTACTCTACATTCTAGGCGATGTACAAAATAGTACAAATGTTTATAAACATAGAGAATTACATATACAAACAATAGTTTAAAAACGAACCACAAGCAAAATAAAATATTAATTTCTAAGTACGATATGGGAACAATAGGAGAGTTCTTTAAAGGGTACAATCTATATCAAATTTAAAATACAAAGGAAAAAACATTAGGTGGGAAAAGGAACTTAAAAACAAGGCAATAAAAAGTAAAAAGGGATCATTTATTTGTTAAAAGCATCGATAAAAAGGAAACTTTTAAGTTGTGTCTTGAATTTGTCTAGATTCTTTTCTTCTCTTAAGTAAAGTGGGAGATCATTCCAAGACTGGGGAGCAGTCACTGAGAAAATAGTGAGGCGTCTCGTATTGATGACTCTTAATGAGGGAATGGCCAATAAATGTTGGTCCTGAGATCTCAGTGTTCTTGAAGTAGTATATGGAATTAAAACTCTAAAAATAAAAGCGGGAGTTTGAAATATTAGAGTTTTAAAAGTTAATAAGCAAATTTTATATAATTTTATATACTCAAGTGAGTACAGCCGCAATTCTTTTAGTCTTTCTTCGTATGTCAGATCCTTGAGTCCCAAGACCATCCTGGTGGCCATTCGCTGAATTGACTCGATCCTCAATATGTCCTTACATATTGGTGTGGTCTCCAGAATTGGACACAGTACTCCAAGTGAGGCCGCACCATGGATCTGTACAATGGCATGATGACTTCAGGTCTCCTGCTGACAAAACCTCTACGGATACAACCCATCATTTGTCTTGCCTTGGAGGAAGCCTTCTCCACCTGATTGGCAGCTTTCAAGTCGTCACTAATGATCACCCCTAGATCACGCTCTGCCGTGGTCGCAGCTAAGGTCTCACCATTTAGTGCATAAGTTCTGCGTGGATTTCTCTTGCCCAGGTGCATTACCTTGCATTTTTTAGCATTGAAGCCCAGCTGCCAAGTCGTTGACCATCTTTCCAGCAGCAGTAGGTCCTGTGTCATATTATCAGGTAATAAGCTTTTGCCTACTATGTTGCAGGGCTGTCTATGCAGGTTATCATCCAACCACCTTGAACCACCATTGTGGTGGTGGGGGGGCGTCTGTCTGAGGCTCTTCCTCCATTTTTTTGAAACACACCCCATTAAACCAAAGCAGCACTGTCTACATTACATATGACATTTTTGTATCTTTCTTGTGAAAGTGTGTTCTGTAATATTATTGATTTTTCACATATCCGGGTTCTTTCTGGTAACAGTGAGTACAGCAGAGCTGACAGACTTTCACAGCGATTTTGAAAAGTTAATTTTGAGGGGTTTTATGTGTTTTCAAGTGTTTCTCCACCTGAAAAATCCTAAAATTGCCATTTTTTTATTTTTGTGAAGTGTTTATGAGAGGGAGAGGGGGTGGTAGCTACCAGCTCTGCTTTCCCCCTCACTGAAGAAGATGATTATACGCTCATAAAGCCCACTGGTGTGACCGCCTTTGCTTTCGGAACTTGACTCGGCTGGTTTTTTGGGCAGCCTGGCGGGGGAGGGGGGACCCTCTGCAGAGTAAGAAACGCAAGTTTAAGTCATCTAAGAGTGACTCTATGCCCCAGGGACCTGGTATTTTTTTTTACTTTGAGATTTTTGCGGTCTGAATTTCAAACCAGAGGTTCTGCTGCTGGAAGTTCTCTGCCTCCTCTTTCGGTATCTGGGGGTGTTAGGGTGCCCTCGGTGAATGCCCCTCCTCCCCCAGCTCTGCCTGTTGACCTCTCTGATCCTTTGTTTGATAGTGCAGCCCTTCCCACATTTGGGGAACTGGACTTGGGTACTGGATCCGTGGATCCTTAGGGGCTCCAGATCCTGGTGGTGATTTGACTGTACAGCATGGCTTATTTAAATTTGCAGCTTTGCATGATTTGATTGCTGAATCTTTGCAGGAATTGAACTTGGCCGCTCAGCGAGCTACTTCCACTTCTTCTTTTCCTTGGCTTTGCAGTGTGCACTCACAATCTGCGACCTTCCTTGGCATCCAGATATAAGTTATATGGTCTCTGAGCAGTATGATTCTCCAGAAGGTCCTTTGAGAAATGCTAGGGCTAAGTCCCATTTGTATCCTATGGCGCAGGAGTGCCAGCTGCTTCTGAAACAGCCCAAGGTGGATTCCTTGGTGGCTCAGGTGACTAGATGCACCTCTCTTCCCAGTGATGGGGGGAGTGGTATGTGTAAGGTTTGTTAGTGGCCCCCACAATATATGGTTGGTGGGGTCACTTGCAAACGCCAGGTCCCAGGTTCAGTTCCCTCACAGATGATTCACCAGGAAGTAGAATCAAAGAGGAACAGCCAGAGGTGATTGCATAAAGAATATATTATAGAAATAGGCTTACAGAAAAGTAGTATTCATAGGCATTACAACAATTAAGCATTACAGCAAAGCAGTTTCCCTGCCTTACATAGTCCAGAAGGAAGCGTGAAGTTCCAGGGAAAGGCAGAGAGAGAGAAAAGGGGGATGGGGTGATGCTTCGTGTTCCATAGATAAAGAGAAGGATAGACAGAGAGATAGAGAAAGAGAGAGCTCAAGAGAAACAAGAGAGGACCAGGGTGCCAAGAGATAGATTTTTGTGTGTTGCAGAGAGGAGGCTTTTATAGCTTGGAATCTTATTCTGAATATAGAAAACTATTGAGCTTCAATAGAAGTTAAATCTTCCCCCCTTAGTAAACTTGTGCTAGACAGCCGAAGAATAGGCTGTAGTCATATATGTATTTCCAGTCTGTCTTTGACAATAGTTTCTGATTTGGACCCATTGTCCTAAGCACCCTCTTAATCAGACATTAACGCCTTTTAGCTAATCATGATTCAATCAGGGCTACTTAAAACAGTCTCCCTGCCCTCAGGATCTATCTGCATTCACATGCCAGAGTCAGATTGATATAGTTTCCTATAGGCCTTCGCTGACATGTTATGCCAACTGAAAATGCTGAATGCTAGCGATAGCTATGCTGACAGTATGCAAGACCGCCATGTGGATGTGATCCTCAGGAAAATTTTCGAGACAGCGAATTTAGGCACTAAGGCAGTGGTGGTGACGTCCTTTGTAGCACACGCCTCTGTCTCTCTGCTCCGTATGATGGAGACTGATGTGGTAGAGCTTCCTCCTCAGCTTCTGATGGCTGGAACAGATTACATAGCAGATGGCTTATATGATGTTTTGAAGGTGCTGGCAAAGGTGTCAACGTATTCTATTTCGGCATGCCGAATGCTTTGGGTTTGGCAGTGGGCTGGTGATTCCCCCTCCAAGGCAACTTTAGCGCGGCTGCCTTTCAAGGGGCAGCTTTTATTTGGTAAGGGACTGGATGGCCTCATGGATTCAGTAGTGGACCATCACCTAAAGACCCTACCTGATATTAGATCCAGATCTTCCAAGGGTTCTGCGCGTTCTAATTTTCATGGCTCTCGCAGAAATTTTCATGACTATAGGCAATATGTTTCTTCTTCATCACAGAGATCTTCACAGAGTTCCCAGGATCGATCTGCGGGCTACAGGCATTCCCAACATTCCACCACCCGTCCTGCATGACCTGCCTGAAAGACACAATGACGCCTGGGAGCCGCATGCCCTTCTGCAGATAGGGGGTCGGCTCTCATGAGTTTCTGCCTGCCTGGATGTGCCTTACAGCAGACTAGTGGGTCTTAGAAATTATTCGGTCAGGCTACAAGCTCGAATTTGCCCAACCTCTGTCAGATTGTTTTGTGGATTCTCTATCCGGGTGCCTGAACAAGGCATGCAAATTCCAGGTTACTGTTCAGTGCTTGCTGGATATTCGAGCTATAGAGCTGGTACCACATGACCTCTCATGCTCAGGCAGATACTTTGTATACTTTATCATACCAAAGAAAGGATCAGAAGATTGGAGACTGTCACACAACTATCCCCTGCTCAGGCCTGCAGGCGGCTTAACTGTGTTTTATTCTGGCCTGTCGGTGTGGCTTTCCCAGGAAAGAGGATGGCCTTTCAGGTAAGACAGACCTAGGCTCCTGCCTAGTCTGCCCAGGCCACACTGAGATATGTTTGCCAATAAAGGGAGACACAATTCAGGTATGGTCAGATTCTCATTCTTAGGCTTTATTTGATAGGGGGGTCTGAGCACCGTCAGCCACCCTCAAGATATGCATAAATCAGGCACAAAGTAAAAATAGATCATACAGTTGTCAGAATGGCTTAAAGTCCAAGTTTGGCATATAATTGCATTCCCCTGGGCTTTCTCTGCTTTAAAGATAGTCCTCTTCACCAAGGTTCAAATAAACCGAAATGCCATGAAAAAAAATTCCAAAACAATGAAAGCAAAAACTGCATAAACAAGGCAAGTAAAGTAGCAAACTTTGGAAATACAGTCACAAGTTCTCCAGCTAATCTTGCAGGATAAAGTGTTTTGTTCCCAGCTCTGACTCCGTTCAAAGCTCTGGCGTTCAATAGAGCTTATCAGCATCAGCTGATGGAGCACAGCAGGGCTTTAGATAAGCTGTTAATTTTTCAGAGGCTTTATCACCATGGCTTCACAAGATCAAAGATACATTTTCTTTAGCAAACAAAACCTCCGGGTAGTCCCAGAGTAACATGGAGAGGTTTTTCTTCTCTCCCTAATCAGTGACACCTGTTCTCTGGTTACAGAGAACCATCACACAAACGCAGCTTAGATAGACAGCTTCCTTGCTTCCCTTCAGCTTATGGACTAACCTCCATTCCCTCTGGATTACAGTTGGCATCTAGAAGCAATTCAGTTGTGTCCATTGCCTCAGCTCTTGCCAGCTTCTCAGTAGCTGGGCTCAAGCTAGGAAAGTCCTCCACCATATCCACGTCCTCACTGCTGTGGGGTTGAGGAGAGAGACTCCTACCCTCACCTTCTTGCTTGCTCTGCTGCTCGTGCCTTTCTGTTTCTCTGTCCTCTGTGCCTCCGTCCCTGCCTTCTCCCGTCGTCCTGTGATTCAGGGCTCTGCTTTTACGTGTGTCATAGCCCCACCCCTCTCTTCTAGGAGCAGGGGTTTGGGCTGGAAATCCCTAGGGAAATAATTCAGGTTTCTCCTAGGCTGATAGTGAGAATACCTTGCAGGACTAAGTCTCCACTTCTCAGTAAAAGTTCTAACAGGCTTTCTGATGTATCTATTCTGGTATGGCACACTCTGCTGGATATTCTTAGGATCATACCCTTCCTGCTCTACCTCACTGTCTGAGCGGTAGTCAGCCATTCTATATCCTTACTTTTAACCTGGTCAGCTCTCCTGACCAGGGACCGTGCTCTGCTTTTATCCATTACAGGGATAAAGCTGGCCACGGGTTTGTCACAAGACCGATTCTGGATCTTCAGCATGTGAATGTGGCGCTCAAGATTCCTCGATTCCAAATGGAAACTGTAAGGTTGTCCATTGCAGCAGTGGCTCTGAGGGAATTTCTGGCCTCCCTGGATCTGATGAAGGCGTACTTGC
The DNA here is from genome assembly GCF_902459505.1 of Geotrypetes seraphini. Lineage (NCBI taxonomy): Eukaryota > Metazoa > Chordata > Amphibia > Gymnophiona > Dermophiidae > Geotrypetes > Geotrypetes seraphini. Next base: position 134,525,939 of record NC_047089.1, read on the forward strand.
ACATTCCCATTTTTCTGGCCCACCACAAGTTTCTATAGTTTCGTGTTCTGGGTCAGCATTACCAGTTTTCGGCCCTGCCCTTTGGGCTAGAAACAGCACTCCGGACCTTCACCAAGGTGATTGTGGTAGTGGTGGCTCATCTGAGCAAGATGGAGTTGCAGATTCACCCTTATCTAGACAACTGGCTGATCAGAGCCCCCCCCCCCCCCCTTCACAGGGACAACGCATGTTGGGGCAGGCGCTCCAAGTGTTGGAAGACCTGGGCTGAATTGTCAACTACAGGAAGAGTCATTTGATGCCCACTCAGTTGCTTAAATTCCTAGGAGTTCTTTTCGATACAGTGGCAGGCTATGTTTACCTTCCTGAGGCTCGCAGGCAGAAGCTGTGTTCTCAGAGTATGGCTCTTTTGAAGAAGTCAGCTCCTGTGGCGTGTGACTACCTACTGGTTCTGGGATTCATGGTGGCCACGCTGAATGTCGTCCCTTGGGCAAGAGCACACATGTGTTCTCTTCAGCATCCCTTGCTTTCCCGCTGGACACCCCACCAGGATGCCTTGCAGATGTGTCTGCCGTGGACTTTGGAGGCCCAAGTGAACATGAACTGGTGGCATCGTCTTCAATCGCTCTGCAAGGGCGTTCCATTGCACATTGCCTCCTGGACTGTGATAACGACAAATGACAGCCTTCGGGGCTGGGAAGTGCACTGCAATCGTCATCCTCTTCAGGGCTGTTGGACTCTGTCTCAGAAAAGGTGGTCATTCAATCGTCTGGAGCTCAGGGCCATTCGTCTCACCCTGAGAGCATTGCAGGTGACCTTGGAGAGACAGGCATTCCGGATCTTCTCTGACAATGTGACAGCAGTGGCCTAAATCATTCTCCAGGGAGGGACCAAGAGCTCTCCCTTGGCTCAGGTAGCCCTCCAGCTTTTCCTTTGGGCGGAACTTCATCTCTGGCACTGACGGCAATGCATGTGGCTGGAGTGGTCAAAGTTCAAGCTGATTTTCTCAGTCGACAGACTCTGGATCTGGGCGAGTGGGCCTTGTCACCAGAGGCATTTCTGGTAATTGTACAGCACTGGGGGCAACCCAGCTTTGACCTCATGGCCAAGGCAAGGAACAAGAAGGCACAGTGCTTCTTCAGATCTTGCAGCTGCTTTCGACACAATTGACCACTGTTTACTACTTCAAAGACTCGCTTCCATTGGAATAACAGATCAAGCACTAGAATGGTTCAGATCCTACTTTTCTGACAGATCTTCTACAGTTCATTTTAATAAGACTACTTCAAAACCATATCACACTAACTTCGGTGTTCCACAGGGTTCTATACTATCTCCTTTATTATTTAATATCTATCTGGCCCCCCTCCTGACTCTTTGTCAATCAATTGGATTTACAGCTTATGCCTATGCTGATGATCTTCAACTTATGCATAATATAGACCCTGCAAAACAAGATGATATTGCTCTTATTAACCAAAAACTTTCTACCATTCATGATTGGCTAAATAATAATATGCTTTCATTAAGCATTTCTAAAACTAATATCATGTTATTTTCATGGAAAGAAGGCTTACATTTAACTGCTCCAATTTCAATAGATAATATTCCACTCAAATCAACTACTATTATTAAAATATTAGGGGTACTAATTGATAATAAACTTACATTTCATCCTCAAATCAGTACTCTAGTTAAAAACTGCTTCTATAAATTAAGGATGATCAGATCAATCAGTCCTCTTCTTGGAATGCGCTCCCGAGAGAGGTGGTGGAGAGTAAAACTGTGACTGAGTTCAAAGAAGCGTGGGATGAACACAGAAGATTTAGAATCAGAAAATAATATTAAATATTGAACTAGGCCAGTTACTGGGCAGACTTGCACGGCCTGTGTCTGTGTATGGCCGTTTGGTGGAAGATGGGCAGGGGTGGGCTTCAATGGCTGGGAGGGTGTAGATGGGCTGGAGTAAGTCTTAACAGAGATTTTGGCAGTTGGAACCCAAGCATAGTACCGGGTAAAGCTTTGGATTCTTGCCCAGAAATAGCTAAGAAGGAAAAAAAAAAATTTAAATTGAATCAGGTTGGGCAGACTGGATGGACCATTCGTGTCTTTATCTGCCGTCATCTACTATGTTACTATGTTGATGCTAAATCCCTTACAGTATTAATCCATTCCCTTGTAATATCCAAAATAGATTATTGTAACTCTCTACTTAAAGGCATAAATTTAAAAGAAATAAAACGTTTACAACTAATCCAAAATACCGCTATTAAACTCATATCTGATTCTAAAAAATATGATCATGTTACTCCACTACTATGAAAAGCTCATTGGTTACCAGTCATACATAGGATAACATATAAAATTGCCCTTTTAACTTTCAAAACAATACAAACACACTCCCCAGCATTCATTGACAGACTTTTAATCCCATATGACCCACCTAGAGCCCTTAGATCCACTTCTCAACACACTCTTAGTGTCCCATCCCTAAGGATAATAGGTACTCGCCGTATCACAATCTTCTCGGTAACTGCCTCTCTGATTTGGAATTCTCTTCCTATATATATAAGATCCGAACAAAATATACAGAAGTTTAAAAGCAATCTAAAATGTTTTCTTTTTAAAGATGCCTTTAATTGACTATTGATTTAGTCCAGCAAATTTGTTAACTTTTCCCTACCCTAATGTACTTCCCTTTTATGTATCTTTTCTCGATAAATATTGTAGTTCTCCCCCCCCCTCCCCTTCTACTGTACCACTGTGGTCTTAATAATTAAGTAAGAAAAACTGTCTGACTTTTTTGTTTGTCTATAAAAGTTTTTATTATTATTGTACAACGCTTAGTATCCTAGGATAAGCGTTTAATCAAATACATGAATAAACTTGAAACTTCAGTCGCAGATCTGAGCCCGGAAGTTAGGGGCTTGATGTTCTAGTGCAACCGTGGCATCTGGGAGTTCTTCTCTGTCTTTCCTTCTTGGCCAATAATCAGCCAGTCATCCTGGGTGCATAGTTCTGGTAAAAACCTATTGACCTTGAAGACCATGGTACGCGAATCTGCTGCAGCTGCGCATGGGATGCAGTCTATGAGCATCTATCTAGACCTTCTCTGTCAGGGTCCGGTGGCCATGGAAGATCGGGTCACTTTACGCATATGGCATGGCTCTTGAGCGCGCTGCCCTAGAACATAAAGGATATTCGGCTCTGGTAGTTGATACGCTTCTCAGAACTAAGAAGGTATCCATGGTGTCGGCCTATGCTAAGGCATGGAAGACCTTCCAGCATTGGTGTGCCCAAGATCAAGTGAATCCATATTCGGCTCTGGTTGTGCGGATTCTCGCTTTTCTACAGGCTGATGAGACCTCACTGTGGCATCTCTGCGGGTTCAAGTCCTGACAGTCGGTTCTCTTTGGCATCACATCTGGATGTTGCTCGTTTCTTGAAGAGGGCTCTTCGGGTCTGGCCGCCCATTAAGAATCCTTTCCTGGCTTGGGACCTTAATTTGGTGCTGTCAGACCTTGCTGGAGCTCCCTTTGAGCCATTTTGTGATGCCTCTCTCTTGGATTTAACTCTCAAGACTGCTTTTCTTATCGCCATCACCTCTGCCCATAGGGTTTCCGAACTGCAGGCATTGTCTTGTAGAGACCCTTTTCTCCATATTTCGGAGGCGGGGTTTTGTTTGCGGATAGTTTCTTCCTTTTTGCCGAAGGTTATGTCAGCTTTCCATATCAATCATGAAATGTGTTTATCTGCTTTTCAGCTGACAGGTTCCAAAACTCAGGATCACCTGCTGAAGAAATTGGACATGTGCAGGGCACTCTTACGTTATTTGGAGATCACTAACGAGTTTTGAATCTCTGACTATCTGTTTGTGCTGACCCATTCAATTAAGTGGGGTGTTCCCGCTTCTAAGGCCACAATATCCAGATATATTTGTAAGGCCATTTCTTCAGCTTATATTCTGGCAGGGAAAGAGTCTCCTGTTTCTGTTAGGGCACATTCTGCCAGGAGTGTTGTTTCGTCTTGGGCCGAAGCTCGAGCTCTTCCTCCTGAAGAAATTTGTAGGGCAGCCACATGGTCTTCGCTTCACACGTTTTGCCAAGTTCTACAGAGTGGATGTTGTTGCCAGGCAAGACTCGGTCTTCGAGTCCTTGGTCTTAAGGGCTGGCGCAACAAGCTTACCCTAGCTATTTAAAGGGGGACTGCTTTTGTACGTCCCTGTTGTCTAGAATGTTTCACTGAAAGACATTATGTACTGAGAGAGATTATGTACTTAACCCTGGTAATCTCTTTTCCAGTAAATAGGTGAGACATTCTAGACTTCCTACCCTATCCTTTCTGCGCCTGTTTTGAGACTATTTATGCTTCTCCGAGCTGATTCTTGGTGACCGGCCAGCCCTTCGGAATTGTGAAGAATCTGTACATATGATCAACTTGTTAAGGAGTAGTTTCTGAGTTCCTTTGATGTCTCTGTTGGCAGTTAATTGTACTGTTTAATTGTTTTTGAGCAGAACAATAGTTTAGCCTGTGGTTACTGGTGCCTCTACTTCACATGTGTGGGTGCCTTTCTGTGCTTGGGTACTGACTGTCGTTCATGGAAGAATGTATTTATGAACAACTTGAAAAATTGAAGGTGAACAAAGCGATGGGACCAGACAGGATCCATCCCAGGATATTGAGAGAGGTCTGAGAGGTTCTGGCGGGTCCTATTAAAGATTTGTTCAACAAATCTTTGGAGACAGGAGTGGTTCCTGGGGATTGGAGAAGAGCGGATGTGGTCCCTATTCACAAAAGTGGTCGCCGAGATGAAGCAGGAAACTACAGGCAAGTAAACCTCACTTCAGTTATTGGAAAAATAATGGAAGCGTTGCTGAAAGAAAGGATAATGAAATTCCTAGAATCAAATGGGTTACAGGATCCGAGGCAAATATGGTTTTACAAAAAATAAATTGTGCCAGATGAATCTGATTGAATTCTTTGATTGGAGAATTCGATCAAGGGCATATGCTAGACGTAATTTACTTAGATTTCAGCAGTCTTTGACACGGTTCCTCATAGAAGGCTCTTGAACAAATTTGACAGGCTGAAGTTAGGACCCAAAGTGGTGAACTGGATTAGAAACTGGTTAATAGACAGATGCCAGAGGGTGGTGATTAATGGAATTCGCTTGGAAGAGGGAAAGGTGAGTAGTGGAGTCCCTCAGTGATCAGTGCTGGGTCCGATCCTATTCAATATGTTTGTGAGCGACATTGTCGAAGGGTTAGAAGGAAACATTTGCCTTTTTGCGGATGATACCAAGATTTGTAACAGAGTAGACACTGAGGAGGGAGTGGAAAACATGCAAAAAGATCTGCAAAAGTTAGAAGAACGGTCTAATATCTGGCAACTAAAATTCAATGCAAAGAAGTGCAGAGTAATGCATTTGTGGATTAGAAATCAGAAGGAACCGTATGTGCTGAGATGACCTATATGTGAGTATCTATGGTAAATTAAACAAGAGGGCACTCAGAGAAATTGAAAGGGGACAGATTTAGAACCAATGCCAGAAAATTCTTCTTCACTCAGAGGATGGTGGATACCTGGAATGCGCTCCCGGAAGATGTAATAGGACAGACTACATTAAGAGGTTTCAAAGAGGGACTAGATAAATTCCTGAAAGATAAGGGGATTGAGGGCTACAGATAAAGGAGGACACAGGAGCAAAAAGGGCAAAGATAAGAGGGAAGAAGAGGGTTTTCAGGATATAAGGAAGTAGGAATCCAAGGGTTAGACAAAAGATCACTTACAGGTCATGGACCTGATGGGCAACCGCGGGAGCGGACCGCTGGGCTCGATGGACCCTTGGTCTGGCCTAGCAGAGGCAAATTCTTATGTTCTTAAACAAGAGCCATCTACAGGAATTTTAAGACAACATATATAGTTCAGCAAAGAGATTATGTTCAAACGGTTTTATTGATGAAATTAACAAACAAGCAGCAACAGAGACCAAACATATCACAGTTAAGTATGAAATATGAAAACAGTAACCGCAAATTGAAGACTCTGAGATTCTCTGCTGTTGCTTTTAAGCTCGCAACTTGGCCTCCTTCCCCCCCCCCCCCCCACACACACACAAATCCTTCACCTACCATAAGACTGACCACCGGTAGCAGTCTTCCTCCTTAAGAATATGGGAGATTGGAAAAGAAAGAGAGCAAAGGTTTTTAATATTACAAGTACATTAGTACATTGTTAACAGACTAATTAGAATAATTTTCTTAGTTTATTTCTATGTATCATCATCATAAATATATTTTAGCAATTCAAGTATAAATGAGAAGTATGACCACCTATCTTACATCTCTCTTAGTGTGTGATAAATTGAACACATTCTTATTTTTCAGCAATCTTATTTTGTAGTACTTCCATCCAAGATTAATGGTCTACTGAAGCTTTAACATTAAGAAAATATAAGAGATACTTTTTGCTTTTGATAATTGTATAACATGAAATTTTTTTACAATCCATTTCTAGTGTAATCAAGATAGATTCACAGCAAAATGAGGCATTCTACGATGTGATTGCTATTGTTGACCCACTGACAAGAGAAGCCCAGAAAATGGCACATTTCTTAATTGTAAGATATTTATTTTGTCTATTTTCTAGTGTGTTTACTGAACATGCAGTTCTGTTTTCCCTGATATGAATGAAAAATTAGCTTTCATCTGCTGCAGAAGTATATTGGTAGAAAATACCAAAGTTTGATTCCTTGGATAAGTTGTAGACTAGAGAAGGAATGGGCAACCTCTGTTCTCGAGGGCTGCAACCCAGTCGTGTTTTCAGAATATCCTCAATGAATATACATGAGATCGATTTGCAAATAATAGAGGCAATCCAATAAAATATTATGCATATTCATTTGGAAAATCTTGAAAACCCAACTAGGTTGTTGCTCTCGAGAATCGAGGTTGTCCACTTCTGCTGTAGAGCATAGCAGTCTGTCACAAAACAACATATACTTATATCCTCAAAATTAACCAAATTTCTAGTTTCATCATGTAAGTTGATGGGTGGTATTCATTTAATTATGTGTCCCTTTTTATTCTTCCCAACAAATGGGATGTTGGAAAGAATTATATAAATGAATTGATATGCAGGATTATATAAATGAATTATATAAATGAATTGATATGGGGATTAGAAATCAGAAGGAGCCGTATGTGCTGGGAGGTGAGAGGCTGATATGCACAGATTGGGAGAGGGACCTTGGGGTGATAGTGTACGAAGATCTAAAGACAAAGAAACAGTGTGATAAGGCATTGGCTGTATAGAGAGAGGTGTAACCAGTAGAAAAAAGAAGGTGTTGATACCCCTGTATAGGTCATTGGTGAGGCCCCCACTTGGAGCATTGTGTTCAATTTTGGAGACCATATCTGGCAAAGGACATAAGAAGACTTGAAGCAGTCCAGAGAAAGATGATAAAAATGGTAGGAGGTTTGCACGAAAAGACGTATGAAGAGAGACTGGAAGCCCTGAATATGTATACCCTAGAGAAGAGGAGGGACAGGAGAGATAACGATTCAGATGTTCAAATATTTGAAAATGCATTTATACACTTAAATGGTATGCAGCCATTCTAAAATGACCTCCCGTGTGAGAAATGACTGACACACAAGGACCATATTTTGCATCACTGAGGATATTAAATTCAGTAAGAGGACAGGTTTCAAAATTGAACATACAGTCTGCACAAGGCTTAGCCAGTGTTCTGTTGTATCTGTTCTACCAATCTCTTTCAGAAGCTTTAATAGAAAATGAATTATTGGATTGATTTAAATTGACTTCTTACTAAAGTGCAAGTAAAAAAAAAAAAAATAAATCTGTTTTTCATTATAAATTATATACAAATATTTCTTCTTTTGCTATCTATTACAATTGCCTTATAATTTTAAATATCTTTTATCAGGTACTTGGCAAGATAGTCAACATGAAGCTAAGCTTGTTCATGAACTGCAGGTCTAAGCTGTCAGAAATGCCCCTAAAAAGGTAAGTGGTAAAGACGAGTCATGGTATGTAAGTTAGTGGCCTGCTTGGTATTTAACTTCACTAGCTACACATAGATGCTCAAGACCCTGCACCAGATCAGCACTGTCGGCGGTCACAGCCTTATTCAGCATCGCGGCGGCAGCAGCTTTTTTGAGCACTAACTGGTAAGCTGCCATTTTGTCTGTGCAATTAATCCTAGGAGCAGAAGAATGGGTTGAATAAAAATCTTACCCACAGAAATCACTCAATCAGTATAGAAATAAGGACAGGACATATCAAAATAGTTATCATTTAAAGGATTTCAATTCAGTCCAAAAAGTTATTTCCATGTGTGACCAACTACCAGGGTGGGTATATCATAGTGCATATTATACTCGGATCATAGGATCTCTTATGTTATTTCAGATCCCCCATCCTGGGCAAGTCACTTAATCCCCTCATTGCCCCAGATACACTAGATAGAGTTTGAGCCCACCGGGATGGATAGGGAAATATGATAAAGTACCTGAATGTAAACCACTCAGGATATAAGTGGTATACAAATAATAAAATAAATAACTACACTTCTCCCTCTGTATTCGCGGGGGATGTGGGTGGACCATGGCCACGAATATGAAAAAACCGTGAATAACTTTTTATATGTTGTTCGCGTTTTTTTGTAACAGTCAGCGTTTTTGCAACTGAAACCACGAATAACTAGAGCTGAAAGTACCTGGGAGTGGCTGGATACAGAGTATGTGAGCATCTTTCTTTCTCTCGATCTCACTGGTTGGACTTTGTGCAGGTTCTGCTTCCACTCCGTGTCGCAACGAGAGGGGGGTGGGGCGGGGGCCTGCGTGAAGGACGCGTCCGTTTTCAAAGCGTTTCCTGCACTGTCTTCTTCAGTTCTGTGCTGTGAGGCGAGAGCGGCTAGCGGAGATGATACGCTGGGTTGGCGGAGGAGATTATGCACTGTTTCTGGGTAGGAACTTTAATCATTATGTAATTTTGGGGGGCGGAGTCAGCAGCCAAAAAATTGCGAATAAGCGAATCCGCAGATAAGGAGGGAGAAGTGTATAAACTCCACCCTGAGTCTCAATTTTCAGCCTAAGTCCTATAATGCCTAATCCCTTTGCTAACTCACAATGGCAACAATTTGATACAGTGAAAATAAATCATAGGAGAGCACAAAGTATCAAGAATGTCTGTCTCAAAATTTCTCAGAAAAATAGCAACACTTATCTTTGAAGGTTGACACCAGTTTCAGCGCTGAAAGAGTTTACACTACTCCCAATGCACAACACACACTTGCACTTCAGCGTTTCAATCACATGGATCTTCTTCAGGGGAGACCTCTGCTATTCATTGCCAAACAACAATTAAGCAATGTGCCTCTCAGCAGGTTCCCACAATGGCTTGTTAACTGTATATTATGAATGTTTAACCTGTAACGTGTTCTGAGCTCTTTGGAGACAATGAAATAAATAAATCTATCACTCTTTCTGTAAAAAAAAGTATTTCCTTAGATTACTCCTGAGCCTATCACCTCTTAACTTCATCCTATGCCCTCTCATTCCAGAGCTTCCTTTCAAATGAAAGATATTAATTTCATGCACATTTATGTCATGTAGGTATTTAAACATCTCTCAAGAACACAATCATACTGACAACTTAAACCAAACATCTCTATCATAGCTCCCCTCTCCTGCCTTTCCTCCAAAGTATACGTATTGAGATCTTTAAGTCTGTCACCATATGTCTTATGATGAAGACCACTGATCCTTTTGGTAGCCTTCCTCTGGACCGACCCCAACCTGTTTATATCTTTTTGAAGGTGCAGTCTCCAGAATTGCACACAATATTCTAAATGAAGTCTCATCAGTCTTATACAGGGGCATCAGAACCTCCTTTTTCCTACTGGCTATTCCTCTCCCTATGCACTCTAGCATCCTTCTAGCTTTCGCTGTCACCTTTTCAACCTATTTGGCTACCTTAAGATCATCACATTCTATTACACCCAAGTCCCGTTCCTCTTTCGTGCACAAAAGCTGTTCACCTCCTAAACTGTACCATTCCCTTGTTTTTTTTTTTGCAGCCCAAATGCATGACCTTGCATTTCTTACATTAAATCTTAGCTGCCAAATTTCAGACCATTCTTCAAGCGTTGTTACCGGTAGGTCCTTCCTCATATAATTCGCATCATCAGGGGTGTCTACTCTATTGTAGATGATGGTATCATCTGCAGAGAGGCAAATCTTACCTGACAGCCCTTCAATAATATCGCTTACAAAAATGTTAAAAACAACAGGCCCAAGAGTCGAATATTGAGGCACACCACTGGTAACATCCTTTCCTCAGAGAGATTTCCATCCACTACTACCCTCTGTTGCCTTCCATTCTACCAGTTCTTGACCCAGTCCTTCACTTTGGGGCCCATCCCAAGGGCACTCAGTTTATTTATTAAGCGCCTGTCTGGAACACTATCAAAGGCTTTGCTAAAATCTAAATATACCTCATCTAGCACACTCCCTCTATCCAATTCTCTAGTCACTGAGTCAAAGACATTGATCAGATTTGTCTGACAAGACCTGCCTCTAGTGAATCTGTGTTGCCTTGGTTCCAGAAATGTCATTATTCTCTGTTTTAAAAGTATTTCCGTTAATTTACTTACCACAGAAGTAAAACTTTATGGCCTGTAGTTCCGTACTTCTTCCATACTTCCACTTTTGTGGAAAGGGACCACATCTGCCTTTCTCCAGTCCTTTGGTACTACTCTTGATTTTAAGGAATCATTGAAAAGGGCATCCTTTGGAGCCATCCGAACTTCCCTAAGTTTTTTCAGTACCCTCGGATGTACACCATCCAGTCCCATTGCTCTGTCCACCTTTAGTTGGCTCCTCATGAACACAATCCTCTGAAAATTGATCAGGATCTGCCATGCCTCCATCTCTATTTGCATTTGTCTTCTGCTGTTTTAACTCCTGGCACTTCATCTGTGAACAGAGATCAGGAATATTTGATATGCAATTCAGTCTTACATATCTTTATCAGCTTCTACATATTTCTCCCCTTCACTTCTCACAATGCCACTTTTGCACTTCTTCCTATCGCCAATATACCTAAAAGATGTTCCCCCCCCCCCATTTTACCATATCAGCTATTTTTTCTTCCATTTGCATCTTTGCTTTCCCGACTACTCAGTGAACCTCTCTCAACTTTTCCAGATATTTTTGCCTGTCTTCTCTTTCTGTGATATTTTGTAGTTTATAAAAGCTAACCTCTTTTTCCTTATCTTTTCAGCTACTACTTTTGGGAACCAAAGTGGCCTTCTTTTCCTCTTACTTTACTTACTTTCTTTATAAAATGGTTTGTTGCCTTTTATTGGTGCATGAGCATTTGAGACTTTTTTTTTTAATTTAGCATATGTTTTGTGCATTAAAACATTTCCATATTACATGATGGATTTTTATCTTTAGCATTTATTATGCAGAGATAATCTTTTAATTTTTTTGTTTCCCAACAGTTTTTACCGATTTGTTTTGGAGCCTGAATTGACTTTTCTGCCAAATAAAAGCCTTTCTGCAGGACCAATAGCTAATTTCCTAGACATGCCAGAATCACCTCTTCTGACCCTTAACATGATCACCCCTGAGAACTGGTTGGTAGAAGCTGTACAGAGCTCCTGTGATCTTGATAATATACATTTGCAGGAAGTAAGTATGAAAGCTTGGAGTATTCATTAAATAATCATTGGAAGTAGTGCTGCCCAATTTCCGATTTGAATGGATTCACCGATTCACTTTGGGTGAATTGATTCGAATCAATGTGTATTTTAAAAAAATCGGCCTCTCCGATTCAAGGCCCAACCCTCCTCCCCGCGCCTGGTTGTCATCGTGGTCACGAATCCTGCTGTGCCGACACTGCCACTCGAAACATTTTTTAAAACCCCTCTCACCGGCTTAGGGATTCCCCAGCCTGACTCGGCACAGCCTGAAGTTCTATGTTCGACTCCGGCCATAGAAAGGAAAAAAAACCTGAAAAAACAGGCGATTTTTCAAACCCTCCCTGTAACACTAGCCTGGATTAGCAGCTGCACCGCTCTCTCCTTCCGTAGCTTTAGTGAGTCAGTTCCCTTTTGCAGCCTCAGGGCCTCTGCTAGACCATCCTGCCTCAAAGAAAGAAGGAAGTTGTATCATCAGAGGTGGGGTGGCCTAGCAGAGGCCCTGAGGCTGCAGAAGGGAATTGATTCGCTAAAGCTAAGGAAGGCGAGATTAAAAATAGTGGAGTCCCAGGCTTCGGTCTGGGTAAAAGACAGTGGAAACCTTAACTTTAAGGTGGAAATGTTAGAAAATATGACTAGAAGAAGTAATCTTCGGATTATTAACTTCCCAAAATTACCACTTATTTCAGCGCAGGATACATGTAAAAAATATTTGAAAGAAGTTTTGAAAATTTCCGAAACCTCCTATCCGTCTCTCACTAAAATTTATTATTTACCAACTAGAGCATCTGTTCAAAAACCAAACCAGCAGAATTTGTCTACTGATAGTTTGGATTTGACAAATTTCCTGGAGAGGTCAGGTGAAGAGATACCGGCAACTGCTACGCTATTTGTTCAATTTGCTATAGATGCTGACAGGGAATGGATGCTTAAATTGTTTTTCAAGTTTAAAGATGTTCCATTTATGACTAAAATAGTGAGAATGTATCCAGACGTGTCACGAATGACCCAAAAGAGAAGAAAACAATTTCTTATTTTGAGACCAAGGGTTCTGCAGCTAGGTGCGACGTTTGTACTCGGATTCCCCTGTAAATGTGTAATGACCTATCAAGGGAACAGATTTATTTTCTTTGAACCCCAGCAGCTGACAAAATTTATTTCTGCTAAAGAGCAAACTTAAATTCTTGAGAGAAGTTCAGTCTCAACCTGCTCAAGTATAAGGTTTTTGGTTATGTTCTCTCCCGCTACCATTTTCATTTTTCTTTGTACTATTTGATTAAGATTTCAGCAATTTTAAAGCTTTCTCCCCCATGGATTGAGGTCTAACGATACAAACCAGTAAAAATTTATTTTGTGTTTAATGTTATGCCGTATGAGAAAGGGGAAAATTTTGCCTTGATTCCTTTATTTCAATTGTAAATGTTCATTATCCCAGGACAAGCAGGCAGCATATTCTTGACTGATGGGTGACGGCACCGACGGAGCCCCGGTACGGACAATTTTAGAGTGATTGCACTCTAAGAACTTTAGAAAGTTCTAGCTAGGCCGCACCGCGCGTGCGCGAGTGCCTTCCCGCCCGACAGAGGCGCGCGGTCCCCAGTTTTCTTAATTCCGCGGAGCTAAGAAGACGCGTGTTTCCAACGGCTGTTGGAAGTTTTTTCCTTAAGTTCACTTGCCTTCCCGCTCGCGCGTATTTTTCTCTTCATTTTATTTTTTTCTTGTTTTTTTTACCGTTTGTAAAAAAAAAAAAAAAAAATTGTTTTATTTTTTCACTTTTTATTGACTACCCCGGCGGGGCCTGTTGGCACCATCGAAGCCTCCGGCTTCGATTTTGCTACAGCGGTTTTTCCCTTCATGCCCCCGTCACCGGGTTTCAAAAAGTGTCAGCGGTGTGCGCGCCCTATATCTCTCTCCGACCCGCACAAGTGGTGCCTTCAGTGTCTGGGTCCGGACCATAGGGCTGACACCTGCACCCGCTGTAGTTCTTTACAAAAAAGAACTTTAAAAAACCGGCAAATTCAACAACGAATTTTGTTCGGCACCGACATGGAAGTTGCACCAGTATCGACATCGGCAACTTCCTCCAAATCGACACCGACTGTCTCGGCACCGACAGATACATCGCCGACGTCGGTACCTGTAGGTAAGCCGGCTAAGAAGCCTTCCCCTACTGTCCTAGGGCCACCAGTCGAGCATGCAGTGAGCCAAGTCCTGCAGACTGAGCGCCGGCCCCGTAAACGCTCCGCTCCCATTGAAGTCACTGCCTCGTCATCGGCATCGACTTCACCCGAGCGTCGAGCGGCACCGAAGGTACCGAGCAAGAAAAGACCGGTACCGGTGCAATCGGGACCTACGTTGGATGAGCGCATTGCCTCTATCCTCCAGGTCCAGCTTAAACAGCAACTTCAACAGTTGCTCCCGGCTCTGTTGACACCGAATCCTCCAGTGTCGGTACCCAGTGAGCCTTCGGTGCCGACCGTCGATCAACCACTTTTATTGACATCGACTTTGTCGGCACCGCACAAATCCATGTCCATGCCTATTCTTTCAGCGGAGCCGAAACGACGTTCTGCTCCGGACACTTCTGAACCGGTACCGTTCTCTGAGCCCCGTACCGTTCTACACTCTCCTGGTACCGTCTCCAACCGTTTGGGGAAATCGGTACGCAAGACTAAACATGTTGGCACCTCGACTCCACTTTCTCAGGGCCGTCTCCAATCGGTACGGGACCCTGACTTGTGGGATGACTCGGATGATCACCTCGGTACCGAGGAAGATTATTCATCTGAAGAGGAGGATGTATCGGTACAAGACCCTGCTTCTAAGCCAGAGCACTCCTCATTTACCAAATTTTTAAGGGAAATGTCAGACACCCTTTCAATTCCTTTGGAGTCTGATTCTAAAAAGTCCAAGGCATTCTTAGATGCCTTGGACTTTGATCATCCTCCTAAGGAGTTCTTAAAGTTGCCCCTCCATGATATCTTGAGGGAAACTTTCTATAAGAACTTGGAAACTCCCTTAACCATCCCGGGAGCCCCAAGAAAATTGGAATCTCTTTATAAAGTCATTCCAATTCCAGGGTTCGATAAGCAACAACTTCCCCATGAATCCTTGTTGGTGGAATCAACCCTGAAGAAGTCTGTAGGTGCCAGTGTTTACGCCTCTGTTCCTCCTGGCAGAGAAGGAAAGGCCATGGATAAATTTGGAAAGCGCCTTTACCAAAACGCCATGCTGGCCAACCGTTCAGGTAATTACGCATTCCACTTCTCGTTTTACCTGAAGCATCTCATTCAGCAGGTGACCTCTTTTCAAAAGTACATTCCGGACCGTAAACTTCCTGCTTTCCAGCAATGTACTTCTAGTCTTTTGCAACTAAGGAAGTTTATGGTCCGTTCCATTTATGATACTTTTGAACTGACGTCACGGGCCACTGCTATTTCTGTTGCAATGAGAAGGTTGGCATGGCTACGGGTCTCGGAACTGGATGTTAACCATCAAGACCGACTAGCCAATGCACCCTGTCTTGGGGATGAGCTGTTTGGGGAGTCCATGGATACCGCCACACAAAAGCTCTCCGCGCATGAGACTAGGTGGGACTCCTTGTTGAAAAACAAGAAGAAACCTCCTCCTCCTCGTCCATTCAGGCAACAACCTTCTTATCAAAGAAGGTTTTCTGCTCGCCCAGCTCAGACTCATCCTCCTCAACCTCGCAGGCAGCGTCAACAGCAGCAACAGGCTCGTCAACAACAACAGCCTGCTGTAAAACCGGCTGTTCAACCTAAGTCTACACAGCCCTTTTGACTCTCTTCTCGAGAACATTGCCAGTCTTCCTCCATCATGCCTTCAATCTCAGCCCATAGGAGGTCGACTCCAGGTTTTTCTGTCTCGATGGGAAGCAATTACCTCCGACCAGTGGGTACTTGCTTTCATCGCTCACGGATATGCCCTGAACTTTCAGACTCCTCCACCGTTAAGTCTACCAAAAGAGTCTGCTTCCAACAAGGCTCAGTCCCTCCTTCTCGGTCAGGAGGTTCAATCCCTCCTCCTTCTCAATGCCATCGAACCAGTTCCTCTAGACCAGCAAGGCCTGGGATTTTATTCCCGGTACTTTCTTGTCCCCAAAAAAACCGGAGATCTCAGACCAATATTAGATCTCAGAGACCTCAACAAATGTCTGGTCAAGGAGAAGTTCAAGATGTTATCTCTTGCCACCCTATACCCTCTTCTCTCTCAGGAAGACTGGCTATGTTCCCTCGATCTCAAGGAGGCGTATACTCACATTCCAATTCATCTGATGTCCAGACAATACCTTCGCTTTCTTGTCAACCAACATCATTACCAATACAAGGTTCTACCCTTCGGCTTAGCCTCCTCTCCCAGGGTATTCACCAAATGTCTGATTGTGGTCGCAGCTTATCTCCGCTCCCACAATTTTCAAGTCTTCCCTTATCTGGACGACTGGCTCATCAAGGCTCCTTCTCCTCAGTCCGTTCACATAGCCACCAATCAGACCATTTCCTTCCTTCGACTGTTGGGGTTCGAGATCAATCTACCCAAGTCACACCTCATTCCAACTCAGCGACTTCAATTCATCGGAGCCATTCTGGATACTGTTCAAATGAGGGCGTTTCTTCCTCCAAACCGCCTTCACACCATCCTTCATCTCTGTCAGCAGGTTTTCCAGAGAACTTCCATCTCAGCAAATCAAATGATGGTACTTTTGGGGCACATGGCATCCACAGTGCATGTCACCCCCTTTGCACGTCTCCACCTGCGCACTCCTCAATGGACCCTAGCGACTCAGTGGTCACAAGCGACGGATCCTTGTTCACAACACATATCTGTGACCTCGTCTCTTCGACAGTCACTTCTTTGGTGGTTGAACTCATCAAATCTATCCAGAGGTCTACTGTTCCATCTACCTCCTCATCAACTAGTCATCACCACAGATTCCTCCCCCTATGCATGGGGAGCTCACTTGAACGAGTTCCAAACTCAGGGGTTTTGGACCACCCAGGAAAAGAAGCACCACATCAATTTCCTGGAACTCAGAGCGATATTTTACGCCCTCAAAGCTTTTCAACATCTCCTCTTTCCTCAGGTTCTTCTCATTTGCACAGACAACCAGGTTGCAATGTATTACCTCAACAAACAAGGAGGGACAGGATCCCGTCCTTTATGTCAGGAAGCTCAAAGGATTTGGACATGGGCGACTGCTCGTCACCTATTCCTGAAAGCAGTATACATACAAGGGGAACAGAATTGCTTAGCAGACAATCTCAGCAGAATTCTTCAACCTCACGAATGGACTCTCGACCCCTCGACTCTACAGTCCATTTTCTCCCAATGGGGCACTCCTCAGGTGGATCTCTTTGCAGCTCCCCACAACCATCAGCTGCCCAGGTTTTGCTCCAGACTTTACTCTCCTCACCGTCTGGAACCCGATGCATTTCTTCTGGATTGGACCAATCTCTTCCTTTATGCATTCCCTCCTCTTCCGCTCATGCTGCGCACCTTATTCAAACTCAAGAGGGAACAAGCCACCATGATCCTCATCGCTCCACGGTGGCCCAGACAGCATTGGTTTTCCCTTCTTCTTCAACTCAGTTCCAGGGAACCCATTCCTCTTCCTCTGTTTCCTTCACTACTTACACAGCATCAGCAAACGCTTCTTCATCCCAACTTACAGTCTCTGCACCTGACAGCTTGGTATCTCTCGGGCTGACTGCACCTCATGCTCTCCTTTCTCAGCCTGTCCGTTCTATTATTGATGCTTCCAGGAAACCGTCCACTCTTCAGTGTTACCAGCAGAAGTGGTCTCGGTTTTCTTCCTGGTGCCTGTTACATCACCATAATCCCATATCTACAGCAGTGGGATTGGTATTGGACTATCTTTTGTCCTTATCTGACTCTGGTCTTAAATCCTCTTCGATAAGGGTCCACCTTAGTGCCATTGCAGCTTTTCATGAGCCGATCCATGGAAAACCCCTCTCAGCTCATCCCTTAGTTTCAAGGTTCATGAAAGGCCTTTTCAATGTAAAACCACCTCTTAAGGCCCCTCCTGTTGTATGGGATCTTAATGTGGTTCTTTCTGCGTTAATGAAGCCTCCTTTCGAGCCTTTGGCCACAACGCATTTTAAATTTCTAACTTGGAAAGTGGTCTTTCTGATTGCTCTCACTTCTGCCAGGAGGATCAGTGAGCTCCATGCACTGGTGGCTGATCCACCTTTCACTGTTTTTCACCATGATAAGGTTGTCCTTCGTACACATCCAAAATTCCTTCCTAAGGTTGTGTCTGACTTTCACCTTAATCAATCCATCGTTCTACCTGTTTTTTTCCCAAAACCTCATTCTAACCCAGGTGAACAGGCTTTGCATTCCTTGGATTGTAAACGTGCTCTGGCTTACTATCTTGATCGCACCAAACCTCACAGATCATCTCCTCAACTGTTTTTGTCCTTTGATCCTAACAAGCTGGGTCATCCTGTCTCTAAACGCACTCTGTCCAATTGGCTTGCTGCTTGCGTTTCTTTTTGTTATGCTCAGTCGGGCCTGACACTGGAGGGTTCTGTCACGGGCCACAAAATTAGAGCTATGGCAGCATCTGTAGCTTTCCTCCGTTCCACTCCTATTGAGGAAATCTGCAAGGCTGCTACTTGGTCCTCAGTTCATACTTTTACATCTCATTATTGTCTGGATTCATTCTCCAGACGGGATGGACACTTCGGCCAATCTGTTTTGCAAAATTTATTTTCATAATGGCCAACCTTCCCTCCATCCCTCTTTTTGTTAGCTTGGAGGTCACCCATCAGTCAAGAATATGCTGCCTGCTTGTCCTGGGATAAAGCACAGTTACTTACCGTAACAGGTGTTATCCAGGGACAGCAGGCAGATATTCTTGCGTCCCTCCCACCTCCCCGGGTTGGCTTCTTAGCTGGCTTATCCTAACTGGGGACCGCGCGCCTCTGTCGGGCGGGAAGGCACTCGCGCACGCGCGGTGCGGCCTAGCTAGAACTTTCTAAAGTTCTTAGAGTGCAATCACTCTAAAATTGTCCGTACCGGGGCTCCGTCGGTGCCGTCACCCATCAGTCAAGAATATCTGCCTGCTGTCCCTGGATAACACCTGTTACGGTAAGTAACTGTGCTTTATTACCGATTGTCTCATTTTAATCTTTGAACTGACTTGTATTATTTTCTTGTTTTGACTAATATTATGTCAATACTATAAAATGAAAATAAAGATTAAAAAAAAAAAAAAGGAAGGCAAGAGCGGTGCAGCTGCTAATCCAGGCTAGTGTTACAGGGAGGCTTTGAAAAATCACCTGGTTTTTGGGGGTTTTTTTTCCTTTTTTATTTTCTTTGGCTGGAGTCGAACATAGAACTTCAGGCTGTGCCGAGTCAGTCTGGGGAATCCCCAAGCCGATGAGAGCCTGTTAATCGGGAGGACCTGGGAGACAAGAGGGAGGGGTGCTGATAGGCGAGGAGGGAGTGGTGCTGCTACACCTGGGAGGTGAGTGGGTAAGGTACTGCTTCTAGTCAGAGG
Source organism: Geotrypetes seraphini (assembly GCF_902459505.1). Lineage (NCBI taxonomy): Eukaryota > Metazoa > Chordata > Amphibia > Gymnophiona > Dermophiidae > Geotrypetes > Geotrypetes seraphini. The sequence goes on from NC_047089.1 coordinate 134,545,207, forward strand.
GGAGGGAAAGAGAAGGGAGAGGAGCCCTGCTAGTCGTAGAAGAGAGGTGCTGCTTGCCCTGGGGGTGGAAGGGAGAGGTGCTGCAGCTAGTTGGTGGGGGAAACGGAAGTAGAGAGAAGGGGAGGGAGAGGTACTGTTGGAGCTGAGTGGTGGAGGGAGGTGATAGGGAGAGGTGCTTCTGGATTGGGAACAGAGGAGAGTGCTGCTGGACTTAAAATGGAAGAGGGAAAGCTGTAGTGGAGGAGGAGAGTGGATGGGGGAAGGGGAAGAGCAGTGGAGGAGGAGAGAGAAGGGGGAAGAGAAATGCTGCTGCTGCATCCAATTGGAGGGAGAGAGAGAGGGAAGGAGGGAGAAGGAAAACCAGGAAGGGAGAGGAGAGGAAAGAGAGATGCCAAGACCATAGGAGGGAGGGAAAGGAAAGGCGATACTAGACCATGGAGGGAGAGATGTCAGGGCATGGGGGGGGAGGAAGGAGACAGATGCCAGACCAGTGGAAAGGAAGGGAAATGGAAATGGAGGACCCAGATGGAAGATGGATAGTTAGCATGGAGAAAGAAGAAAGAAGGAGTCCCTAGCAAGCGAGTTATCAGAAGACAACCAGAGCCTGGGACCAACATGATTTGAATAATGACCAGAAAGCAAAAGATAGAAAAAAAAAATCATTTTATTTTCTGTTTTGTGATTACAAACATGTCAGATTTGAAATGTGTATCCTGCCAGAGTTGGTGTTAGACCACAAACATGAGCTAGGATTTAACAGAGAGAGGAAAAGTCTTTTTTGTTTGTTTATTTTGTTTACACCACAGCACCAGTTTGGGTAGGAGAGGGCAAAGGGGGTGAAGAGGCTATAAAATAAACCCACCAGGATGTTTGAAAAAACAAACAAACACCCAATTGGGCAGGAAAATCAAATCAAAAATTCGATTCAATAGGCTGAATTGAATCAAATTTTTTTTCCTGAATCAGGCAGCACTAATTGGTAGAGCTACAAGTAGCAATTCTTTGTGAATGACTGTTGAAACAAAGGTTTTACATAGGGGCTAAAACTATATTTTATTTAAGAGGTATTTATATGTTTGTTTTTTTATTTATAACCCGCTTTTTACAGAATGGCTCACAATTTAAACATACACATTTAAAACATAAACAGACAAGCGAACAGTGCTTATACCTATACAAAACATCAATTCCCATATTTCTTACTACAAAACAAGTATCTCTTCAACAACTTCTTAAAAACACCAAGATTACTCTGCTGTCGTATATACATAGACACATGATTCCATTCCTGTGGGCCAATACATGAAAATGTGCTTGTTCATGTAATGGTCAATCTCAGAGACCTAATTGGGGGAACCAGCAAGTCTGCGCGATGGATAGAACGCAGCTTTGGTAACGGAAAATAGGACTGGATAGTACTCATCAGGCTTACAGGTGCTTGGCCATGCATGCACAAATAAACCAACACAAGCAATCTATAATGTATACGGTCCTCCAATTTTAACCAGTATAATTTTACGTCAGTGGTCTTAAACTGTGCCCCTCCCCCCAGGTGCTATTTTACAGCCCACAGTCTGAACGCGATGATTGAGTGTCGGCTTCCTTGCCGCAGTCATTTTTCTGTTCAAAGCTGTGGGCGGCGGCAGCAGCTCCTCGTGCGATCCACGCCTTCATTGGAAGCCTCTCTGACATAATGGAGAAGGCTTCTGATGCAGGCATGGATCGCGAGAGGAGTCGCCCTGTGCAGCTTTGAACGAAAAAATGACCGTGGCAAGGGAGCCGGCACTCGATCATCTCATCCAGGGAAGGGGAGGGAGGAAGAAGAGAAATGCTGCTGCTGCTTCAAAGGGGGGAAGGGGAATGCTGCTGCTGCATAGGGAAGGTGGGAGGGAAGAGAGAAGAGAAATGCTGCTGCTGCACCCAATTGGGGGGAGAGAGAGGGAAGGAGGGAGTAGGAAGACAAGGGAGAGGAGAGGAATGAAAGATGCCAAGTCCGAGGAAGGGGAAGGAAAGGAGATACCAAACCATGGAGGGGGGGAGATGCCAGGGCATGGAGGGAGGGAAGGAGACAGATGCCAGACCAGGGGAAAGGAAGGAAGGAGGGAGGGAGAGAAATGAAGGAGAGAGATGTCAGACCTTGGAAATACGGAGGGAAGGAGAGAGAGATATATGAAGGGAAGAGAAGACATGGAAAAGTAGATTTTGAGAAGAAAGCAGAAAAATGGAAAAATTGAATGTTAAGTTAATGCCAAAGATGGATGTAAGGCTGAAAGTGAAGACGGAGAGAAAAACAGTCAAAAGGACAAGAAGGCCTTGGAAACATAGTTAAAAGCACAGAAAAATAGTCACCAGACAACAAAGGTAGGGAAAATTTATTTTATTTTCAATATAGTGATTGAAATGTGTCAGTTTTGAGAAAGGAAAGATATTAAACTTTAACTGTGAGGGCCGCAAATCAAAATAAAAAATGGATTGACAGATTCTAGCTACCCATCCCTGTTCCAAATAATACTGGTATGATTCTGGAAATTTGCATCTGCGCACTACAAGATTACCTTAAAAATTATATTGCACTTATATTTATTCTCATCTACCAATATCTATGTATATATAGATAGATTGATAGATAGATACACTCTCTTTTGCAATCTAGGTTTGATCATGTACATCTGCTGTATGACTAGTGTAAGAAAATATTGGTGCATTGTCAACCTCTTACGCTAGAAAGAAAACTAGGTACTTGCTGTTATGAATAGAAGAGGTTTCAAATATGCACTCTTCATATCACCTAAATCTTGGTTACCCCTTATGCTTTTTTTAAAAATAAATACTCAAAACTACTTTTCAGATGTTTAACAGGGTATTGTTGTTTCATTGTATATCAAAATACAGAAGATATTGTTCAGTTACTTGAGATATTTGATTGCTTATATCCCACAAACAGGGATGTATAGACACAGGTTCTGCAGACAGATCTTGCTCCTAATGTGAAACAAAAAGTGAAAGGCATCTCAGCTCATAGTAAACTTTCTGTGCTGCTATTTCTGTATTATATAAGCCTGAATTTCATAATTGTTGCTTGAACTTATCTTTAGATGAATAAATATAGAGTATATTAAAAACAATTCTGAATTAGATCATTGGTACATTTTTCTCTGTGAATAAATATCCTGTTTTGATAATAACTTTCAACTCTTTCTAGGTAGAAGGAATTGTCACAGCAAACTATGAACTGGAGTATCTACTTCTTGAAGGACATTGCTTTGATGTGACAACTGGGCAACCTCCCCGAGGATTACAGTTTACCCTTGGCATGAAAAATGAACCTGTTGTGGTTGATACTATTGTTATGGCTAACCTGGTACGTACTGACTTAAGCAAACACATTTTGTGTTTATAAAATTTTATAATTTGCCAAGTACGTATGTGAAAATTCACTCAATGAAATCCACTGACAAGCCCCAACCCTTTTATCGCATAAGCGAAAGTACCCTTTTCTATATAAAAATTTTAATCACGATTAATCACACTATTAAAAGATGTTCCACTCTCTGCCTCACCTCATCCCATCCCAACCCACCCCTCTGCCCTTTCCTGGTCCAACATCTCTCCCTCTGTTTTCATCCCCTATAAGAAATATGTCACCTATACTTGCAATATGCAACAGTGTCTGCCTTCTCTTTCTCTGTTCTCTAAAAATGCCTGCATTCTTTCTCTATCCTCTAAAAATATCTGCCATCTCCTTTTCTACTCTCTATCCACCCAATGTATCTCCTCTGCACTCACTCCCCCTTCCATCTACATCTGCCATCTCTCTTCCACTGTTGAAAAAACAACAACCCCCCTCCTCAAATAAAAGAGGGCTCACCTGTTGGAAGGAGTGGAGCAGGCAAGCAAATACAATGGGGCTTTTCCAGGTTGAGTCCTCCATGCTGGGTGGCCCAGGGTGGAGAAAAGCTGCAGAAACTTGCATTGAGGTAACCGTGGGGCAGTGATTCTAGGAGCTGCATTACTGGTATCTCATGGCTCACTCAATGCTTGACCTTGAACATCTGCTCATACTCAAGGCCTGCTGACTTTCACCCCCACTGAACTTCCTGTTTTAGAGAGGATAGAAGCCAGTTGGCCAGCCTTGAGCATGCGCAGATGCTCAAGGTCCCGTACCATGCTGGCCATGCAATGTTGGTGATGCAGCTTCATGGAATGAGGTGAAACCCAATTCTTCATGGGGAGGGAGGAGGGACAGTCTCTGGCTGGCTTTGCTGGATCCAGAAACAGGCAGTTACATGAAAACTTGATGCAACGTCCTGTTTCTGAGACCAAAAGAGCCAGCCTTCTGCATGCCACATTAATCACAATTAACTATTTAATGGACATTAATTTAATAACATGTTAAATCTGCAGCCCTAGTAAAAATATCTCAAAATTGCCCTCTCCGTGTATGTGGATGTTTGCAGTGCCTTGGGCCCAGTCACGAGCCCCCTCAGTTGCACAGATTACAAAGAGGAATTTGGAGCCATGATGAATATATGCTCCATCAATGACTGCATCAGCTCAGAAAGCTCTAGGAATTACATTTGATGCTGGGGTTTTGAATTTGGATTTTTCGCTCATGTCTTTTTTTTTTTTTTCCAGTAGTAGTTCAGTCAAGTTACATTCTGGTTCAATAGGTATTTTCCTGTCCCTGGAGGGTTCATAATCTAAGTTTGTATCTGAGGAAACATGGATGCATCAACAACAAAGAAGGCATAAATATCCCTTGACTTTGAGCAAGGGATATTGCTCAAATAAGATGAAGGATTTGTCCACCTCTTCATTGACACCACGGGCACACTTTGTCAAACACAGGGTAAGAAGCATCAATGCTGAGCCCTATTGGAGTCTGATGTTTAAAAGCATTAAAGTACTGGTGACCACTGTATTCTCAAAATTCTCCCAAATGGAGGTCTTCTCAAACTCCTCAAAGTCAAAGAGATCACAACAGCCTCCTGTGACCTGAGAACCAAACCACAGATAATCCTCAAGTGACTCAGAAAGATTTGGTCTCATATGTTGTACCTTCTTTGATGTTGGCATAGGCAGTCTTTAAGGAAGAGCTCAGCAGGAAAATTGACCTGAGGCCTTCTCAAATCCTTGCTCAGTACATAGACACATAGTACTCTGCAACCATTCCTGGAGACCCAGTCTCTCCTTGGACCTAGAAATCAATGTCAGCAGTACTGGTGTCCATTTCTAGTGCATTGCAGGAGGAAACTTCCTGTACCAGACTCTAGTTAAGCTGAATCCAGAGCTGCTCCTACTGAAGGACAGATGTCTACCCTGGCACAGTCCCATACCTCTCCCTTAGTGTTCTTCTCAAAGTCTCTAAATCAGAGCACTTCTAGGATTTTGAATGAGTGCGCATTCCTCCAAAGAACAAGGCTCCACCTTCGTAATCTCAGATCACTCTCCTTCACACAAGTTTTTCCTAAAGGATTTCTCATTGATTTTTTTTATCAGGGGGAATGCCTATTGCCATTCCATTTAAGTTAGAGAGACAAAAGGAACCCAGAATAAAATGGTTATAATTTTTCATTAACCCCACCCCCAAAGCATTAAAGATGTATAAATGAGATTGTGGAGACCTTCCCTCTCAGTTCAACCAGTTAATAAAAATGTGAATTCCATTTATAAAGTCCAAAAGGCTCCCTAATTCAGGAAACAGAAGTTTACACACCATTCTGAGGTGGTCAAATCCACTTTCAATAGGCCAAAAAAATCCACATCACATTTTTTGCTAGCTCTTGGGATAAAATTACAGAGATTTGGGATTTTTCCTGAGTCCTTAGCCCTTGAGAAGAAATTCTGGGATACTGTATTTTTCTAAGTGCTATGTTCTTATCCTGCATAGTTTTTTTCTGGGCCAATATATCTATAATAATAAAATGTTAAGCGCACATGCGCACTCGCGCCGCCCTGATCTGTTGCGGCGGCACGAGTGCGCATGCGCTAGATGGCGCGGAGTGAGGGGCCGGACTTAGGGGAAGGAGAGCAGGCCTGGGATTCGGCCCCGGCCAAGCAAGAGTAAGACCCCCTTCCCTGCCACACCCAGGCTCCGGCGGTCCCCGCCGGCAGAGGCAGAAAGACAGCGGTCGCTGGCTGTGCGGACGTGTTTTCGGCCAGGTAAAAGCTGTGACTTCCCCCTCCCGCCGCTGACCCTAGCTTACACCACTAACACGCTGCGACTCACCCCCTCCCCCGACAACCCTACCCGGCACAACTGAAACCCCCTTTGACCCTCCCACCGCTGCACGGCTGACAAACCCAGCAGCAGCGTCAGCAGCGTCCCAGGCACACTAAACGCTGCTTCGGGTCTTCTACTGGCCTAATTTCCTCTGCCGCTTCCCTGATGATGTCATCAGGTAAGCGGCAGAGGAAAGTAGGCCAGTAGAAGACCCGAAGCAGCATTCAGTGTGCCTGGGACGCTGCTGACGCTGCTGCTGGGTTTGTCAGCCGTGTACCAGTGGGAGGGTCAACGGGGGTTTCTGTTGTGCCGGGTAAGGTCGGCGGGGGGGGGGGGGAGTCGCGGCATGTTAGTGGTGTGCCTAAGGTCGGGGGAAGGGGAGTCGCAGCATGTTAGTGGTGTTCCTAGGGTTGGCGCGGGGGGGGGGGTTAAAAACATGCTGCTCAGGGGGATGGGAGGCAGGCAGGCAGGCATCGGGGGTGGGTTCAGTGGAAGGGGAATGGGAGGCAGGCAGGCTGGCATCGGAGGAGGGGTTGGGGGCTCAATGGAAGGCAGGATGGCATGGGGGGTTACATGAAAACATGCTGCTCAGGGGGATGGGAGGCAGGCAGGCATTGGGGGTGGGGGGGATTTCAGTGGAAGGGGAATGGGAGGCAGGCAAGCTGGCATCGGAGGGGGGGTGGGGGTTCAATGGAAGGCAGACAGGCAAGATGGCATCGGGGGGGTTCCATGGAAACATGCTGCTCAGGTGGATGGGAGGCCGGCAGGCAGACTGGCATCGGGGGGGATTTCAGTGGAAGGGGGATGGGAGGCAGGCAGGCTGCATTGGAGGGGGGTGGGGGGGTTCAATGGAAGGCAGGCATGCAGGATGGCATCGGGGGGGTGGTTTCCATGGAAATATGGTGCTCGGGGATGGGAGGCAGGCAGGCTGGCATGGGGGGGTTTCAATGGAAGGGGGATGGGAGGCAACGGAGGGGGTGGGGGTTTCAATGGAAGGCAGGCTGGCATCGGAGGGGGGGAGGAAGGAGGCTCAGGGGGCACTAAGGACATAGAAAGGGGCACTGGGGGCACTATGGACATAGGAAGGGGCACTAAGGACATAGGAAGGAGGCACAGGGAGATTCACAGACAGAAAAAATGACAGACGGGCAGCATGCAAGGAGAGAGAGACAAAGAAAAAAAATACCCAGACAGACAGACATCTACTCTAGCACCCGTTAATGTAACGGGCTTAAAGACTAGTATGAAATATTCTATGTTACTGGTGAGCATTATGGTCTCCTTTCCTCAACTTTGTTCAGTGAGCATAGGAAAGAAAAGTGGAAAGCACATGGTCAGGTCTAGAGATTTGAAGAAAAAACAGCAAAGGTGACCTCTGTGTTCTACAGTTTATTTACATAAAGACTCGGCACATGTATGTTTCGGCCTATCTGGCCTGCATCAGGGCTGATTTGTGTGATCAAAAACAAAGTGGATGACCTGTGACAGCAATGGATGACTCTCACTTGAGAAGGATTGAAGAACTAAAGGATAGCTAGAGGATCACTCAAAGCGTTAAACTTCAACCCTAAAAACTTTGAAAACAATTATTCAGAGGAATTCAGACACACAAGAAGAAAATTTTGTTACAGCATAACGTTAGGCTTCATACAGCATAAAACAGCACAAGACAATTGCAATGATGGCTGTCGGTCTTACCCCATCTGCCATGCATTCCAGACTTAGCTCCATATGATTTCTTTCTTTTTCCAAAAATGAAGTAATATCCTCAGGAGCATCTGTTCAACTCATATGAAGAGGTGGAAAGGACTGTGAGTAACTGGGTGAAGAGACAAGATATACAGTTCTTTTGCAATGGCTTTCAAAACTTGTCCATTGTTGGCAGAAATGGGTATCAAATTATAATGACTATATAGAAAAATTAACACATATAATAAAAGAGCAAGTTTCAAGCATTATTTTCATTTTTTGTTCATTTAAACCAAAGTTATTGAGGTGGAGACATTACTTTTCATTTAACCCTTGTATATGTATAAATGATTTGGAAAAAGGAGCAAGTGAAAAAGATGGAATGGCTTTTTTATGAATAAAGGGTAAACAACATATAGCTCTTATTCTTGGAAATGAGAAGACTCAAGGGAGAGATGAATGATGATTATAGAATCATGGAAAAACGGTTTTTTTAAATTCAGTCTTTTTATTGATGTTGAAAAATACCACAGTATGTAACATGAAGTCAAAAGGCTATAGATAGCTGAGACTGTCCAACTGAGTTGTGGAATAATTTTCCTGTTCAACTGTGCGATCTGGGCTCCTTCCAACCATTTTGAAAACATCTGAAAACATGGATATTTTCAAAGTTGTAAATTCCGCTCCTCTCCATACTATTCCAAATCCATATTGTATTTGTTCTCTTTTCTAATTTCTTGTAAACCATGCCGAGCTCTAATGTTATAGAGAAGATGCAGTATATAAGCCTAAGGTTTAGTTTAGTTTAAAGTATATGCAATAAAATTAACAAGTATTACATTACATTACATTACATTACATTAGAGATTTCTATTCCGCCAGAATTAAAACAAATTGGAGAGAGAAAATTTTCATCACATGAATAATCAAGCTGTGGAACTTGTTGCTGGAGGATATGGTTAAGGCATCTAGCATAGCTGGGTTTAAAAGTGATCTGAACAAGTTCCTGGAGGAAAAGTCCATAAATAGTTATGTTTATATACTTTTGCATTTCTATTTCTCTTAAACAATACGCTGTATAGAGTCGCAAAGAAGACAGTTCCATTCTCTTTGTCATTTTTGTTCACCTTTCTTGGAGAGAAAATGAGAAACAAAGTAGAACTGAAGCTGTGATATTTAAGCCTGATGATTTTCTTTCTGCATAGATTTTTTTTTCTACATTTTCACTAGATAAAAATATTAATTGATATTGACAGTAATTTAATTTTAGCTCTGTTCCTTCATAATACAGGGGTATTTTCAATTAAAAGCAAATCCAGGTGCTTGGACACTGAGGTTGCGTAAAGGAAGATCAGAAGACATTTACCATATATTTGCGTAAGTACCAGTTTCTAAATTAAATACTAGTGTGCTATCTTTTTTTTTTGAAGATGTTTTTCTCACTGGAAGGACTAAATCATTATTTCTTGCCTGTTGTAGCTTAGTGTAAGTAGTAAAGATGAAGAATTATGTAGTCCACTAGTTCCCAAACTTGTCCTGAAAATCTGTATTCAGCCGGGGTTTTCAGGATATCCACAATCAAAATTCATGAGATAGATTTACTACTTTTGTGTCCTGCAGTTTTCTCTCATACATTATGGATATCCTGAAACCCCAACTGTCTGGGGGTCCTCCAGGACAGGTTTGAGAAGCACTAATTAGAGAAGTAGACTAGATAATTGATTCTGTCAAATTTTAAAAAAAGAGGTAAAACCAGGAAGTGTCTCCTGCTTCAAAAGTTTACAGAGAATGAGCATCTCTGTATCATTTTTAAATACTTATTTGATTATATACCATGGCTCTATTTTTGACCTAATTATATCATGGAATTATTTGACAACACTAGTGCACTTAAAATATGTTGAAATATTGCATGCAAGTTAAAAGAATTAGAATAAATTGCTTTATAATTGCTTTCCTACTGAAGCTGTTATAATTCAATGACTCTGCAGCCCTTCTTTGTATCCCCTAAACTATAATGATACACTTTTGGAAATCAGAAACTAATTTATAGTTTGAGATTTGTTCGACATTGATAATGCCACTCTCTTCATTGACACTATCTTTTCATCCTCTAGAACTGTAAAAAGTTTGCATTTGTTTTTTGGTGGAGACTATTACTATCTCAGAAGCCCATGCAGTATTGCAGAGATTAAGTGTCATTAGGAATTATTCAGCATTGAAGGGGAGAAGAGAACAAGACTTGAAGTGTCATTGGATATTTGGGATGTGGAAAGTAGCATTAGAGGGCTCTTGAGTTTGATCTTGGGAGTGGACTACAGACAATGCCAATATAGATTGTGTAAAATATGCTGTATGTATCGATCACAAATGCATAAGACTAGAAAACTACCTATTTCCCTTTGTGTTAAGTGTAACCAAGGTCATAACTTCATTCATTCCTTTTGGGAGTTCCCCTTAGTTCAGGCATTTTTGGGATAGAAATAGAATTTTTGATATTTATTATAGTGCAGTCCCTTAGATTGCACCTCAACTCATTTAGATATGACACCTTTGGACTATAACTGTCCTTTTAAGGATGATTTAGTGACTTTACTATGTCCTCTTTCCCCTTCCTTTTGTTCCTCCCTTTAAAGATTGTAATTCTTCCCCTCTTCCCATTGTTCCAGTTTGTTTTAGTTTATTATCCCAGGACAAGCAGGCAGCATATTCTTGACTGATGGGTGACGGCACCGACGGAGCCCCGGTACGGACAATTTTAGAGTGATTGCACTCTAAGAACTTTAGAAAGTTCTAGCTAGGCCGCACCGCGCGTGCGCGAGTGCCTTCCCGCCCGACAGAGGCGCGCGGTCCCCAGTTTTCTTAATTCCGCGGAGCTAAGAAGACGCGTGTTTCCAACGGCTGTTGGAAGTTTTTTCTAACTTTTCACTTGCCTTCCCGCTCGCGCGTATTTTTTTCTTCATAATTTATTTCTTTCATTTTTCTTTACCGTTTGTGTAAAAAAAAAAAAAAAAAAAATTGTTTTATTTTTCATTTTTTTATCAATCTGCCCCGGCGGGGCCTGTTGGCACCATCGAAGCCTCGGGCTTCGATTTTGCTACAGCAGTTTTTCCCTTCATGCCCCCGTCACCGGGTTTCAAAAAGTGTCAGCGGTGTGCCCGCCCTATCTCCCTCTCCGACCCGCACAAGTGGTGCCTCCAGTGTCTGGGTCCGGACCATAGGGCTGAAACCTGCACCCGCTGTAGTTCTTTACAAAAAAGAACTTTAAAAAATCGTCAAATTCAGCAGCGGATCCTTTTCGGTACCGCTATGGAAGTTGCACCGGTATCGACGTCGACGACTTCCTCCAAATCGACTCCGACTACCTCGGCACCGCAAGATGCATCGCCGGTGTCGACTCCTGTAGGTAAGCCGGCTAAGAAGCCTTCCCCTACTGTCCTATGCCCGCCAGTCGAGCATGCAGTGAGCCAAGTCCTGCAGACTGAGCGCCAGCCTCGTAAACGCTCCGCTCCCATTGAAGTCACTGCCTCGTCATCGGCATCGACTTCACCCGAGCGTCGAGCGGCACCGAAGGTACCGAGCAAGAAAAAACCGGTACCGGTGTCATCGGGACCAACGTTGGATGAGCGCATTGCCTCTATCCTCCAGGTCCAGCTTAAGGAGCAACTTCAACACTTGCTCCCGGCTCTGTTGACTCCGAACCTTCCAGTATCGGTACCGACTGAGCCTTCGGTGCCGTCTGTCGATCAGCCTCTTTTATTGACATCGACTGTTTCGGCACCGCACAAATCTTTATCCATGCCTGTTCTGTCAGCGGAACCGAAGCGGCGTGCTACCCCTACGGTTTCTGACCCGGTACCGTTCTCTGAACCCCGTACCGTACTGCATTCCCCAGGTACCGTCTCCACCCATTCAGGTAAATCGGTACGCAAGACTAAGCACACCGAAACATCTACTCCACTTTCCCAGGGCCGTTTCCAATCGGTACGGGACCCTGACTTGTGGGACGACTCAGATGATCCCCTCGGTACCGAGGAAGATTACACATCTGATGAGGATGAACCATCGGTGCAGGATACTGCTGCTAAGCCAGAGCACTCCTCCATCACCAAATTTTTAAAGGAAATGTCAGACACCCTTTCTATTACATTGGAGTCTGACTCTAAAAAATCCAAGGCATTTCTGGATGCTTTAGATTTTGACCAACCTCCTAAAGAGTTTTTAAAGTTACCCCTCCATGACATCTTGAGGGAAACTTTTTATAAGAATCTGGAAACTCCTTTGACGATTCCAGGAGCCCCAAGAAAACTGGAATCTCTGTATAAAGTTATTCCAATCCCAGGATTTGACAAGCACCAACTTCCCCATGAATCTTTGTTGGTAGAGTCAACCCTGAAGAAATCTGCAGGAGCCAGTGTATATGCCTCTGTCCCTCCTGGCAGAGAAGGAAAGGCCATGGACAAATTTGGGAAACGCCTTTACCAAAATGCGATGCTGGCCAACCGTTCAGGTAATTACGCATTCCACTTCTCCTTTTACCTGAAGCATCTCATTCAACAGGTGACCTCTTTTCAAAAGTATATTCCGGACCGTAAACTTCCTGCTTTTCAGCAATGTACCTCTAGTCTTTTGCAACTCAGGAAGTTTATGGTTCGTTCAATTTATGATACTTTTGAACTGACATCACGAGCTACTGCTATGTCTGTGGCAATGAGAAAGTTGGCATGGCTACGGGTCTCAGACCTGGATGTAAACCATCAGGACCGGCTTGCCAATGCGCCTTGCCTAGGGGATGAGCTGTTTGGGGAGTCCATGGATACCACCACACAAAAGCTCTCCGCCCATGAAACTAGGTGGGACACCTTGTTGAAAAACAAGAAAAAACCTCCGCCTCCTCGTCCATTCAGGCAACAATCCTCATATCAAAGGAGGTTTTCTGCTCGACCGGCTCAGCCTCATCCCCCTCAACCTCGCAGACAGCATCAGCAGCAGCAACAGGCCCGTCAGCAACAACAGCCTACTGTAAAGCCGGCTCCTCAACCTAAGCCGACGCAGCCCTTTTGACTCTCTTCTCCAGGACATTGCCAGTCTTCCTCCCTCATGTCCTCTACCTCAGCCCATAGGAGATCGACTACAAGTTTTTCTGTCTCGCTGGGAAGCAATCACCTCCGACCAGTGGGTACTTGCTATCATCGCCCACGGCTACTCCCTAAACTTTCAGACTCCTCCACCTTTAAGTCTGCCAAAAGAGTCTGCTTCCAACAAGGCTCAGTCCCTCCTCCTCGCTCAGGAGGTTCAATCCCTCCTTCTTCTCAATGCCAACAGTTTCAAAAGGTTTGTTATTCAATATAGGATTAATTAATGTCCGATCAGTAAAAACTAAACACCATTTAATTAAAGATGTAATCTCTCAATATTCTTTTGACGTTCTATGCCTAACAGAAACTTGGTTAAAGGAAGGTGAGGAAGCCTACCTTTCTTATAGCTGCCCCTCCGGATTCTCATATCTATTCAATCACCGTCATTACAAACGCGGCGGAGGACTAGCTGTTATTTTCCGTACATCTTTACTAATTGGTATTGATTATTCCTCTTCTAGCTCTTCCATTGAATACTTACAATTTTCCTTTCAAACCAAGCCTAAACTTGATGTTTTACTTCTGTATTTGCCCCCCCCAGTCAATAATGAAAACTTAACACAATTACAATCTCTCCTATTTGACTTTGGTTCTTCCACTTTGAACCCTTTAATTTTAGGTGATTTCAATATCCATTTTGATGATCCCAATAACACTCAAACTAAAAATATTCTATCGCACATTGATCATTTAGATTTGTTCCCTCTTATATTAGCCCCAACTCACTATTTAGGACACTCCATTGACATGGCACTTATTCCAATACTCCAAACAGACAACTACTCTTTTAATTTCAGCCAACCAGTTCCTTGGTCGGATCATTACTTGATATCAATATCTTATTTTCTCACAGCTATAAAACCTCAAATTTCCAAAAAAACAATTAAATTTAGAGATCTCAATAAACTCTCATTCGAGACTATTTCCACTGCATACTCTTCAGATCTTTCTGTCTTTTTCTCCTCTTCATTGGATGATTCTCTTCAACTTTGGACTGCGAACATTTGTCATCTTTTAGATAAAGTTGCACCTCTTCAAACTAAAACTATTCCAGCAAGGAATTCTACCAACCCTTGGTACACAGCAGAACTCAAACTCATTAAACAACAATTAAGATCTCTTGAACGAAAATGGAGAAAAGATAAATCATTGTGTAATTCAGAATTATTTAAAGATCATTCTAAATTTTATAAATCAAAAATAAATCAAGCTAAAACAAAATTTTATTCAGGATTGATTCAAAAAGCTACTAATTCTTCTACTCTCTATCGTATACTAAATTCTATCACATACTCTAACAAACGGAAAAATCATGAAGGTGAACTTAACCTCTCCGCTCAGGAACTAGCTATTTATTTTACTGAGAAAATTGATAAGATCAGATCCACTTTTACTTTAAATTCCCCTAGTCAAGTGCAAATTGATTCTAGTGTACTATCCTCAAAATGTTCCACTTTTAACATTCCTAATCTAACAGAGATAAAATCCACTATTAACTCTATTAACATAAAAGGTTCTCAAAACGACTCAGTTCCTCCTTTTTTTCTTAAGCGATTTTTTACGATCTTCGGTCTTGCAATTCTTACCTTGGTTAGTGAAAGTCTAAAACAAGGCATCGTTCCCAAAACTTGGAAACATTCTATCATCTATCCTATTATCAAAAACCACAAAACTAGTGTAGAAGACATGTCAAATTACAGACCTATTGCCAACCTACCATTTTTGTCAAAATTAACCGAGAAGATAGTATTTAATCAGATTTCAGACTTCATTGAAAAAACTAACATTCTCCACCCAAACCAAACTGGCTTCAGGCAACATCACTCTACCGAACACTCGCTAATAG